>NC_060079.1:80150420-80786920 GCF_922984935.1 Meles meles
CCGCTTAAACCTAACCTGAAGTGAGATTTGTGAAAGATTGACATGGCATCCATCTCCTAAGACAAGAATAACGAGAGAGCCTAAGCCGAGAAGTATTTATGACTTTGCTCTTTCTAGAATGTGATCACCAATCTAAGTATTTTTCTATGACAACAAAGATCAGGTCTGTTCTTTCATTCAAGTGATTTTAAACTATGTATAAATATAGGTGTGTGTGTATATGTACACGCGCACACACACACACACACACATAAACTATAACTATATGAGGAAGACATACATATGTACACATCTTCCTCAACAGAACATAGAAACTGACTCTTAACTTCATTAGGGTTTAAATAGATTTCACTCCTTATTTTCAGAAAAGAAGTTCCTTCTCCAAATGATCAACTCTACAGAAAACAAAATTCAATCTTTATCATCTAAGAACACCTCGATGACAAGGATTTTAAAGTAGAAGTGTAGAAATTCTCTACCCTGAAAAAGAATCAACTTCTCCATATCTTTCAAATCATTGCTGTTCTTACCTTTATACGTCCCATTTTTAACTTTTCACTTCTCCTTTCTCTCTGAGTAGTTAATGATAGTAAGTGACTTTTATGTGTGTTGGTGGAGATTTGAAGAAAAAAATCAATATATTACTTATGCCTATCCTTGATCTGGCAAGAGAACATTCCACCATTTTCCCTTCCCCCATATCATTTGCAATATGAGCCAGATCAGAAGACATATGGGAATAAATACACCAATTTACAAATGAGAACTAGTGTTATGCTTATCCAAGTGGGATATAGATCACATTTTGCTTAAAAGATCCTAAATTTAAAATTCTCCCAAAAGATTGAAACAATAGAACATTAATTCATTCAAAAAATATTTGTTCAAGATTTAGTATGGGCTAAGCTTCAAATAAGGTGTTGCAGAGGATATTAGGAAGTATCAGATTGTTTCTTCTTAAAGTCTGAGTGAGAAAGTACACATACATAACTATGTGGAAAGCCCCAAATTATTGACCCAAACTGAACAAAAGAAATGGAGCATTGACAAGTGTAAAGCTCTCCACTTAGTTTAAAAATAATCCATTTCATATGCTCACATTTAGAAAGAACTGAGAACTGGCTACAAACTGTAGCAGCTGCTAAAATCCCGAACACGAGCCTCCTTTTAAAGTATCTATCATCATCCCCAACTGAGACTCAAGATGTAAAAGTGCAACAGAATTCTTACAATGAGTGAGAAATACTGGCCAGATTCAAAGTGAGGAGGAAATGTCTGTGTGCCCAGTCTGTGTTGAGAAGTGAATCAATAAATGAACTGTCTTCACACATGGCTGCAATAAATACCTGAGGAATAAAGCCAGGTTGTTCCTTATTTTCATTTTTCTAGGGTGGAAATAAACACTGTGAAGAAGAACTGAAAAGAAAGGAGGTTTCTCAACCTGTGGTCTGGTATTGTAAATAAAGTTTTATTAGAACACAGACACACCCACTTATTTCCCTTTCTCTAGGGCTTCCCTTAAAGCCTACACTATGTACTACCTGGTCTTTTACAGACACTTCCTGCCACCAACAGGGCTCCAGTGGGACCCACGGCAACCTTGTTACAATAGTGCTGATGACTTTATAAAATAAAGGGGTGCAGCATGACACAGGGAAAAGGAGAGACATCAACAGTGCCTTCCATGTCGAAGCTTCTTCATTCTGCTGCAGCATGTCCTGAGCTTATTTTCTTGCTTTCTTATGTAGGAGGATTTTCAAAAAATAAGTGTTTCTGTGGCCAACCACATTTAGAAAAGATTATACATAATAACATTTTACTGAAGATTCATAATCTATAAGCACCTACTTACTAAGAACTCTTCTTATTTTGATTTTTATTAGTTTATTATTATTCATCTTTAATTTAGTTTAACATTTATTAATTCATTATTAATAATTTATTACTGATAAGAATTCTGAGGTGACCTACAGACAAGCAGCCCGGGTTGCTTTGTTTAATCCATTATTTGTCAACCATAGTTAAGGAAGGAACTCTTGTTCTCAGAGCACTCTTTAAACTCACTCATGCCAGCATATACATTTCTCTGGAGAATATTGCTCCTTTTCTCTATTTAAAGGAATTGGCAGAAGTGCCCTAAGTAGTGTGGACATGCACAGTAAAAGATGACACAATGACAAGAGCATTACGTGCCACACATGAATGTCTAGAATCCTAGAATCCAAAGCGCATGACAAACTATAAACATGGTGGTTAGAACTTTGTCTATAGTAGGATGGTGTTTTTCTAAGCAGCCCATGGACCTTCAGCATCATAATTACCTGGGATATTTGTTAAAAGTACTAACTTCATGGCCCCACCCAGTAATAAATCAGAATATCTGGGGTGGGGATGTGGTTCTCGATTTTAGCAAGTCCCCCGGTCATTTTCATCTGCCTCATTACTAAAGAACCAAGGCATCTGGAAGATCAACAGAGATCTCTGGGAGAGTGTCCCAGGGCCCATTTGTCCATGATATTCGTACTCTCCCCAGAACTTTGGGAAGGTTGTATATCACCCAGACATGACGTCCTGTTGCCTTGGGATAACATCAGTGACACAAAGTAAGCAGATTAATGCTCTGGAGAACCACAAAACGAAGTTTTGCATGCATCATAGCAATCTCTCTACCAAATTATAAGAAGTCAAGAACATTTGCAAAGATGTCTCAGCTTCATCTTTCACATTTTCTGTAAAGGTTTTCTTGGATTCTTCAGTCCTGCAAGATATCCTTGACCCTTGAACTTGGCTGTAATTTAGTTTATTTCCGATTATTTCATAAATATTTATATTGTATTGAATATAATAGTATTCTATTATTTCATATTTGATGATTCTTATCTCTCCATCATATACACTTAAAAACATGCTTGTACATGTTGAGACACAGTGGGAACAGATACATCTGTTTTAATAAATACATGTGGCATGTTTGATTTATTGGCAATGTCAAGTAGATGGTAACATATGCATCAACCTTGTCAGTAGCCTTGTTCATTGTCAGCTTTGGGAAACTGACAGGCAGAAAAAAACTCCTGACCATGTCTGAGCTATTTCCCCTCCTCCCTCCTCATTATAAACACTGGTCTTGGGAACTTTATGGGTGATCTTCAGAGGGAAGATCAGTTCCAACATCATATAATATTGGGAAGTAGTAGCTAAACTATGAAAGTGGGAAAACAGAGTTTAGAGTCTGATTGTTTCACTAATCAAATAAGCTCAGGCAGGAATTCCCCTGCAGTCCTGAGGTACAAGTTAATAGCTTGAGTAACAACAACAACAAAATTGTTGTGCACAGAAGGAATGTTTTCCTAAGTGGAGAACATGGTAAAAATTGTGTATCCCTAAGGTCATAGAAGCAGCCAGGTATCATGAGCCTTAATTAGGGGAAGTGTTGAAAAGAATTCTCTTAAGGTGTTAATACAATATGCATATGTCCTGTGGGAAAGATGTGTATGACCTGCAATGAGGAGATGGGGTTTCAGATAGATGTGTGGCAGAACTGTAAAGAATGGAGGGAATGTGTAGTTAAGAAAGGAAACAGAATATCATAAAAACTTGAAGGCACAATGCAGTAGGGCTGGGGA
This sequence comes from Meles meles, assembly GCF_922984935.1. NCBI lineage: Eukaryota > Metazoa > Chordata > Mammalia > Carnivora > Mustelidae > Meles > Meles meles. The sequence goes on from NC_060079.1 coordinate 80,154,047, forward strand.
AATAGTCAACAAAAGATCAGAGAGCTTTCAAGAGCAAGACCAAGAGGAAACCCAGAATATTCCATTTTGACATTAGTTTTTCAGGCAAAGAAATAAGAAGGGGTCCACAATCAAATGGTCCAGTAAAGCCCCAGGGCTTCTCTGAGGAAGATCTGAGACCACCACAGGGGACAGCAGTTGGTGTAGATGTGAAGAGGGGTGTCTGTAACCAACCCCGATGAGCTGGTGTCCAGATGGTTGCCAACGCACTTCTGCAGAACCTCTGTGCTCTTCGGAAACTTTTCCTGGGTTCGAAGGTAACTTTGATTAACGAGTGAGAGGTAAAAACGGAGTATCTCTTTAAGGCTTAAAACAGTCTATCACAAAATGTAAATTCAACAGGTCTATAATTTCACAAGGACAGGAGCCTGTCCCATGGCCATGGTAGGCACACAGCAATTACATTTGCAAGAGAATATAATTTTCCACCAAACTTTCTCACAGGACAGAAACTAGTTATGTCTTTGAATATCTTCTGTGCTAAATTCAGCACAGGCAGCCTGAGGGGATGTGAGGTACCACTGCTAAAAAGGAACAAGCCAAAGGAAGAGCCAAGGGTTTTTGATTATCTGTACCTCTTTCTATATTGATACCTATACCCACATTAGATCTAGATACTTTGTATAGATGCATATTGGAGATAGATTAGTATCAGCAGCCATTTGTCTATGGCTCCTACATAATTTTCCTTTCTGTATTTTTCCCCACTTCTGTTGGATTGTGGCCACAGAAAGTGATGTACAACAGAGCTATCTGGCCAAGCGGCCTACAGTTTGGAATATAATTAAATGTCTTTGCAGTTGATTGTTCATATTCCTGGGGTGGGGGAGGTCTGTACCCTGTTTTAGTGACCACAAAGGAAGGAATGAATTCTATAAGCTAAAGTACTGAGCCTTCAGAGGGAGGCCTCCAAGTATTACATTGTATTTGTCTGTTGTTCTATTGTTTGTTTGCTTCTGATAATTTGCTTCTCCAGCCCTCTCTCTGAGTTCTTTCAAGGTCAGCAGTTTCCAAAAGCCCACCTCTCATGACTTCCCTAGTCCAAGCAGATGAGTGACGTTTCAGAGTTTTTCCCAAGGAAGCGTTGGTTGCTGATCAAAAGTAATAGCTCTGCTCCTCTCATGGTACATTTACTGAGAATTTGAGAGCAATCAAATGTATCATGAAGAGTAATGAGCTCTAATTTAGAGTGAATTGTACAGGCAAAATGTTGTAGTGGCTTGAAATGCTATCCTACAGAAACCCTGTTTTGTGGTTCGACTTTATTGCCCTAAGACCCTGTCATCCTCTAGGATGATTCTAAGCCACAGTGCTACCTAAATATGACAGCAAATATGCCCGTCTCTAAAATTAATTTTCATTAAATTTAGTTTTCGTTTCCTTCATTTTCTTTTTTAAGAATTTTACAGCAACATTTTTTAAAGATTTATTTATTTGAGAGAGAGAGAGAGAGAGAGAGCACATGAGAAGGGACAGAGGGCAGAGAGAGAGAATCTCAAGCAGACTCCCTGTTGAGCGTGAAGCCCAATGTGAGTGTCTCGGGGTCTATTTCACGACCCTGAGATCATGACCTGAGCTGAAAGCAAGAGTCCAACACTCAACCCACTGAGCCACCCTAAAGCCTCTATACTAACTTTTGAGATTCTAACTTTCAAATAGTACTTGAAAAGGAGAAAATAAATGAAACCTTTTATGAAACTATGATATGCATGCCACTTCAAAGAGGAGCCTTTGCCTCCCACCTCCACCTTACCCACTTCTGTGGCCCTATGCACCTTTGTAGAATCATAAGATGTCTGAACAATGTCATCGTGCTGCCATCATTTTCAGGTAAGAATATTTAGTGGGACTAAAACTAGCACTAACATTTCTTTAGTACAAGTCCCAGTTAGAGAGTAAAAGCTGAGGTCTACTCAGAACTTTCCTATTTACCGGAGTGTGGGCAAGAAATAGCCTTTCATCAAAAAACAGTTCTAATTTTGAAGTATTTATTTGAGGACTACCCACTTGAGGCTGACACTAACAACTGAAAGAAACTAGTTTCATCATGGTCATCAGATACTCATTTTATTATATTTATGTTTTGTTACAATTTTTATCATAAATTCCAGCTCATCATTCTTTTCTTCTCAGAAAAATCTGTTGAACTTGGAAAAAATCCATCTTCTGAGTGAGAATATTCTGCCTGCCAAATGGTGATGGTTGGCATTTGAAGAAAAAGTAAACAGAAAGTGAAATAGTGAGATAATTATTTTTATGAAAAGTACTATTGGTAACAATATACCGAAGTTTGTTCTTCAATTACTCTGGACTTTAAATAGGCATTCAGAAGAGGATGATGGGAAAGACGATTCCAGATTTCTATTTGAGTTACACTAGTTCCAGAATGTAAAATTACTTCATATTCTCCCAGATATTAGTGCAATTAACCAAACAGCAGATGCCCTTCTATACGGATGCTTGCTTATGTACTGAATGAGAAAGATGCCATAATTGGCTTGATCCAGATGTCCATGTGAAGTAATTGAGATTCAGAAATAGTAAAATTTCTGAAGAAATATGAAAGGGATACTAAATCAAAAACTGTTCTTTTAAATCATGGGACACATATTCAATCAAAAAATAGTGCTTTAAAAAATGTGTGATTTTAAAAATGCACATTCAATAATTTCAGACGGCATGGGTTCAACACTAATGTTGCAACTGTATTTTGTTTATAAGATACTTTATTAGTTTATGATCATGACACTATTTCTGTAGAGTTGCTGATTCCCTGGGCACAGTCAGATTGAAAATGATAATAAATATGTTACTCTGTAGTTCTATTCCTTCAGAAATCTAACAATCATTCATTTTCAGTCTATGAGATGTGTCACAAAAATTCCTATGCAGCTTCTTGTTCTATCAAGACTCCAAAATCATGTCTCACTATTCCCAAGAAATCTAAATATACAAGCTTGACATTCTTGTCACAGAGGGCCAACCTTTTGTCAATCAGTACCTCTGTTGGGAACAAAAGAAATGAACTTGGTTAACAGAAACAGAAAAAAAAAAAAAAAAAAGAATCACAGGGGTACAGATAAATCAGAGAATCAATAGGAAGCCTGAAAAACCAGATTCGAGGACTCAGGTCCAGAAAGATGGTTAGCTATAACGAAAATTAAGGTCATGTACAGGGACAACTAAGGGAGGGTGCAGTGATGGCAGGCTCTAGACCATCATGAGTGCTATCTCTGGACCATGAACACTTCCAATACCAATGCAATAAATTCTAAGTCGTGTTTGCTATTACATATGCAAAGACCCAAGTGAGGGCATTTAGGTCCCCTGGCCTCACTGGAGCTAGCAATGTCTTGGGGAGCAATTACCTGTCCCCTTACTTCCCTTCATTCCTTCCTCCCTTCTTTCCTTCTTTCCCTTCTTCCTTCCTTCTTGCCTTTTGTGTTCTTTCTTCTTCTCTGCTGTAAGGTACGTTCAGGAAGCTGAGACACTGGGCATCCAGACGAGTGAAAAGTGGTGTCATTTCTCCCCTGCACGTATCCACTGGTGTGGAGAGGCAATCTCTCAATTGTGGGCACTTTTGACTCAGGAAAGGGCCCAGTTGACTAAACTTGTATTGTTTTCTTTAAAAGAGACTTATGAAACATAATTTCTATTATTATTGTCAAGGTATCCTTGGTTCATTATAAAATAATTGGAAAACAGATAAGGGAAGAGAAAGAAGAGCACTCATAACTCACCCATCCAGAAATAAAGCGTCAACATTTTGTTGTGTACTTCGAGATTTGAAGGAAAAAAAAAAAAAACTTTTAAAATAAATATGTAGGGGTGTGTATATGTCTAAACGTATATGCGAATGTACACAGATATCACACAGAAGCATAGTTGGATGACCTAAGAATATGAAAACAACACACCTCAAACATGTTTCACATTTCCCAGTTTTCCTACACTATTTGTATTTACTCACATAAATTCCATTAAATTACTACACCATAATTCATTTAATGCATCCACTATTGTTACCATTCGGGAACGTCTCCTCCCATGCCCCTCCTGTGATAAATAAGCCTGCAATGAACATCTTTAGAGAAAATGCATAATTATATTCTCAAGATAAAGTTTTAGACTTGGTTTCTCACAGGATCAAAGTGAGACATCTAATTGCCTTTTCTAGGAAAGCAAAAGCTTCAGATTATCTAACTCTGACAGAGCAAGCATCCTGTAGTTAACAGCTGCTGACTTATGCTTGGATCCATTCGAGGAATGTTTTTATAAACCATAAACACGTTTACAAGATGAGAGTCAAAGTGTTTTCCCCTCTCTGCACTGTTTGATGAAGATAAGGTTCAACAAGAAAGTGAATGCCTGATGGCCAATCAGATTATCAGAATGGAGTCTGGTCATTAGGGAGCAAATTTAGGACTGAAAATCTCTCTTCACCTCTCTCTACCCCCATCTAACAATGTCTACATCCTCTTTATCCAACCTTCAAATCACAAGCAAAGTAAAGCCATTCACAAATGTTTCTTTCTCTGGAAGTGAGCCCTCCCTGTTTTCTCTTCCTTCATGTTTTTCCTGACAGCTGGCTGCCCCCCCCCCCCCGCCCCCAGCAGCTCACCAGCAAATTCTGTTTGGGAAGTGTAGTCATTCTACATCTCTATGCCCGCATCCCTCCTTGTATTCCACAACCAAGGCACTACTTTTTTTACCTACCATTCTCTCTTAACTGACCCAGAAAAAAATATTGATTTTCATTGCAAATAAAATGTGTGCTAAATTTTTAAAAATCTATAATTAGAGAAAAGTATAAATTAGAAGATGGGAATGCTCTGTAACTCACTCCTTATGCAGAATCTGATTCCTAAATATCACTTTTCCCCAGGAGTGTTTCTTGGGGGCCCCCTGTTCTCTCTCAATAAAGACCAGTTTTTACCAGTCAACATTCATAACCAATAGAGTCAACTAGTCATTTGCAAATGATTCAAGCTTGTTTCTTGATTTCAGGACACTTAATCTTAAGTGCCTATGGCATTTCTTCCCTGAAGTGTTATTTTGTTGGGTGTTTGTGTCTTGATTCTGAGGCTAGAGCCACTTTTGATCACAAGAAATCAACTAGCACTTTACACTCTTGCATTCACCCTCATGCAAACATCTCTGTCTCAGTTCCTGGTGTGCCCTGAGATCCATTCCGGTTGCACAGATCTACTCCTGCTCCCTTGATAGTCTCTTGATGGAGAAAATGTGCTAACTGGTTTTCTTGACCACTTATTCTTCCAGCTGAACATGAAACAGTCAGCTTCCTCCAACCACACCATTGACCACAAGTCAGCTTCCTCAAACCACACCACTGATCACGAGGAGGAAGGAGGTGACCTGTCAAAAGACCGTGAGGACATAAAATGGATGCTTGAGGCACTCAGAAATATTTGAATTCTGGAGCATAGCCTTCAGACTTTTCCAGTGCTCCTTTGTGGCTCCTTTTTTTTTTCCCCCTTAGAGGGGGTTGCAGAGGAAGAGGGAGAGACAGAATCTTAAGCAGGTTCCAGCAAGGAACCTGACATGGGGCTTGATCTTACAACCCTGAGCTCATGACCTGAGCTGAAATCAAGAATCGGACATTTAACTGACTGAACCATCCCGGTGCCCTTGTGGCTCCATTTCTAATCTCAGCGCACACCAGGCTGCGGATGTTCTCAGAAATGGGATTCATTTTTTTTATTATACTTCTAAGGCTTGGCTTAAGCTGTTCTCTTAGCCTAAGTATTATTTTTACTATATAAGTTTTCCTGGGCCTTATCGCCACTAGCCCATTACTCTCTCAAATAGATATAATTGCTTTTGAATTCGTATTTCCATGGCACATTGCAACAACCTCTGTGAAGGCACCGAACACGTAGACTTGCAGGAATTTATAGTTACATTTCAGTCTCTCTTAGTTAACTGTGAATTGCCAAGGTTATATCTTAGCTTAATGACCAGGATGCCTAAGAAAGTGCTTTGACTAAAACATAAACTCAATAAACATTTACTAAATTCAATTTTTGTACACTTAGCAACAGAAATATCTCAGAGTTGTTCAAATTATTTTTGCTACTCTAATCAGCTTCAACCATACAACATAATCATGTGAGAAGCTTCAAGCTAATCCAGTATCACAGACATATAAAAGCATTGTAGTTATTGGCTGGTAAAAAAAAAAAAATGCAGTTAGTGGTTGGTACAAAGACAATCTGTACCATGAACATGCTCCATAATCTTTACAGACTATTTCTTTCTAATCGAACATTTATTGAACATCTCAGCACATTGCACAATGCTAGAATCAGAGATTGTTGATGTTTTGTATAAACATGACAATCGTGAAATTCTCTTCTCTCAAAAATTGAGTGCTGGGGATAGTCATCCATGATGCAAGGCCAAGCAGAAAACACTCCCAAGACGATGAGATGGTGATTTCTCTGTGCACAGATGATACAATTTCAAGTTGCAATGCACTCCATTAATTAAACAAGTGTGTGTCCATAATTTAATTTGCTGAAAGAATTCACAGGAGGGATGGGAAACCGGGTTCCCCTGCTTCCCATAAATGTAATTGACATAATGAGCAGCTTTCCCTTTTGAGTCACAATGCCTTACAGTAATACCTGCCTCACGTGATACCCAGCTCTCTTGGAGTTGCACAGAGAAATAATTTTCTAAGTGCAATTCAGCTCAATGTAGATAGATATCACATAGCATCAGAGACTTCAGAAGTCAAGAAAATGAAAATGACTTCAGTGAACTCAGTGGGTGGAAATAGTGTAATCTGAGTCAAATAATAATTCCTATTAACTCATATGACATATTTCCCTCTCATGCTAGGTATTTTCAAAGTTGGCAAAATTCAGAATGGAAAGGAAAAATTCTTACATGGAAATGTGAAATACATCACATTGTATTTTGATTAGCAGTTTTCAAAGCACCTCTGTATGTCCTACCTTGGTCTTTTAGGCATCGGGTTTATGAATGAGACATGTTTTATCTTCCTCCTCATCATTCCCTTTTACAAATGATAAGATGGGAGATTTGAAGGGTTTCATAACCTAACACTTGTGCTCAACTGTTTCCACGATGTACTTTTAAGATTGTGTCAGCATTTATCACTGAGTCGGGATCGTACTAGATGCTCAGTAATTAGTTACCCAGTGAATGGATACGACTGCATACAAAACAACTTGTGTCTTGCCACTTACTCCTACAAAATGTTAAGTTACTTTTAATGCTGATCACTATGAAGTCAAATATCCTTATGACTCATATTTCTCTAACAGTACAGTCACCAAATGTTTTGATTTTTTTTCTTAATTAATTTGAAAATGGCATTTTTAGGCCTCCAAGATGAAATAACCAATAAAAGAGGAAAAGAGAGTCTTTGATTTTCTGAATGTACTTTAAACCTCTCCCTCTATCAGGGTTTAATTTCATTGTCCTGTTTCTCCCATTCACCTTCTTGTTAGTGGCTTTTCCCCGGTTAATTATTTGTAGACTTTAGATTTCAAATGCAATCCCTTTCTTCCCATCCTGAGCTACATTGTTAAAAATCATAAAGAAAAATAACCAGGGAGCTAATAAATGTCATTTTTTTACATGTTATATAAAGTATTTGTAAAACAGTAAGCACTGTTCAAGTATCCTTAGAATTGGCCATTTAAGACTTTAATATCTGGCACTGAGAAAAATAGTACTTTGAAAGCTTTCATTTTATACCTAGGCTATAGAAATTTCAGCACCTACTGATAGGTTGTGAACATTTACAAGTGAATGAAACAAATTAAATGGCAAACTCCTACCAGGGTTTGAAACATAATATTTTAGTAGCTGCTTTATTTATCAAATAAAAATAGAACACTGAGCAACCACTCAATTAACTTAGTTTTAGGATTCTTTGGATCAACTTGGCTAAAAATTCCATTATGTATAGGAAGATCTATGTTGTATTTTTCATTAATTCAATCTATTTCTCAAATCCCTAAGGTCTTATGCCAGAGTCTCAGAGGATCCCAGAGACTAGATGTTTAAAACTACATTTCTGGCTCTATATCTGTTACACCCTTCTTTCAAGAAGGTTGTTTGGAAAAGTTAACCTGAGTATTTTTCATCTACAGTACCTCTTGTGTCTCCTCCACGGCTCCAACCCATTTTTGTTAACACTCTAGGCCTTACAAGCCAACTAGCTCAGAAAAGGAATAATACAACAAGAAAAAGAATCAATCTGAAGCATCATTGGAAAGAAAGGTTTCAAAAGCATGGCTTGCTGATGCGAAAGGACTCCCAGCATAATACGTGCGTATGTGCCGTAGACCCTGTCATCTGCCCCATCAACAGGAATTTTGCCAAGGGGAGAGATATCAGGATCTAGATAGGTTTTAGAATGTGAAAGTAGAAGAGAACACTGTCCTACTTCTTACTTGGACGTGGAACGAGAGAAGCTGCAGGCTTTCAGAGCTTTCTGACAGACTGTGCATGGACTTCAGGGGTGCTGTGTGTGGTATCAAGGCACCAGAGGCCTACAAAACCCCACAAAATTCACTAGTATCCCAGAATGCCCCTGGAAAGCAGCCAATGTTTCCCATCTTCCAGGAAGGGCGTGCACGTTAGCAGAGGGTGAGAGAGATTGCAGAGCACTGAGGGTTGGGATGAGGGACTGGCTTACAAATAACAGTGTGGGCCATGGTTCAAATTGTTTGTGAAATCAAAGTAAACTGAGTAGGTGCTCACAAGGGCAAGACAGGACAGAGACATTTATGGGGATGCCAGTGAGGTCCACCTAACCCAAGATTAGACATTCAACACCCTTCTACTGTTATTATAAAAACAGAACAAGAAACAAATACAAAACCGCTCCAGAATTATAGATCGTTCATTCCTAGAGAGAAAGGAGATTAGATTGAGCCAAATCCTAATTAATTCGATAAAATGTCTTCCATTGAGGGAAACCTCAAAATAAAAATGAGTTTGAAAAGATGAGTTTGTGAAAACTTGCATGCTTAAGTTTTTGCTGTGAAAATATTGTGTGTTCTACCTATATCCAATCTAAACAGTATTATGAGGTAGTGAGCCATAAAGTTCCTTAAGGGTACAAATCAAAGTTTCATAGTAGTTCAAGGATAAAGCACAAGAAAAAGAAATAGGTAAAAGTAAAAAAATACTTTAAGAGATAAACTCGGGGCAAAAATTCAGTGGAGTTTGCATAGTATATTAAAGTTATTGGACTTCTATGTCATTAGAATAATGAGAAGCTACTGTAAATTGTTGAATATTGGGGTGACAAAATCATATCTATGATTTAGGTTAATTTTATAAAAAACATGAGCCATGAATATGAGATTTAGAGATGAGAATATTAATTGAGAGGCTATTGTACTTGTCCATGCAGGAGATAATAAAGCAATAAGTATAAAATATGAGAAGTAGATATCACAAAGATGGAATTAGCAGCATTAGATTTGACTGGTGATTAATTACAGAGAACGTACATTGTCAGAAAACAACTCAGATTTCAAAAACAAAGAGAACATGAGTAGGATTAATGAAGGGAGGTGTTGAGTGGTGGTTAATAGCATTACCTCAAGCATTTTTAGTTTTAGGTGGTGGAAGGACATCTAAGAAGACAGGTATGAGTTGAATCAATGGGGAAACATCTAAAAAAGATGATTGTTGAAGATAGAAGGGAGATAGGATTGCAGAGGCTAACAGTATAGGAAATGTAACTTCTCCATGTGTAGTGAACAAGAAGAGAGAAAAGAGTGAGCAGAGATTGTAGAGAGATGGGAAATTGGAAAATGCCAAGATGCCAGGAAATCCAAGGAAACCATCCTTTATGATTGCTGAGATGTCAGTCGAATAGTCAATGTGACTCATTAGAACACTGTTGGTTCTTAGGCTTATAGGGATAATGTAGGAGCTTGCAAGTGTCTTCAAAGCAATTGGCAATACTGATGATAACATTGAATTATGCATGTTTCTCCTCCTGGATTTTCCAAGACCAATGCTTTTCATTGTTGTTTTTTCATGTTTGTTTTAATTATGGTGTCTATGCACGCTGTTTCATCCTGAAATTTTTATTTTCCAAATGGTTTTCCATTTGAAAGAGACTAAATAAAGGTTCTGACTGTTCTGTACTTGTGGGAATTCCTAGATCTTTTTATAGGAAGTTATTTTAGTCAGATGGAGTTGGGAATCAGATTTCCAGTTGGAGAGAATAACAGAGACATGCAAATTCAGAATATAGCTGTACAGCACCCTCATGTTAGTGAAGAAAGAAAATGTTGGCTCATCTGAATAGTAACCACTAAACATCTGAATATTTTAAAAGATTGAGAGAGAAAAAGAAAAATAAAACCCTGCGTGTTACTCAAGTTTTTATTTAATTTAGTGAACTTCAGAGGGCAAAGACCTTCATGGAGAGTGCTCTTAGCTTATCCCGATCCAGGGTTCCTTCTGCTCCTGGACACACAATGGAGCTTTCTGATTCAGGGTCCCTTGCAGTTAGCTGAGACAGGAGACTGAGTTGTAGTCAATAGAATGTCAGCAGAAATAAGGGTGACGTCTGTAAACCTGACTCCCTAAACTGTAAATACCTTCCTGTCATGATCACCCCTTTTTAATCTTATTAAAATTTAATGGGTCATTTAGATGGAATGACTGTTGGCATCTTAGAAGTTAAGGATGGAAGGCCCCCTATCAGCCTGATTCCTCAGAAAACCATGTGGAACCAAGCCCCCATCATGCATCTGGAGCTGCTCAGGCTGGACTAGAGAGAAAACTGAATTCCCACTGCATTTGAGGCATTATGCATTTTGAAGTTTATTTGTTAGCAGGTTGTGTTATTTCTAATTCAGAAAGCCCTTATTTCAGCATCACTGGGGAGCTTCCATCCTTGTCCCTCCCCTCCTGTCTCTCCTGCTGCTTTTTTCCCTCCTTTCCTTCATTTAACCATTACGCTCTTTCTCCTCCTATAGTCCTCACTCTGAGATCAAGATGTGGGAATACCAGTTCTTGGGTACTGTTCTTACTCCTTATTGTCAGACACAGTACTTCTAAAAATAAGCTCCTGTCATCTTGCCGACTTCCTTGCCATGGCCCTGCACAAACCAAGGTGTTGATGCAAAGCTCACCATCATCCTAAGTGTCTGGTTCGGGAAGATGTCTTGCAACACATCTAGCTTCAAAAATCCTTGTCATCCTTCACTGCTACTTTATTTAGGCAACCTACTGTCATATACACGTTGAATTCCTCGTCTTTACCTAAACGTGCTTGAATACTTTAAAATCTGATACTTTTTTCTGGGCCACTGCTTCCCATTGCACTACCTTGTTCACTCTGTACATGTGTGCATCTTCATTCGCCATATCACCGATTTCAATGGCCTCTGCTTATTCCTCCATCCATAAGCTTCACTTGATGCAGTGTCGTCCAGTATCTACTGTGCAGTCTTTGAGTACTAGTATCTAGTATCTAGGTTTTACAGCTAATCACTTCAGCTACTATTTCATACTAACAATCTCCCCATTCCCTTCAGTATTTATGAATACGTCCATGTTCATTCACTGCATAGTGGTTGACCACATACTGTGAATCTGGAGATCAGAGCATAGTCCAGAATGTAGGTGTAAGTGTAGGAGTCATCAGCACTAGAGGGCATGTAAGGTCATAAGACTAGAAAAAAAAAAAAATGGGGCGTCTGGGTGGCTCAGTGATTTAAGCCTCTGCCTTCAGCTCAGGTCATGGTCTCAGGGTCCTGGGATCGAGCCCCGCATTGGGCTCTCTGCTCAGCAGGGAGTCTACTTACCCCTCTCTCTCCATCTGCCTCTGCCTATTTGTGATCTCTCTCTCTGTCAAACATACAGATATAATCTTTAAAAAAAAAAAAAACTAGAAAAAAGAAACTCAAAAGTATGAGACTACTACTAAAGAAAAGGGCTTATAATCAAGTCTAAAATAACTTTCAAAGAAGAGCTAGCAAAAAAAAAAAAAAAGAAAGAAAAAAAAAGAACAGGGAAGAGCACACAGTGAAGTATAAAACAAAATCCAGGATTTAGTTTTGCTGAAGGCAAAAATGATTCCTTAATTTCAAACAACAAAAAACAAATTAGGCTAAACTCACAAAAACAAATTGTTGGATTAAGTATTTTGAGGGACACAAAATTGAAGAAAAAGTGGAGAAAACTTTGATACTGTTGGGGTCGAGAGTAACTGGAACTTACTCATGGTCTTTTCAGTGTGTCTGCAAAAGTCTAAACATGTTTGGTGATTGTGTTGCTCTGTTTAAAAGTTACATACGTAAGAATTTGTTAATCCAGGGGAAGAGTAAAAATGAAGACCTACAAACGATGTGATTAAGTGCTTAAAAATGATAAGCCTAGGTAATAAATTATTAATTAAAATATATTATTTGCTCCTACATGGGAGCAAATATACCTTCATATGAAGAAATATGTGTAAAATATCATTTTAATTAGCTGAAATTTGGCCATAGAAGATGACTAGACCATATTATTGAGATGTTTAGGTGAATAATGACATTAAGACACAGTTTATAGATTATTATATAGTTATTCACATAAATAATTTTTCTGTTTTAATTTCAGAAATACTAATAAATCATTATGATCATTATTTTCACATAATTTGATTTTATTGTGATATGAAACTTAAGAAAATGTAGCTATTCAACCATAAAAATTTAAAATCAATTTTCATCAAAATTTGTATTTGTATATAAAATTTGAAGAATTAAGACAATTTTCATGTTTTTAAATGTCATCTTTCTTCAAAGGTTTTCAAAATTATCTTCAAAACATAAAAGGTAAAATGTAAGTTTTAATATCAAACTATATTAAGTCATTTACCTAAGCTAAACTTTATCCACATTAAAAATAATTAAATCTAAAAAATAATTAAATCTTAAGCAACATTGATCAAAACAAGAGTATTTACAGTTTTAGAATTTAAAATCCAATGACCAAAATAGGAATTAAGTATCATGCCTCATACGTGGTAAATATAGACCTACATGCATCAAAATTTGACTAATAAGGATTGTTGAAATTTAAAAATGTTTCTCAACTACCTCACACAAAAACGTACTGACATATAAACAGTGTCATACAATTACAGTATGCCTCTGGAACCACATGTGGGAACAGAGAGTGAAGGAACAAAATATGCATCCAGCACTACGGGGAAATGACAGCTCTTCATCCAGTCCAACGTTGTGTGTATCTCTACACCAGCAGGATGACCACAAACCTTCATGACACTTAGACACAGTCATCTTTTAAGGATACTGGGCAAGAGACATGGAAAGATTTTGTGTGAAACCTGAATTGTATTAGGCATTAGAACGGATGTTTGGGATACAGATTCCTCCTGAGTCAGTGCTGAGCACTGGATCTCAAGTGTCAGAGATGTTTATGTATTCTTTAAACAACAGAGCCCAGAGTAGTGAACCTCATGCATGTATCTCAGAGTGGTCCTGGTTGGGTGATCCCCTTAAGTAATATTAGGGTATACTAATTAAATAAGGGTGAACTAAATGCAGGTCAAGCAAAAATACAAGAAGAGAGACAGGTCAATTGGTTAAATGTGGCTTAAGTAATTTAAACATTGGATATAGAAGTATTCATTTGAACCTAGGAACTTGGAAGTCACTAATGACTTTAGTGAGATCAGTTTCACTAAAACGGAGATGAAGGAAATCCAATTGAAGTGAATTGAATTGTGAATGGGAATGAGAAGGGAGGAATAGAGACAGTGAGGCTTAACAAATCCCTTGAGAAATTGTGCAGTGGACGGTGAGTAGAGGCATAGAAGAGTCATGTCAGGAAGACATAGTGTAGGAGCACAGTTTTATAAAATAGAGATACTAGAGAAGTTTATTATGCTAAGGAAATAATCTAAAGGGATAAATGGATGATTCAGAAAATAATGGGGTGGGGGGGAGCAGTAATTAAAGGAGCAAAGACACTGACCAGGGGAAACAAATGGAGGGCACAGAGGAAATGGAAAGACTGATTCTCAGTGTCAGAGGAGGGTGTGGCTAGAAGACCAGGTGGATGCATTACAGAAATTAACACAAGAATGTTTAGGGATCTAGGATTTGGTACATAGATCCAAAACATACTGAAAAAGCCCCCTCCCCAACAAAATCAGTTACGAGTCCAAGGTACTGTGTCTTAAGACTTTAAAGAGTGACACAGCTCAAGAAGGTTAGAGGGGATCTCAAAAATACAAAACAAATATACAGAAATACAAAACACAAAATCGTATCTTTGCAACCGTGATGAATGAATGGCTTTCAAAATGGGAGAAAGTTGGGATTCCTGGGTGGCTCAGTTGGTTGGGCATCTGCCTTCAGCTCAGGTCATGCTCTGGGAGTACTGGGATCAAGTCCATCATCTAACTCCTTGTTCGGTAGGGAGCTTATTTCTCCCTCTGCCTGCCCCACCCCCTACTTGTGTTTCTCTCTTTCTCTTTCTCTCTGCCAAATAAATAAAATCTTTTTTAAAAAATGGGAGAAAGAAACCATGAATAAGATGAGGAAAATGGGGCGCCTGGGTGGCTCAGTGGGTTAAGCCGCTGCCTTCGGCTCAGGTCATGATCTCAAGGTCCTGGGATCAAGTCCCGCATGGGGCTTTCTGCTCAGCGGCAAGCCTGCTTCCCTCTCTCTCTCTCTGCCTGCCTCTCTGTCTACTTGTGATCTCTCTCTCTGTCAAATAAAAAAAAAAAAAAAAAAAATCTTAAAAAAAAAAAAAAAAAAGATGAGGAAAATGGTACTCTTAACATAAATGAGAAGGCAAGCCAGCCTGAGTGCAATTTTTCTAAAAACACTAGAAGTGTTAGAAGTGATAATGAGATATCCAAGTAGAAATGCCTTCAGGCCATTGTATCAGAATTTAAGACCAGATATTGGAATCTGGGAGTAATCAGCAAATACTCATAATCTCCTAACTCTTAGCAGACTAAGAAGAAGAAGAAGAAGAAAAAGAAGAAGAAGGAGGAGGAGGAGGAAAAAGAGGAGGAGGAGGAGAAAAGGGGGAAGAAGGAGAAAAGAAACCAAACACTTTAATTTTGTATGTATCATGTGAACATATTAGAGCAAAATAAAGCATGTTTTCTGAAAATAGATTCCTACATGTTTTCATAATTCTACATTGAAAACAACGTGTTCTTGTTTTGTACTTTTTAATAGAAAAACATTTATAATATAAAAATGTACGCTGGAGAGTAGAATCATTAACTATATATGTAATAAGTTTAGTTTATTAAAAGCATTTTTATTGGTCTCTCTTAAAAACAATGTCTCTACTGCCTATGCAAAGTGAGTTTTAGTAAACTAGTCTAATATAACAAGATGAAACTTTTACATTGTTCAGATATATCTCAAACCTTCTGGTTTATGGAGATGATTATGCCTTGTCTCCTAAATGAGTTAATGTAATTTTTGTCACTTATTGCTGTGAAACTAGGAGATAAAATTTCAATCCATATCTAATTGGTGAAGCTTAAATTGCTAAGTATACTATTAAGAGATTCAAAAATTTATAACTAAAGAATTAAGAGAGCAAAAATAAAAGGAAGTGTCAAATAAAAAAATACCCTGAAAACCTATTTAGAGGAGTCCATAGAAGTAATAATATTGTGGCGGTCTAATCCATCTCTCCTGGAACACCAGTACCAGCTTAAGGAAGGGAATATAAAATACGCCACATTTAAAGCTCTCTCTAGAAAGTTTTAAGAGTTAAAATCACAAATGAACAAGAAATCAAATTTTCTATTAATGGTTGAGACAGAATGGACTAAAGTGCTATTCTTCTTCCCATTTTGAAAACTTTAAGGATATTTTTGCCATTTTTACATAAATTTTATTTTTTAGAGTAGTTTCAGACTTACAGAGAAATTGAGAAGCTGGAACAGAGCTCTCATATACTCCAAACTCAGTTTCTCCTACTATTAACATATTATATTAGAATGATACATTTATTACAATTATGACCAAATATTGTTACATTATTTTTAAATGAAGCCCAAAGTTTGTTCTGCTTGCCTTAGATTTTACCTAATGCCCTTTCTTCTGTTCTGGGATCCCATCTAGGGTACCACCTTATAACTGGTCACCCCATCTCTTTAGATGCCTCTTGACTGTGACAGTTTCTCAGACTTACCTTATTTTTTAACGACTTTGACTGTTTTTGATGAGCACTGTTGGCTATATGGTAGTTTGTCCTTCAACTAGGATTTATCTGATTTTTTTTTCCCCATAACTAGAGTGGGATTGTGTGTTTTGGGGAGAAGGAAGAGAGAGGTAGCTGTATTTTTTATCACATCATATTAAGGATACTTGGTGTTGACCTTAACCACATGGCTGAGATAGTGTTTGTCAGGTTTCTTAAGTATAGAAGATTTTTTTAAATATTTTTAAAGATTTTACATATTTATTGATTTGAGAGAAAGAGAGAGAGAGAGAGTACAAGAGTTAGAGTTAGAGTTAGAGTGGGAGGGAGTGGGAGAGAAAGAATCTCAGGTAGATGCCATGCTGGGCACGGAGCTTGATCTTGGGACCCTGAGATTGTGACCTGAGCCAAAACCAAGAACTGGATGCTTATCCAACTGAGCCACTGAGGCACCCTTAAAGTTATTCTTTTTTAAAACCCCTTCCCACAAAATGCTCTTTAGAAGGAAGCCCCATAAGCAGCCCATGCTGTAGGGAATTATGCTCAACCTCCTTGAAGGAGGAGGGGGTCACGACACAAATTATTTAGAATTTCTTCTGCATGGAGATTTGTCTTTTTCCCCACTCATGAATTTATTCAACCATTTATTTATAGCCGTGTGGATTCATGCATATTTATTTTATTCTTTGGGTTATAATTAATAGCACTATGGTTATTTTGTTGCTCAAATTATTGCAGTGGAGCTATTTGGCTCTTCCAGTTGACTTTTAAGTCCCTTTGATGTACCCCATTAATGTGGACCTGGGTTTTTTTTTCTCGAGTACATCCATACCTCCTGACAATTCAAAATGCTCCAGGATCATCTTGTACTGTCCTTCCTAAGTCTCCAAATCGGCCATTGCTCCCAGGAGCCCTGGTTCCATTCCTTAGAGAATGGAATTAGAGGGGCATCCTGGGAGCTGGTGCACTTGTGTGCTGATGCCATTGCTTCTAGTCCCCATCAGCCCACAGAGCAAGGAAATATATGCCAGTGTACTAGCTTGTGCATGCATGCACTTCTACAAATATTTTTACATGTAGCCACGTGATCTCCATCAAGCTAAATGTGAGTTATATCATCACACAGATCATTCTAGACCTTTCCCATTGAAGACAGTGATGCTTTAAAAAGGAGCAGAAAATATATTCTTAAAATACCTGAAAGAAAAACAGAGATCATGCTTAAGCCAAAAACCACTCTTAGCGCACGTGTGTGTGTGTGTGTGTTTGCGTGTGTGTGTTTTATAGAGAGCAAGCCCATGTCCAACAGTGGTGGTGGCAAAGGGAGAAGGAGAGAGAGACTCTCAAGCAGTCTTGCCATCAGAGCAGAGCCTCCATGGAAGGGCTTGAACTCACAACCCAAGATTATGACCTGAGTCAAAATCAAGAGCTTGACGTTTACCCAAATGAGCCACCCAGGTGTCCCACTCCTAATGCATGTTTAATTGACATGGGTACAATTTTTTAGATGTAGGCTAAGATTAGCCTAATTTGCATATAGGCTACTATCGTACATGGGACGTTGCATAAAAGCAGGCAGCATCGATATCTTCAAGATATAATTTGATATTTACCATTACCCTGGCAATGTATAATTTCTGAAATCTCACTGTGTGAGAGCCAACCACTTTGGTTTTATGCATTCTTGATCCTTATGAGCTCTCTGTGAAAATGAAAACAGACCCAAGCAGTATCACACACGATCTACCTTCACTGGCAGTTAGTTGGTAGTTAGGCGACGAATTAGGAATAAAAGAATTGACTTAATTTGGAGTAGAGCAAGGGTAAAAACACAGATGCAGAATAAGGCCTTGTAATCTCGTGCAGTGTGAGACTCCAGCGCCCAGAGGGAACATGAAACCACGGGGGAAAGTGCTGGGGCAAACAGCAGAGCTCTCAGGAAGGGTTTCCCAACCTAAATATCCTCATTTCGGAACAGGTGGTGGGTGATGGGGAGGGCACGTTTTGCATGGAGCACTGGGTGTTGTGCAAAAAGAATGAATACTGTTACGCTGAAAAAATTAATAAAAAGGGAAAAAAATGTTTTAAAATATTTTAAAAAAATAAATAAATAAATATCCTCATTTCAATTAGTATTGGAGAGACGGATGATTCATTTGAAATCAGTCAGTGTAGTAAATGTATCTTACATGAATTAAACATTATTCAATGATTGAGAACATTATTTAAGTTCCTAAAAAATGTATAACAGTTTCTGTGATATAATTATTACCCACAATTATTTATTAGTCCTCACAATCAATAAAAGGTATAAAGACTTGCGCTATATATATCAAATGAGCACGAGTTAATATTTAAACAGTCCCTGTCTTTTGCAAATCACAGATGTCAAGGCCCTAGACAGAATCATGGTGTTCCCAGGAGGGGCAGCCTGCTGGTGGTCCATCCCAGGAGTGGGACACGGGAGTCACTTCCTCATGCAGGCAAGAGGAGAGAGAAAGTAAAAGAACTCCATAGAATGAACATTCCTCTCGTTGATAACTACCCATGGAAAGAGACAACAAGAAAAGGTCAGTTAAAGCTGGCTACCGGAGGGGAGAGCTCACATCCAGCTCACTGACTATTTATGAATTTTTAAAAGAATCAATTCAGGGCAATTGGCCTTCATCCCCTACTTCCAAATATATATTCTAGTATTTGCCCTCTCTCCTGCCCTCCCCAGCTTACCTGTGTCTCTGGATATCTCTTCTCCTCCTGAACTACTTGTATGCATTTTGGTGAATATTTGCTTCTATGCAAATATTCTACAGGAAGAGAAAAAGAACAATCACAAAAACCTGGTTACCTTCCATTTGTTTCCTGTTCTCTGTCTTATCTATATGACAGGACAGAAAACTCAAAACTTTATTGTAGAGTATCAGCTCGGTCTGCCAGAAATGACCAGAACCAAAATTACAACAGAGTCAGAGAAACCTCGCAGAGAGCATGTCACTGAGAGCTCAGCTTCTGGAAGGCCATACGAGGCTGCGCAAAATCCGATACTGTCCACAAGGATCGGCAAGAACGGGAGGCGAGAGAAGCAAGTCCCTGCAAGCATTTCAGGAGAGTCATTTGTCCATGTGACTTGCAGACAGCCTGGATTACCCTCGCTTGAAGTGTTTATAAAGACGAAGGTTCTGTGGCTACCTACTGACTCACGGAACCACGTCGCTAAAATCATAAATTTAAGGAATTTGTATTTTTTTTTATATATTTTATTTATTTATTTGCCAGAGAGAGATCACAAGTAGATAGAGAGGCAGGCAGAGAGAGAGAGAGAGGGAAGCAGGCTCCCCGCTGAGCAGAGAGCCCGATGCGGGACTCGATCCCAGGACCCTGAGATCATGACCCGAGCCGAAGGCAGCGGCTTAACCCACTGAGCCACCCAGGCGCCCCAAGGAATTTGTATTTTAACAGTGATGTTCCAGTTTGAGAATTACAGTTGCGGAGTTGAGAAGACACAAAATGCTTTCCCAGAAAAATCCAAGGATTCGAGAAAATTGATCTGGTTGCCACAGATGGAGAATTGTAGCTATTTAGCCACCAAGGTCTGGAGCTGATAAGCAGGACACAGTGAGTTCTAGAACAAAGGTGCGGGGTCGTCCACCTGCTCAGCCCCCTTTCGGGGGAGACAGGAGTCTCAGCACTCAGGAGTTAGCAGGTGCCCTCAGTGCGCAGAGAGAGACCCTGCCCTCTCCTAAATAGTGGCTGGGATGTTGGAATTACCTTCTCCTCAACAAAATTAATTCCTTCCATTCTAGGACTAAAGGAGGGAGAGAGGCAGGAAGAGGGAGTCTGCACACAGGTTTGCAGATAAATTACCGCCGGACCTCAGATTTGGGTTTTCTTCAACACTCACCCAAACAATCCTTTTGCACACAGAATTCCTCGTTTCCTTCTCAGAGGAGCCAGTTAGGACAGCAAGACATGTGAGAAGGGATTTTAGTGGTGTTTCTGATCTAATACCCCTGAGAAGTTTCGATTCCAGGGGACTCTTGGACTCAGGGTCTTCAGAGTGCTGGTGGATAGTAGTGCTTTTGGGACGGCCACGGCTTCTGTTTATACTCTCAGCCCTGGGAAGGCAGACGCTAACAAAAGGCCGTCTTGTTTCACCCCCGGGTCTCCTTTGATCTTCTAGTGTCAGCTTCAGCTGGGCCCTGCCATCCTCGGGGGGGGGGGGGGGGGGGGGCGCTCTGGGGCAGCTCCAGGTCCGGTCTCTGCAGAACGCCCCTTCCACCAGGTCGCAGGACCAAGGCTGAGAGCAGAAAGCTCTCCTAGATATCATTTGTTCATTTATAACGCTCTGGGGCAGCTCCAGGTCCGGTCTCTGCAGAACGCCCCTTCCACCAGGTCGCAGGACCAAGGCTGAGAGCAGAAAGCTCTCCTAGATATCATTTGTTCATTTATAAGTACGCTTTAATTTTTCTTCCTAATTGATCTAGTGGCATGAAAACATGCTCGATTCTATCATCATTGCACAATGTGCTGTGCTCTCTGTCGCTCACTAACACTTGGCTCTTTGCACTTTGTATTACTAATGGGGCCTTTATTGACTATCTTGGGCCGTCCTTAGCATCACTGTCATTATCCACATGCCGTCTCAGGATCACGCTAGGAAATTAGCCAGTGCATTGGATCAAGGTTCACAGGCAAATGATTGATTAAGTTTCCTAAGACACCTCTGTCTGTCTACACTGGTTGAGTGGAAAGCGTCTGAGAGCAGCGGATCTGAGCGTTGGGAGTAAGTTCCTTGAGTTCCATTCAGCTCAGTTCACGACCACCCTGTTCAGCTCAGCTCACGGCTACTCTGCCAAACTAGCGGCTGGAGCACATGGCATTCCATGCTGACTGCACAGCCGCACAACCTGGGAACGGCAAATCAGGTGGAACCGATGATCTAGATGCATCCCCTTCTGCAGCGAGACATAACGATGCTCTCTGAGGTGTGACTAACCTGAGAGGTGTGCCCAGACTCAAAGGAGAGCTTCTCCACAGAATACTCACTATGACCTATGGCATCTGTGTTGTTACAAACACAACCTACCCGGGAAGCAGAAGAGATCAAAAAAGCTCTCCAAAGCCACGTAGCTGATCAAAAGATAGCCCATTTGACTTCGGCCTCGGTCTTGGTCAGCTGCACCTTCTTCCCACCATGTACACCTGCCACTCAAAAGCCAGCTGTATTATTGCTTGAGCTGGAAAGGTGCTCTCAATTTTCCTGTTTCCTCTCATCAGACTCCTGGCATCTCACTCGCAGGATAATTGTACTGCCTAGTCAAAGAATGGACCTCAAGCAAGCTGAAAAAATTGTTCCCTGTACTTTAGACCGTACCATTTATTTAGGGCAATAATTACCTCATTTGAAATTAATTCAAAGATTTTTCTCACATATTCTCCAAATCCCAGATCTTTTTGCCCTGGTGTTCCCCTCATGGGTGTTTCCATTTTAAGAAGATCAGAGAGGCAGTCACCATAACATAATTATTAATTACCTTTAATAAAATGGGGGTGATGACCTGTATCCCAGGAGATGTGAGGGCGGCCAGGTGCGGGGTTTTCTAGGCAGTGAGAGCAAGCTTGCAAGGAGCCCTCCCTATTCGCACAAGTCTGACCTTTCCCAGGAAGAAGAGTTTCTAGTTAATCCACTCACTGCTCTGCTCAATGACTTCCATATAAACAATAAAACCACCTTAGCTTTTTGTTTACAAGCAAAAGCCACCTGTGGTCCTTGGTCTCCCACATCTGATCCCCAGCTACATTAATCCTCAGAGCTTAAGACAGGAAGGAAAGTGGGGAGTCAGGAGACAGGAATTCTGCAAATTGACTTAACATAAAAAAACAGGGTCAATAAGCAAAGGAGAGAGAAGGAAGGAGAGAGAACATCCTTGTCTGCTCTTTCTGGTTCAATTTCAGTAAGTGGGAACATTACCTTCTCAGCAGATAGAAGCATTTATGTTCCGTATCCTCTTTCCATCCTTTTCCGCTTTTTTGGCTCCATAATATTTGTTTGACTTTAGATGCCAAGTGTGAAATTTGGGCCTGACATTGATTAAAGGAACATCCAGGTCCTCTGCATTTTGTTCTGTCCAGTTTTGTGCAAAGTGAGCAGAATCACGCCAGGTTTGGGTCCACATCTTTGGAGATGTTCCTAGGAAGGTGTCCATGGGCCGTGGAGCTCTAGGGTCTCCTCTAAAGGGAGACACAGAGCTGTCGATGCTGTGTGTTTCCCAGAACTACCTTTTTGGGGGAGTTTGGCGTGTTCCTCTAAGAAGTCTATTTCTTAGGTGTGAGCAGCAACTTCTCTGCAAAATTCTCGAACGTCCCCAAAATCTGTGTGTGATCACAGAAAGTACAGTTGGTATCAACACTGCATCCACTCACCAGCTGTGTCATCAGTTAGGACGCGTCATGCTAACTTCTCGGAACCCTACCCCTGTTTGAAAAATGGGGGAAAATAGAGTAGTGATACTTGGTTCAGGGTGTTGCTCTGCTTTTCAAAGGAGGTAAGGAAGACACAGAATGATCAGGCACTCCAAGATGCTATACAATCATAAATGGAGCATGTGTGTGGTTGTTCAATTGGCCGTCCACTTAACAGATACTAACCAAATATCTTTATGTAATATGCACTATGGTAACTGCTGGCCTTTGCCATCAAGGACCTATGTCTTCCTCAAAATAGTAGGACAAGGAAAGAGAATTCTTGTTTATCTACAACTTGCCAGATTTTAAGAGCTTTGTATTAGTGTATTACCTAATCTTTCCTGCCACTGTGACTGATGTCATACTGACCCTGATTTATTGAGGACTTACTATGTTCCAGGTGCTTTCAGTTAGCTTATGCCATCCCAACAAACACGAGAGGTGTATATTAGTATCCTTCTCACAGACCAGGAGATAGGCTTCTCTCGCCGATAACCTGCTCACCCACAGGGATGTAATGGCAGATTCCCACTCAGATCTGCCCACTTCTAAAATCCATGCTCTCACTGCCAGCCTAAATGGTCCTCATGCAACTCACAGACAGCAAATCCAAGATCCTTGGAATAAAGTGACAATCTAAGTCTGTATAATACCGAATAGGACTAGGAACTGAACTGGATGTCCTTTTCTTGCAAAAACCCCCATTCTTTCTACCATGCCACTGCCCTGCACCCACAAGTCATGACCCCAAGCCAGACTGGGCTGCAGAATGATAGCATTTCATTGAAAGAGGACTAATTTGAAACGGGCCTCAGAAAAATGGTTCCCGTTGAAACATTTTCTTTTTAAAGACTATAGGAAATCTTATTTATAGTGTTTAATTTCACTTCTCATTTTATTAACATGAATGAGGTGGTATTTTTCCTTTTCTGTTATAACCTGCTGATTTTGTAGTCTGCATTATTTTATGATGCATCCTTTAATATTTTTCTATTATTTCACACTGAGTGTTTTAATAGGCTTTCAGAAAATTTCTGTTTCTTTCTCAAAAAAAAAAAAAAAAGTCTTTCTTAGAAAGGTTTTCTTTGGTGCATTTCCAGCTGAGGAATAGTTTCCTAAGCTATATCAAAGGTTGTTAGCTCTCTGTTCTCTCCTATAGGTCTATGGAGATGAGTTTTTAATATTTATTTCTAAAGGCTGTTTTCTCTGTTTATATCCTGCTGCTGAAATGAGCAGTTCAATAAACTTCTTAATGAAGGTGGTTGAAGCATTTCCTTTTGCTTTCATTCCTATTGCTTTTGAGATGACTGTGGTAAACACTTTCTGGGCTTTTAAAACTTTCTGTGAACTTGAAATGCCCTAATAAATAATCCTGAAATCATTAATTGGCATAAAGTATCACTGAGCTTAGAATTATAATGTTTTTAGCAAGCATGCTTTCAAGCTTATATTATCTCTAAAATAAATTCTCCTACAATTCAATCTCCATAAGGCTTTTGTAATAAAGGCTACGTCTGGCATTAAGGTTCATTTACGTATTGTATTTCAATATAAGATGGAGCTCTGATACTGTGACATTAAATCAGTAATACCTCAGCAAAACAAAATTGTTAGAGGCAGAGAAGATTTCCTAGAGTTCTGTGAGAGTCCTGTTACACCGTTAATCTGACTCCTAAATGTGTATTAATTTTTATTAGAATCTCCAGTGAATTTCAAGTAGGTTCAAGTGTTTTGCAGAATGTAGGTCTGAGAAAGTCAAAACTATATCTTGTTGTGTGTCCCACATCAGCTAATATATGTTTACTGTATGTCTCATACTCCCAATGAGTACTCTAATCCCTGGAAATAAATTGCCCACATTTAGAACAGTTTGTTCTTTAAGAAACAAGGATAAGGTCACCTTTTTTTGGCAATGATACCCTACCATCTTAAAAATAGACAGGTCACCTCCTCAAAGGTAGGTAATTGTCCACCGGGTAGGAATTATTCACTGGGAATGGTCATGCTGGGCTATCTCATCTACCTAACTATCCATCCAACTGCGTCACAAAGATAGAGAGCTCTATCTATCATCTGTCAATCATCTATTTATCTGTCATCTACCTATAAACCCCTTTTATCTATCCATCATCACTCTTTTTCCATCTATCTACCTATCTATCACCACTGACTTGAAGGGAGAAATTTCTTCAATGGAGAACTTGTTACTCCTGTATCATAGCAACATTATTTGAGCACACAGCATATGATGACTCTAGCACAAATTCTAAGAGATCCAAACACAGATATACATGAGGATTCTAAAAAATGGTCTTTTTAAATTGTTTATGGCCCACTAAAAATCAAAACATACATCTAACATACATTATGAGAGAGTAACACTAAAACAACTGCTTAAAAAGTGAAAGCTGATATGGTCTTTGTTTTTGTTTTTTTAAGGCTAGTCAAGCAAAGCAGGAGGAGTGGAGAAGGAACAATGAGCTCTGTAACTGCCTGTGTTCAATTCATTGTAAACACTCCTGCACTCGGACCAGCCGAAAGATGAGGTGTTTTAAAGCAGCAACAAATGGAAGGGAAAGCACCATGAACACACAGATCGACCCTCAGAGGTGGAGTGAACATGGGTAACTAGGGTAAACTTCTCATGAACAGATCTGTTCTTGCTGGACAGGGAAGGTGAGTTAGGGCTGCTGCTCAAAGCCACCCTAAGAGAGGGACTGGTCATTGGTATTCTCTTTTCTCACCCATTCCTCAAACTGGGCATGAGGAGGACTGAGCTCCTACAGGTCCTGCCATTCTCAGACTTGATTTGGCCACACAGGTGGAGATCTTCTTTTGTTCCTTTCCTACCTGGCATTCCTGCTGTAAAGGGCCACACGGTCAAGGAGGGGACTGATCTTCGGTCAGGGATGAAGACGAAATTTCTGGACACTCCTGGGAAGTTTCAATCTCCAATTCTAGAAACTTTAAGGTCATCTGTGACTATCTTTCTCTTATCCCCCATTGTCAATGTGTCCTTAGGGGTGTCTGTCTGATCTCCCACCACCTCTTTTATTAGGATCGCTCAGTCCTGGACTCATTGTCCACCACACCCCAGACCCCATATGGTCGTCCGTTCTCCTCACTGAGGCCAGGATCATCTACTCAAGTCCAGATTCACACAAATAATTATTCTGATTAACCGTTCCTCGTTGCACATAGATTAACATAATTGTTAAGAGCAAGGGGTTTTATTCAGACTGAGCCATGTAACCTCAACAGTTACTAAATCTTTCCATCTTCACCTGTAAAATGGGAACAATTCATTCACTCACTTACTCGTTTGGAAATGTTCACTGAGATCCTAGTAAGAGGCAGTGCCGCTCTATTCATGAGGGACACATCCATGCACTAGACAGGAAACCCTCCGCCCTCGAAAAGTGCACGTTCTCGTGGGTTCTAAAGAGAACAGGGACAAGGCTGTTCCTGGAGGATCTCGCAGCGACTAGAGGAATGAACACAGAGTAAGTCATTATCTAGGTAAATAAGAACACTTAAAATGCATAAAATCTCTTCCATCCTCAATATTTGCTCTAAGAAGTTATGAATTATGCATGTAAATATGGTAACGATGCACAAAAGAAACCAAATATTCTTAAACCTCCCTGCTGAAAACTTAGCTCACCTCAGGAGAAACTGAGAATATCTCATAAAGTTGTTGAAAGTAACAAATGACGCAGCCCACGCAAGGCACCTAGCACGGCGCTTGAAACACAGTGAGAATTCATTAAACCTTAACCAGGAGTAGAACTTGTCTTCCAATCAGTTTGCTTCTCCCTCCTGAGCCCCGCCCATCCTCAGCGAACCCACCCTACCTCTCTCCCACACAAAACCACCACTTCAACCTCAGGGAACCAAAGGCACCCCCCCTCCTACCACATCGATTATTTTCTGTTCCTTATTTACATTTTCTCCTCTTTCCTCAACATGGCCTCAAAACCAGAATTTTAGTTGTTGGGGGGAAACCCGTATAAGGAGCTTATAAATCAGAAAATTAAAACCATTTTTATATTGGATGAAGCTGAATGGTTTAGAATTAGCTTTCATTGTATTTTAAAGCTTTGAAACATTCACGCTGCTGATGTAGACAGAAGATGGAAATAGAAATGCAGCCCAGACACCTGTTTTGTTTGCCTCATACAGAGCTTTACAATATCGACTGTGAATGCCTTCACATGGGGTAAGTGCTTTCCATTCAGCCAAGGCCCCGCCAGGATCTTTTGTTTTACTCCCAGAAGTCCGCACTCATTAAATTTCCTCCTGTCCCCTGTGGTCATAGAAGATTGCCCATCTCGGATATAGTTAGATAAATGATAACCCTCTCTTAGCCAATGCATTTGGTTAAAGAGAACAGCGCCATTTCTGTTTGACAATACTTAACCCAACTCGAAATAGAAACCCAGAGGGTGTGGGCTGCACATATTTAAATTCAGACTTGCTAAAATACTGTTAAGAGTGTCTAAAGAGATGCTCAGTCCTCTTGCTTGTCCATACCATATAAAGGAGAATCTTACCAAACTTTAGACTTCGGTCAAGTTAGTGGAAGGAAAAGTGAATTCTAACAATCGAGAAAGAATTACAACTGTAGCATAAAACACTGGATTCTTCATGCCATTGCAAATAATACTGTAAGCCCTAAAACCCCCCTATTACATTTGGATAATGATGAAAAACATATTGAAGCAAAAATGGAAACGTTTTATAAACTACCCTGTTTTACAAGGCACAAATAGAAAACTTCTAAAGCTGAGAGGGTTTCTTGGGTCGGGCTATTTTGGGGGCATGATAACAAAACTTCCTGGTGCTCTCAAATTACATTAGACATTTGATGTCATTTACGACAAAAGATGAAAATAATCACATTGCTGGAGGAAACTCTTTCCACATCTTGAATTCAATGACACCAGAAACTTCTAGAAAGTGAGATCTAAGAAATCCCCAGTTGGAATTTTAGTCCATGCTACTGAAGGGAGATTGGAACCAGTTTGTGAACAGTTTATGATTGAATTATAATGAATTAAGGGTAGAAAGTGAAACATTTCAAAACTTTTATAGCAATTTGACTTTGCAGTAACATTATATTTTACAAAAATAAGAGTGCTCGATGGGCTGGAAATTTAAAAAAATGAAAACAGAATCCCACAGATAGTGTAGAAGTTCCTCTTTGAGCTGATAACAACCCTTTAGCAACAGTTTCCTGAGGGCAGAGGTTTGATGTCAGACAGACCAAGGTCATTTCCGGTTCTGCAGAGCCAGTCTGTGTGACCTGAGGATGCTTATTTCACTGTCTGAGACTCGGCTGCCCCTGCAAAGTGAGGCTGAAAACAGTACTTAGTTTAAGTGATCCTTTGGGGGCATAAAAAGAGATAATGTTTATTTAAAAATTGGCATATTTCCTGGGATATTTTTCTAAAAAACCCTGATATTGCCAGAGGAAAATACAACCTTTAAACTCAAATTACAGGGACTGAGTATGTGAAATAAAGAGTAAGTATCATTTCAGAGGATTGATTACAATGATCTAACAGTTACAGTTTGCATGTGGATGTTAGATCGCCTGTCAAATGAATACAACATCGAGCATTAAATGCATAATTAAATCACTCTAACACAAACACGGCTCTGGAGGTAAATCACATTTGTAGGGTTATTTTATATATCAGATGCTAATCTCTTTTCCTTTTTTACTCTGCCATGGAGATAAATATAATATCCATATATACATACATACACACACAAACACACACGTGTGTGCACACACACACACAGTTCTCATGTATTTTTCTTGCCATTCTTGGTCAGTTCAATATCCCCTATGCAATTTTTAAAGCAAGCATCTTGTGCTGCAATAGGTAATTTTCCTTGTCCATTTGAACTTTCATATTTCTCACTAGACCCGTCCGCAAGCGTGTTTTATAGCCCCATTACGCAGTCCCCTTAGTGAGACGGATGTCTTTCCTTGGGCAATTGAAGCAAGGTTACCCATTTGTATCATCTATGAGTCAAACCCCCAAATTCTATGCATATGGCCAGCTCTGCCTCAAGAAACAGCCTCCTGAAGCCTCTTAGAGCCCTTCTAAAGAATGGAAACTCTGTCTCTTTGGATGAGAAGAATAATCATAAGCATTTGTATTTTACTTAGAACAGCCAATGCGCTTTTATATACATTGTTTTATTTACTCCTCACAACCCAGGGAAAGGAGATGACTGATCTTCCCAGCTTCTGGAAGAGCTCTACACCCTCCAAGACAAAAGTAGCTTAGCTTCTAGCATCCGTATATCAGTCCTAGACGCCTTTGGACAAGAGTCATCGGGGTGACAACTGCTGGTTGTTTCTTTTTAAACAGATTGTTCTTTGCTGAAGGATATTATATACCTCCAGTATGCTGAGCTATATGCACTTCTCTTCAGTCTATATTATGTTTGATTACCGGATTTTCTTTTAATGAAAGATTCATAATCATTTCCCTTACAACATCAGTGTTCTCAGTTCCAGGAAAAATAAAGATTCATTAAATTATCAAATGCCAGTAATCATTTTATTTAAGCCAGGAATACCATATACATATAAATACCCAGAAAATATTTTACTTACCAACAAGGCTGTTTTAGTCCAGAAGATAAGCAGAGGATACAGACACAAAGCAGAAGTATGCTTTGCCTGTGTACGTTTCCTTGATAGCGAATGTGAAATGAGAAAGAAATGGATAGGTGATGGTACAGGAAGTTTTTCTAAAATTGAACTATTTTTCAATATATCCAAAGCTTACATTTGATATATTTTCCTCTAGGGGATAACAACGAGCAAATGGCAGAGTCCGGCCTGGACCACATTTCCAGACTCCAGACACAATTTTCTCCCTACCCTCCACCTCCCCCAAGAAGCCAATGGTGCTATATTCATGACCTAACTCCCTCCTCTTGCCAGCATGTCCCCCGTGTAATCCAGAGCTGTCTACCTGGGATCACTAGTGTGTTGAACTATAGAATCCGAAAAGCCGAAGATTGTGTTTGCTACGGTTGGGATTTAAGCCTGTCTGAATATGCCACTTTCTAGCCAAACAAACCAAACCCAAACCGAGGGAAATCTGCCAAAACAAACTTTCAAACCCCAAGTTTAAAAACATTGGAATTACAGTCATGTAGCACTCCAATGTAAATGTTGTCACGTTGGGCCAGTCCGTCAGTTTAGGAGAGGCCCCAACTGTGGGAAGGGTGGACGGAAAAATTATTTCTGGTGCCATTGACTTGTTCTTGTTGACAATGGCAGAGAATGTGACTTACTCGCCTCACTGTTACTTCTCCTCTTCCTCCTTAGCAGAACCCTGAATTCTGGCTGGGCATATCGTTTCTGACCCAAGAGACCGTAATTCCCAGGAGACCTCTTCAATATGAACTCAACTGCTTTGATTCAAACCCCAGCACTTCTGGACCAAATTGATGCAACAAACTTCCAACTATTTTTCTGGCCCCCCCCATCCCGCCTACCTATGCATTTTTTCACATCGGTGAGAATGCTCTTGACAAAATCCAGAGGCAATCCTATCCATCCTCTGCTCCAAATTCTTTAGTGTCCTTTATGATTCAGAATACAATAAGGTTAACTCCTTAGCTTGGCAGACAAGACCCTCAAATGTCAGATCATGTCCATCTTTTCAGCTCTGTCCTTTGTCATTGTCCCTCAAAATATGCTGCACTATAACAACATTGTCTAACCTGAGTCTTCCTGAAGGACCAGACCCCTGAAACTATTATTCTTTTGTCTTTGTAGAAACATTGACTCACTGCTTTTGAAATGTGAAAGCAGCTCCTGACCCTACTCCTTTTCCTGGGCAGAAGTTAATATTCTCTGCTCTGTTCTCAGAAAGCATTCTATGTATTTCTTTTGTATAGCTCTTTTAACAGCTTCTTTTATAGGTGATTATTTCCAAAAACTGTATGTGTCCTTTTTGGTTCATCCTTATGTCTCAGGGACTCCTGAAGAATCTCAGACAATATGGGCAGTAAATACACATTTAATTGTTTAATGGTAACAGATAGCTGGTGGCTTTGGTGAGCCACTGATAATTTTTACTCTACTAACATAACTTTCTTGCATCTTCCCTAGGAATAGGAGCTTCACTGAGGTACCTAGATACAGTAAAGGCCTCCTTTAACTTCATTCCCCAAGTTAAGATCTTGGACATAAATCCCTTCTTAGATAGTAGAACTTGGAACTGGGTCATATAATGCTCTTAATATTGAGACAGACTGGGATAGAGACTTCGTGGTCTGTGTTATTTAACTTAATTAGCTTAATTGATACTCAGAGTAATTCTGTAAAATACATGGCCTTATTATCCTAATTTTGTCATTATTAAAATATCTTTTATGTACTCATGGTCAGTCATTAGCTAAGATTTACAACATGTAGATTCCCAAATTCTCTGCATGGGAAATACCTTTGATCTGATATGGTTGTTATCTTTGAAGGCAAGTTTTTGTCTCTTCTGTGTTCTCACATATCCATTCTAGCATCTCTTAGAAATCCTTGACCTGTTCCACAGACCATCTAGTATTTAATGACAAAAGATGGATGCAGT
Organism: Meles meles; assembly: GCF_922984935.1. Classification (NCBI taxonomy): domain Eukaryota; kingdom Metazoa; phylum Chordata; class Mammalia; order Carnivora; family Mustelidae; genus Meles; species Meles meles. Next base: position 80,185,387 of record NC_060079.1, read on the forward strand.
GGAAAGTCACAATCTGATATTACCAGGTTTTCTTAAACAGTAGCCATATTCTACCAGCTCTTAACCAGTAGTCATATTCTACTAGCTGTGCTCAAAGCTATAACTAGAACTTTCCAAAAGTAGGTATTATAGCCATACATTTGTTTCTTGCTTTTCCTTTCTCCATGATGTATGGAGAGTCCAAAGAGAGAGAAGCCTGCCAGTGCGGCTTCAGAAGTCTACCTTCTGGGGCACCTAGGTGGCTCAGTGGATTAGGCCGCTGCCTTCGGCTCAGGTCATGATCTCAGGGTCCTGGGATGGAGCCCCGCATCGGGCTCTCTGCTCCACAGGGAGCCTGCTTCCTCCTCTCTCTCTGCCTGCCTCTCTGCCTACTTGTGATCTCTCTGTCAAATAAATAAATAAATAAATAAATCTTAAAAAAAAAAAAAGAAGTCTACCTTCTTATCAACTCAGAGTCTTACAAGCCTCAAGTTCATTGTCAAGGTTTCCGTGAGGAAAAAAAAAAATTAACATTTTATCCTAGAATATTTGAGAACATTTATCCCAATCACAGGTTCACATAGGGCACAAGTAATTACATTAAATGGTATTATGCTGTTTGGAACGTCATGCTCCTAGTTAAAAGGATCTTTCTCATTGTCTTAGCACTATTTCTAGAAGGTTTTCATTACACCTTTGTTCCAATGTGGTAAGACTTTGAAATCCTCAACAATTTCCTTTAAAAATAATTAGTTGTCTTTTGAGTAGTAAAACATTGTCTGTTTACTAGTACTTGAATGTGGAGTCAGTTCATTAGATCACTTCACAGAGTGGTCACAGACCAGATCAAAGCACGGAAGAATGGTCAGAGACACCCAGCTGGAAACGAGAGTAACAGACTGAAGTATGACATCACAATGAGGTACCCATGTTGCTTCTGGAATTAAAGGAATGTTAACAAGATTTATTGAGAGTCTGTGTCAGCCCAGGGACTATTCTAGGCAAGTTATATATATTACACATTTAATTCAACATCCTAAAATTAAGAGCATTATCCTGATTTCATAAAGGAGGCACCTTGGGCTTTAGAAGGTTAAGTATCTTGCCGGTATCAGAGAGTTAGTGTAAGCACTGTTACGGGAGTTCAACTTGGAAACACTGGGGTCTGAAACAGAAGGTTTCTGCTGCTCCATGGGGTCCCTCAATAAGGCATCATCAGGTACCAACACTAAGAACAGGCCATCAGACCCAAACTATTTCATACAGTGGAGGATGTCATACCTTTCTTTCCCCTTCAGCAGATACCTGTTAAGTACCTACTCTATGCCAAGGCCCTTTTTAAGTTGCGAGATATAAACAAAACGGAAAAGCCCGTTTTCTTATCAAGTTCACATAATAGTGGGGGTGTCTTTGGTTTTGTTATGCTTTCTGCTCTGTCTATAAATATTTCCAAATATTGACAAAAATACACCACATTGTAGACTCTCTAGTGTGCTATTTGAAAAACTCTATATATACTCCACAAATGGTAAACAACAAAAATGTACTTGTGTTTAAATCAGAAAAAAAAATTCTTCTGTGGAAGAGCCATGAAGAGGATACATACTGGCCAAATGAACTAAAAGTATCAACTAAACTGTTAACACCTACACAGTTTAGCCTGAACGTTGAATTTTCAAACCCATTAAATAATGCCTGATACGTGCTGCAAACCAATTTACATATGTGCATTTGTAGATGTCTGAACTGAGTCACCAATAGACTTCGTGTGTTTTTAAAGTTTTTAAAGAACAAATATCCCATCTCACAGCTGCAAATGACCAAATATATATAGATATATATCTATATATCTGTATATAGAGTCATATATATATATAGGGCTATATATGTATATCTATATATAGGGTTATATATATCTACCATGATTGTGAGCATTGAATGTATCAAAATATAATTATTTTCCAACTTTGATGTAATTTTCCTTGAACAGCAGAAATTATGATGATGACAACCTCATCTCCAATTCGCATTTCCTAAATTTTAGTACTTTGGGTTTTTTTGAAAGAACTTAGCACATAAAATTTATGGAAAGCAACTACATGAGTGAGAAATAAATGGTTTTATTTAAGATAATGTTTCTACTGATCTAACTCCCTTATGTTTATTCCATCCCTTACATTCACTGGAATAACGGATAAGAAAACAGTGTAAGTACCAGTAAACCAACCTCAAAAACTAAAAATAAATAAAAAATAAATAAGTTAATTAATTAAAATTTTTAAAAATCAACTTTTTGGAAACTAAAAGCACTTACATGGTTTAATTTTATACTTTTCTAATTTACATTCTAAATATTGACAACTAAAAAACATTCTACAACCTCTGAGAGGTCAAATATTCTAGAAAGTGTTTCCAATAACACATTCTACACATAAATCAATGAAATGATTATAGTGAATACACAGAAAACTAATGGTCACACCTGCCACCAGGTAAGCACATTTAGCAAACCATTTATTCAGCTCAGCCTTACACTCTCATCAGCAATCTTGCTCATGCTTTGTTTGAAGTCATACTCTTAGTTCATGACTGTTTATCAGTTTCAAGAAATTCATAATTGAATTGTATGTGTGTATATATACAATTTACATATATTTTATATAAATTCACAGGCCTGATATGTATTAGAGAAGACCCCACACCTGTAAATTTTATGTGCATTAATAATAATTTTAGGTGGCGACTATGGTTTTATTAACAGTAAAAGAAAATAAAAACACTGTCTTTAACCATAGGTCCAACAATGGGAGCAAAATAATAAATTTACAAAGACAACAAACACTTTACACACTGAAAAATTAGGCAAAACAGTTTGGTCTTGAAATTATCAGGAACAGAGGCTCACATAGGTTCGAAGGCTAAGGCATGACATGAGACAAATGGTATTTATTTTAAAAAAGATTTCTGATGGACCAGGGAAGGTGGAAGAACAGAAGAGACTCAGAAGTCATTAGGTGGCAATTAAAGTGATGAAAGCAGTGAGATGAGCCTACGTGGAGATACTCAGTGGTAAGAGATGGACGTTAATCCTTCACACACGCCATATTCTCAGACGGCAACAACTTTGCACACTGGTGCTTGTTTAGCTCAGAGAGATACTCGTCAAACACACTACCGCCTCCATTTTACTGAAGACTTTAAAAGAATAATAATCCTTAAGATGTTCCACATGCGATCTTCAAAAACTCTTGTCGCTAAGCCAATAAACCAATTAGATCAGCCTAAACAAATTCTTACCGTTTGAGAATTTCCTGTACCTTATGCATGTGTAAACATTTAAGGCATTATAAACATTGTAGGAGTAGAGAAACACAATTCAGACATCTGTTGGTCAAATGAAGTTCTCCCAGTTTTCTATGTCCACAAATTTCATAAAAAATTTCATGGACTAGTATTAGCAGATGAAAACAAACAAACTAATCCGAACAATTGTGGCTCTACCATGGGGAAAGTAAATTGTTATCAGCACTGTAACGCCGATACTTAGGAGCCCTAGACACACATTCATGTGCTGCAGCTTAATCAGAGAATGCACTACCAAAGGAAAAGAACTAATTATCTTAGGAAAAAATTCTAATTATACACACACACATATGTATGCATACACCTTCACAGGTCTTATAAAAGAAATATTCAATTAGAGAGTGTTCTCTCTAACAAAGATAAATCAACCAATCCAGAATGCTTCAAATTAAGCACCACAAGATGAGACATGAAAAAAAACAAAAACAAAAACATCCCAACGACTTCGGGGTGTCTGGGTTGTGGTATCAGTTAAGTGTCAGGCTGTCGGCTTCAGCTCAGGTCGTGATCTCAGGGTGGTGAGATTGAGCCTAGAATCAGGCTCTTCAGGAAGTCTGCTTACGTTTCCCCCTCTCCCTCTGCCCTCCCCCCACGTTCACACACTCTCTCTCTCAAATGAATAAATCTTAAAAAAAAAAAAAACCTTCTATCTGTTCTGTGATTTATACTTTGCAAAGCATCACTATACACATAACATTTGGTCACAATGGTGGTGACCAGGAAGAATATTACTGTCTTGGCCGTGACAATGATTTGGGCTCCCAACAGATACAGTTGAAAGGCACACTATAAACAAATACGTACCATCTGTTAATATGGGACACTGACTTTCAAGCATTTCCCTCATCCCCCCTCCAAAACCTCCCCAACACCATCCGCATCACCTCCAGTCACAGTCAAATGCATCACACTGAACATATAATGTTCTCTTGGAGCCTTGTTCTTATCCTGAAAATTTATGTGAGTTTCAAGTATTTTGTCATAAAGCGTCCATATTCATTGTGATATAAATGGCTGTCCCTCACCTCCAAGTCCTTCAGGAAGATGTAGCGTGTTGATCACATGGCTTTGAGGATACCCTAGTGAGGACACTATGTCACATAGAACCCGCTCAGCTGGAGAAGCACTTCTATAATGTTGAAAGACCAATCCCAGTGGACTAGAAAGTAGGCGCCAAAAGGGTATTTGACCCCAAATCTCCATCTCTCTGCCTGTTACCTTGGTACCCACGTACCTTCTGGTAGAGGTGGGGGAAATATTAGGCCACAACTCTCAAGGCGAGGAGAACTTCATCCTTTTAGTTTACCAAACGTACTGACTTCCGAGGGAGAGGTGAGCACAACAGTGCAATCCAAAGGGAAGAGCCAAGACGGTAAGACGCCAAAAGAAGAGCAGAGCCGACCTACTGTGGAAATAAGACAGCGTTTCATTTCTTTCCATTCCTAATTTCAGTTCTCCCTTCTTAGTGCTATAGCCATTTGCCTTTACTCATTAAAATGTTTCCCTTTAGGGACTTCATCGGACTCTTTTCCCCCTGAAGACGTGGGATTCTGCCAATGATCATTCCCCTGCATTTTGAACTTTCTTCAGTTAACAGAGGGAGCTTCCCTGATAAACAGATGCTGTTTTCTACTAAAGGGAAATTGACACAATATATGATAATCCTATCTAGAACACAAGGAGGTTAACATGAGTCACCTGGAGCCAAGGGCTAACGCACCTGTGTGTGTGTGTGTATTTGAGAGAGAGAAAAAGAGGACAGGCAGGGAGCATCAGAGAGGGATAGGAAAGGGCTTGAAGTGGGAGAAGGGGCAGAGGCCCAGGAAGAAGCCGATTCCCCACTGAGAAGGGAACCTTGGACCGTGACCTGAACCGAAAGAAGATCCTTAACCGCTGAGCCACCCAGGCACCCCTGGATAACTCAGCTTCCTAACATCTACTGATTTTCTCCTTTGGGGTACATCTAGAAGTTACTGAGTGGAATCAAGTCATTGCTTTGATAATTTCCACCACAGCCTTACTGTATATTCTACCAAAAATCACTTTCTATTGTCATCTCAAGTCATGATGTCCTATCGCCAGTTTCAGTAGACGTTTTGTGCAATGCATAGCAGATACTAAAATACCCCATCTATGCCTGGGTGAGTGCAGGACTAGCACACGGGGCATGGGGCTGGAGGGAAGGAGCTGTGCTTGGGCACCTGGAGCCTCTGCTGTGCATCCCTGCGCCCCATCCCACAAAAGCTGCACAGAGCCGGAGCTATGGGGGGGGGGGTGCCACAAGAGGGACAGCAGATGCCTCTCCTCCCATACTGTTCAGGGGCCTAGCCTTTCTCCTCTGTGCCAGACCACCCGGATTGGGGTTCTCCAGGCCCTTCCCGTGAGGCCTCACCTAGCCTGATGGAGTTTCACCAGTTGTACCAACAGGTTAACCATCCAGCTCAAGGTGATGAAGACCCCATCATGGGCTTCCACCAGATGTCCCCACTGAAGAACACCAGTGGTGCATGGGTTTCCACCAACGGCATGTTCGGGCTTACCCTGCGCAACTTTGGCAGGCCTCCTCCTCCCAGTCCAGCATTCTTGCTGTTTCCTCCTCCTCCTCTTCCCAACACTATTCACAAGTGTCCAGATGCTCAGCATACCAGCCACAAAGAAGCTGGGCAGCGGTAGGAGCGGACACTGCTCGCAACTACTCCAGATGTCCTGCGTGATGTTTGGATGCTGGATCGCTTGCCTCCAATAGAAGTTCCTGTCATTCCAGCACCCACTTTGGAAAAGACTTAAGTAATACAAAAGGTTGTCTTTTGTTTGTTTTGTTTTAATCCACTGACAAGATGCTCACTAACCCAAAAACGTGAATTAGAAAGCATCAGCCTCACTACCCAGACAGGGATTTGTTCCAATTTTTCAGTGCCATATTATTTTAAAAATTTTTCTTAAAAAAAAAGAGAGAGAGAGAGAGAAGACAAATCCAATCCCAGTAAAACAAAGAACGTGGTAACATCTCTGCTGGATAAAGGAGCCATATTTACTGTCATTTCAGACTCACCAAACACAAGTTAATTCAATCACTCCAGGGAATCACGGTTATAAGCAGAAGAGCTGGAATTCAAACCCAGGTCTGATGGATCCTGTAAGGGAAGTAGGTGCTTGATCATTTTACTGTCCTGGGTCCCTCCCTTTAGTGCCCATCCCAGATAATTTAAACTCTTAAATTTTCTTTTCCAGTGTATGTAATGTCTCTTTCCCCAACTATGTCTGCAAGTAAATGAAAACCAAAAATAATTTTTTAAAAGGAATGTTCTATTAAGGAAGAAGAAAACCAAGAAAAGCAAACCTTTGTACTGCTTATATATTTTTCACTATTTTGAATTTATTTTCCGAAAACTAGTAAGAAAAAAAAAAGCTCAACAATTCTAGCCTTTGGCAATGCTACTTAAAGAAATCCCCCCGATGTGTTAGCTATAAGAAGATAGTGCATTGCTGTTAAGATTTATTTTTGTTTCAGAATTACAGTACAACTTGTCTTCTCTATAACATGAAGTTCAGAATTCCAAGATCGCTTTTTTTTTAAAGATTTTATTTATTTATTTGTCAGAGAGAGAGAGAGAGTGAGCACAGGCAGACAGAGTGGCAGGCAGAGACAGAGAGAGAAGCAGGCTCCCCGCCGAGCACGGAGCCCGATGTGGGACTCGATCCCAGGACGCTGGGATCATGACCTGAGCCAAAGGCAGCTGCTTAACCAACTGAGCCACTTAGGCGTCCCTCCAAGATCGCTTTTAATTCTGCTTTTAAAATTATAAGAAGGCTAGAGACAGCTAGGGAAAATTAAAGAAAACTTGTTTGGAAAAACCACTTCCAATAGTAAATAAAAAGACTACAGTGTAGGCGTGTGTGTGTATGGTCAGCATCTAACTGAACTCAAAAACTCCCCAAAGCAGCAAGGGAAGCACCTTGCCCTTTAATAATGCTGATCAAAAGCTCCTGTCATAATTCATCAAAATTGTGGCGGCTGATTGGCTAAGTATGTCTAAAAACCTACAAGTTTTGTCAGGTCAAAGTTGAAGTATGCTAAACAGACTCAGAAAAAAAATACCAGTTTCATCTTAAACAAACAAACAAACAAACAAACTTGTTAGATACAAGTTTTCTTTACTGTCACATAGCAGTTTCCTAAGCACCATATTTCTTTCAGGATGATACCTTACAAAAGTAAGGATGTTGATTTGGTCATCATCACTGTTGTCCTTGTCACAATCATCCTCGTTGTCTCGCTGTATTTCTTCCCACTTTCCTTCTGTTCAGCTGACATGTTGTTTGTCAAGAGTGATGCATTATGGTTGGGTAACTTCATGTCTCTCACCACGTGGGTTATGATAATAATGGTAGTTATGTTCTCAATGATTTTCAGAGTTACCTAGCATGATATTAGGGACAGTAAGATAAAGAGTAAAAATCTATTTTTGGAAGAAAGTGACAAAAGTAATACAGAACTTTGAATACTATAATTATACATCTTTATGATCAATTTCTAGTGTCATTAAAATCTTTAAAAAGTTTTTAAAATACTTTTCCAATCGCTATTCAGACATGATTGAATAATTCTAAATTAGGCTATTTATATTTTACAGATTGAGTTTATATCTCCTTTCTCTGAAAAGAAAATAGACAAATGTCATGGTCTATTCTTATTAGAAAAAAATGTTCTTAATGTACTGGCTTTAAGAAATGAAGAAACAAATTGCTTAGATAGTAGTATATCCAAGAGCTTTTCCACAGGAAAGCCAAAGATTTATAGTATTTCTTATTTACAATTTCTTAAAACCACTCACACAAACAGACATGACCCACAGCATGATTTAATCTGGAACACACTGTGTGAGTGTATGTGTGTATATATACATATATTTGTTTTTAATTTGTTATATACTTGCCAGTTTGAGACAGTTTACTCTCAGTTACTAGCTCACAGCTGGCAGACTGAAGACTTATTCATGGAGAAATATATGATATATATATCCTCTACACAGTGATGGCAATGGCAAGCACTTTGGGGATATGACTTCTGTTACAAAGAACCCTTGGTGTGCAAATGGAATACATCACTCAACCCATTTAGGAAAAATACATACAAAACAATATGTTTTCCATGAATATCTTTTCGGCAATATTGAAAATGTAGTAAATATATTTGCAACATGCCCGCATATCTTATTCTCCTCAATTGCCAGAACTTGAAGTTGAACAGCACTAAAGCAATAAGACTGAATAGAAAGCAGTGTGGGGGGAGGGGAACCCGAATGCATCGCTGTCTCTAGAATCTGTGTCAAAAATTATATGACAAGCAGAATTCTAAGGTATATTAACCTATACATTTTTTGATTTCACAATTCTTAAACTGAAACTAATCAAATGCAGCTATTTTTTCCCTACAATCCTCTAATGGCTCATGTACAGATCTTGCTGTTTACTTGAGAACCTTGCTCTTGAGTAGACAAATATCTCTAAACATTAAGATTCCAAGGTGAGTCAGGGCAGATGCCATGTGGAACTCTAAACAGCGCAGATGGTCTATCAACAGTTAATTAAGTAGCAGGTCCTAAAAGGGCAAGCTACAGACCCAAAGGCTGCGGTCAATTCTAGGGTCCTGTAAAGAGGAACCCAAAACTTTCTGGGAGCTGACCTCAAGTCTCTGTGACATCATTGGGAGAACTAGATAGCAGTGCACACACCTACACATACACGCAGGCACACGTGACCTACAGTACAGACCAGAGGAATGATGTCAAGACAAAGACAGTGGCTTGGGATATGGGTAATGAGATTTGAAGTCCTCAGCACAGATCTTAAGTCTTTGTCAGCATCTTTAATCTTGTTTAATGCAACTGGGACGGAAAGTCATTAGCCTTTCCCATCTGTTCACGTAATTATATAAAACAGGAGTGAGATCCACGTCCTATGCCTGGATATCCCTGTCTACACTCGCTGGCCCCTAGGAGCGTCTCACCCCAAAACCTTTAGAGAACATTGTGGATATGAGAACAAGATTTCATAAGGCAAACTGGTTTTGGGTGAAAATATGCAAGCACTTAAGCCCTCTGAGCCTTGAGTTCTCCATCTGTAAAATGGTATTACTAGCACTGAGTGAGGACAGAATGAGCCAATCCATGTGAGAACAGAGCCACATACCTTATAACTGCAGAAAAAAATAGTATAAGTTTTTGCAATGAAGATGATGATGTCTTCTTCAAGGTCAATTTCTTTTTTTTTTTTTTTTTACTTTTTTAAAAAGATTTTATTTATTTATTTGACAGACAGAGATCACAAGTAGACAGAGAGTCAGGCAGAGAGAGAGAAGGAGGAGGAGCAGGCTCCCCTCTGAGCAGAGAACCCGATGCGGGGCTCGATCCCAGGTCCCTGAGATCATGACCTGAGCCAAAGACAGAGGCTTTAACCCACTGAGCCACCCAGGTGCCCCAAGGTCAATTTCTAATACATCATTATTTAAGTATATAAATCAGTACTTGGCACAATATCAGCATATGTTGAATATCAGGGCATAACTCTGTGGGATGGATACTAATCCGTCATGTCACAAAGAGAATGAAGCTCATCTCCAAAGGGATTAAATGAGGGACTCGACCCAGCCAGTAACCGTTCAAAGTGGTTGAGCAGAGATGTCCTCACCCTCCCCTCTTCTATCATGATGTCATTCCATTGTCACTGAAGCAGGTCTTGCTTGATTGACATAGCACACCTGAGAAGCAGAGAATAGGTTTTTACATCAAATGCAGGTGAGTTAACTGATGTCCAAAGGACAGAACATTTTGCCTTAGATCCTTGTCTATGTCCTGAGCAAATGGATGGCAAGCTGATTTTAGTGATGTTGAGGGATGGAAGAAGAATTTTGTTCTGGCCCCAGGATTTCCAAGATATAAGTAATGAGTCTAAACCAGTGGACACTTCTGGGTAAACAAGAGTGAGAGAAGTGACACCTTATATCCCCAGACTTTCTTATGGCTTCATTTGGCCTTTTAGCTTGTGACACAATGAGGCATACTATAAAGAGGTCATTATTCCTCTACAACCTGCCTACAACCGTGAATACTCTATTTTGCCTTTAAAAAGTACATCATTGTGTGTTTAAATGCAGCTTCTCTCCCTTTTATTTATTTTTTTTTACATTCTATTGGAATAAGATGTGACAAGCATTACAAATGTTGCTCTCCTACTGAAAATCTTTTTCACAATGACTTTGATGCAATAGAATGTGATTCTTCAAAACATGTTATGATTACCAGCCATGAGAGGAAAACAAGAGACAGCACTGTCTAGCTGGTCATGGATCATTCTTTATTAGAATAATTTTGACGACAGAGAATAACTCTGCTTTTGAAAACCATATTGGTAATACTTATTATATACGGATACCGTAATGACTGAACGGTCCTGATGCACTTAATATACACGAGACATGCTCCAGGCAAGTTACTCCCATGCAGGGATGCTGGCGAGTAGCTTGCTCTGGTCACACGGCTCCCCAGGAGCAGGGCTGGGGCTGAAAGCAGGTGTCTCCTTCAGACTGTGTTCTCTCGTGGTTACAACATAGAGGCTACGCTTCGCAGGTGCTTAAGGATGCCAGTCACTCTTTTAGGTGCTGACAGTTTGGCAGATAAAGTCCCTTCACACCTTCATGAAGCCAAACACTGCCTCCTCTGGCTTTTATAAAAGATGGCTAGAACATACAGGCATAGGCGGAATATCACCGCTTTTTTTTTTTTTTTTTAACTGCTTTTGAAGACAGCCTTTACCACGACATTCAATGTTCCTTATAAAATACATGTGGGAAAAATCAGATTAGACAGAGAATTCCCTCTCCAGACTAATTAATATCCTTCCTTTTATGAGAAAAGGGAAGCCAGAAGACCTCTGATTTTCTACTTCTTCTGGCCACCAGGAAGCTCTGAGAGAAGCTATTAATTATTACAAAGCTAAATATTTTTTGAAAGATTTTATTTGCTTATTTGACAGACAGAGATCATAAGTAGGCAGAGAGGCAGGCAGAGAGAGAGGAGGAAGCAGGATCCCTGCCGAGCAGAGAGCCCTAAGCGGGGCTCGATCCCAGGACCCTGAGATCATGACCTGAGCGGAAGGCAGAGGCCCAACCCACTGAGCCATCCAGGTGCCCCCAAAGCTAAAGTATTTTTATTCTGATTATTTTCTTCTCTTACTCACTATTACTTGACTCCATGTTATTTTCATTTTAAAGTGATGTAAGTTAATGGAAATGTGATTGCTTGAATGTAATATTTTTAATTTTGTTTTTTTACGTATTTTAGTTCTCCATCTTGAAACAGATCCAGTCTTTCCGAGAATCAACCAAGCTGGACTTTAGTAGGTGATTTTTATATGCAACTTTGGTGGAGTGAATGCTGGAATTTTAATATTTGTATTATTCACCGTCCTGGGCAGATTCACTGTTTTTCAGAACCCCAAAAGCTATAGATAGATGTGTTTGAGAAAAGAATATAATTTTATCTGAAATCTTTCAACAGACTCCTCTTGTATCTCAAAATTATACTGAGCATGTCATGTGAAATCCAAAGGAATAAGAAGACTATTATAAATTATGAAAAGTCATACACATAAATCAATCACATTAGATTATAATTATAACCCTTATTCACATCAGACTAATAAAAGGGCTGATCTTTGACATCTAGCTCTGGGCAAAATCGATCCAAAGTCCTAACTGCAATATAAAGGCTTTTTGAATAAAAACACAATATGTGAATTAGTTCTTAAGGAAGTATGGGGAATTATTTCGCAGACTTAATCAAGATAAAATGATACTTGATGAGATTTACAAAAAACAGAACCCCTTGACTCATTTAAATATTAATATGACACACAGAACATTTAGCATCATGTTTCTAAATATTAATATGAAAATTTCAACACGAGTGAATATCAAGTGCTTTAGAAACTTATGGGCTCTTTAGGAATTCTTCTTAATTTAGATGGGCCCTCAATTATTAAAAATACAAGAAGCTAAAGTATTTCATTATATATTTTATTTTGTTATGTAATCTGAGAGCAACACATTTTTAAAAGGGAAAAAGAAAAAGATATCTGTGGGCATCTATTATTTTATTTTCTTCTTATTCTTTATTATATTCTTATTCTTTTGTTTTCTTATTGCATTTTTTATTACTATGTACTCTTATTTTTGTTTCCCACAGACAAAAATAAGATACATGATTCATTGAATAGAAAAAAAATACAACCTTATGTTTTTTTTTTCCCATTAATACTCATAGCTGAAAAGTTAGAAATTATAAAATTCTAATATGTAAGCCTCTTTATTATGATAAACCAGAGAGAGTTAGAGTCTTAGAAAAAACATATTATGTGAGTTGGGAGATCATGTCTCTTAAGGATTTGATTGCTATTCAGCATATTTTAATATTTAACACAAAGAATAATTATTGTAGGACATAAACTTTTTTCTTAGGGAAAAAAAAATGTTAAAATAACTAGGACACAGTGGAGAAAATGAGGTACTTGCCAGTGTAAGAAAGTTTTATGAGAACTTCCCCGGAGGATGAGGGATGGTCGAGGAATTAATGGGAGCAAGAGAGGAAAGGCAAGAAAGACCTATGTTAAATCCAGTCATAGCAAACAATTTCCAATTGAAGCTATGTAGTTGCTAATTTTTTTCAGAGGACGTACTACATACTGAACTATAAGTTCCCACAAATTCTGACAATAAATGACTTAGAAATCTCCTTTTCTTTGTATGTCCAAATTTACCGTTCAAATGTTACCAGTTGTGTAAGAAATTAATCAGACAGTGGTTTGGTGACCCCAGTCTCTGGAATTCAGCCAATGAACCCCCAGAGGAAGAAAAACACCAATTAGTATTAGCAAGTATGGCTTATCAGAATGAAATGTGCTTTTCTGAAGCTTTTCTGAAGCTAAGTAAAGGGAAAATACATACAAGCTATAAAAAGTCTCAAGTCCCGGGTGCAACAATTCCAAGCCTAGGAGTATTTTCTACAGAAATGACCAGAGATGTGTACAAATAGACTCCAACAGACAAGGACAACAGTGGAAAGCTGAAACCATACGTGTGATCAACAGCAGGCATTCAGCTGAATACGCGGTATCTACGATCAGACAAACACGGAGTACTTCCAACAACCAAGAAACGAAGGTGACAGGGAAGAATATCCAGGATCCATTTTTATGTGAAAGGAGCCATAAAGAAATGAATAATGATTAATGATGACCTATATTAAAGCTACATGGTTTGCTCTAATAAAAAAGTCTTGATGTTGCCAGACTTCCAAAACCAGAAAATTACTTCTTAACATGTAAATTCACATTCTTAAGAAGCTTTCCCTCATACCGTCTTTTAGGGACCCATTTTGATAAACATTTCACCGTCTTCAGCAGGCTACTGTTCCAGGTCACTCTGGACAACAGAACACAGCCAGCAACAGTGGGAAGGAAGAGAGGATCACACAGTGTTGTGCAATGGGCCAGTCCTGGAAGTGGCTTCTGTGACTTCCACTCTCCCTCATTTTGTTAGCCCGAACTTGGATCATGGGCCGCACTGGAGTATGTAGTCTAGATGTATTTGAAAAAGAAATAGAAGATTCAAACAATTTTAATGTACTTGCTCACCAGGGTCTGCCAAGGACTTCAACTTTACCTGTGTGTGTGTGTGTGTGCATAGATATTCATGTATATATGTACATTTTCCTTAGGTAGTAGAATAATGACACTTTTATTTCCTCATTTATACTTTTCCATATTTTATATTTTTCCAGAATTTCTACATTACTTTCATAATAAAAATGTTAAAAAATACCAATACTGAGATTTCCTTATGGAACTGCTTTATATTTTTCTCCCCCCTCTCCCCAGATCACCTAATTTGTAAGTAAGATAAAGTAGAGATATCTAATTACCAACAAATTATATTTTCTATAATTAATCCATATCTGAATTGAGGTTGAGTTTGAAAGAGTCAGATTGTTCATGACATTGAAATAAATTCTGGTATACTTTATATATAATATATTAATTATTAATTAGTAAAAGCATATATTTGTTTTATAGAGAGCAAAAATGAATTTTTACATGTGTAGCAAGTGTTCATATATTTTAGATATATAATGTATTATACATATATTATATATTTATGCATATATTTGGGATTATTTGTGTGTATATATACACATACATAATTATGTATATATATAATATACGTACATAATTCCAGGCACAGCTCCTTTGTACCATCAATGGAATATCTCATTAGAAATGTTCACCAACAAGGAGCTCCTGAGTGGCTCAGTCAGCTCAGTGAAAAACTCTTGATTTCAGTTTAGGTCACAATCTCTGGGTGGTGAGATAGAGTCTGGCATTGGGCTCCGTGCTCAGCATGGAATCTGCTTAACTTCTCTCCCTCTCCCCCTCCCTACCTCCCTACCCAGCTCACCCACACGCTCTCACTTCTCTCTGTCTTTCAAAAAAAAAAAAAAAATTACCAACAGGGTGCGGCTCTGTCACAAAGCACTCTCCACAGCTTCATAGTACAGCAGTTAAAAAGAGTATATAGGGACAGAAAGGAAGAAAAAAAAAAAACTGCATGAAAGAAAGGGTACATTTTAAGTGATCAAAAGTCTTCTCCAGCATTCTCGGAGTCAAAAGTGCCAAGTAGGAACAACGAGGTTCGGTTCTGTGAAACATGGCTTGAGAATGTCCCAAATCTCAAAGCCTGGGGATAAATCCAATCTCTAGTCAGGACAAATGAGGCAGAAGGCTCAGACATTTTTCTCCACTCCCTCTTAGATTAAAGTGTCCCCGGGTGCCCAAGTCACCTGCCTTCCTATGAGGTCCTAAAGAAAAGCAATAAAATAGGAGCGCCAAAGTGAGTAGAAAAGTTCCTGAGGACCCAGATGGCTTGTGTTGGCAGCACTAACCAGGCCGACTGGTTTACCTGTGACTACAGGACACAAAGTCCAGAGAAGAGCTTTTCCCTTCATTCGATTACTTTCCCTTGTCCTGACTGAGGGCAGAAGCTACTGCTTCCAGACTTGGCCAACTTCACACTGGCTAATGGCTTTGCTTACCATTACCCGCCTGCTTGTGGGGACCATGTCTACGCACTGGGCTGGAGTCTCAACCTGATGACCACAGGAAGGGAAAGAGAATTAAGGGAATCTGGCTGGCACGGAATATGTAAGGTCTTGTCTGCTGTCACTGGGAATCTCCGAGAAGCATGTGGCCCAGAAGGCTTTCATCAGTACGGGCATTGCTTCTGCTCCTCCAGATCCCTGCCATGGCTCAACATGCTTTACAAACATCAGTTCATACTTTGGCAGCACCCATTAGACCTTCCCCCCCGCCAATGTTAAACTTTTTTACATCTTTTTTCATCGTGTATTAGAAAAGCCAATAAATGCAGAGAAAAATCTATGTGACATTTGGAAAGGAACATACCGTACTGTTTTATTTTGCTTTTTCTTTCAATTAGCTCTAGCACCTGCCTGTCCCTTCTCATGGCTAGCCCACGGCCAACTGACTCGAACGAAGTTATTGTGTGTGATCTCGGGAGACAAAAGTCAGAGGGAGGCTTTTAAAACAGTGGCTAGTTTGTTCCTTTGACATGAGTGATCCCACATGGAGATGAGTAAAATAGATAGGTGATCTCTCCCCAGAGCCTAGACAGGATTCTCTTTGGAAGCTAAGAAAGAGACAAGTAGATTTGGGAAAAACTACAGGGGAAGAAAAAAGATGAACAAATTATACATCGGAGGTAGCCACGTAGAACAAGATGTCAGCAACTGTTCTTCTAAAATTATTTAAAAGTAACTATTGGCAGTATTGTGCAATTGATTTCCCGCGGAAGAAAATGAGGGCACACGCATTTAAGAGAGAGGTATCCCAATTTACACACCCTTGGTATTATCACGTGTGGTTCACCCGCACAAGCTCTGGGGTGAGGGAAAGGACTGACTCAGCGAGGAAACTGAAAACCACATAAAAGCATGTGTTTACTTTTCAAGTTCACTTCTATTAGCCCATCCAACTTAGAGTTTCCTTTAAAGTCGGGTTTATAGAGAAGAGGATACTAAAAAGGTCAATTTTCCAAGTAAACATTTATCTTCAAGTAGAGTATTACAGA
The DNA here is from genome assembly GCF_922984935.1 of Meles meles. NCBI lineage: Eukaryota > Metazoa > Chordata > Mammalia > Carnivora > Mustelidae > Meles > Meles meles. The sequence goes on from NC_060079.1 coordinate 80,201,930, forward strand.
AATGCCAGAAATTCCTTTTTCTTCAACTTGGACTGTAGGCATTGGTATACCCTCTCACAGACAAGGGAATGTGTGTCCTTCCAGGGCGACTGAGTCCCCAAGGAGGTTGAGAGTGGCTTATATTTTGTGTGATTTTTTCACTCATTTTTTTCATGTATATAGCAAATAATTTATGACATATGTAGGAAGTACCTGGCCACTGTTATTTATACATCAATATATATCATACATATCATATCTCTTCATATATAATCATATATATATTCTGCAGTATTGAGCAATGGTGAAGAGTGACACACTAGAATTAGTAATACGGATTTAAAAATTCGCTTTTGCCTCCTTTTAGCTTCTAAGCCTAGTTTTGGTTCCTCACTGGCCTGGTGTGAAGACTAAAAGAGAGAACCTTGTAAGAGAGTTACTTGCCTGGGCCAGAGTAAGAGCTCAAATAAATGGTAGCTGGCATTTTTGTTAGGACACCATCAAGAATACCTCTCTGAAACGGCATTACCTACATAGGCTCAAATACGCTTTCTTGAGTCGACATGAACGAGGTGGGGTTCCAGGTAGGGTTTCCACCTAAATTCCAGGTACCCCAACGAGACAGCCACACACAGACACCGACGGTCACCTGTCACATGCCGTGGGAAAGGAAATGAAAACAAAAAAAAACTTAAGAATAGTCCAGTAGAAAAAATGGCTCGGGAGTTTTATCCACTTGGACTGTTGTACAACTTTGAGGAAACTCCTTAACCTTATGAAGCCTCAGGACCTTCACCTGCAAAGAAAACAAAGAAAAACTTTGTTTTGAAAGGTGAGTAACTAATGAACCCAGAGCGCCTAGTCTAAATGTCTGCCATGTACACAGAAGTCACTTAATAAAGATGATTTTCTTTCTCCGTCTCCCTTTCCTTAAAGCATAAATCCTATGATCTTGTCTTGGTATCAAGTTTACCTACAGTTAACAGCGGGGTTGCGTAAGCCCACACTGAATCCCTTTGAACAGGACCTCCTCAGGCTCAAAAACTCAAGCTGAGTTCCTATTCTCTGGACCTTTTGCACCTTATATTCCGGGCACAGTGTGTACCACGTTCATCAATTTCACACTACTGTAAGGCCGTGAAAGTCAGGAAATATACGAAACTCTAACTTTCTCCTCCATAGCCAACCTCACTGGTCCATCCCTGCACCTTCTTGCACTGAGCTGACGCCCAGCTCCTCGGTCTCCCTTTTCTTGACCTGTAATTATCACCAAGCAATCAAAGTTCCAAACAAGCAAAGCCTCTTTTCACCTCACTTCTAAACACCCCGTTGACTTATTGATTTGTTCACTAGCCAAAGTGCTTCTGGGTCATCTTCCATTTTTTTTCTTGCTCTCTTTTGTCCTCATGTTGCCCTTAACTGTTGGTGAATTATATAAATGTACATGTAAACGTAGTAGTTGTTAATCACTCTTATCTTTCAAAGGCTATTATGCTCAAGTCATATAAATTTTGGGGGGAATTTTTATAATGTTTTGTTTTTGGCACACGTGACTCAGATGTTGACAGCACACCTAAAAGGGTCACAGAATGAAAACAAAGTATCAGAGAGTGAGAGAGAGAGAAGAGAGAGCAAGAAAGCGCCTAAAATGTTAACACACTTTAAAAAGAAACAGATTTAAAAGAAAAACAGAGAAAGAATTTCCTTTCACCCCTATCTTTAATCTTCTTCATGGAGCACTAGTCATTCTTCAATGACTACCTTCCTCTTGACACATTTTAAGATTTAGGATACGTGTTTTTATCTATTTATAAAGATGCATTATTTTGCCTTATTAGGTCAGCTTCTTAAGGTAATTTCCTTACACTTGATTTAACAAAACCAAGATACTAAAGTTTTTTGAGAGACGAGGAAAAGACTGCTTCTTATGACAAATAATGGCCAATTTGTGCCTATATTCTGAGCACCAAATGTCATTCTCATTGCTTATTTTTTTTTAATAACATACCATTTCATGTAAGGAAAATATAATAAAAACAAATTAACAGTAAATTTGTAAGTATTCTTATTGAGAAAACAATAATAAAATATCATCATTGTTTTGTATTGCTTAATGTCTTCCTGATTTCTTTTATAAAATAGGCACAAGTCTTCACTTTGCTATAATCCATGTCAATGAGAAGCTTGGGTGATGCTACTAAGTTTATCCAAGTTTGTTGACACAAGTCTCTGCTGGTTTTTAATACGCAAATCATGATCAAATTTTCTGTGCAGAATTGAGAAAGTACCCTTAACCAAGTTTGTTTGTTTGATTGTTTTAAGTCAATAGACCAAAATTCAGTCAATAATGCTAATCCTTGGTATTCAGTAAATATTGTGGTCATGGTGATTGAAAGTAAGGAATTAGGAAAGGAAGAGGGAAGGAAGGAAGAGAGGAATGGAAGGAAGGAGGGAGGGAGAGAGGGAGGGAGGGAGAGATGGAGGGAGAAAAAAAAGGGAAGGAAGGGAAGGAAGGGAAAGAAGGAAGGGAAAAAAGAAAGAAAAATACCCTTTTAATAAACCTTTCAGCATCTTCTCACTTACTTGTAGATACTTCTGTGGATGCGTTCATTCCATCAACCTCTGATCTCTCTATCATCCATGTATCCAGGGCAGTCCTAAGCACTGGAGGTAAAACAAAAGTATCCCATTCATTCTCCTTATTTGAATTCACAACCTAAAGGAAGCACTAAGTATAGTCACCTTTTTTCTTTTTTTAATGAATGGGAAGACTCTAGTAACTTGGAAAAAAGTCCTAAATTCAGAATTCTTTTGGTGTCCTCACTTGGACTATTCAAATGACAAGCCATCTATGACTTGAACCAAAAAGGCAGACTCCAGAGGGTAGGGAGCCATGCCTAGGAGATGTCGGCCATGGTCTCAGGATAGAGTCTCTAGGAGGGAGTTTACTCTGGTGGTAAGACATGGGCTGTAGCAAACAGCTCAGCAGTACGGAGACATAGCCAATGGCACAAGTTATTTAATGTTTTTTTCTTTAAGAATAATATTGACTTATTTTGGAAAAAGTAATTTTGCTTTCTATGTTCATAATTGTTGTATCTAAGTGAATTGTTCAAAGTGTCTTATTGAGACAATGAGCAGAAAACTAGTGAATATTTTGATGACTTTTTTGCGTGCACATACAGCACCAATGATACAACCTTGTCTCTCATCTGTGGCCCATAGAATTTGCAAACTTCCATATTCTTCACAGTTTCCCTGCACAGATGAGTCAATGATTATTGTTCAACTTTCTATGCACTAATCACTAAAAAATGGCATTTTCTGGATCTCTTAGAAAATTAATGTTTGAGATTATGCTTGTGGAAGTAAAAAGGTCAAGGACTTTCATAATTTACTTCTCATGTTTCTTATAAAATAGTTACAAAGGCTTCTTATACTTTATATGCATATTAGTTTTATAAGGCTGCCATTTAAATTGCCATAAATTGGGTATCTTAACAGAAATATATTTTTTCACAGATTTAAAGGCCAGAAGTCTGAAATCAAGGTGTTGGTAGAGCCAAGACTTCTGGAAGGTTCTAGAGGAGAATCTCTTCCACACCTTTCTCTTTGCTTCTGGTGGTTGCCAGCAATCCTTGACATTCATTGTCTCTAACTCTACCACCTTGCTCTCTCTCTGCCTCTGTTGTTCACACAGTACACTTCCTATGAGTATCTGCTTGTCTTCTCTTTGTATAAGTATGCAAGTTATATTGGGTGAGGGTCCACCTAAATGATCTCATTTTCTCTTGATTACCTATGCAAGCATCCTATTTCCTAATAAGATCACGTTCTGGAGTACTAGCAGTCACTATTCGATATACTCCTGTGAGAGACAAATTCAACCCATAACACTATGTAATGCTGATAATCACAATTCTCTTTAAATTGGCTCAGGGAGAAAAATAAGACATCTGCAAGTATCTTTGGAAGAGACAGCTATCCTGTAAACTGGATATTCCTGAGTGTTTAATACATCAAGTAGCGAATGCAGGTAGATGGCCCCTTTTAAGAGTGACATTAATGTAGACATTTCAAATCAGAAAACTTGATGCTTTGAAGTTTAAAATTAATCTGAAGGTTATAGATAGAGGAATAAGCAAATAATTTCAGAAGAATAGAGCAACATTTTAAAAAGTTGATCACAGTATTAAGAATTCTGAGATGCAAGAGTTTCAGGTAGTTTTACAATTATGTGGCAATTGTTGTAAGTCTCTTTTTTCCTGTGCATTCCAAAAGTGCCACCATATTTTGTATCTAAAAACAATCAGTCAGCATCTGTACTAGGTTCCTAGGGTTACTGTAACAAACTACCACAAATGGGGTGGATTAAAGCAATGGAAATGCCTTCTCTCACAACCCTGGTTCAAAAATCAACTGTTAGCAGAGCCACGGTCCTTTCGAAAGTCTTAGGAGTATCTTGTTTTGCCTCTCCCTTACTTCTGGTGGTGACCTTCAAGCCCTGACATTCCATGACTGGCAATTTTATCACTTTCATCTCTGCCTCTGTCAAGACCTGGCCTTCCCGCTGTGTGTCTGTATCTCTTCACCTCTTCTTATAAGGACACCCTCCATATTGGATTAGCACCCACCTTATTCTTACTGGGATTTTATCTGCAGAGATCTTATTTCAGAATAAGGTCATTTCCACAGGTACGGGGGGACAAGAGTTCTATGTAACTTTTGGGGGGGACACAATTCAACCCATAACAGTCTGCCCTCTGATTGGCAGGCGCTACATGCTCTCTCTTTTAACAACGTCATATAAACTAATGTGGATTACCTGAAAGTCGATCACCTGACATTTTAAGTGATGTTTTGGGCACTGGTGAGGTACTTTCAAAACATATTTTAAAACCATTTCTCTTTTTTTTTTTTGAATAAGAAATAATGCCTAGCCTATTTGGAACTGAGAGTCCCTCTGGCTTGTGCTGATCTGGAAGTGCCCTGCTAGCCATTCCCCCAGCATTTCACAGGGTCTATGAGCTAAGGTACTCATTTTTTTTTTTTTTAGGTAAAATAGAATTAAGCTGAATTTTATTAAATAAATTATTCTGATGATGCTTTTCTCTCAAGTAATTGAAAACACCAGAAGATACCCAAACTGCAGTTCAGACTCATTGGTGCCAGAAATATCTTTCTGTAGGAATAAATATCTAACTATATATTAGAAAGTAAATGATCCAAATCTTTGATATATTTCTCCAGAAAAATTCCATATTTGATTCTGCTTTTTTTGCTTCAGTTTTCGTCTTAAAAAAAATGCTTTTAATGGTGTATGTAAAGCAAAAAAATTACCGGCTCTGAAAATGGAATAATGATAAATTATTTTATTGTTGGAAGTGGCATCAGGCACCTTCGAATAATTTTAATGTACCAATTATTTTAAAGATAAATAGGAGGGTATTTTTTAATGAATTCTAAAATTTTGAGGTAAATTTCTGAATCGTTTTGGACTCGAAGTTGAGTAACATTTGATAAGATACCTATTTGCACCTATATTAATCTTGCAACGAGTATCATGCAAATTACTTTCCATAAGAATTGGAACTTTGCTTCGTATAATTTTAGGTGTGTAGTATGTAGATAAGCAGCACCAATCTGACCTTTTCTTCTGGTCCACAGGACCCCCCCCCCCATCTCCTGAATTATCATGAGCTCTGGCCTTAGGTGACTTCCTCAGTCTCCCAGTTGCTCTCTCATCTGCAAGACAAAGGGAACTGGATTAGTTTCTTTACAAGCCAGGAAATGCAGAGGCACTACCTAAATCAGGTTTGAAATACTTGTGGATAACCTCGCTTTATAATAACACACTTGGACAGTTAAGTGTTTAGACAGAGCTTAATGAAGAGGGTGTAGGAAACAGCAGAAAGTGCCCAGGCTGATTCAGGCATGAAAAATTATACAGTGAACCAGAGTGGCACACCTGCCTCCATTCTGGGAACAAAAACTGTGTGTGACTAACCAATAATCCACCCCAACATTTACAAGGGCGATTAATTAACTGGGAATGCATGATTCTTGAATACAAACTTGTTCTTATTCATTGTGAGTCATGCAATACAAATTAATGTTGTCTTGTAGACTTAGAATTCTTAGGAGTCAATGCCAAAAGACCCGCGGTCTCCCATGGCCCCATCCTTTCTAAAAGGAGCAGATCGTATGTGATGAAATCTCAGCAGGTTGTGTCCAACTTCACTCAAGTCTCAGCCCATCCAGCCTGTGCCACATTTTATCATTATCATAGACCCTAGCTCAGTCATTATGCCCTTAGGTGTCCAAAGGTATTTAGAAAACAACAAGACAACTTCATTAAGATTGGCACATTACCAGAAATCCAGATGCTGAAGGCAGCATGCACAAAAGGGCTGGCAGACACAAGAATCTGGTTCATTAGATGTCCGAGGCCATCAGTGGAGTCGGAGCATCCATTGGGAACTCCTTACCCATTGGCCATGATTTGGTGGGGGGGGCAGTACAACAGCATGTAAAAGGTGACACTTCCGTGAAGTGGGTGAGGGGGACTGATATTTGGAAGGTGCTTGGCAGTCCTCAAGCCCTGTCTTCTACCTTATCTTATCAACCCTCCACAACAGTTCTCAAGGTGAGCCTCAGGTGCCTGTCTGTCAGAACCGCCGACTAGCTAATGAGTCAGGGCCAGAGCTGAGACAAGTAACTGATCCCTCACCTCAGCTTCCTTAAACCTCCCACACTATTCAAGAAAACAGGTGCCTATAACACTCCATTCGTAAAGCAAAGTATAGATCCTTTACTCCCATATGGAAATACGTTGTCTTGATTATCTAGATATTTTTAATAATAGTTTAAGTTGTCCAGATATTTTTATAACATTTAAATTATCTAGAGATTTGAATAACATTCCAATTATCTATGTACTTTAGAAACATTTATTTGGTTTGTACCATTATGGAAAAATAACCTCAATTCTCAAAACTCTGTATTAATCAAAATGGAAAAATCAGCAAAGAAAAACAGCCAATTGCATGTGATTACCAGACATCCAGATGCCCGGGACTGACCCTATTATATAGTGCAGAGTTGTTACAGCAAATCACCAGGGGTGAATGTTTCTTCAGCTAAGTCACCTGGGGCACCTCGATACTGTCGAAAAAAAGTATTATCAACTTAAAAGGATAAGAAAAACCAGAGGATAAATATGGAACTTTGCAAGTGCTTCTAGCCCAAGTCTCCTGGCCACAAAGCCACCTCTACAGGAATCAGCAGAGAGAGAAGGGACAGACACTGCGGGGAGCAGGCCCTTGGGAGGCATGGCTGATACACTGGCCAGCTTCAAACAGCCACAGAATTCTCTGGGCCTCAGTGTTCTCATCTATGAAATGGGGATAGCAGTGGGATGAACCGCAAAGAGCTACCAACAGAATAACATTCAGTGAAGAGCCTGGTGCTTGCTAAGTGCTCAATAAACATTAGCTACATAGTAACAATAATTAGAAGTCAAGTTTAAAAATCAGTGAGACATCCACGTCGTCGCAAATGGCATGATTTCATTTCTTTTGATGGCTGCATAGTATTCCATTGTGTATATATACCACATCTTCTTTATCCATTCATCTGTTGATGGACATCTAGGTTCTTTCCATAGTCTGGCTATTGTAGACATTGCTGCTATAAACATTCGGGTACACGTGCCCCTTCGGATCACTATGTTTGTATCTTTAGGGTAAATACCCAGTAGTGCAGATGGAACTAGAGCGTATCATGCTTAGTGAAATAAGTCAATCGGAGAAAGACAACTGTCATATGATCTCCCTGATATGAGGACATGGAGAAGCAACATGGGGGGGTAGGGGGATAGGAGAAGAGGAAATGAAACAAGATGGGATTGGGAGGGAGACAAACCATAAATGACTCTTAATCTCACAAAACAAACTGGGGGTTGCTGGGGGGAGGTGGGATTGGGAGAGGGGGAGCGGGCTATGGACATTGGGGAGGGGAGGCGAACCATAAGAGACTATGTACTCTGAAAAACAACCTGAGGGTTTTGAAGGGTCAGGGGTGGGAGGTTGGGGGAACAGGTGGTGGGTAATGGGGAGGGCACGTTTTGCATGGAGCACTGGGTGTTGTGCAAAAAGAATGAATACTGTTACACTGAAAAAATAAATAAAATGGAAAAACAAAAAAAACAAGAAAAAAACAAAAAAAAAATCAGTGAGACACAAAAATGTTCTCTCCTCTGACTCTGAAGCCTTTCTGTGGTACACAATCACTCTGTGCTTTGATCTATAGTTGACTTCTCCTTCACCGTGTCCTCCTGATGAGCTCGTAGACACTCAACAGCGTCTTCCTATTCCTGCAGAACTGGTTCATGCAATCGATGACTTCCTGGAATATGTGCTAAGTAAACTTCCTTTGGATGGAATCGTGCATCAGCTTGGAACAACAGAATTGTGTGAAATTGTTTAATTGGGTTGAACTTAGACTTACATTTCTCCACACCACTCTGAATGCTTCTCATTGGGGTAAAAATGAGCATTCTTGGAGAATATAATCAAAACTAAGCAGAGGTACATCATAAAACTATAAAATATGACCCTGGGTTTGAAAATATAGTGCCTAAAACCTGCAGTGGATTTTACAAAAGCGGAGTTAAAAATCTGTTCATCTCACGCTGGACCTTCAGTAATGTGCCAGTTGTTGGTATATAACACAGCAAAAGAAGGAAAGGGAAGGTTAGGGGAATGTGCTGTTTTTTCATTTACTGTTTAAGGAAGTTAACTTATTTTTTTTTTCATTTTGGGTTGATATGCACTATTGCTTTTCCGAATAACTAGTTATGAAATTCACTATTACACAACAGTAGCATATGTTAAATCCTAAAGATTTTTGAGCCACCGGCAGGGAATATCTTTTTCTCATTCCTGTACTCAAGGCAATTGGGCATCGATTTGGGGATTAGAAGAGAAATGGGTGGAAGCATGAGCCTGTCACTTGACATTCAGTGTTTGTCTTGGGGGACACGCAGCTCCACAGAGAGAGTGACTTTGCCAGCGTCAGAGGGCTCTCAACTTTGTGTAAATCAGAGTTTTCTCCTTTCAGAGTCTTTCTTTTCTTCATTCTTCTTAGTCCATCAGTGTCTTTCCCTTCCCAAAATGCTGACCTCATAGCTCCATCCCTCCATCTCTATGTCCAACTCGGTTCCACGGTTGGACTCAGTTTCAACTCGGTTCCAAGGTTCCAGAAAACCTTCCCTCTGGCCTTTGCATGAAGATAGTGCTTCTGGCATTGACCCAGAGAGGAATTAGCAGGTGTCACAGACTGGGCAAGACGGCAGCCTCCAAAAGAAAGGGCAGCTCTAGGCACAGCGGGTTAGTTCCTCTCTAAGTCATGCCAGTAAGCATCAAGAGCTGCAGGGCTGATTTTCCTTGAACTTGAAGGCCATCCCTAAAAGCAGCAGTGAGTTCCCTTCCTCACCAACAGCTCCAGATTGTCCAACATCCTCCCAAGGATGGCCTCCATCAGTGTGAATTCAGGCCCATTCAAAGGAGTGCTCCCCAAGCCATAGGTTCGAGAATTATGATCACAACACGAGTTAGCAGTCAGGACTAGAGAATGCCTGCCACAGTTCAAGGGGATCCTGGGTGCCTGGGTACGGAGAAAGTATAAGCAAGATCCTCCTTCAACTCGGACTTGATCTCGGCCTATCCGTGGATAGTGTCGATACCTGGAGCAAAAAAAATGAGGAGCATCAGGAAGGATGAGCTTTTTGTCACGCAGAGGTCTGAGCAGCAGCTGAGGAAGGGGGACTAGTGGGGGTCCCGGTCGGGACTCTTTGCACCCCCCCATAATCTCGCACCATCAGGCTGGGCCCCGCCTTCCTCAGATGCACATGTGTTTCCCTTCCGCCTGCCTGCTCAGCCCTGTCTGGGCCCCAGGGCAATACTGGCCCCGCCTGGCTCCTGAGAGCCACCCCAAGTCCAAGCCCAGGGCAGAAGGCCGTGGGATGTGCCACACAGAACAGGTATAAGATGGGAGACTCAGAGAGCCCAGTACTCACTTGGGCACGCAGTAGGCTAGTTGAGGCACGCTCAGGTGCACAGGCAATGCCTGTCTTCAAAGTCTATCCCTATATGGATGTTACTCCCTCCTCTCTTACACACACACAACCTGGTGGGGGGGGGCAGTTGTGTGATGTGGGGAGGGAGTGAGCAGACACCCCAGGCCTAGGAGGGGCAAATAAGGCCCAGGAAGATGAGCCAGGACGGAGGTCAGGAGCGCAGGTCCAGAGAGTGGGGAGCACAAGGTGTGGAGCCCCTAAAGCAGTATGTACAGAAACGCAGAGACAAAGCACTGAGTGTGAGATGCACGGGGAGTGAGAATGATGGTGGAGAAGCAGGAGATGGTCCAGCACCTCAGTTGTGCTGCCTTTTAATCACAGTTTCCTTAGCTAAGTCCTTTCTCATAATCTTCTCCCACTTGGATACCGCAGATTGTCTCTCACTTGCTGGAACTCATCTGGGGCATTGTGAGCATCATGCTGATGGATAATAAGCTCTTCTGAAGCACCAGCTTCCTTGTAGGAAGCCAACCTCCATGTGCTTGCAGGGCTGACTCTGCTTGTAAGTGGGGCTGATTGGTGGGTGTGAAGGTGCCTTGGACCTCTTGATGGCTCAGCAGCGGGGACACAACTGGGCTCGGCAATCTCACAGTCATGTGGGGAACTTGGTAAAATCATTAATAAATGGAAAGAACTCCCCTTCCAAGAAGTCTAAACTATGCCTGGTTTAAGACTAAAATGCAAATTGATATAAAATGTCATTCCCATCCAGGACTTGTGATGAGGAGAAAATTCGTTTGGTGTCATTTTAAATACCAAGATAGCATGACACAGCGTGGCGTTGTGAGGTAGCTTGGATATTTTGATGGAAGAGGCTTGGAAGTTAGAGCCTGATGCCCACAGTCCTGCTCCAAAGCCACATGTACCATTTTTAGGTCTATACCAGCCACTTTCGACAAAGGCCATCCTCTAGCACATGCACCAGCGCACACAAGACACCCTCCCAAGATGTCCTTCTCCTGGGAGACTTCCAAAACCCGATTTTTCTTCAGCTGAGAATTAAAAGATTATATAGACCTTGTTTGCTTATGCAACAACTACTGATCATGAAATGTAATCTGAGGTATACTTCTTTAAAAAAAAATTATTTATCTGAGAGAAAAAGGGAGTGAGTGAGCAGTGGGTGCAGAGGCGCAGAGGAGAGAGAAAGTCCCAAGCAGACTCCCCGCTGATCACAGAGCCCCAGACAGGGTTCGATCTCAAGACCCTGAGACCAAGACCTGAACCAGAATCAAGAGACAGATGCTTAACCAACAGAGCCAACCAGCCCTCCCTGCCCCAAGATAGATTCCTTTATGAAAACTGTGTGTGTGGAGACAGTGAGGTCGCTTCCTCACTAGGGTAGGAAGTGGCAGGGCTTTTAATTTCAGAGAGAAATATCCCTGATGGTTTGTAGCGAACAATGGATTTATAAGGAATGTTAAGCCTTGAAGAAACAGAAGCCATACTGTACATACTGATGGGTTTGCTCAGAGAACATCTGCTTCTGATGTATGGGGATGCAGCCATTGGCTCTCATAGTACCTCTAAGACGTTGGCCCCAAAGTTAGCTGCTTAGGTTTGAATGAGCCAAAAGCATCTCTTAAAAAAGATCTTCTGAAATGTTTTATTATTTCATAAGTTTTCAACACGCTCTATGGAATGAATGTTTAAAACATGAGGAAATTGTTATATTATAATTAAATATCAAAAAGTATAAATTTACATATAAAATATGATATCGTCTGTCAAAACTGCGATGAAAGAGCAGTCACTGGATCGTATCCCAGCAGACGCCTGATACAGAGACCATGGTTGTCCAGGGAACCGATATTAATTGTATTTAATCTGTTCAAAAACTGAGTTGATAGCAGCACGCTAATCGAATCTAGATTTCTGCCTATTGTTACATTTCTTTCTCGTTCAGAGTGATATGTTTCAGATACATGTTCCACTCCGGGACGATTACGTGTGTCAGAGCTCTCAGCGTGTCAGGAGCTATCAGTGACAATTGCTGACCCTCCGCTGACGCCTCAGATGAAACAGACATGGATGTCGCTTCACAAGAACAGAAGAGAAATTTACTGCGCTTAGAACAAATGCATATATGGACTAATCTGAACAACGAATCATCACAGAATAAAACTAGGAACCTGAAGTATCACATCAGAAAACGCAGTCCTGGGGCGCCTGGATGGCTCAGTGGGTTAAGCCTCTGCCTTCGGCTCAGGTCGTGATCCCAGGGTCCTGGAATCGAGCCCCGCATCGGGGCCTCTGCTCGGCAGGGAGCCTGCTTCCCCCTCTCCCTCTGTCTGCCTCTCTGCCTAGTTGTCATCTCTGCCTGTCAAATAAATAAATAAAATCTTAAAAAAAAAAAAGAAAACGCAATCCTGAAAATCTGATTTGCAAAGTTTTGTTTCTGTTTTAATATACACACTTAATACTTAAAAAACTTAATAAACACACTTAACAGTGTAACAAACCACCTCACAAACAAGGCATAGAACTGATAGATGGACAGATCCTATAATAGTGTCCTCAGTCAGACATCCAGGGCTCATACCCAGATGACGTTGCCAAATTTCTTATGTATCAGAGTTATTTCCCCATCTGTAAGACTGAGATTTTTATGCTACTGAACTCATGGGGTTGTTTGCAAGGTTCATGAAACAATCCATGTAACATTCTTCACCTCCTACAGTATACTGTTGCACTCAACAAGCTAGCTAACTATCACTGTTGCTATCCTATTGATTTACTTTGGGTACATGAAAATGGCTGACATATGACAAACTCTCAGCAATCAGAATCACGTTATTGTTTCATTGTGTGTTGTTTCACAATTGAAAGGGCACCTTACCCATGGAAGTTCAGTTAAGCTTCACATGAACTCTGCAGACTCTATCGGTATCAAATCCAATTTCGGAGACTCTAAGTGTTCTTATCCCAGCGATTGTCTGCTGGCGAGGGTAGGAAGCACAACTTCCTGGAAAATTATGGAGCTCTTTCTAAACAGCAGCTCAAGGGCCACAGCTCAGAAATAAGAAGTCACAGTAACTAGCTGGCATGGCTTCTGCTACATAATAGAAGGCTCATGTTCCCCCATGAATGAGGCCACTGGAACTAAATTATGGAAATGAACTGGGGATCAAGTTTCCTCTATTCAGCTTCTCAGAACTCTTTGTACACCAAAGGGAGACCTCCTAAATCTTGCATTAGGACAGTCAGGGAGACAGAGGAGTGCCAGTCTGGGAGCAGACAGGCCTGGCCTTCCTTCCTGCCTCTGACACTCTTTAGTGTTTAGACCGACCTTGAAACGGTTATTTTATACTGACTCGAAATTCGTTTTTTCCTATATGTAAATGTATATGGCGGATGTTGTTTCTTATCTCTTGAGTTTGTGACAAAGACTAAATAACGTCACTTGTGCCAAGAGCTTAGTGTAATATGTAGAACATATTAAATACTCCGTTATTAGTAATCCTCACGGTACTGCTTGTATTTTATAGCTCAAATATGTCCAAATATAAGAATGAGGGAACTGAAAAGATCCAAGAGCCACCAGTCAATAAACAATGACACAAAACAAGCTATCAGCCTATCCCCGCATGCTACATGGCACAGGGGACCTCCAGTCCAAAGGACACAAAAGTTGTCAGGACACCCAAACCTGGCTGTCACCTCCCCTGTCCCAGAAGTGATCCTGTAAATGGGCCTGGCTATGGCCTTCACAGTATGTTCAGACCAAACGCTGAGGTGGCAGAAGACTTTAGGGCCCTATTTCAGGTAGTCGGAGGTTGTGAGAAAAACATGGGGAAAAGGAAGGGAACACATGCTGTGTGCTTGCTGTGTTCATTTTTCTTGGATCACCCCATTTAATCCCAATCCAGTGGGACAGCTCCTGCTGCTCCCACCCTGCTCACGAGAAAACTCAGGCCCTGAAATTGAGGAACAGAATGGTATGCTAGTACAAGGATGACTTGCGATTTGACTGCTGGTGTGGGAAGCATCCAAACAGTAGCAAAGAAATGCAGAAAGTTGGGGGTTCAAGGTGAACCTTCGAGAAGCAAGGTGAGCATTTACTCATTCACCGAAGCTCTGTTTGGCCCACCTTGATAGCCACGACACCTCATCCGTACCTCTTCCCTCACACCTCTAGCTCTGCTTTGAGGCTAGTTTGCTTGCATGCCTCCCTCCACCCCCAAGCCCAGGGTTGAATCCTGAGGGCTGAGCTGGACCAGATGACTGGTTCCCCCAAGTGTCTGATGGCAGCATGTCTAGATGTAACTGTGACCAGGGGAAAGCTAAGAGTCAGAATATCTTACCAAAGGGCAGACAGGGCAAAGTTATGGGGTCGGAAGACATAAACATTAGGACAAGGTCAAAGAGGGGACAGGGGACAGGGAAAGTGCTGGGTCTGCAAGTTCAGAGATGAGCAAAGGGCAAACTGGTATTCTTGAAGGACGCCATGCTACTCAGAGACTCCATTCACCCCACCCTAGATCACTGTGTCAAATCATTCACCTGAACATTTCCTTCATTTCATTCTAAATTCAAATATTACCCAATGTCTTGGCTTTCATCCAGACACAGCTCTAGAAACTGGCTTCTTTCTGCCCCTACCAATCCCATAATTCCAGCTCTAGACTGTGACGTAGTCTAGGCCTTGAGAGCTGGCTGGACATGCGCAGGCTCTTCCCTCTCCAGTTCCAGTCCCTGGGGTGGCCTTGCCAATGGTCACATGCAATCACATCCCCTCCAGCTTCTCCTCAGTCCCTGGGCTCCCTCTGCCTCTCAGCCTGAGGTTCTGAGCTACAGTGTCACACCAGCCTCTCCAGGAGCTGCTCCAGGCTCAGCCCTGCTTCTTGGATCACTCCCCCATGCAGCAAAGCTCTAGCACTTCCCCAACACACCAAGACCCTCATGAACTTGCCTATGCATACCACGTTCTGTGCCTGCAACTGCTTTCCCTTGATATGATGGTAGGATGCTTATCAGACACCAAGCTCAGTCCCCAACTTACTGTCTTCCTTAATTTAGACAATCCTCTGGAGTACCTACTTTTATCTCCTTTTCACACAAATGGGATAGGAAGATTGAATAGATTCTGCAAGGTCATAGCGAATACGAAGTGGGGGCCACACTCCAACCTTAGCTCTCTGGATCGCCAGAACTTTCTATAGCTGGAAACCTCCTATGCACCCTTCTATGCGGATGTCAAATAATATCTCTGGAAAGCTTTTATCTAGTGCATAGGCAAAAACGTTCAATTCTGTCTTCTGCTCTCAAAACATTTTACTCCTTTTCCTATTATGTTTATCACATTATATCATATTTATTTTTGCATATTTACCCCTACTAGATGTATTCATCCCTACTGGAAGGATTTCAACCTACTTAGTCTTACTGGAAATCGTCCAGATCTCCTGACACTGAATAATCAATACATGTTTATTAAGGTGAATGAATGGATAACTGAATTAAGAGAGAAATTTAAGAAAAACATCAAGTGTCATTCATTTAAGTTCTTATTTCTCTAGATCTGGTGCTGCTGATTAGAAGTTTCATGTTTTTCCCTTTGTTTCCCATTCCCTGGCTCTACACACCATTCTCTGGCTTTGCTTGGTCCCTTTTTAGAGATGATCACTTTTTCTCTATCCCTTATTTTTCACTATACACACACACACACGTATGTATGTATGTATGTATTTAAATCCAGTGTAAGTAGTAATGCTGATGTTAGAAGAAGAGACCTGAGTTGGGTGAAATTGCTGTTTGACCCAGAAACACCATGAAACTGACAAATAGCATCATAAAACCCTGCCCCTCCCTCCTCCGGCTCTAACTACCGCCCTTAACACACCCTCCTGTGTTTTGTCCCCAGTCAGTGCCACACCTCACTCTCAGAATGCCCCTCTTTCCCAGGGGTATAAAGCACACTCCCTTCTGCTTCAAAGAACTCAGGAAGGTCCATCTCCTCCGCCCCAGGAACGCGTTCCCACCGAGAGCTCCAATGGCAACTCCCTGGCTGCTTCATGGGGAAAAATGACTCATGCTTGGAAGTGGGAGAATTCACTCATTCCAAAACCCCAAATGATGGCTATTCTCCTTGGTATAAACAGTAATTTGTGTGTTCATCCAGTGGCCTCAGCGACAGGATGTACAGTCATCTCGGAGTTTGTAGGCTCCCCTCTGCAGCTAATGTTGTTTTTAATTTGTTTGGATTGAAAGTTGCTAGTGGGCAAGGATTATATTTGTCAAGTAACCACTCATCTTGGATGGCGGCTGAAGGGCCGTAATCGGTGGGCCTCTACTGCGCAGCGTACTACCTTGATTTCCTCTTGTGCTGTGGTATCTGAGAAATAGTAGTTGAATATTTTGTGATAGGATCTATGAGGTGTTATTTAGCTAAATACGTTTTAACCTTGGGTTCTGGGAAGTATTTTATACTGACCCACCCAATTTTCTTACAAAGTAACTGTTTGCTGAGCGGCAAAATTGCTACTCTCTCTATTATGGTAACCTAGGCATGAATTGCTGAAGTCAGATATTTTTAAGACGAGAAAGAGAACTGGAATCACAGAACCACCTCTCATATGAACACAAAATAAATGTCTTCCTGCAATGGAAAGTAATGGAAAGAGGAGTACACAGTCTGCCAAGTTCATTTACTCCCGTCTTTAAAGAGCAGGTGCAAGGCCAGCTGGCTGTTGCCAACACCTGTCCAGCACATGATCACAGGGATGATTAAGTGCCTATCTTAATAACCCACAGATAGTGTTGGTAAAGTAAAAATAATTGATGATAAACATCTTAAGGGGTTGAATTCTTGTGTCTGTGTCCCTGAAATGCTGATGACAGAGACAAGATTTACTCAAGATATTTGACTCCTGACATTTCCAATAGGGACAGGCAATTCTTGAATAGGGGATGTCCTGTTGCTTCCAGAGTGTTCTCCTTCCAGGTTTTCCAACTATCCCAGGATTCCACTGGGTTTCAGGGCTTTCATCTGTCAAATCTCTCCTTCCCAGGACCAATGTTCAGCATTAATATTATAAATTTATATTATATTATATTATATTATATTATATAACCTGGGCTTTAAAACCACACTATTGCATGTAAAACATTGGGAGCGCATGTGCAAACCAATATAACATGGTTTAGAGAGCGTCTGACATCCCGTAAGCACCAGACACATCCAGGCAGTTACAGCTATCCCATTATTCCTACTTCTTCAGAGAAAACGGTGTGTTGAGGCCATGCAAACAGTGATGGAGCACCGCTGGGGACCAGTCCCCATCCCCGTGACCACCGACATGTTCCAGGAGAGACACCTGTGACAGCTCTCCTTATGCTCCTGGGAAATCATGAAGAACAATGTTGACCTTCATGAAACAAAACATACTTTATAGATCAAAAGCACTCATATTTCTCACCTGATTTCAGAAACAGATGTTTTACTTGACGCACACGACTGTTTAACCCAAGACCTCTATTCACTCCCCTGGATTCTAATCCTGAGCAGAAAACCCTAACACAATTCACATAAGAAGGTCATTTCTACTATTCTCCCACTTTGACTCTCAGACATGTGCTGCTTGTTTAATATGGATTTCTCAGCTTGCCTGGCAGTCTGACACCCTGTTTAAATGCCCACAATTTGAAGCAGGAAACTGGAATAAACTTGGGACACGAGGCGTGTTAATGCCAACAAAGTGACTACCCTACTTCTCAAGGGCAGAGATGCTGGAAAACATAATTGCACAGAGAAGACTTCATGTCAGCATAGAAGTACATGGGAATCCCATCCCTGATCTTCCCTGGTTCACGGCTCATTTACACCTGTGTCCCTTTCACTCTCAAAAGTGTTGGCTTTCGATGATACCTTATGAGCTCACTATAATTACAATAAATGATGATTACATTTCCTCTGAATTGTTAATTAAGGACCAAACTATGGTCAATCATCTCTTTTAAGGAAGGTAAGAGAAGTATATGATCATTCTTGGCCAGATCCGGCAAAAATCATTTGGTTAAATATTGATCGAGCAATTGTGTAAGCCTCAATTATCTGGGAATTCACTGCTTGGAACACGTGTGTCCCAGAAGTTGTTATATAAGTGAAGTGTTACTGTAAAGTGCTCAGATTTTTCTATCAGTTTCCTTAATCATAAATTTGTGATTATACTTTTAGGTAAGTGTTATTGCTCACTCAGCTTGCATATGTAATTTTTGTTCCTCATGACTCTTCCTAGCCTAATTTTTGTCCCTGACTTTTAACGTTGCTCCAGACTTGAGCTTTCTCTGGGATCCTCACTATTTTACACCAAATAAAACCATTTCATACAAAGTCATGCTTAACAGAAGGCCAGCATATTGTTGGTTTTCTATAAATGTTACATTATAATGACAAAAACACAGTTATTTTGGAGAGAAAATAGCTAATCTAATGTCCCATCTGGTTTCCAGGAAACATTATCCAGGAACATTTCCCTTGAACATGCTAAGTGTCTTTGCTGGAGATCAGGGTCGATTTCAGCTTGATCATATTAGTTTTACTTCTTTTTCTGTCACTTTTCTCCCACTTCAAGTACTTTAAATTTCCGATTACTGTAAGATTTATGGTTTGTTGAAATATTCTGGCTCGGCTGCCTTCCCCCGTCTCATCTGAAAGGTTATATACGGCTTCACGTGATGCCATTCAGTGAAGGAACTGCTCACGTAGACTTCTGCAAACACAAATGCATATTTCAGGTGGTGTTATTTTTAGAACTGGGGATGGTTCTGGGTTCCACTGTCCACCTCCACCTGTTCCGTGTTCCTCCATTGGACAATCATAATACCAACAGAAATCTGACACATGCTTTTAAGGATTAGATTTTTTTCAATGCAAGACATGGGAAAATTATAACTACGTCAAGCAATGCTAATCAAGATAACAATGATGGGGGCATTTCCACTGAACTAAGAAGAATCTAGACTCTGTAGTATTCCACTTGCTTCTTTACCTTCTGTGATTAGTATAAGTGTCCTTGCCTTCTAAAACTAATGTCTCATTTTTTGTTTGATTTATTTGGGTCTTTTCTCTTTTCTTTCAGGTAAGTCTGGCCAGAGGTTGATCAATTTTATTAATTTCTTTTGAAGAACCAAAAAAATCCTACTTTCATTGATCTGTTCTAGTGTCTTTTTAAGTTTCTGTATCATTTATTTCTGCTCTAATCTTTATCATTTCCCTTCTTCTATGGGCTTCAGGCTTCATTCATTGTTCTTTTTCTAGCTCCTTTAAGAGTAAGGTTGAGTTGTTTGAGATTTTTCTTGTTTCTGGAGGTATAGACCTGTATTACTATATACTTCACTCTTAGGACTGCTTTTGCTGCATCCCAAAAGTTTTGGACCACAGTTTTCATTTGTTTCCCATCTATTTTTTAGACTTTCTTTGATTTCCTGATTGACCTATTTAAAGTGGCAATGTCACCAATAGCCAAACTATGGAAACAGTCCAAGTGGCCATTTACTGATGAATGGATAAAGAAAATTCCATGTAAAATGGAATCTTATTCAGCCATAAAAAAAGAATGAAATCTTGCCATTTGAGAGGACATAGATGGAGATGGAGCTAGAGAGCATTATGCTAAGTGAAATAACTTAGTTGGAGGAAGACAAATACCACACGATTTCACTTTGTGTGGAATTTAAGAAACAAATAAATGAGCATGGTAGGGGGGCAGACAGAGAGAGAGGCTAACCAGGAAACAGACTTAACTATGGAGAACACACTGTTGGTCCCCAGAGGGGAGGTGGGCAGGCGATGGGGGAAATACGTGATGGGGATTAAGAAGTTCACTTGTGAATATGGATATGTTGAGCCACTATATTACACACCTGAAACTAATGTTACATTCTATGTTAACTACCTGGAATTTATTTTTAAAAAACAATAAAATTTCTAAGAAAAAAATTGATGCAAAATTTTATTTCAGCAGAGTAGGGAAAAAACAATCACATTTTGATCCTAATCAAGAACTACCATGTATTTTTACACAGTATCAATTTTTTAAATGGTGGTAAAATATTCTTGGTATAAAATACACCACCTTTGCCATTTTTAGATGCTAAAAAGTTCATTATTGTTAAGTACATTCACACTGTTATGAAACCAATCTCCAGAATTCTTTTTGTCTGAAAAAACTTGTGCTCTGTGCCCATTCAACAACTCTTCATTTCCCCCTCCTCCAGCCCCTGGCAACCGTTTGACTTTCTGTTTCTAGAATTTGACTACTTTAGATGCCTCTGATAAGTGGAATCATACAGTATCTGTCTTCTTATGACGGGTTTGTTTCACTAAGGTGAAACCTCAAGCTTCCTCTATGTTACGGCACCTGTCAGAATTTCTTTTCTCTTTAAGTCCAAGTAATTTTCCATCAGATGTACAGGCCACTGTTTATCCATCCATCTGACAATGGACATTAGGTTTGTTTCCACGTTTTGCCTACTATGAATGATACTGTTTTGAATGTAGGTACACAAATATCTCTTCACAACCCTGTTTTAAATTCTTCTGGTTGTATACCCAAAAATGGAATTGCTGGATCTTCAGATAACACATTTTTTTGTTTTTGCTTTTGTTTTTTTTGTGTTTGTTTCTTTTTTGTTTTTTTTGTGGGATCCACCATACTGTTTTCCACAGCAATGACACCTTTTTACATTCCCATCAACAATGCCTAAGCGGTCCATTTCTCTGCATTGCCACCAATAATTGCTATTTTCTTTTTCTTTCTTTCTTTTTTTTTTTTAGATTAACCATACTAATGAGTGTGAAACAATATTTCCTCATGGTTTTAATTGGCACTTCTCTAATAATTAGTGATGTTGAGAATCTATTCATGAGCTTGTTGGTCATCTCAATGTCCTCTTTGGAGAAATGTTTATTCAAGTCCTTTACCCATTTTAAAATCAGGTTATTTGGGTTTGTTGTTAAGTTCTAGGGGCTCTTTATGTATTCTTGATATTATTAATCCCTTATCAGAGATATCATTTGCAAATATTTTCTCTCATCCCATAGGTTGCCTTGTTACTGTTGATTGTGTCCTTTGATGTTCAGATGTTTTTAATTTTGATGTAGACTAATCTATCTCTTGTTTACTTTTGCTGCCTGTCATCCACAATTTAAGGAGAATGAGTGATATTCATAGGAAATAAAAGACTTCCCTAAAGTCATACTAAGATACAGGGTTCAAATTTGAATCCAAGCCTACCTACTGTGGAATCTCATATGCCTTCTATTATACTTCCTGATTTCATAACAAAATAAAAATATATAGTAAGCTACTATGAGGGTATCAAATGGAAGAAAATTTGAAGATGATATATACATAGTTGTAGGAACTGAGAATGGACTCATGAAAGAGAACAGAAAGGGAAAAGACAAATACGAGTCACATGGGTGAGAGCAGAAAGAAGTGAGCTCAAGAATGTTCACTGCAGGGGCGCCTGGGTGGCTCAGTGGGTTAAAGCCTCTGCCTTTCGCTCAGGTCATGATCCCAGGGTCCTGGGATCGAGCCCCGCATCGGGCTCTCTGCTTGGCGGGGAGCCTGCTTCCTCCTCTCTCTCTGCCTGCCTCTCTCCCTACTTGTGATCTCTATCTGTCAAATAAATAAATAAAATCTTAAAAAAAAAAAAAAAAAAGAATGTTCACTGCAGCTTTACTTAATATAACAGAAATCTTTCTACAATTCTGCAGTAGGATAGATTAAGTATATTCATTGAGTTGAATATTATGCCACTGACATAAATTAGGTTATAGGAAATCCAATAAAGGGGGCTGTTGATGGATACTTTCCCTGAACCCATTCAGTGCACTCCTTGTGTTATAGTCTTTATCATGAGATTACCCACCCACATTACTGACACTGTTATCAACACACCTGCCCTACTTCCCACCCACCAATCAGCATGCTTCCATCCCCCTTGCCACGGAGACTGGCTCAGCAAGTAAACTGAGGTAAGCCACTAAGCCCAAGGTGTCTGAACCCAAGACTGTGGACACAAGGATTATTCACGGGTGGTCATGAAACCTGTGGTTGACTGATCAGATGAAGGAATCACTTTACTTTCTCAGTCACGTGAGCTAATTATTTCTTATTGTCTAACCGAGTTTGTGTCACTGTCTGTTACTTGTAACTGAACACACAAAATAATACATAGTATGTGCATTATTTTTCTTAATATGACATATAAATTAAGATAGAAAAAAGACTGGGGCACCTGGATGGCTCAGTGGGTTAAAGTCTCTGCCTTCGGCTCAGGTCATGATCTCAGGGTCCTGGGATCGAGCCCCACATTGGGCTCTCTGCTCAGCAGGGAGCCTGCTTCCTCCTCTCTCTGCCTGCCTCTCTGCCTATTTGTGATCTCTGTCTATCAAATATATAAATAAAATCTTTAAAAAATAAAAAAAAGATAGAAAAGAGACTAAAGATATACATAGCAAAGTGTTAATACTCCTAGAGGAGGGGTGATGTGTAATATTTGGGTATTTTTCACCTGTATTTCAAAAGTATCCAACACTAAGAACACATTTATTTTCTAATTAGTGATAAAACCAACCTTCTGCTGGAGCATTTGTGCCCCCCATACTTTACAAATATTAGCTAATTTATTTATTACAATAAATAGCTTTATTTAATAAAATTAGCTAATTTAATTATTGCAACAACACTGTGAAATAACTTTAAAGTCTGGAAAACTGAGACATAGAAAGGTAAATTAGCTTACCTAAGGTTTGCTCAGCAGCAAGGTAGCAGTGGTAAACGGGGACCCAGGTGGTCCAACTCCTTGCCCTACATTTCAGCTCGTTTCCTCTTTTTAGTTCCAGTTATCTCCCTGAGCTAAATGCTCATATTGGTCCCCAGAAGATTTTATCACAGTTTCCCAGTGAAAGCAGAATAAACAAAAGTGTTCCTAGATGTGCCTGATAAATAAAACTTTATCTCTCTTGCAATTGTGAGGAAAAGGGTTAACTTAAAAAATATTTTTTTTAGATTTTTTTATTTATTTGATATATAGAGAGAGATCACAAGTAGATAGAGAGGCAAGCAGAGAGAGAGGGGGAAGCAGACTCCCTGCTGAGCAGAGAGCCCGATGCGGGGCTCGATCCCAGGACCCCAAGATCACGACCCGAGCCGAAGGCAGAGGCTTAACACACTGAGCCACCCAGGCGCCCCAACTTAAAAAATATTTAAATCTATCAAACACTACTGGATTTACCAGATTATTTTATCAAAGACAGCCTTTCTGATCTGTAGTTAGAGATTGGGTCAAACTTGGAGGGGCTTCCAGAGAGGAACCTGTCCTGTGGTCTGGAATGGGAATGACCAAGCGTCCAGGCATGAAAAACCATCCCAGTAGGCAGTATGCAATCGACAGGGATCACGGAAACAGAGCCGGTTAGGGACAGGTGATCTTCACAGGGTTTCTCCCACAGGTAAAGAGGTTTCATCCCCAGGATGTTGACCTCTAGTTCCAGAAAGGACAAACAGGGGACTAACAAGAGGAAGTTAGTACCTGAGTCATGGGTCCCATGATGGCTCTCAAGAATGCTGCACCAGTGTAAGAGAAACGAGACAGCCAGACAGCAGCACTGCAGAGAGAGGCAGAAAGTGGAAGTGAGGTTAGGAATGAAGTAAGTAAGAGACTCCTGAGCTTGAAGCAGTGTTGGTAACAGGTGTGGTCAGCCCAAGAGATGGCTACAGGGCACACTTTCCTCCATCCATATAAGGTGGGGACTGTAGCCAGTGCTTTTGGGGTTCAGAGCTGTGGGGCATGAATGTGTTGTCATTAATTTTTCTCAGATATCTTATGGAGTTCTCAAGGATAGGGATGGTGTCCCTCACCCAGGCTTCCCCAGTGCCTGGTGCAGTAAGCCCGTATATTGGGACATTAAGACGTCTACTGGGAGATAGGGCTTTCCCATAAATAAAAGTCCCACTATAGGGATGACTGGGAGGCTCAGTTGGCTAAGCATCTGCCTTCAGCTCAGGTCATTATCCCAGAGTCTTGGGATCAAGTCCCACATCGGGCTCCGCGCTCAGTGAGGAAGGAGTCTGCTTCTCCCTCTGCCTGGTCTACCTGCTGCTCCCCCTGGGTGTGCTCTCTCTTTCTCTCTTTCCCCCCACCCCCGACAAATAAATAAATAAGATCTTTTTGAAAGAAGTCCCACTTTACTGATTTTGTATGCAATAAAACAAAAAAATGGAATAATCATTTCCCCTTTTTAGGACACCCAAAATAGGCCCTCTGAGACATTTGTTTATTCCAAGTATGATAAACTATCCCCCCAGACTTGATATCCAAGTGTTTACTGTTCAAGAGACGAGAAGGATATACAGTCTATTCCCCGTG
The DNA here is from genome assembly GCF_922984935.1 of Meles meles. NCBI lineage: Eukaryota > Metazoa > Chordata > Mammalia > Carnivora > Mustelidae > Meles > Meles meles. The sequence continues at coordinate 80,226,426 of NC_060079.1, forward strand.
CACACATCGTTTTCTGAGATAACTCATATATGTAGTTAATCTTTTGATTTTGTGGCTTTCCTGCTTTCTTACATTTCTCAAGGGATGTGACCGCTGAAGAGCTCAGTTTCAAACAGACTGGTAAAATAACATCCTCTGCCCTCAAAGGCGAGAGGGGCAGGTCTTTGATCACAGAGTTCACTGGGGGAGGAGGACGTGCTTAGCATACAAGGGGCAGAGGGAAGAAGAGTGATCAAAACCAGGCAAAACGTCCAAGTGGACACCCAAGTCTGTCTGGGGTCTCCCGGAACATGGAGCCCGAGACTCTAACCAGCAGTGTATGAACTTTCTGAAAGGACATTGGCAGGTACACGCTCTTCACATTCATCTACAACCAGCACAACCCAACCTTGATTTTCCAGCTACTAATGCAGCACCAAGGCAGAAAATGCTGTGTTTATTTTGGCTAAAAGCAGTGAACTGTTTTTTGACAGCTTTTAGTGTAAAATCTCAAGAAATAAAACTTTAGGGCTTTTTTAGAAATGGGTTTTGGTGCTAATAATTTTTGACCTTGGCTTTTCAACTCTGTAATGTGTCTGCACATTCTTCCCTGTAAAAAGCTTTTTATTCCAATGTTGGCTATAATGTGGGTACTAGAAAAATTCTGGGCCGGGGTTTAATAAAGGCAGCTGGTGGTAAAGCCCTTTCAACTACTCAGAGTTGAGGGAGAATCCAACTTTTTCCACCTAAACTGTTCCCTCCCAGACCCTTCCTTGCAAATCACCGTCCCTTTCTGTGCTCCCTGCTGCTCTCCCCGCCAGCCGGCACCCCAGGAATATGACTTTCTGGAAATGAGGCTATGCCCTTGTTCTCCTATATTCACCTGTGTCCTCATTTATTGCTCAGTTTTAAAATCTAATAACATTGCATACATTGTTCTTATGCTTAAGGGGTTTTGTGTTAATGAAGTACAATACTGAGTTCTCATTTATAACCATTTTTTAATTAATGAAGTATCCTTTAATGAGTAACTCAAGTTGAAGACAAATACTGGGTGAAAACAGTACAAGTTTAAGGAGATACGGGGAAATATGTGGCTGTGTTATGACTGAAATTTGGGCAAGGTGCAATAAAACCTGAATGTTTACTGGGTGGAGAGAAAAACTGATGATAATGAACAAAATGGGTTCAGAGAGTGTAAGAGTCACTCGCGCAGGCCACTTACCCCATGCTCCAGGCAAGCGACTCAAATACAGTCTCAGGTCTGTGTTTCTCCAAGCTCATGCCGGGCAGCGTCGATGCCCAGGACCCTGCCTCCTTTCGAGTTTTCCTTTGTAGGAGTCATTCATTTCCTTATAGTGCCTGATAAAATAAAGTACCTCCTTTTAGTTTCTCATGAGAACTAGGGTCTTCCTTCTGGTCTGCTCTGACGGTTTTCCTGCTGTGCCAAGGAGGGGGAGTGTCCGTCCGAGGCTGAACAAGTTTGAAAGCAGTATATGGGAGAGCCACAAAATCCTAGAGGGGCACAGAGTCTCTGTGGGAACTCTACCATTAATTAAGGAAAAGAGTGGGGCGCCTGAGTGGCTCAGTGGGTTAAGCCTCTGCCTTCAGTGCAGGTCATGATCTTAAGTTCCTGGGATGGAGCCCCTCATCAGGCTCTCTGCTCAGTGGGGAACTTGCTTCTCCCCCTCTCTCTGCCTGCCTCTCTGCCTACTTGGGATCTCTCTTTGTCAAATAAATAAAATCTGAAAAAAAAAAAAAAGGGAAAAGAGAGTGACTTCAACCTTTTTTTTTTTTTTTCAATTTGAATTTAAACTTAATTCTCACCACACAGAGAAGAGCGAGCCATCAGAGAACCAATGAGAAATGTCATCTTGGAGCTGGACAATTGCTTCCTTACCTTCCCTGATCACCTTGCCATTCTTCTCATTTGCCTGTTTTTCTTTTTGTCCATCAATAGCTTTTCTGTTCAACGATGTATCATCCATTTGCATATTTATTCATGCCATTTAATCACTTTATGTTAATTCTGCTCTAATACCAAAAAACATACATGGGTTTTCAGGCATCCAAAACCGCAATACACGTAATTGGCCACAAAATTGCTACCAAATACAATGAATTAGAAAGTTACTGAGTATTCACCAGATTCTATTAAATCTAATTATCTGAGATCCTTTGAATTACAATGAGATTGTTCATAGTTAAAGTCACGGAGTAGTGCGTAGTTAATTTGTTAATTTCTAAAATGCTTCTAATTTTACATGGTACTATTACTGGCTTAACTAGTCATAGGGTAAATTTACATCCTGCTCTCACTAAGGCGAACTCTGCAGCGAATGCGACCATGCCTTCTTCTGTCCTCAATGTCTTTATATTCTGTAGAACAATTGTCAACATGAAGGGAACGTCACAGGCCCTTGGGCGGGGCGTTGGTTGGCCTCGGAGGACAATGAAATGCACATATTAATAATTCTCAAGATGTTTTTGTGAGTCATCCCTTCCTTCCCATCAACAGTCACGTTCATCCCTTAACTGCTCCGTTGTGGATATTTGTTGGGGCAAATTCCTGATCCCAGATGAGCCCCTCACTAGCGGGGGCGAGAATTAGAATAAAAGAAAGAAGGACAGGACTGGATTATATTGAAGAATCAATGAGTTTGGGGCGCTGTAGTTCAGCAAGTATTAACTGATAAGACTCAGATCCTTTAAAATAAAATGCAGCCCCCAGCAGGGAAGCTCCTTCCCTGGAGTATTTTGAAGCTGCTGCTCAGAGAGACACAATCGAGGTCATTCTGGAGGAAGCTGGACGCTGAAATGAGACTCTCGTGTTCACTTCGCCATGGCGGCTTCCTCTTTCAAGGCGTGCAGCAAAGCACATGCTCAAGGATCAAACAACTCAGTCCCGGCTAATGGAAAACAACTCGACCCCTCGGGGGACTAAGAGGAAGGAGCGGGAAGCCAGAGGATCTCTTTGCCTGCATCAAAATTTCACAGCCACCAGGCGTCCTGGGGTGGATGCCTTGGCATTTCCACGTCTGCCCACCTTGTTCGGTGAAAGCAAGCACCGTCGGCGGGGCTTACGCTGAAGTCAGAGTTGGGCAAGGGGGCTGGCAGCCGTGGGAGGGGTGTACAGGGAACATCTGGCTCTGAACCCATTGGCTATCCCAGTTCCGGGATGCTTGGCGGGCGAGGTATTAAGCTTATTTGGACCTTGCTTTTCTTATCTCTAAAAGGAATGATGAGAACGTTACCTCTCAAAATTGTCCCAAGATCTCGTGGGCCAGGAGCACACAAGGCCCTCCTAGGGGCTCAGTAGCCACTACCTCACTGCCTTGCTCCACATGTGGTTTGACAGAATATTATTAGACAAGAGGTGACCTAACAGGCCTCCTGTGCACAGATCGGAAATGGCCAGGTCCTTCCAGAGAAACCTAAAAAGGCGCTCGAATTCTCTCCCAGACCATCTTGCAGACCTTCCACCTCACTTTGCCGACACATTAAATGCCTGCCCTTAACTCTCACACTTGAACTCAGCTCTGGAGAGGAGTCCGCTGAGGCCCGGAGAAGGTCAGGGGCTCGCCAGATATGACAGTGACAAGAAACAGCAGAACTGGGGGCCCACGCTGGAGGCTCTCGTCCCCCAGAAGAACTCTGCAGGGTGAGCCACGCATCTGCCTCCATGAAGGTCTATTTTTCCAGCTGAAAGGGGGCAGATCAAGGGGGGAGAAATAATTGCACGTAAGCTAATTCCTCACTCTTGCGTGCACACTTGTCACACACACGTGTGGGCTCCTGGGGCGCAGGCGGGCGGCACGTTCTGCCACAGCTGTCAGGCAAATCAAAGGCCCACGTGCAAAATGCAGCCCCCACAGATGCTGTGTGATGTGGTTTTCTAACACTTACTACAGGCCTTGGGGTCCATAAAACAGACTGAGAATTAGGGGACTAAGGACATGAAGAATAGAATTTTCATGTTTGACAAATGTAATCCTGGAGGAAGAAAAGGACCGTTTTCATGTCTTTTAAAAGAAAAAGGGGAAAAAAAATAAAAAATAAATAAATTAATTAATTAAAAAAAAAAAAAAAGAAATAGGGACCCGCTAACAGCAGCCCTAGATTTCTAGCAAATGAGAACTTGCCACCATCTCTACAAACTTCACATTTCTGCGATGGACAGAGGGATGCCCTTTCTGTTTTGTTTGACCAAAGGACCAAAACCTGTTAAAGAACAGTCCAGAAGGGAGACAGGCCTGGATGTGGCCCTGAATGTGGTGTCTGAGGACACAGGCACGGTATTGGAAGAGACTCTAGCCACGAAGTCGTCCCTTCTTGAAAGTGCCACCACAGAGAGGCTGGGTCACCTCACAAACTCGCAGAGTGCAGACGGGGTGATTTTTTGAAGCAGCAAACACAGCAGGAGCTCCTGAATCAGCTGACTGTGGATCAATACCAGCAGGAGTAGAGTTGAACGGGGGCCAGAAGTGGGCTCATTACCCAAGTTTTCGAGACCTTTATTACAAGGATGGGCCATCAGAGTGGAGCTTGGCCAGTACGTTCTGCCCTCCCCACACCTCCACGAGTGCACCACAGGACCGCAGGACGAGACACTGATAACCCATCCCCGGGATACATTCAACGTTCCCCAGCCAAGTGGAGGACAAGCTAACTGCTGAAGAGGATATCTCATCATTAGCTCACGAGGGCCCCCGATTCCTCAGAAGGAATTGGGATTGTTATCTTCAGGAGAGAGCCTCCCTGGACTTACTGCAGGCAAGAGTCCTAGGACCAAGTCTGCACTGGGACTCGGACCAGGGATGCTCTGAGGGAAACTCTGCCTGGGTGGGAATCTGTTGGCTGAAGTCTTGTCCGAATCACTTCATCTCTGCACAGCAGAATTATCATGAATTTGGTTTCAAGCTGTTTGAACTGGAAGATCCATCAAATCTCTCTCTCTCTCTCTCTTTCTCTCTCTCTTTTTAGTACTCCTAAAATGACTTTAGCTATTAAGAAAAAATAACTGCATTAAATATGACAAATATCTCTCTGAACCATCGCACTAAGCGTCCAAGGTGATCGATGATCAATTTTTTCTAGGAAGACAGAGCCGTGAAGGCAGCATCCAAACCTGGGCTGGTGACTTCACAGGAAAAAAACAGAGGTGGAAAAAGTAGGTGGACGATGACAGATCAGAGCAGGCGAGGAGCCGAGTCCCACGCCCCCACCCCGCTCCGTGCCCCCCTCCCCCCCGCCCCCCGCCCTAGTTGCAGTTCCACAGAGAGAACCATACAGTGCGCGTGGGGGTGGGGCATAAGAACAGGTGGTGGAGGCCTGGATCCCATTTGGCCCCAAGGCACCCGGTAATGAAGCACGTGTGTCCCGCCCGCGTTTTCACGCACAGGTGTAGGGTGCCTGCCTTCCGTTTGAAGCTGCACGTCCGTCCCGGTGGTCCGGGCACAGAGAAAAGCGCACGCCTCGTGCTGCCTCCGCAGCCTCCCAGCGACAGACCCTTGGGTTTGGGATGTGTCCCCCGCACTCCCAAGAGAGCCACGAAACACGGGCAACCTCTTTCTTGACGTAGCCTAGTCCCCAAGTGCAAATGGCCCTACTAACGTTCAGAGACTCCTTTTGGGGCAGGCTGCCACCCTGGAACTCAGCGGGTCGGCAAACGCTCCCTCGCCGAGGGCCTGTTTTTGCACACCTGGGCGAGGGGACGGCAGCCGCGATCTGCACCCACCCAAGTTCAACCTGCGCGATCACGGTCGGTGTAAATGCCGCTCCGATGTCCACGACAACCATGCAAGCTCCGCGGCGAAGGCTCCGCAGCCTATTAATCACGCAGAGGTTTATAGACGCTAAACCCGCAAGTGGGTGCAGCCAAACCCAGTCGTCACTGGGTTGCATCTGCTCAGATGCCCCCGAGATGGCAGGGGACCCACACACGGGCAAGGACATACCTGGCCGTAGTTGTTAGGCCTCTGCTTCTTAGAGATGCTAAGGAAAAAGCTGATTTTGAGCTCTGTGGATGTTGGCCTTTTAACTAGGTCCTGTGAATTTGCATTGGATATATAAATATATAGATATTGTGTGTCTCAATACTTCGGAATACTGATGAGATTTTAGTGTTTTTCTCCCAATATTTGTAAATACACTGCTAAGTACCCCATAACGCACTTGAGTGGAAAAGCAAATCCTCTGTGTAACATGCTGATAGACATATACAGCAAACTAAGTATAAAAATACCGCACTCGATTTGTTTCATTTATCATTCATATGACATTTTTCATTCTTTCAGTGCCTGTGTATTTCTACACAAAGATTCACAGAAACCCAGTAGTACCTTGTCACAGGCATGTTTTATGCATGTGACAATTTAGCTAAGGCAATCCATGACCTCATATTTTTCCCATTATTTGATCTAAATAGAACTCTTTGAAACTTGGAAGCATTCAGGAATCCCACTTGTAAAAATACCCAGGGATTTTAAGTTTGTGCTAAAATGAGCAAGATCCATAATTAGCAGGAGGCAGGCTTTTCTTACCGCTGTATTTCTGGCAAAAACAAAACCAGGAAGCACCTCCCCAAGCAAATGCAGTCAGGCCCTGAAGGTAATTATTCTATTCATTCCAGACACTTATCATTCATCAAAGATGGAAGAAATCTTGATTGACAAAACAAGGTGCTTCCCTTGCTAAAGTGGAATGTCAGAATGCAAATTCCTTGATTTATCATTTTCTGCTGGGTATTATGTTACAGCAAGTCATCATGGAATCCACTAATTTTTTTTTTTTTTGGATGACTTTTTACTCTCAAACTTACTTTAAGGTAAGAAAAATGCTTTGATAATTTGTTTTCAGTGATTAAAACAATAGTCACCACCATCAACACCGCAGGCCACTGTGGGCAAGGCTTAAAGGAAATCCGGGAGGACAGAATTAGTATTCATTCACTCTTGCCTTCATCCCTTGAACGGTTATTTATTGAATACTTACTCTGTGCCTGTTATCAGTCTAGAGACTGGGAAACAGTTATTTTAGATTATATATGTAGTTAAGTCTCTTATAGGTGCATGGGGTAGGGGGAGAGGTGACTTGTGTAAACCAAATAAACATAGAGGCTACTTAAAAGAATTAAACAAGAGATGTGATGGAGTGTGGAAGTGTGTGGGTCGTGGCACCTAGGAAACATCTCTAGTATAAAGCAAGGCTTAAACCTGAGCTCAGTGGTAAGAGGGAGGGATCCACGCAGTCAGTGGAAGGACCTGGTGTACTTGATGGAAATGCAGCCTAAGGGTATGGCCAGAGTCTTGTGAAAGGTGGGGCAGGCAGCCGGCCAGCTGCGGAAAATGCCTACCCATTGCTGGGTCTTTGCTGAGTGACTGGAGTGTGCCATGAGAAGAACAGAGGTGACAATCTCACGTTGGGTAGCCAGACAGTGCATGTTTGAGGAAGAAGCATTTAAGTAAGACCAGAAACATCAGATTAAAGTCTGGAAAATGAGAGTCCAAAAGAACATTCTTGGCAGTAGGAACCAGGTGTTTGGAAGCTCTGTGACAGAACAGGACCTCAGGTGTTTGGAAAACAGGAGGCAGATTCCTCGGGGCTGATGGAAGAAGGTACTACCAACTTGACTTGAAACCAAGAAATATCCCTCAGTGTTCTGGAAAGTGGAGGTCTGAAACTCATGTGTCAGCAGGGCCATGGCCCCTGAGATTCTGGGTCAAATCCCTCCTTGCCTCTTGGTGGCTCCTGGTGGCACCTCTCCATCCCTGTCACACAACCACATCCTTCTCATTTCTGCTTTTGTAACCATATGGTTCTGTGTCTTCTCATAGTCATCTTCAGCTCTTGTCCCCTCTTGTAAGGACATCTGTTGTGTTGGATGAAGGCCCATATCCATGTCCCCCTCTTAACTTGATGGTATCCACAACAGCACTATGTTTAAATAAGGTCAAATTCACAGATCCCAGGAGTTAAGATGTATTTTGGGTGGGGGGAGTGTTCAAGAGCACCGTTCAACCCACAACAGGGGCCACCATGGCAGAAGTTGGCCAGCAAGCTGGAGAATGGCAGGAGCTCACTCAGGGGAGATAGGTGTAGGCTGCAGCCTCGCAGACAGTGGTGAACAGCCAGGACCTCACTGTACGTGAACAAGGAGCCCTCACATCATGCAGAAACAGTGCCCATTCTTAATGGTCTCCGGACCCCATGAAAGACTAATTCAGATGGCAGCAAGAGTGACGGAGGAGAGAGAGTCCTGCAAAGGTCCCATGGAAAGGGCTCTGGTGACAGCCATGAGGAAGCAGGTGGACCTGACCTACATCTTGGAGAAAGAAATGGGATTCGGCAACAAGTTAGTCCTTCGATGTACAGATGAGGGTCAGAGAACCCTTAAAGCTGCTTCCTTGGTTTCTGGCGTGAGCAATGGGACTGATAGTGCCATGGACTCAGAGGAGGAGGACGGGAGAGGAGCAGGTCTGGGAGACAGTCTGATGTTCCTTTGGATGTGAAAAATCTGACTGCTTTTCAAGAAAGCAGTCAGCCAGATGAAGCTGGAATCAGGAGATATATTTGAACTGAAGATAAGAATTTGAAAGGTTTTGGAATATATGAGAAATATTAATGGATTCTATTTTTATTGTTAATACTTTAATGCACTAACTTTTCTCAATTCAGTTATAGTTGTGTGTACCTACATTAGTCAAATCTAACATGGTCATATTTAAGTCCAATTCTCCAAGCATTGCATTAGAAGGCAAACCCATGACACAAAAAAGGTGATAGGATGTGTTCCTGGTATTTGCAAAAAATTGCGAGGTGGCATACAGCATCTCTAAATTGTTGATTCTTCTGTTATTGGGCAGTCTTTATATTTGTGTATTACTTGGAATGCATTTAAAATTGAGTAGGAAGCAAAGAGGGCGTTACAGTTATAAATACTACTAGGCAAGTGGAAAGGATGATGCCCCAATTCTATCTGACTTGGTTTTTGTGATTTTTTTTTTTAACTCTTTGCAAGACCACCCCGTTATAAAGGCATGACTCAAAGCCAAGGTTTCTTGATGGTTCAGGCCAAGACTTGTACCAACTTGTAAAATGCTTTCTCTTCATACATAAATCCTCTAGAGTCCAGACTAAAGAGATCGATCACTAAAATCATCTATGGAGGGGAAAGACCGTAGCTGCTAAGCATATGGCTTTCCAATGCTATCAACATGAATTGTAACCTGCTCATCCCCTTGTGTTCCCTGTCATTCCCTGCCATCCACGGGAAGAACAGTTAGACCTCAAGGAAGAGAGTCTTGACTCAGGCAAATTGTGTGGTTTTTTTTATATATATATTTTATTTATTTATTTGACAGACAGAGATTACAAGTAGGCGGAGAGGCAGGCAGAGAGAGGGGAAGGGAAGCAGGCTCCCTGCCGAGCAGAGAGCCCAATGCGGGGCTCGATCCCAGGACCCTGAGATCATGACCTGAGCTGAAGGCAGAGGCTTTAACCCACTGAGCCACCCAGGCGCCCCGGCAAATTCTGTTTTAATTCTTATTTCAAAACATGTCTATTTTAACCTAAAACATGACAGAAGAGTCAAAATAGTTTGAGCCGCAACAGAATCCTAAAAATTCATATTCATTTAGTTGGTGGTATTATAACATTTAATGGTCAGCAAAATTTTTAGGAAAAAATATATCTTGTGTGTGTGTATATATATATATATATATATATATATATATATATATACATCTATGGCATATTATAGATATATGTGTATATCTATTATAATTGCATATATTTTTAAATTTAAGTGAGGGTAAGTTTATTTTGCAGTAAAATGATTGCCTAGACCTGAAGTCAATCCCATGCCTTACATCATATATTTTCAGAATGAAAAAAAAAATTTTCCATTTTTGTTAATCCAGGGAGACGGCAGAGGGCTTTCAAATGCTATGTATTTAAAAAATAGATTGTCATCTTGAAGACTTTTTCGGGAGAGGGGATAGTGCTGAATTGCTTTGTAAAATACAGGGGTTAGGAGCCAGGCTAACGTGGTTAATGTGGTCATAGATTTTTGCCCGGATCAAAACCACACGTGTCAAGAGCAAGCAGAGTTCCAAACATCACATCATTACAGTAAATATAATTAACTACCGTAAGGAGGCCAAACTCAGGATTCTGGGCAAGTCTAAAGATATTGAAGTCTATGATAAAATTATTTTCAAGAACAGAAATTATATGGTTCTTGAAAGTGATGTTCACACTCCATCTGATTCCATCCATTAGAAAATTCATCCCGAATATCTCGTGTCTGCAGTGAGCCCATGCGGCATCGGATCTGGAGGAATTTGTTTGTTTGTTTTGGGTCTGACTTTAACGCTGGGTCACGTTTCATCATTAGAATCAGCTATCGCACCCAGCTGGCATATGACTGGCCCTGACTGGCTTTGTCTGGTTTAGTTTAATAAAGGCATTTGATTCCAGTGTTGGCAATGCTGATGGGAGTGGATCGGACGGGGGGAGAGGGGGGAAGGCTTGATAGAATCCAACTTTGCCAAAAAGGTGAAGTACAACTGTTAATTTAAAACATCTTTGGCGATTTTTGTCATGGCTTTACATCGTGTGTTGTTGTAACTAAAGACCGAACAGACACAATACCAAAAAACTGACAATCAGAAAATTTGCCTGTGGCAGTTTTGATTCCAAATATAAAAATCATGATTATAAAAATCATGATTCTAAGTAATGTTTTTGAAATGCAACTTCTTTACACCCAAATCCTAGCTCAGAAGTCAGGTACTCTCAACACAGTACTATAAAATTTAGGAAATATTGCAAAGCCTTATCACCTTCTATTTACTCCACAGGTACCTAAAATCTGCATGAATGAGCAGGCCAAGTATCCCATGTTTGCAGATTAATTCAGACATCTTTTAAACCAAAGTTTATAAGGGCACCTGGGTGGCACAGTCGGTTAAATTTCTGACTCTTGGTTTTGGCTCTGGTCGTGATCTCAGAGTCCTGAGATCAGGCTGTGCTCAGTGAGGAGTCTGCTTGACATCCTCCCTCTCCATCTACCCCTCCCACTTGTGCTCTCTCTCATTCTCCCTCTCTACTATAAATAAATAAATCCATAAATAAAATGTTTATAAATCCCATATTGTGCAGATTTTCTAAACAAAGGATCCTATTTTACCTGAATTTTGCAGACAATTTCATTTAAAAATAAAATTTTGCGGTCTTTAATTCCCGGAACAATTACATACAGGCCTCGTGCTCCTTCATGGGTAAGAAGTTGATTTTGTAGCCATTCTCGTCCACTACGTGGACCTCACAAACTCAGCCCATCTGGTAGAGCACACACTTGAACCACACTTCGATGCACGTGAGATTCCTGTAGGGATCTTGTCGAATGTTGGTTCTGACTCGGTTGGGGTGGGGCCAGAGCCTGCATTTCTAACACGCTCCAACGAAGCCAATGCTGGTGGTTCCAGGATGCCTCTTTGATGGCAAGATCCTGCAAAACCCACTGTCTTCTCCCCCGACTTGCTTTTCACCCTGCATCGCATCTGTCAAACAACAGCACCTGTATGTCCCCATCAGCACCATCCCCCACTTTTCCTATTCCCAGACCACACATATCACCCTCCCCTACCTGTACACTATAGACAAATCCTGTTTGTTGCTAATTCCCATGAAATCAACCTCAGAGACACCTGGATTTGTGCCCTTCTCACTTTCTCTCTGTCTTTTTTAAAGATATATTTATGTATTTGTTTATTTGAGAGAGAGAAAGAGAGCATGCAAGGGCATGTGCAGAAGGGCAGAGGAAGAGGGAGAGAGAGAGAAAAACAGATTCCTTAATGAGTGTGGAGCCTGACATGGGGCTTGATCTCATGACCCTGAGGTCATGACCTGAGCTGAAGAGTCAGATGCTCAACCGACTGAGCCACCCAGGTGCGCCTCCATTGCCTTTTTCTTATATGTGACATCCTAGTAACCAAACTTTTCTAATTATTTCCTACCTGACTGGTCTTTTTTTTCCAACACTCTCTTCCCCTTCAGTGCTCCCCACCTACAACAACCAAGTGACCTTCCCAGAGCCCATATTCTCCTCACAGTATCACATTGGTCCAACACCTTTCCCTCAATCTAGATCTTTCTTTCTTTCCTTCACACATGACAAACTCTTGTCTTTCCTTCAGGATCACCCTGCTTCTTCTTTCAAAGCTGTCTATCTTCCATTCATGAGAGAAAGAGTATTGTCCCCTCAAGGGACAGGTAACATCTTGTAATAATGACTTATTGCATATTTGTCTACTTTCTGGAACTTAAAATGTTGAAATTCTGGGACTGGGTTTTTCTTATTTTATTCTCAGAACTTAGTACAGTGCTTGACACTGAATAGACTCACAATTAATATCAGCTGAATGGGAGATTTCAAAAAATTTTAAATGACCTAATTGATACAACACAAAAGTGTTCTCCAATTTTAAAATATTATAAGAACAATGTTGAGTATAATTCATCTATATTCATGGTTCAAACTGCTAATTCTATAATTTGAGGATAAATAGCTACTATTTATTAAACACAAATAATTTGAGACAAGGATAGTTGGAAATATGAAATCTTGATTTCCCAAAAGTATGGTCTTGAATATTTCATTTCAAAGCTTCCGTTTTCCAAAATCAAATTGAGTCCTCATTATTAGTGAATGTCTGTAAAATAAGTTCACTTGAAGTAAGGGATGACTCTGTAAAATGCTGATATGTACCCATACTACACAGTGAATTACTTTAAGTTCATACTTCTTATTACATGCTTACCATATTTCATTTTTTTTTAAAGATTTTTATTTTTTATTTATTTGACAGAGAGAGATCACAAGTAGATAGAGAGGCAGGCAGAGAGAGAGAGAGAGGGAAGCAGGCTCCCTGCTGAGCAGAGAGCCCGATGTGGGACTCGATCCCAGGACCCCGAGATCATGACCTGAGCCGAAGGCAGTGGCTTAACCCACTGAGCCACCCAGGCGCCCCACATGCTTACCATATTTCAAACAGTGGGCTGGTGCCAGAAAGAACAGGACCGGTGTCTGCCACTGAATTCCTCACGGGTGTTGTAGGTGAGGCTCGGTGTTTCCCCCAGTCTACTCAATCCTATAGTAAGGTTTACAGAAAAGATTGACTCATGGCCTATCTTTGGGGTGTTCTTTGAGCTAGAGAAGACCATAAAAGTTCCTGGAAGGAAAGAATGGAAAGTAGCTCTAACAAAAATAGGAAACCATCAGCCACAAAACACACACCAAACCTGTGTCCACGGAGTGAGCACTTCCCTCACAATAGCTGTTAACTACCACCATATTCTCATATGTTCACTTGCTCATTCGGTCCTGCCGATCATTCTGGAAAGGAGGTGGAAACATGCTATTTTTCACAATTGGAGAGAGACATGAGTAATTAAAAGGTCATGTTCGAGATCATACAGGTACAAGCAGAATCAAGACCCAACCTCATTTGTCTACCTGTTGGCGTACTTACCCTGTACCATGGATCCCTGGTCTGTTCCATGTGGTGGCTCTGAGACTTTTCAAGGTGACATCTAGAAGGAGTGTGGTCACTGACGTACTCACCAGCCATCTGAACGAGAGCACATCAAAACACTGCAGTTTGACTTGGGGAGAGTTGTGTCCGCTTGGAACCATGTTGTCGACCTATTTTTGAAATTCTATTCGTTTCGTTTTGTTTTGGATTTTGCCTTCTCACTTGCTTATATCTCAGTCAATGGGAGGAAGTAAAGGGTCTGTGATGAGGACTTACATGGAAATATTTTATATGTTAGGGACAAGAGGACGTGAATGGAGTAGGAACAGGGACATGGGTCAGAGTGGAAATGGAAAAACAGTCAAAATCGTCAGTAAGTGGCGTTAGTGACAAATTCCCTGTGTTGGTGTTTGTCCTAAACAAACAAACAAACAAATAGGTTCAGTCATGTCAAGAGGGATTCATAGCCTAATGCTCATCTTTTGGCAAGAGATCTCTGAAATAAAGAAGTTAATAAAACAAAGAGGGTGTCAGGCACCATCTCAAAAATTTATCATGGTGACAAGCAGTTTTCGCAGGTAGCAATTCAGAATTGAAAATCAATGGGTTAAAATTTGAGAGACGTTTGGAATCTGGACTACACCATTGTTTCAAATTGTTCTTCATCCATATTTGGATTTGTTTTCAAATCACTGCCTCAGAACAGCTCTCCAGAAGCACAGGGAAAACACATGAAATGCTGAGGTCCACAGCTACTATTCTGGCCTGTGCAATCACCTGACCATCTAAATACTATATTTTGATTGTAAAAGTAGTCTCGAGAGATGTCAGATTGAAGGCCGGTCATTTTCTTTAAAGGAAGCAGGTCGCGTAAACGGAACACTGACAGGGCAGAAACCCGCGCCGTCAGGGCCCATATGCTCGTATTTTTAGAACAGGATGCAGTGAAACAGAAGGAAAGGGATCAAGATAAATAAATGAGACACTGTTTGTGACAAGCAAAGCTTTTCTTTTCTTTTTTTTTTTTTTTTTTTACCTATTGACACAAACACGAAGACTCCGATCGTCTTTGGCAGGAACGTCACAGGACAAAGCCAAGACAGAGTCGTGCTATTTATGGAGTGATCCAATCCTTTTCCTGAATGTCTCTCTATAGAAAAGGCAGACCATTAACAACAGAATATTAAGCAATTTAAACGTAATCGCTTGCCCATGTAGAGAAGCTGCTGCTGAAATGCAATCTCAACCATTATTGACAGGTCTCTAAGGCTCTTTATCTGAAAGAGGGAAGCAGGAGCCGAGGCCATAAGGACATTCTTTTTTTCATCTCCAACGATCCGTGCTAGATATAAACAAGATGATGATGCTCTGAACCCATTTAATTGACCCGGCTATGATGAACTACAGCTGGATCCTTTCCTTTTATGGAGCTCTAAAGTCACTCACACTTCAGTCGTTCGGAAGTCATTGTATTGAAAAGGGCTTATCTCCGAGTCCGAGAACGGCAGGCGGCTGGGGCGGCAAGGGTTCCTTTCATTCTTCTTTTCCTTTCCCGGGGAGCCAGGTTTGGGCTTGGCCGTCAGCCCATAAAAACCTTCCAAACAGCTATCCAAGGACAAAATGGGATTTCAAAGTCTACATACCAGAATCTATAAAAGCTTTCGTTATTTATTTATTTTTTAACTGCACAAGTAACAAGTGCAGGCAAACGTTTTGTGGGTATGGTTTTAACCGATGAAAGGACCAAAAGAAATCCTATTATTGGCAACTAATAAGGTGTTTGTGAATAAACAGGTAAACTAGGTTGCTGATACAAGCTTTTTTTTTTTTTTTTCCAGCAAAAACCATGACCCACAACTTGGTATTCCTTTCAACTCCTCCTTGCATCTGAAAGTAGGAACATAAATATGTCTACATAGCAAAGCGTGTCCTAGGTTGTGCCTACCCGAGGCAATGACGCTGAGCTGGGACCATGAGCTTTGGTTCCATTTAGCCAGAAGCTCCCTGCCTGTTTGCACAGATGCCAAACAGCACAAATTGGGACTTGCACGGAGACATTCATCACGAACAGGAACATGCCTGAGCACAGCTTTATCTAATCTGGAAACAGTCAGCAGCTCCCAGGAAAACAGCAGTAACACAGGCGGGCGCTACCCGACGCAGTTCCACCAGCAAGGGCTTCCCTCTGAGCAAGCCCCTCGGCCGTTCACCAGGTGAAGAGCCCGGCCTAATGGTGTGCACAGATTTCCAAACCATTCAAGGAAGGGCTGGTGATTGGGCATGATGGTATCCATGTAGGGTACCGTGGTTCAAATACCAACTATCCTAGGCACAATCAAGCACACATGAAGTTACCTGGTTAGCAGCATTATCTCCAATGATGGGCGGTGATGGCATTTTCTCTGCTAGTTTCCAGCTGTGGAGGGAAGCATCCTAATGTATAGCCATGTGCTCTCAGGGTAGCATACGAACCTTAGAGTTATGTGGTCCCCAGTAGCCAGCAGCATTACAAATGGGGCCAGCCCAAACTGAGATGGACCACACTTAGAAAATCCGTGTTTGATTTCGCCGAGTCAGAATAGACAATGAACTTAGAAGATATGATTAATAATTGGGGCGCCTGGTGGCTCAGCAGGTTAAAGCCTCTGCCTTCAGCTCAGGTCATGATCCCAGGGTCCTGGGATCGAGCCCCGCATCGGGCTCTCTGCTTGGCTGGGAGCCTGCTTCCTCCTCTCTCTCTCTCTGCCTGCCTCTCTACCTGCTTGTGATCTCTATCTGTCAAATAAATAAATCTTTAAAAAAAAAAATAGTTGCCTGTTGATTGCCTATGAAAATTCTATTTGGGATGTATCGGGTTATGCAAAACGTATTCTTGAAGTTAACTTCACCAGTTTATGTCTTGTAAATGTGGCTGCTACAAATAGTTCAGTCACATATGTGGCTTGTATTTGTGGTTCATCTTATGATCTTATTGGACAGTTCTAGGATAGGATGACCAATTTTCAAGCCCACAAATGTCAACTGTATTCATTTTCACAGCCATGTAGGATATACTTTAATTTTTCAGCTACATAATAAATTATGTCAATATTTTGCACTATCTCAAACTAATGTTTTAGGCTTTTGGATTACGGACTCAGCAGTTCTATTGTATATCAGATAAGCTATGTGACTTTTGCATTCTCCAAGGAAAATGTATGGCACTCCACAGACATATACTAATTAAACAAACCCATGTATTCATTAAAATAAAAACAAACAAACAAACAAACAAACATGCACTGAACAGTCACTTTGCAGGAGGCAGTGTGCTGTGTTCTGAAGAGGGAGAAAGGCATCAGATAAATATCCCGCCTTCAAAGAATTCTCTGTCTAGGGGAAGGGACAGTTTTGCACACAGGTAGAATGACAACAGAACTACTGAAGGCGGGGGGCAGAGTGATGAGAACACAGTGTGCATAGAAGCACCTTGCCACCCTGTGCACTTGTCCTTCTAGATGCCTACCACTTGCACGAATGTCCCCTCCGTCTTCCCATTGTGCAGATGAGAAGGTAAAGGATGGAGGGCTGAAATGATTTGTGTAGAAAGAGTGGGGAGCCAGGGTGTGAACCACACTGAACTGACCTGGCATCCCATCCCTGGGCCTCTCTACGGCAGCAAGGTGGATGACAGGAGACAAGCAGAGGGACACTTTGCACAGAGGAAATGCCATTTCTAAGAAAGTCGACTGAAAAGCCCCAGGTGTCTGGGAGAGGGGAATAATAATGGCCACTAACCATAAAGTCTCCTGAAATAAAGTGAAGGCACAAAAATCTGTTGTATTCTTTGCAATGTCACACCTTTCAGATTTTCAAATTCTCTGTCGTGCTGAGGGTCTACGAGCCCTAAGAGTGAGACCTGCCAACACCCCAAGAGGCAGCTCTATTACCCCAGTGCTCACACTTATGAGCAGTTCACTCACCAGAGATGAGTCCTGGGAACCAAAGTGTTCTCTCCTCCTGGTGCTCAGGCATCAAACATCCTCGATCCCTGAAACAAGACCGACAGACTTTGTCTGCAGAGGCCTGGATAATACCCATTTTCAGCTTTGGGGGATACTGGGTCTGTGCCATCTGTACCCAGCTCTCCTGCTGTGACATGAGAGCAGCCACAGACATGCAAAAACGAATGGGCATGGCCGTTCATATTTCAGTGCATTTTATGAATGGACAAAATTCCAATTTTGTGTGATTTTTCTTATGTCACAAAACATTCTTCTTCTTTTGAGTTTTTTCCAATAATTTAGACAAGTAAGAACTCTTTTCGCCATGCCATCCTTAAACATGCCCGCTCTATGACAGCTGTCTTTTGCAGGAAACCTCACATCCCTCTCCTTGTGTTTTGGGTGAGGTTGTTTTTGAGAATCTTCATCTTTTTCTCCCCCTAAATGCAGAACCACTCAAGGATAACCTATGAGCACGTACTAGCAGGTTAATGCTCCTCTTAAATGTGGCAGCAAGAATTGATGAAAATCCTCCCACAACGGTCCTTCAGGTCTGGCCACACTGGAATACAGTGTTTCATTTACCGTCAAAAATGGTGTTTGCACTCTTTGCTGAACCATGTTTAGAAATGCTCAATGAAGTGTTTAAACTTACAAAACTTTTATTTTCCTTCTTCTTTTCATGCTAGTTAGTATCCCTCAGCTCCCCAAAGGAGGAAAGGCATGCCCACGATACCATTTCCGTATGCACTCTGTCTGCCCGGCCCCCGAGTGTCTTATATTTCCCCAGTAGATACAAGTATCAGAACTCTTCTAAAAGCTGTTTTATTTAAGGCTTGTAACAAACCTGGGAGGTACCTCCTGTTTAGAAATGAAGACTCTGAGGCTGGTAGGGTGCTGGGAACCCACCTGTCCCTGGGCTGTCTCTGTGTTTCTTTTTCTACCTCTGCCCCACAGCCCTCAAATGTAACTCCTGTCTCCAAACCCACCCCAGGACCAGCAGGCTGCTCTAACCCCTGCCTCGGTGGCACTTGCTTACAAGGCAGAAAGATGCATGGTAACAAAGAGCTGCATTGTGAAGCAGTATTTAACTGCTCTCTGAGGAGAGAGAGAAGGGGGCTACAGTAGTAGGGAGGGCAAGAACCACGAGAGAAGAGAGAAAAGAAACATAAAGGAGGCAGGAGATTGAGAACTTATTTTGTCTTCTTGTATTTTCGTGCTTACTACTCCTCCAAGCCCTAATCAAGTGTTTTGGTTTTTTTGTGGAAAGGAAGTTCAAGTAGAAGAAGTCTCTAAAACGAAGATAGTCAATGGGTCTGTTTTAGGGTTATTAAACCCTGAATGTTTAAGCCAGAAAATAATGTACTTAAGAGCATCTCAACGTAGTTTCAGGACAAAAATGTTGCCTCTCTGTACTGAGTCTGGAATGTCAAATTTTCAGGGCTCTGGACACTGGAATTTTAAAAATCACCTTAATTTTATTAAATTGTATTTTATTCATATGGAAGAAATATTTCCAATACAGACAAAGGAGTTTACATTCTAAAGCTAGGAAGATTTGATGGTTAATACCAGTTGATTGCCCTAGTATATTATCATTTGTGAAAAAGTTAACTGTGATAATGTTACCATGTCTTGCCAACCCGTCATTAGTAAGGGGGTTAGGAGAAATACTTTTAGCCCAATTATCATTCCAGCTGCTTGTCAATGTCAGTTGTATTAGCACAGCTGAGACTTAGCATTAAACCTGAGCTACAATCAAATGATTAGTCTTCTTTTTTAATCAAACAACTATTCCCCCCACATAGAAGATATGTGAATTCTGTTCTCTGATTGAAAATATATATATATAAACCCCTAGTTAACGTTAATATATATGAAGGGAGCATTGCTTCCTCACTTTGAAATTAATCTGATACATCAATATTTAGATGAATTGCTTGCATTAACAGAAAAAACGTGGAAGGAACCACTCACAGGTAATACAAAATGAGTTATCCAATTGAACAACCTGAAAAGGAATTTATATTTTATTTTATGGTGTACTGAAAAATTGCAAAAGCTCAAAACTGGCATTTCGAGACACTAAAGGAAACTTACAGAGTTTTAAGATGACCAGGCCCACTTGGTTTCAATTTTATCAAGGTAATTTTGATTTCTAATAGCCATGGCAATAGGCAACATGATATCTTCTTTCTTCCATTTGACATGAATTTTGAAAATATGAGAATCCATTTCAAAAGTGTTGAAGCCATCCTGTGAAGCTCTGACGCAGGCTTATAGTTCCAACAGTCTGGCCAACCCATGGCTGAGATGTTCAAGTCTCTGAAAGAAGCTGGGGCCACAGTGTGTGTGGCTTGAAGCAAATTTCCAAGTATGGAATTTGACCCTGCAGATCCACACTCCCACTCTATCTCCTGTTAAATTGTAGCCTCTTAGGTCCCCAGTGTGGGGTAGCTGTTTCCCAGAGTAGGCTCCGGATCCACAGGAGTGCAGGAACAAAAATACCAGAACGTCTACTCATGTATTTAATCTATAAAAGAAAAAAAAAAAAAAAAAAAAAAAGCTTTTATCTAAAGTGTGGGTTGACTCATTAGCCTCGCTCTATCCATGTTGGCTAGTCACCATTTCAGTGATCATAAGACGTAGTATTAATAAATCAACCATTACAAATTACACAGTGCCTTAAAAACACCTTCCCCCCCAAATTCCAAAAACATCCCTGCGGCCTCCCGATCAAGTGATACTAGAAATGCAAACACAGGTGAACAATCAGAACATAGTAAAGCAGATCACAAAGCTGACACTTCTCTTACTTCAGACGGAAGCCACTCGCTCCATCTGCTCCTTAGAAGGACTGGTAACCTTTTCATAATGTTTGCTTTAAAAAACAAAACAAAACAAAACGAACAAACAAACTTGTGAAGAGGATAGGCTTTTGAAAAGTCTATGATATATGTTTGATATATGTTTGGAAATGCAATGAACTACATGATTCTTTTGCTTGAAACAAAGTGTCGCATAAAATTTTAATTTCTGTGCACCTAAAAACATTGAATAGAGGGGTGCCTATGTGGCTCAGTGGGTTGAGTGTCTGAGTCTTGGTTCTGGCTCAGATCATGGTCTCAGGGTCTTGGGATGGAGCCCTGTGGAGGGCTCCAAGCTCAGTAGGGAGTCTGCTTGAGTTCTCTCTCCCTCTTCCTCTGCCCTTCCCCCCACTTGCACATTCTCCATCCCTCTCTCTCATATACATAAATCTTTAAAAAATATTGAATATATATATACATATATATGTGTGTGTGTATATATATATGTATATATATATATATATATATATTTTTTTTTTACTAACGTATTAAAATAAATCTTCCAAACGATGAGTTTCAGTGAAATCAGAACTTGTCGAAAGTAAAAAAAGTGCAAGCCTCAGTATCTTCCAATGAGTTTGGAGAATAACCAAATGACATCAGGAAAGATAGCATTTGACCCTCCTCATGTCGGTGAAACTTTGACGGTAGGTGAAGCCAGTTCTCACTTCTTCCTGGCTGTTCCACCTCTCTGTGCGATGTCTGCTCACATCACGTCTGGTGCCAGATGGGAGAAGGGTCCGCTGAGCGGAAGGATTTATATGCTGATGTGCCCAACTCATATTCTTGACCAAACCACTCCTGCTTCTTCAAAAATCTCCTTGTGGTGAAGCAGATGACTGCTGTTTAAATTTGAAAGGGCATGTTTATAGTACGAGGTAAGTAAGTGCATTTACTATACCATCAGGACTAAGATTGAGATGAATATCTTCTTGCAATACAGAGTATCGAAGACGTGAATAAAGGGACATTTCACTGAGAAAGTAACTTCCAAAGGACCAAAAAGCAAGTGTTGTTGGGACTGATCCCAACACCGTATCCTCAGCTGGGTAATAGAGTTTCACTTTGTTTATCATCCTGTGTATCTGATCTAAATGCATATCTAAAATCCTAAGGACACTTTATATTTATATACACGCTTGGAAACAAGGTTAAGGCAAAAGAAAACTGAAGGAAAAATACAACTTGAATTCAAGATTGCCATCATAAGGAGATATGCTGAGCTTCTAAGTTTATTATACAGAGTCCAAGTGCTTTTAGCATAGTGTCAGTGACTAGCACTGGATAGGATAATCTTTGCTCATAACAAGTCAGTAAATACAATCTTTTACGTCACTGTCAAAAATGTATTGCTCAGGGTAGCCTGGGTGACTCAGTGGGTTGAGCCTCTGCCTTCGGCTCAGGTCATGATCTCAGGGTCCTGGGATTGAGAACCCGAGCTCTCTGCTCGGCAGGGAGTTGGCTTCCCCTCCCTGCCGGCCTCTCTGCCTACTTCTGATCTCTCTCTCTCTCTCTCTGTGTCACAATAAATAAATGAAATCTTTGAAAAAATGTATTGCTCATATTAACATTCATTCATTAATTTCAGTACTTTGGCAGAATGAATTTTAATTATTTTGCCATTCAAGGTGCTTCCATAATATGAATGCTGATGATATAAAGCAAACGTGGAGCGCTCTGTACATCTTTCCAAAGCTCTAATTGACTAAAATGCACAAAACCAATGTATAAAACACATTACCATTTTGAAGACAGTCACATTATCTACACTCACAAATGAAGACTAAAGCCACACACATTCATGCGTTTACAAAGAAGACAATTGTTTCATCCTAGAATACAAAACATCTTTCATGAGATTTCTCTTTTAAATGTAATCGTTTAAAAAAAAAATCTGGTCCTCATTTTCAAAGGATGTATGGTTTGGGGTGTTTCTAAAGTGTATACTAATGGATAATTGGCCTTTGAGCGCCATAGTGCTTTAAGTCAAAACCCTTTGATGACACAATCTTCATTTGAGATGCAGAACTCTCTGCTTTGAGAACAACAGAGGGAAGGATCTGATGTACAGAATTCTTTTCCCTCAAACCATGCTCCTTCAGTCCCTTTTGTCCCTGTTCGCCCAGGAAACGGTCTACAGTTGAAGCTTCAAGTTGTCCACCGGCAGCACCGGCACCTTCTTCCCTGTCACGTCCTGTCTGGGCTCACAACACCAGCCCTTAGCCAGTGCCTCGCACCCTGTAGACGTCACGGATTAACTGTTTGCAAAATAAATGAATGTATGAATGTATGAATGAAAAAATGCGAAAAGCATAGCTTGTTCTAGGTAGGCCCTTCAGTATTAGAGACTTGAAGAATTTCCTTTATTGAGGATGTACTTCTAAAATCATTAACGAATCAAAAATTTTAAAATATGTATACTTCTGGGGCTGGTGGCTGGAAACAGCAGAGGAAGTGCAGGACATAATGAAATCATAAGCCCCAGTTCCTAATGATTCCCAAGGACACCTTTAAGACAAGAATTTTAACACTTGGGGAGCCTGAATGGCTCAGTGGGTAAAGCCTCTGCCTTTGGCTCAGGTCATGATCCCAGGGTCCTGGGATTGAGCCCCTCATCGGTCTCTCTGCTCAGTGGGGAGCCTGCTTCCTCCTCTCTCTCTGCCTGCCTCTCTGCCTACTTGTGATCTGCCTACTTGACTGTCTGTCAAATAAATAAATAAAATCTTTAAAAAAATAAAAATAAAAATAAACCTCATAGTACTTCCAGGTTCTCCAGCTATGTGGTGGAACTTGTAAAAGTCTATCTCTGTTTCCCAGGTCCCTTTGAAAAAACAGGATACATTTCAATATATGTAAATTCCAAAGTATTATGTTTATTTTATTGTATTGTATGTATTATTTATTTTATTTATTATGTTTTTATTTATTTTTATTTTAAAATAAAATTATTTTATTTTATTTTATGTATTATTTATTTTATTTATTATGTTTATTTTATCATCTGCTTGGGCTTTATTATCTCAAGTTATATAAAAAAAAATAGACATAGCATAGGCATAGAGAGGAGGGAATAAAGTCTACGAAATCTTGTTGTATGGAAGTTATTCTCCACAATAGAAAGGGAGTGGGATGGGAATTTCAAACTTCTAACTTCTGTATCTAACATTCCTACCTGAGAGCCAGCTGTGCTTAGAGCCAAAAAGGAAATAAATTCATGAGATCTTCTCCTTTGTACCTGTTTTATTGCATGAGAGGAGGGAATGAAGGAGTCATTGATGGTGAATTATGGTTGACAAAGAGAAGACAGACCTTGAACTTGATAATACACAAAATGTCTCCTTCAGGAATGAATTGTAATATCTCTTACTACAATAAGGAAGAAAAATAAGACATGGTTAATAGAGAAACAGGGTTTCAGCACAGATCAGGAGGCTTTAAAGGCTAGGGTAAAGCATAACTATCATTTTGTCCAGAAGTCATAGAACAATGTTGTTAGCTGCGGACTACAGAATGTCTAGTTTCTCCCTCACTGAGGCATAATGGGATTTATTAAAGAGTGTTAGATGCCTCAAAACAACTCTGGTGGTGGGAGCAGGAAGTTGCACTTGGGTATAGTCAGAGAAATTGAGCCGGGAATAGTGCTCAGGGGTTCCCTGGGGAGTGTTCCTGCAGCGAGGTCATTGTTTCTGTGAGCTGCTGTCGGGAATGGTGCTGCAGAGAAAACAGAGACTCCAACACAAGCTTGAAAACACACATCCCATGCCCCACGCATGTCCACTGCTTTCTACCTTCACGTCTAAACCCGAACTCATTGGGTGCATCTGTGTGAAGAAACATAGCCAGGTACATGTCTTTAACTCTCTCACACCGGTGCTACACGGAGGCAGCTAGAGGGTGTTGAGTCAACACTGGGTGAGCCAACGGCATGGGGTTTTCCCCTGTTCTAGGATCTTGAGATACCTCAGTGAGGTATTTCACTGAGATCGTCTTTAGGCATTACAAACAGTGTGGTGAGCGCAAACTACCCAGAAAGAGACTTGGCTCCTAGCCTTGCTCTATCCTGGACCCCATGTGTGACCTAAGATAAGTCACTTACTCCGTTGTACTTTAATTTCCTCAACAGAATTGATGGCTAATAAAATATACCCAGCTTTTGTGGTCAAGGTGTGAGCAGGAAACAGACTTCACTTGTGATGGACCCAATGGAGATGTTAGTAAGGGAGCTGCTTACAAAGGTGTGGGCAGATTCAAAGGATGGCGAGGCACCCTCGACAGTTGGAAGTTGTTACCAACCACCACAGCAGGAAGTTGTTACCAACCCTGGAGCTGAAATGATGAGCAAGAGAAATAGTGAGTGGAGCCTACTGGGCCTTGGGATTATGGAGTTGGGGAGGCTTGGGGAGCCCTTGTTGGGAGGGGAGACAGCAACTCCCAGAGGGTGGCCCCTGAGCCCCATCTCTCCCTATCCACCCTGAATCTCCTCCCGGCACCTCCTAAAGACCAAGCTGGAAAGCCGGGGGCAAGACAGCCTGGCGGAAAGAGAGCAGGCAGGGGAGAAACTGCAGTGAAGGGAGTCGGGGGAAGACAAGTGGAAAATAACCAACACACCTAAGTATTCCACAGAATTATTACAAGGACTCCAGAAGATCCCACAGACACACATACTTGAGACAGCATTTGAAGTGTTGTTTTTAAAGTAGGACAATATTTGTACTATAGAGAACCTCTCTTTTGGACATGTTATCCTTTGTTCTGTGCTTACCAAGGAATTTTTGATTTTTTCTAATTAGTTCATGAGACATGAGGAGCTGCTGGAATGAGTTCAAAGAAAGTAAATGAAGGAATAAGTTTGAGGAGGGTAAGCAGTCGGGGAAGTAGGGGCCAGGGACAGTGTCTTGAAGGAATAGTTGTAAAATAAAGGCTGTTGAGGCCAAATGGATAGGAGATGAAGGGATGTGGAATTCAGCCATGTGTTAGGAAGGATCATTGCAATAAATCCTCCCGCTTCTCACTTTAAAGTAAATATTATTCTCTGGCTTTAATGTAAATAATAGAGCAGTAATGGGAGAGTAATGACAAGCAATACAATCAGCTCATCAACTTACACTCTTCCTCTGTTTCACACAAGGGAAGGATTTCTTAATCATGAAAAATTTTTTAAATGAATGGTCTACTTCACAGTAGACTTCTACTTCTACTTCACAGACTAAAGCAAGAGAAAGTGGATCTCCTTAGTTTGGTATAAATGTTACCAACATAGAAATGAGTTACAGAAACGTCTTCCTCACGCTACAGATACTCAGAACAAACTCTTCCAGGGAAGGAAGTCCAGCAGATGTGAGTGGCAGCAGTCACAATGACTGGAATCCCGGCTGAGAGAAGTCACAGTGTTAGCTGACTGATTACACTGTTCTCCATAATTGTATTCTTCTGCCGAAGGGGAGTTAAAAACAAAAATGAAACATCCAAAACTCTCTGAAAAGAAAAACCTGAAATCCAGGCATGTTTGTTCCTACTTCGGTCAGATGTCATCTGGGCATCTGCAGTTGGAAACGTTAGACTAAGAATCAGACAGGAATGAGACACTCCATCATGTTCTGGTAGCTTCTATTGGCAGCAGGGTCTGAAACTTAAATAGAATCCTTTGTTATTGTGGCGCTTCCATGAGACATGAAAGCGTGAAACTAAGCTTTAAAAATCCCCTCTAAATCTGCCTTTTCAAGACTGTTAGCTTGGGAGGTGACATAACTCAGGGCATTGTCACAGTGGCCCTTGGGCAGCACACAATGAGCCCATAAATCTTGGCGGATAATGACCAAAAACACTGGAAGTGATTTCATGATGTCAAGAAGGCACCAACTGGATATTAACCGGCTCGCTAAGCCTCAATACAACCAGGTATATTTACAGAGCCAGAGTGAATGAGAGCCACACATGGAGATCCAGGCTAGCAAAGAAAACCTAAGGGTAAAAGCGAGATTTCTCCAGAAGTTATACGCGTTAAAAAACGGGGTACTAGTGTATGGTGGGATCATTGTTTATTTTAGAAGGACTCTAGTCACTTAAAAAAATTAAAGTCTCACGGCTACCAAGATACAGGTTTTCCAAAATGCACGGCCAACAGACATATGTTCGTTCCCTGACAACTTGAAACTCTGCTCCTAGCTTCACATTCTTTCGTGTAGATTTGAAGTCAATTCCCCACCATGCCACAGATCTGTTTCAGGTCAGCCTTATGAATGGACACCACTCACACCATTCATCTAGCTGCTTGCCTTTCTTGAGCAGAATGAAGTAAGACTCATTGTATTACACTCTGAAGGTAAAAGCTGTGGCTAGATTGACGAAATAATTATGTAAATAATGGCAGACGTCTAAGGAAGACTAATGGCTGAAAAAGCTGAATAACATTAAAAAGTTAATATATTTAATGTTAACCTTTGTAGCTTTCAGTAATAATTCAAATATAGGGAAATTGTTGTAGAAAGCATAGTAATATTAAAGCAAAGAGAAGAACATCATGGTAATAAATGAATCCCCCCAGTTTTCCAGGAAACTAGCAGGATATTATTTTACTTTAACACTAAAAGCTAAACACAAGATTTTATTACTATTGAGTGCCATTCTTCTTTGTTGTGTTGGACTAACCTGGAAAGTGGAGACTTTGAATTTCTGATTATTTTGATCAACAATCTAAAACATCTTACCATAAAGGCTTAAAAACAATAAATGTTACAATATAAAAGAGAAATAATTTAAAGATCAAAATGCAAGAGACTTAAAAAAATTAAAGTCTCACGGCTACCAAGATAAAGGTTTTCCAAAACGCACTGCCAACAGACGTACGTTCTGTTGGATTTTTCAAGAACACACAGTGAGTACTTTATTAAAAGTACCCAGCAATGTTATATAATTACACACAAATTATGTTTCCCCTCAAAAAATACCAGGGACCAAAAAAATAACACAAGTGTAGCTTGAGATTAAAGGGATGGTTAGATGATGTTCTTTGTGCTCATCTCAGAGATGAAAAATGGTTGGGAGTGAGATAAGGAGCAAGGAACTTCGCTAAGAAAAATAATGGTCTCCGGGAAAATGTTGAGCTCCTGAAGCAACTAGGCCAATCCTGACATGGAGAAAGGGTTAGAGTTCCCATTAGTTCCCATTAGTTTCCTTTAGGTAAAACTGGAGATCATCACACACACACACACACACACACACACACACACACACACACACACACAGAAAGAGAGAGAGAAGGTGATTAGGAGGATGTTGTTTTCATCTGGAAAGATCCAGAATACTGAAGATAAATGTTTGAGAGTCTACAAATAGGCCTCTAACTCTTTTGCTGATGCTTCTCCACTCTGTGTTCGTATCCTCTGCCAAGGAAAGTTGACTTAAGAGCACTTCTCACATTCTGAAAAGGAAATGTGTAGAGCTATATTTTTCTATCTCATCAATAAGACAATAAGGACAGCAGTCACTGGACCAGTCTGTGTGCAGCTAGAATTTTCTGAAGCCCCTTAATAAGATTTTTTGGAATATCCATATGTTGCCTAGCATTTGATTAAAATCAAGTTGTTGCCTATGACCCAAAGAACCTAAAAATTTATCTCATTTTCTATTTTATTTTTTTTCAAGATTTTGTTTATTTGACACAGAGAGAGAGAGATCACAAGTAGGCAGAGAGGCAGGCAGAGAGAGAAGAGGAAGTAGGCTCCGTGCTGAGCAGAGAGGCCAATGCAGAGCTTGATCCCAGGCCTGAGATCATGACCTGAGCCTAAGCCAGAGGCTTTAACTCACTGAGCCACCCAGACACCCCACCACTTTCCATTTTAAATAATAAAGTATCTGTGAGATCAGGGAAAGAGATCTGTTTTAGACTTTGTACAGTAAAGGTAAAAAATCAATGTAAATTCATTTCTATGCCAACAAAATATATGGGATTGAATGAATTCCATAAACTTCTGGATTTTGAGAGACACATTTTCTCTCTTTGGGCTCTTAAGAACAGCAGAAAATAAGCAGGTCATGGAAAAAGTAGACATTTGAGAACACATTTAACTTGCTTACTGCTGAGGATTCTGGACAAGTAAAATATTAATGCCACTCATTTGTAATGATGCTAGAAAGCTAGAAACATATGACTGATTAGGACGATCTCTCCAGCAAGGAGCCATATTGTAATGCTGGCTCTAGGAGGAGCATACCCAGTTATTATTCCCCAAACACATTACATCGCTTGGTTCTAGTCTGCTAGCTTGAATGCATATTGCTCCCTGGAAAGAACTCACAATTCCCTTTACAATGCATTTACAGTTGATTAAAGAATGGATTTGCAATTCAGAGTCTATAATTAGAGCAAAGGGTCTCTATAATTTTAGTTACCCTCATCCACTAATGATGATGTTATGGAGATTAGCCACTATTATAAGGACCCTTGGCCACTAAAATGATTACTGGAAAACATGTATTGAGGTTTACTAGCCCATTCTTTTACCACAGGAAGCCTATTATAAACAGAGTTATGCAAGGCCACTAGACAGGAAAAATGAGATTAACAATTAACACCTTGCTCAAAGGATTAGTATATCTCTTATGCTGTGATGACTTGGATTCTAATTAAAATCCTCAGAGGGGTCTGTGTGTGTGTGTGTGGATGTGTGCCCACACGTGTATGTGTCCTTTTCCAGGTACTTGCCACTTGCTTGGAGTTTTAGGAAAAATGGATGGGTTCATGACATAAGCTGGAAGTGCACCTTTCTATGAGGAGGGATTTCTCATGGCTCTGTAACCAGAAACCATGTAGTATCTTCAAGGAAAGTCTCGATATTAAAGTATTTAACTCTCCTATAAATCTATTTGGTTTTCATATATGATGCAATTTCACTACTGATTTATGCAGCCTTTCCTATGGGGTTCTGAGTTGCATAGATTCACAACATTTTATGTATCCAGGGTCTATAACGCTTTACAAATCCTGGCCATCCTCTCCAGAATTAGGATCTGTAAAACCATGGTAGGGGTGTGGGCAAAAAATGTAAAATTTCTGTTTATATTGTTAAAAATTCATCCTTTTCTAATTTGTTTGTGACTTTTAAAGTGCATGTATAATTGGTATAGTAGCACATGTTATTATACAATTTATAAATAATTTGCATATATTAAATGTGTGCAGGGGTTTTTTTAACTGAAAGGAGTTTGCAAACAAACAAAAAATATTTCTCATCTTTTTTTCAATCTTTGTCAACCATGTGAACTTATGAAGAGACTTCAAAGTGTTTCTTCTCTCTCCCCTCTTCCTGTTCTGAATTCAAATCAGTAGGAAAACAGGGAAATTTAAATTCATTTTCTCCTAAAATTCCTAGTTATTCTTGGATTAACTGACTTAGAATTATTCATGTCTGGTTAAGCCATTTCATGGCTGGGGTGAAAATGATAATGAGAAAGGAGTGTTATAAATGGTATACATTAGATGATGACTCAGTGTCGTGTTTTGGGGAAGTAGAGACAATTATAGGTGGAATAAAGCTTTACTTTAGGCTTCGTTAAAACTTTAATTAACTTCTATATGGTCTCAGTTAATGAGAAAAGGGTGAGGTCACCAGACAGAAGAGACAAAGAAAAAACCTTCTTCAAAATTGAGAAAAATCCAATAGATTCAAATCTGAGACCATGGGTTGTAGCTATCATGGTACCTCCTGGCTTAGCACAGTGCCTGGGACATGGTCGGTGTTCAGTAGAAGTCTCTTAAGTAAATAAACGAACACATCTATGATATCACCATAAACAAATCGAAGATTTAAACTTACATTGGAAATAGTAATACAACACTTGATGATTTTTTTTTTAAGTTGAAGATATATAAGATGCTGAAGAATAAGAACCCAAAATACAGAGTAGAGAGAGGACGG
Organism: Meles meles; assembly: GCF_922984935.1. Lineage (NCBI taxonomy): Eukaryota > Metazoa > Chordata > Mammalia > Carnivora > Mustelidae > Meles > Meles meles. The sequence goes on from NC_060079.1 coordinate 80,256,710, forward strand.
ACTGGGAAGCACATACAGCTAAGAGTCACTTCACAAGGTGGCCAATTCTGAGCAAGGTTCAAGGTCCAGCGAAACTGTAGAGTGTCTTTTCTACAACTCACGCATGCTTAAAGCAGCCACATCCCCCCCTCCTCTAATTTTGAGGTAGAATTTTCTATATATTAAATGTAATCCTTTGAATAATGACAAAGAAGTCACATAACAGAAATCTGATAATTTTCCACTGCTGTGAATGATCACAGGCATTCTGCACGGCATTTTGTTTAGGAATTTTTGAAACTATGTGTGCCAATGACATCACAGCCAAACAAATGACTGTTTGATGAGGGGAACAGGAACAAGTGCAGTGAAAATGGTTTATTAATGATAAAACAGACTGTGTATTCAAACAAACATATAGGCATAGTAATATTCTGATGATAGGTGGGAAAGATCATTTTAAACCAGATTTAGGATTGATGGAAGGAGAATTCCAAAGTTATTGTAGGAAAAAAATGAACTGTAGTATGATCGCCTAAGGTTTTAAAAAAAGGAAGGAAGGAGGATCACAAGCAGAAGAAGAGCATGAATTGCTTCTATAAGAATAATAGATTTTTAATTATACGCAAAAGAATGTTAATAAGAATAGTTAAGTAAATAGGATAAAAATTGCTTATGTAAACAAGTCTGTTTATGTTTTTAAAACAATGGTATTTAATAGAATATTAGTTATTATATCAAAGATGAACTACTCCCCTCTTTCCATTATACATGAACGTTTTCATCCTGACATAATGTGTAATTAAATCATAAACAGATGCAACAGAGCTCATAGCAAAACCTCAACTGATCAAAGTGCAGAATAATGAGGGTTTTTTGTTTTTTTTTTCCAAGTTAGGAAACTGGACAAGCTCTGTCTAGAAAGCATAAGTAAAGAAGAGCACCAGTAACTGTCTGGAAAAGCTCTTACAAACAGGATGGAGTAAGTAAGGCCAACCAATTGTTCCTGACCCTCTCAAAGGACAAAACTAATCACTGGACCGAAAGGACGCGAGACTAGTATCTTTTAAATTCATAGTCATTCTCCTCTGATATGAACACGTGAATGAAGACTGATCTCTCGATTGCTTTAAAATGATATTGGCATTCTGAAAATTTAAAAATAAGGGAAAATAACTTTTTTAAATGTGTTTGATTATCCCAGACTTCTATAATGTTTTAGGAGATGCCGCATAAAACAAAAAGAATTAGTTCATTTCATAATAGAAAAAAAAAATTCTTCCATTTTAAAACAGTCTTTAAATACAAGTTGTGTTTAATTTGAAAAATGGGCTTGCCTTTTAAGATAACTGTATTGTAAAGTTAATTAATAATCAAGATAAAAAAAATTGAGTTAATAAACAATAAGATTTTTTTCAATAAATATACACTTCTAATTTCACCACTAAGAAATCTGTGTATTTTTTGTCACTTTTTTTTGAAAACTGTTTGTACATAAAAAGAAACAGTTTTTTTTTTCTTTTTCATTAAGTGATTCTCAAACCAAAGCGATTTGGCTCCACCATGGGTGTTAGAAATATCTGGAGACTGTGGGTTGCTACTGAAGCCCAGCATTTAGAAGCCAATTATATGCCTAAGCACCCTACACAATGCAGGACAGACCCCACAAAAGGTAATCATCTGCCCCAACTGTCAATAGTGAGTACTATTTGAAGTAATGACATAAGCATTTGCTCATTGTTTAACTTATTTAAAATATTTCAATAGTTGCATGAGTTGACCTCACGATTTATTGTAAAGTATATGTCATTCTTTCCTATTTGTTAAAACAAATGGTATTTTACAACTTTAGTTTTCTCACATATTTGTCAAGGATCAGACCTGACTTTGTGATTTAGAGAAAACTCCACGATTTTTCTTTCACCTTAAGTCTAAAGGCTCTGCTGAGCTCATATTGTTATTTTTATTAGATAATGCAAATTTTGCTTCCCAAACTATTGAAAGGAATTTCAGAATATTACAATCCCCTCCACTCTTGACTAATGTCTAAAAATACCCATTTACATTAAGGGCCTGATACTCATAATACCCTCTGCTGACCAAAAAAAATAAAAAATAAAAAATAATTAAATTAAATTAAATTAATAGATTCTGAAATTGGTTTGCTGATAATGCTTGAAAATGACTCGTGATATACTCTCAAAATAAGCCATGTGACAGTCATTTTATCAAACCTCAGCTAGTTGCTTTGTTCCTTCTTTTCTGAAGCAATATAATATTATGTATAAACAGCTCATACTCAAGTCTCACCAGAAACCAAAACAAAAAACAAAAAATTAAAGAACCCAGATTGAAGAGATGATTGAAGATTTTAGATATTTTCACCAATACAAAAAAACCACTTAGTTTCTCCATCCCTATCTGTTTTCTTAAATGTACAACTTACCCGTAGGTTTGTAACACTGTTCAGATCGTTAGAACATAAGTAATTTAGAAAAAATGGTTTTTTGCATCATTGTGTAAATGCCAGTGTGAAGGGTTTCTTTGGGACATTTCGATATTTTTCTGATGACGTGCACACCAATTGCATTTATCATGCCCGACTCCTTGAGCTGAGATGACCTTTTCCCATGAGAACTGAACCAAATGCTTTGATGGGAAAATGTAAAGGAGAAAAAGGGCTTATCCCCCTTCCTTAAGTAAATACCATCAGAATAGAGCCCTAGTTGGAACTGCTGCTATCTGCTGGGTTCTCTGTCCAGGTCCTCTCCGGAACTGTCTCAGCCTGTAATGTAAGGACAAACCGGCATATCCTTGATGGAGCCCCACACTGGTTTCAGGAAGCGCGGGAGAAGAAGAAAAAGCTGAGTACAGGGAAGATGTCATTTCTCCCATCCAAGTACTAACCAGGCCCGACCCCGCTTAGCCTCTGAGATCAGACAAGATGGGGTGCGTTCAGGGTGGTATGGCCCCAGGTGGAAAGATATCATTTCTGGTTAAATGTTTCTGTCACCTTCCCTGGGTTCAGACAATGATTGCAGTGAATGAGTTCACTGCCGGCTTTCTTCTCTGATCTTCACCTATGTGACGATAAGTGTTGTGTTTAGCATCTCTCACATACATAAGATGAAATGGAGTAAGAAGCACCCGTGTACCGTGTTCTTTAACGTAATAATTATTTGTTGTCCGTGTGTGTGTGTGTGAAACATTGGTGTATGTCCAACCATTTTAGTGATTTCATTTTGCTCGTGTTTGCTGACCCTATCTGTTCCCTCCTGACCTCATGGTCTGATCAACATCTTTGAAAACAGTGGGCCTATTTCCTATTCTGCTACGCCAGCTAAAGTCTTCCTGTCTTCTTTTCTCTTTGTGTCTAGTTTGGTTGTGAAGGCATCATTCTAATCAGGGTAGAAGCTCTCTTCCAGGAGGAAGTGATTCAACTAGGGTAAATAATGATCTGAAGCACTCATGCTCTATCAACCCAGAGTTCACTGGGGGCCAGAACCTCCCATGGACCTTCGTTTTGCTCTGATGTCTGATTCTCCGTAGCTGTCAACTCACCAACAGTAGGCTGTTCTTTACAACTTGACTTGTCTTTCCTTGTAAAATGGATTGTATTTTTTCACTGTAAACTGTATCATGCGTTTTAAGACAATTTTCAAATCAAGAGATTTACCTCAAACTTTTATCATTTGGTATCTTAGGTTTATCTCTCCATTACTTTCCGCTATTAATATTTTTCACTGTGATGGTAGGTTTACGTATTTACAAGTGTTTTAATTAAATGCATTCAGGAACTTTAAATAAACTATATCAAGAGCTGTTTTATTTAGTGGATTGCTGGAGACATTGGCAGTATTGAGATCTATTAGTACTATTAGTACTAATTAGTACTATCAGTATTATTGAGATCTCATAGTACATAGTACATAGTACTGTTGTTCACAGATCATTGATCATTAATGTGGCTTCGTGTTAGGAGGAAACACTCCCCAGTCCTTCACAATTGAGGAACACTTGCTTGTCTACCACTTCTGGTTTCTCTGTCTGCCTCCTGTCTTATGTCAGATGTGAGTATCTTAGCAGACTGGGGGTTTAGGTGAAAAATGGGGATCCTAAGTCTGCTCCTCACCTTCTTAACAGGCCAGGGGTGAACATTCTGTGCTGCTCTCTGCCATGTTAGCTTTTGAGGGTAAAGGTGCTGCCCTCAGGTGAGAGGTCAGTAGTTCTTCAGGACCTCCTGAAATTGTGTGGTTATGTCTGTGTGATGTAGAGTTCAGGGTCAGAATTCCAGAATTCCATTGTGACCCCACAACCAAGGAAGTCCTGAAACCTCTCTTTGACCTAGAAGGAAGGAGTCATCTGCATCTCCGTCTCCATCCCCCTCCATCTGTTAGCTCTTAAGCCTCTTCAATGCCACAGTCGCTTCACTGATGAGCATGCCTCACTGTGGATTCTAAGCAAATACATTCTTCAAACTAAAATTGCTAAGAGTTTCCGTGAACACGCACACATATAAAATAGCACTTTTGCTGTCCTTGGATTCACAAGCTTTGAAGAAATGTCTGCTGGCAAATTCAATTCATTTCTTCAAAATGTTTTTGGATCTTGAGTTACAAGCACACATGCCATTTCTCTCCGTTTAATTTAATCTTGAAGTTTGATTGGAAGGAGCTTTATGTCTTTGTCAAAGTTAGCCACATCAGTGGTGACTAGGACCAACCTGCTGAGGCTAAAAATGCTCACAAGATGTTCTCGGGCGCCTGGGTGGCTCAGTGGGTTAAGCCGCTGCCTTCGGCTCAGGTCGTGATCCCAGGGTCATGGGATCAAGTCCTGAATTGGGTTCCTTGTTCGGCAGGGAGCCTGCTTCTCTCTCCACCTCTGCCTGCCTCTCTGCCTGCTTGTGCGCTTACGCTCGCTCTCTCTCTTGCTGACAAATAAATAAATAAAATCTTAAAAAAAAAAAAGATGTTCTCCATTTTCAAATTCAATCTATGTATCCATTGTCTCTCTCACAGATCTCTGAACTGTTAAATGTGTTTTATAATTGAAGCATGATTCATATGTTGTGAAATGCACAGGTCTTAAATGAACATTTTTTAAGTGTGACAAATGCATACACCGTTGTGACCACAGTCAAGATACAGAACAGTTTCTCCCTCCAAAAATGTCTCCTGTGCCCTGTTACCAGTCAGGGCCCTACCATGGGTGCTCCTGTTACTTGATTTTTCTCACCGTAGACTGGTTTTGCCTACGCCCTTCTGACCGAGTTCTGCAGGCTCTGGAACCCTGGTCTGTGGGCTCCGCTCTGGTCTTTGTCTTACACGAAGATGGCACTGAACAGTTACTACTCTGTGTCTTATAGCAAATGGCAGAAATCCCTGACTGGCTTGAGAATTTACCAAAAATCATCCCAATACTGAGCTGTGGTGTCGACAGTTGTTTTGAGCATGGATTTATCTAACCTGACCTACAAAATACCTACCACCAGTTCATTACTATCCCAGAAATGGAGCTCATTGTCTAGGAACGTGTATTCATCTCTGTTTTATCTCTGAATGCTGCTCACTCAGCTGGCTATGGATTCTTTCCGCAAGGGATGCCAAACTTAGAAAAACAAAGACAAAGCAAACAGAATTGGGAGCTAAGTTAAATTTGAAGTTCTGAAAAATGACTTATAATGTTTTGGTATAAGTATGTCTCAAGTATTGCAAGAGACATACTTACTTTTAAAAAATTTACTCATAATTTATCAGAATTTCAATTCATCCTGTACTGCATCGGAAAACCCTATCCCACATGAGTTGTGTTCCACCAATCCTACAATGAGGAGACAAATATTATAATCCTTTTGGCAGGAAGAACAACTTCTCTTAGGAGTACCGAACTGAAAATAGATTTTCCCAACCGGATGAATCATGAGGCATGGTACTTCCCATGTACACCATTAAACATGATACTGGCTGAGTAGTTCATTGGTATAACCTTTAACTTTTTCATGAAACTTTCTCCGGTGTGGGTTTCATGATATGGCAGTTATGCAGAGAGTGAACTGAAGTCCAACCAAAGCCCCCAGCACCACTAGTGACTCTTGGAAGACTTCTTAGAGTAAGTCCTGCTGAAACGTTGATCTCCATGAGCTTCCATTTCCCCAGTTACTACCACTCATGCCGTTGCTATGACTTACCTTCAACCCTCTATGCCAGGCTGAGGTTCTCAACACACTGTGTATTGGAATCACCTGGGGAAACTTCACAGCTCCCAATGTTCAGGCTCAGTCTCAAATAAATTAGGTCAGAAGCTGTGGGAGTGAGTCTAAGGCATTTTTAAGCTCCCTGGGTCACTGCAGTATGCAACCAAAGTTGAGAAATAGTACCAGCCCAACATGCTACATTCCATGCGTTTGTAACAAATGAGGGCTAGCTCTCTCTCCAACGGTTCCCCGCCCAGTAAGAATTCACAGTGATCTCTTAAACCCTTGCTTTTCTTTGTTCCCAGTCTGCTTCTTTTATAATTTTGCTATCTTCTGATTCATGACTCTATCCTTTGTTTTTAAATTTGGTGTTTGCATGTGATCTCTCCAGGTTCTGACTCCCAATATCTCTCAAGGGCTTGGCTCAAGTTCACCTCTATTGTTTTCCCTCTCCAAACACCTTGCGGTTCTCTGCTAGCCCACGCATCAAGATGCCACTTCTAGTCTGCTGGTAGTTAGGATCGTGCCACAGCACAGCCCGCCTACCCAGGCCCCGTGCACAGAAGAATTTCCGCAGTTCCATTCTACAGGTTGCTAATATCCATCCTGTGATGGCTTCCTGAGCACTTATAAATATTCTTTCTTACTAATCATAAGGAAGATTTAAGCCCTACACCGCCCTCTAAGGATGCCAGATAATAGAGTTCCCGGTTCATTACAAATGGAGTGACAAATTCTGTAGTGGAAGAGTGGAACACAGGAAAACCAAGAACCAAATATCATATGGTCAACTCAGACTTTCCAAGCTACTTGGAGCTGTCCCGTGTGCATGGCTGGGGAAAAAAGCTACATTTCTTTAATAAATAATGCAGTATCGATGCAGAATTTGGGAGAAAAACATTTCCACCCCCCCCCAACATTCTCTCTCAGTCTTGGTAAATGAAGAGCACTTTTTTTAATTAGCACTTGTTACTTAGATTTTCTATTTAACAGAGAAACTTACATAAATAAAATAAACTTATAAACAGAGAATATTAGAAATTTTAGCGAATTAAACAGAAGAAGTAGGCAAGTAGGACTATGTCTACCAGAGAAAATATTGAAAGGAGTAAGTTATTGCTTTACACAACTTTTAGGTGGATGCCAAAAGGAAAAAAGAGAGAGAGAGAGAGAGAGAGAGAACAAAAGAAACAGTAAAATTTCAGCCAAGTTGTCTTTTTAACACTTGATTTGGATAATGCATAAAACACATGTCTCTCTTAAATGAATTTTACCATATATGGATTTTTAAATGTGGTGACTAATGCTCACATTTCTGAGCATTATTCTTGGCACTGAATCTATTTAGATACCACCTTTAAGCCAAGAGAAACACTCACCATCGTATGCCTTCTTAGATACTGTACACAAAAACACTAAAAGGTGCACCAGGGGTTTTGATATAAATGCTATCTTATTTTGAAAAACTAAAAGGTTGCTTTGGAATTACACTGCAATTTATTTCTCCATCATTATACATAGAATGTGCTTCTCTATAGTTAAAAAAATAATCTTTTACTGCTCTATGTCACTTTTTCTCCAAAGAAACTAACACAAATAAAAAAAAAATCCATTGACAGTTACTTTACACACATGTATGAAACGAAAACAGAATTAATACAAGCTAGAAACATGTCCATATCCTGCAATGCCATTAGTCGAGGAATGGAGTGATTTTTGACTATTTATTTTCCCCTATATGGCTAAGAAAACGTAATACTGTATGGACATTTAAATGAGACTTTCTCTATGGTGGAACATACACATATATATTCAAAGTTTAATTCAAGGTGTTGACATCACCCTTCACACCACTCGATACAGTCTGGATCCTGGTTTCCGCAGGGATTACTTCAGCAATAACTAGTAAGATAACTTGGCTCAGGGCACTGCCTTTTGCTGAAGTATTTATCCTGACCATCAAAGCGTAAGTGTTTTAAACTGGGTTCGACCAGGGACACACACTTAAGACAAATGGTCATTTTCCTATTTTTCTTGGTTTCTCAAAGGGATGTCCTGCCCTAAAGAAAGCAGAGTTCTGGCATAGGGGAGCAGTTACTTTGCATCCCTAACTGAAGTTCGGTTCCTCACTCGTTACTGGGCTGGCAAACCTTCTTGACGGAGCACACACGGAGCAGTGATGAGGAATCAAACGTGAGTCTATCCGTTCAGCCAAGTCAAAAAACAACTTTGGAAGTAAAGAGATGATTGGACGTGTAAGCTTACGTCTCTCACCTTTATCCTTCTATCCCAGAGGACATAGGAAGCTTCAGTATATTTGTCCCTGCACTGTAGACTGGGACACACTTCTACCATTTTAAAGTTTTAGTGTCAACCTGTGCCAATGTTCACTAAGCAATGGGTCAAAAGTTCATTTTTGAAATTTCAAGTATCCATATATTGTGTTTAAAAGAGTAAGCAAAATGTCCCTTACCAAGAGGCTACCTAATACCTTAATGTCTACACTTTTAGAAATCTTAGAAGCATACAAGCTTACAGAATACAGGTTATGAAATGGTCCCTGAAGATAGACCTTTTTATAAAATAATAATAATAATAATAAGCATGTATTGGGGCTGTAAATTACTTATTCATTCTGCAACTGTCCACCAAAGAGGAAAAAAAATGATCTAATGGACATTCTCAAACAAATACGGTTGAACTAATATTAAATGATGGTTTACTCAAACCTTAACCACTGCTAAGCTTATAGCAGATGATATAAACCAACTGGCTACAGGGGTCTCTGGACAAATGCTAGAATTGGCACATGGAGCACTCTCTTAGGGTTGTGGCACACTTGTGGAGAGCGAGACCTTGATCTACATTCTGAAACAGACCTTCAGTTTAAGGGGGTTACACCTAATTCCTCTTAAAGGAGGAAATATGTACATGGATAATTAGAACACATAAACATTTCAAAATGTTTTAGAATTGGGAGGAGCAATTCTGTGCAGTGCCTGACATCTGAGAGCCCTCACACAAGCAGAAAGTTAGTAGATGATCAAGAAAATGACAACCAGTGTTGACACTGAACCAGTCTCTTCACTGGATGACTGTTGCTCTGACCAAAAAAGATTTTTCATACTGCCTCTGCCATATTGTCCAGTCCAGGTGAATGCTTGCAGTCTCTCTCTTAAAATTCAAAACTTATTTCATTGAGCTAATAGTCACTTAGAAGAAAAGTAATGGCAAAAAAACACTAGCACATTTTTCCTGAAGAGAAGTAGGTGAACCAAAATGGGGGGAGGGGGACTCACTAGAATGGCAGATCAAAAGAAACCAGCACAACAAGAGTGTCCTGAGAAGCCAGAGGATAAGACAAGGCAAACAGGGTCCTGAAGACAATTCATGCAAATTGTCGATTTTTTCTAAGGCTGAGGAATAAATCCACTTTGCATCTTCCTTGGAAACTTAAAAACTCTCAGCACTTCACCAGAAGATATCCTTAGGTAAAACTAGTTTTTCTTTCCTTGAAAATTGAACTCAGTAAAATACCATATTGTCTCCTTTAGTTATTTACTCTGTGGCTTGAGTCAAATAAATCCCACTCAAATATTTTCCATAATTTAGAATGACATTCATTTTTAAAAATTATTTTTCTTTCCAAGTTATTACTTAAATTCCAGTTAACATACAATGTAATCATAATTTCAGGTGTAAAATTTAGTGATTCATCACTTTCATATAACACCCAGTGCTCATCACAAGTTCCCTCCTTAATACCCATCACCCATTTAACCCATCTCTCCTGCCCGCCTACCCTCTGGTAACCATTAGTTTATTCACTATAATTAAAAATCTGTTTCACCAAAAGCCATAAGATACCTAGGAATAAAACTAACCAAAGAGGTAAAAGATTTGTACTCTGAAAACTATAAAACTCTGATGAAAGAAATTGAAGATCCCACAAAGAAATGGAAAAACTCTCCATGCTCTTCGGTTGGAAGAAAAAATTGTTGAAATGTTATACTACCAAAAGCAATCCACATATTGAATGAAATCCCTATCAGAACATGATCAGCATTTTTGACAGAACTAGAACAAACAATCCTAAAACTTCTGTAGACCCACAAAAGACCCTGAACAGCCAAAGCAATCTTGAAAAAGGAAAGCAAAGCTGGAGGCATCACAATTCTGGGCTTCAAGTTCTATTACTAAACTGTAGTGATCAAGACAGTATGGTACCAGCACAAAAACAGACACATAGGTCAATAGAACAGGACAGGAAACACAGAAAGGAACCCACAACTATATGATCAATTAATCTTCAACAAAGCAGGAAAGAATATTCAGTGAGAAAGTCTCTTCAGCAAATGGTGTTGGGAAAAACTGGACAGCAACATGCAGAAGAATGACACAGGACCACTTTCTTACAACATACACAAAACTGAATTCAATATGGATTGAAGACCTAAATGTTAGACAAGAAACTATTAAAATCCTGAAGGAGAAGACAAACAGTAACCTCTTTGACACTGGCTGTAGCAACTTTTTTCTAGATATGTCTCTGGAAGCAAGGTAAACAAAAGCAAAAATAAACGATTGGGACTGCACCAAAATGCAGTCTTCTGCACATCAAAGTAAACAGTCAACAAAACTAAAAAGCAACCTTCTGAATGGGAAAAGATATTTGTAGATTATATATCTGATAAAGGGTTAGTATTCAAAATATCTAAAGAACTTGTCAAATTTAATACCCCCAAAATAGTCTAGTTAAAAAATGGGCAGAAGACATGAAGAGACATTTTTTCCAAAGAAGACATCCAGATGGCCAACAGACACATGAAAAGATTCTCAATATCACTCATCATCAGGGATGCAAATCAAAACCTCAATGAGATATTACCTCACACCCAATGGAATGGCTAAAATTAACATAAGAAACAACAGGTATTGGTGAGAATGCAGAGAAAGGGAATACTCTTGCACTGTTGGTGGGAATGGAAATTGGTGCAGCCACTCTTGAAAACAGTATGCAGTTTCCTCAAAAAGTTAAAAATAGAACTATGCTACAATCCAGCAATTATAATACTAGGTATTTACCCAAATGATACAAAAATACTAATTTGAGGGGATACATGCACCCCAATGTTTATAGCAGCACTAGAAACAATAGCCAAATCATGGAAAGAGCCCAAATGTCCATAGACATTCGGAAAGAATGGAAAAAGATGATGTGTATAACTATACAGTGGAATATTACTCAGCCATCAAAAAGAATGAATTCTTGTAATGATGTGGAGGGAGCTAGAGAATATAATACTACGTAAAATAAGTCATTCAGAGAAAGACAAATACCACATTATCTCACTAATATGTGGAATTTAAGAGATAAGCATTTTTAGAACAAAAAATTCAAGAGCTTGGCAGAGAGGAGTTTGGGATGATTCCCTAAAGGTGGCAAGAAGTATCCCAGGCAACACCCAAATCTGTTCCTATGCGTTCATTCTTTGTCTGAATTTGTCACATTGTGATTCCCTCTGCTACCACCAGATACCTTATTCTCATTATGAAATGCCTTTGCCCCTTACATTTTTTGATCTAAAATGGACCAAAAAAAAAAAAAATTAACAACAAAATAAGACCAAGAAATCCCTTAGGACCGAAAATAAGCTGGCGTTTTTAAAACCATCTTTAATAAATAGCAAGAACATAGAAAAAGGAAAAGAAAGTTGTGGAAATCTTCCTGAGTATCAGCTCTGAACCATCACAGTAACCATCCTTCATCTCCCAAGGGATGATACAACTTCCCCCAGACAACCTCTAGAAGAACCTCTAGAAGCTTCTGACGCTTGCACAACCTGCCTCTTCTACTAGACAAGAGCTCTCTTTTCTCCTTCCTCAAATTACCTACTAGCCTCAAGAAACCCCCAAATGTATTATATTTGACTGTAAGACAGGAGCATGATCATGTGATTAATATTCATGGGCATGCCAATGCCCTGTGCACCTATGGAATTGGTCTGAAAGCATTTTCTAAAAGCCATATTTAAGGAGCCAGACATCTGGTGTTCACCAGGGTGTTGTACTCCTTGGAATCCCTTCATATGATAACATGTATCTCCACATTGCCCATGCTTTGCCAATGAGGCAATCATGCAGCCCAAGCATTTTGACATCTTTTCTGTTTTTCTGCTGTAGAATAGGCAATTAGCAAGAACTGATTGGATCCATGATGATCATCTGAATCAGTAAAAATAAACAGGTTGGCTATGTTTGGGCTTTGTATTTAAATGAGAATTAAGTCCTTTATTGCTTTATAGTAATACTAGTAATTGCTCAATAATTACCTTTTGTTCAAAAGGGGGTGGGGGGGTACTTAGACGCTTGCATAGGGCCTGAAGTATCTCACCCCAATGCCACTGATTTAACAATAGAAAAAAGGATGTGTTTTCATCTACAGCAAAGGCAATTTACTTTGGAGAGTACTTTACAGAAATAGTTTTGTTTTGTTTTGTTTTTTAAAGAAGGCTAAAAATGGCTAAAAACAGATTTACAGTCATCAGCAAAGGGAATCCCTATTGGCAAATGATGTCACATTTCAACACACAAAAGTATATATAGTCAGGTAATCGTATGCCATCATGTTTCCTGTTTCATTCACTAGCATTACAGTGAGGATGTGGGAACATTGCATTTCCTTTCATTATTTGCTTTATGTTCTGTGAACTTCCCCTCTTATTGTGGTGTTTGCAGGGGAAACAATGGTGTCATGAAAGCGTAGCATATTCGTCCCTTTTCTCTTATTCATTACCTTTACACAAAACAATCTCTTTTCAGATTACATTTCAAGAGTTGGTCTAAATCCAAAGGCAAATTATCCTGGAGAAGTTGAAGAAAATATAACCAGATGTATTGGATTTACATGATTTTTTAAACATACCTTGTTGATTTAAAAACAATCTAAAGCATACAATACTCTGGGACATTGATAACTTAGAAACGAGTACATGTATTTTCATCAAATTGTGAGAATTATAATTTAAGTAGTGTCAAGATGAGAAACATGCATCCAAACACTGTGATTTTTAAACTATGAGTAGAACAAAAGGAGTCACATTGTCCCCTATGTGGCACTCTGCTCTTTCAGATTCCATGGAAGGAAATTAAAGAGTAAAGTTAATATTAAGAAGATATAATAGAATTTTCCTTTTTAAACAGTAAATATGTTAATGTTTATCATATATTTTAATAGTAACAGTTTTTATGAATCATTGGCTAATTAAAGGAATACACTTTTCTGTATTAAATTTAGAAAAGCAGAAAATGAAACTTTTTTCCCACAAGCTCTGGTTTTTTGCATTTTCCTCTTTGATATTAAAAAAACCTGCTGAAAAGTAAATGTGAGTGGAAAATGCATATTCTGAATTTCTATTTTAACACAATGTATATATGAGACTATTTGGTTCATTGAAGAGATAGGGGGTAACCTATTCTTAAAGTAAATATACATTCTACTTTTTATAAATGAAGCTGGTTATCTGGAAAAATTGTTAATTTTATATTTCTCCTCTTATTACAGTGTTTTCAAGAAAATGCAATGCTATCATTAAAGCACATCATACTACACTCAGCTTTTTTCACTTATTCATAACTTTTCCACAAAAAGATCTCTTTCAGATTAACTTTCTCGGCTTGGTTTCAATCCAAACCTAAATTATTCCAGAGAAGCAACATTCTTTCCAAACCCAATTGCTCACTTTAGCAGGTGGATAAGAATGAAAAAGTTTCAATGCCTATTATATATCCTCCAACTAGCCTCTTAGATTGGATTTAAGCCTCAGTGAGTGGAGTGCTGAGAGCCAACAACTCTAGGGACCATTTTCAGGGGAGAGTGTGGTCTCAGGGACCATGTAGTTCTGCTCTAAAAAATAAAGTATTCAAGGAATTGGTAAGAAGACCCATCACCTCGTTTCTATGTAAAACCCAGAACCTGTGAGTACTAACTGACTCTGACCAGTTGGGATAGGTTATAGCATTATGCTCTGGTAACCAAATAACTCCTAACTCTAAATAATCCCAAAAGGTTTTTGCTGTTGTTACTTGTTTGTTTCATCAATTGTTGGTTTGTCTTTTCTCTCCTTCGCTCCCTATTGTGATTCGCCTGGGGTCTCTGCTTCCCTTATTTTCACATTAGGACCAAGGCTGGAGTGCCTTCTACTGACCCTATTGCCTCTCTTAAGAGATGTGTGTTAATAAATAGATCTGAGCCTCTACCTAACACCTGTGCAAAAAATACCTTGAAATAGGCCACTGAATTAAATGTAGAAACTAAGTGTGTGAAATGTCAAGAAGAAAATAGTAAAATATTTTTATATTTTTTGAGCTAAGCAGTATTTTCTTAAACAAGAGACCCAAACCATATTCTGAAATGTTTTTATGTTTATGCAATGTTCTATGTTTAAATATTATGTTTTAAAACAAAACAGACAGTTTTTGATACATTGGACTTTATCAAAGTAAAGAAGACACCTTTGTATCCACAGAAGACTTTTGGAAAATGGGAAAGTAAGCCACAGAGAAACAGAAAATAGCTTTAAGGGACATGTGTATACACATATCTGACATAGAATTTGCATCCAAAATATAAAAGGAACTACAGAATTTATAACAAAAAGTCAAGTAACTCAATTAAAAAAAAAAAAAAAGCAAGAGACTTGGACAGTTACTCTGAAGAAGGAAGATATATGCTCAAAAACCACATGAAGTGTTCTACACTCTTAGTCACCAAGAAACGCACATTAGATCCACAATGAGATACCAGTTCTCGCTTCCTAGAATAGCTAAAATTAAATAGGAAAACACAAGAACATATTAAAATTGTAAGACTATGGAACAAGTGGGACTCTGTTATATTTTTATGTGGAACATAAAATGGCACAATGACTTCCGAAGATGTTTGACAGTTCCTTCTAAAACTAAGGAAATACCTGCACTCTGATTCAGTAGTCCTCTTCTTTCCATTTATCCCAGAAAAATAAAGATATGTGGATCCAAAAGACACATACAAGTATATTTATGTCAGCTCTATTCATAACAGCAAAGACTAAAATTAAAGTCAATCAACAAGAGAATGGATAAGCAAACTGTGGTGTGTTCACACAATGGAAAACTTGTCAACAATAAAAATAAAAGGAGTAGTAATTTACAAAACAGTATGCATAGATCTCAAAAACATTAGGTTGAATGACAAAAAGGCCAGACACATAAAGTTTCTTACATTGTGAGTCTATGCATTTAAGGGCATAAACAAGAAAACTAAAATTAGTAGTAGAAATCAGAATAATGATTGCCTTTCAGCAATGCACTTTTTCCAGAAGAAAGCACTAGAGATCTTCAAAAGTTGATGATATATCTTTTTTTTTAAGATCTTATTTATTTATTTGACAGAGAGAGAGATCACAAGTAGGCAGAGAGGCAGTCAGAGAGGGGGGAAAGCAGGCTCCCCACTGAGCAGAAAGCCCGATGCTGGGCTCAATCCCAGGATCCTGAGATCATGACCTGATCTGAAGGCAGAGACTTAACCCACTGAGCCACACAGGTGCCCCAAAAGTTGATGATATATCTTGATTGAGAGGATGGTTGACTCAAGTGTGCACGTTTATCAAAGTTCAATGAGCTGTATACTTAAGATCGATACATTTCATCATTTCATTGTATAAAAATTTATCTCTAATCATAGACACATATCTTCTCAAGTGCACATGGAGCCTTCTTGAAGATAGACCACAAGCTAGGCCATATAAAAATCTCAAAAAATTTCAAAGGATTGAAATCATACAAAGCACATTCTCTGGCCACAGTGGAATGGAATTAGCACTCAGTAATGAAAAAAGATTGGAAAATTCTCAAAATGTAGAAATCAAACTATATACCTCTGTATAACCAATAGGTCAAAGAAAAAAATCACAAGAGCAATTAGAAAATGCTTAGAGGTAAATAAAAATGTAGTTCCCACCCATCACAAATTTTAGGTATACCTGGAGCAATATTTAGACAAAATTGTATGGTTGTAACATCCATATGAAAAATAAAGATCTCAAAACAAAGACATAAACTTAACCCTGAAAAAAGAAGAGTACAAGAAATCTAAACCAATCAGAAGGAAGAGGATCATAAAGTCTGGAGCAGAAATTAATGAAATAGGGGATAGAAAATAGTAAATAAATTTAAAAACCAAAATAACTTTAAAAAAATATAGCAACATATTTGACAAACCTTCAACTAGAAAGAGGAAGGACAGAACTCAAAGTACTAAAATCAAACAAAAGAGAATCATGGTAAAGTGAAATTTGTCTCAGGAATACCAAGTTGTTATAACACATGAAAATCAATTAACTTCTGGGGTACCTGGGTGGCTCAGTCTATTAAGCATCCACCTTCAGCTCAGGTCCCAATGTCCTGGGATCAGGTCCCAAATCAGGTTCCCTGCTCAGCAGGGAGTCTGCTTCTCCCTCTGCACCCCCCCATAGTCTCTCTCTCTCTCTCTCTCCCCAAAATAAAAATCCTTAAAAAATCAATTAACTTTATACTCCTTATCCATAGAATAAAGAACAAAAACCACAGGATCATCTCTCTGAAAGCAGAAAAAACACCTGACAAAATCCAATGCTTGTTAATAATAAAAACACACAACAGTTTAGGAACAGAAGGCAACTTTCTCCAGCAGCTGAAGAGTGTCTATGAACTGAAGTGTCTGTGGACAAAAGGACGAGACTTATACAAAGCGAAGGTAAAGCAAATCTTTATTTTGTATCAAGCATCGAGAACCAAACCGACCTGTCGGGGCCACCTTTCACAGAGAAGGTGACCCCTCCCTGCCTTACAGACTAACTTTTATAGAGCAAAGGCCATGTGGTTGAGCCTGGCCACACACAGGTTGCCAATGAGATTGTAACACACAGAGAAAGCTGCACAGTATGCTAGGTCACACACGCGTGGCCAATTGAATTACAATTCACCCTATAGTAGCTGTTTGAACTAGCCTATCATCTTGGTCAGAATTGGCGCCCAAAAGGCACCCAAAAGGTGGGGCCCACATTCTTTGGTAGTTAGGGAGACAGTATGTGTGTTTACTGATTGTATGTCTCCACCTGGCCTAACTCATCCTTGCATTCTGGGCTCTGTTATCTCTCCCTGACCTGACACGTCCTGGTATATGGGCTCTTTTATCAGTAGCTGGTCAGCCATATTTTACCAGTTTCCCAGACCAGTTTCTAAGTGAGTTCCTCTGGGGGGCAGGGTCATACTAAGTTTACTGCATAAACAACAAAATGGCTGTTCTACTGAGGTGGGGCTGCTCAGGCTGAGTAGGCCCTTACAGAACAACTTGCAGCTAAGGTCACACTGAGTCGTGAGAGAACGGAATGATGCTTTCCACCTACAATCAAAAAGAAAAACTGTCTGCCCTGACCACTACTAGTCAACATTGGGCTGGAAATTCTAGCCTGGGAAATTAGGCAAGAAAATCAAATAGAAGCACCCAGACTAGAAAGGAAGAAGTGAAACCAGCTCTATGTGCAGATGATGTGATCTCAATTATAAGAAATCTTAAGGAATTTGTTAAAAAAAAAAAAAAAGAATGATTGGAACTAATAATAATAATAATAAACGTACTTCAGTAAGGCTTGCAGGGTATGTGATCTATATATAACAATCAATTGTATTCCTGAGCAGTGATGATGAGCAACTTGTAAATGAAATTATGAAAACAATTCCAGTTGTAATAGCATCCAGAAGAATAAAATATGTAAAAAAAAAAAAAGTTAATAAAAGAAGTGCAAGGTTTATACTCTGAAGATTATAAAACATTGTTGAAAAAAATTATAGCAGACTTAACTAGAAAAAAAAATCTGTGTTTACGGATCAGAAGATTTACTGTTCTTCAAATGGTAATACTTCCCAAGTTGACCTACATATTTAGCACAATCCTTATCAAAATCCCAACTCTCTTTTTCTCCAGAGATTGACAAATTGCTCCTACAATTAATATGAAAATGCAAGAGCCCAAGAAGAGTCAAAACAATCTTGAAAGAGAAAAAAGTTTAGAGGATTCATATTTTCCTAATTTCAAAACTTATTACAAAGTTATAGTTAATCAAGACAGTGAGGTATGGGTATAAGGATAGACACATATATTCTAATGGAATAAAATTCAAAATCCAAAAATAGACGATTACATTGACTGTCAGCTGATTTTTTTTAAGATTTTATTTATTTATTTGACAGACAGATATCACAAGTAGGCAGAGAGGCAGGCAGAGAGAGAGGAAAGGAAGCAGGCTCCCCGCTGAGCAGAGAGCCTGATGCGGGCCTCGATCCCAGGACATTGGGATCATCACCTGAGCCAAAGGCAGAGGTTTTAACACACTGAGCCACCCAGTTACCTGTCAGCTGATTTTTAACAAGGGTGCCAAGAAATTTCAGTGGGAAAGAATAGTCTTTTCAACAAATAATGCAGGGATAGCTGGATAGTTTCATGCAAAAGAATGAATTCATACCCCTTTTCTCACAGAATACACAAAAGTTAACTCAATATAGATCATGGACAAAGATGAAAGAACACCATCCAGAAAGTGAAAAGGCAACCTATAGAATGGGAGACATTATTTGCAAATTGCATATCTGATAAGGAAATTGTATTTTGAATATGTAACTTTTCACTAATAACAAAAAACAACCTATTATAAAAAGTGGGCAAAAACACAGGAAAAAATATTCAATGGAAAAAAGACAGTCTCTTCAATAAATGGTGCTGGGAAAACTGGACAGTGATATGTAGAAGAATGAAACTCACCCATTCTCTTACACCGTACACAAAGATAAACTCGAAATGGATAAAAGACCTCAACGTGAGACAGGAATCTATCAGAATCCTAGAGGAGAACATAGGCAGTAACCTCTTCGATATCAGCCACAGCAACTTCTTTCATGTCTCCAAAGGCCAAGGAAACAAAAGCAAAAATGAACTTTTGGGACTTCATCAAGATCAAAAGCTTCTGCACAGCAAAGGTTTGAAACAGTCAACAAAACAAAAAGGCAACCCACGGAATGGGAGAAGATATTTGCAAATGACAGTACAGACAAAAGGTTGATATCCAGGATCTATAAAGAACTTCTCAAACTCAACACACACAAAACGGATAATCATATCAAAAAATGGGCAGAAGATATGAACAGACACTTCTCCAACGAAGACATACAAATGGCTATCAGACACATGAAAAAATGTTCATCATCACTGCCATCAGGGAGATTCAAATTAAAACCACATTGAGATACCACCTGACACCAGTTAGAATGGCCAAAATTAGCAAGACAGGAAACAACGTGTGTTGGAGAGGATGTGGAGAAAGGGGAACCCTCTTACACTGTTGGTGGGAATGCAAGTTGGTGCAGCCACTTTGGAGAACAGTGTGGAGATTCCTGAAGAAATTAAGAATAGAGCTTCCCTATGACCCTGCAATTGCACTGCTGGGTATTTACCCCAAAGATAGAGATGTAGTGAAAAGAAGGGCCATCTGTAACCCAATGTTTATTGCAGCAATGGCTACGGTCGCCAAACTGTGGAAAGAACCAAGATGCCCTTCAACGGATGAATGGATAAGGAAGATGTGGTCCATATACACGATGGAGTATTATGCCTCCATCAGAAAGGATGAATACCCAACTTTTGTAGCAACATGGATGGGACTGGAAGAGATTATGCTGAGCGAAATAAGTCAAGCAGAGAGAGTCAAGTATCATATGGTCTCACTTATTTGTGGAGCATAACAAATAACATGGAGGACATGGGGAGATGGAGAGGAGAGGGAGTTGAGGGAAACTGGAAGGGGAGATGAACCATGAGAGACTATGGACTCTGAAAAACAACCAGAGGGTTTTGAAGGGGCGGGGGGTGGGAGGTTGAGGAACCAGGTGGTGGGTAATAGGGAGGGCACGTACTGCATGGAGCACTGGGTGTGATGCCAAAACAATGAACACTGTTATGCTGTAAATAAACAAACAAACAAACAAAAAAAAAACAAGCAAAGGAACTTACAAGTCTTTTCTTGAGCAGCTACAAAATATGTAGATCTCTATCTGCCTGCCAGTGTCTTCAAAGTTTATATAGATGTCTTGATGGGGTTCAGTCACATATTCAGTATAGATAGTCTCAACAACACTTTATTCTCTCAAAGCTGAATCTTTTTTCTTAAATTTTCTTTTATTTTTTCAATGTTCCAAGATTCATTGTTTATGCACCACGCCCAGTACAATCCGTGCCCTCCTTAATACCCACCACCAGGCTCATCCAACCTCTCACCCACCTTCCCCTCCCAAACCCTCAGTTTGTTTCTCCACAGTCTCTCATGCTTTGTCTCCCCCTCTGATTTCCCCCAATTCACTTTTCCTTTCCTTCTCCTAATGTCCTCCGTGTTATTCCTTAATGCTCCACAAGTGAAATCACATGATAATTAACTCTCTCTGCTTGACTTATTTCACTCATCAAAGCTGCATCCTTAAAGGGAGTCTGTGTGACTCAGTCAGTCTTTGGTTCAGGTCATGATCTTAGCATCCTGGTATGGAGCCCAGCATCATGCTCCCTGCTCAGTGGGGAGTCTGCCTCTCCCTCATCTCTGCTACTCTCCCTGCTTATTTTCTCTCTCTCAGAGGAATAAAATCTTAAAGAAAGAAAGAAAGAAGGAAAGAAAGAAAAGAAAAGGAAAGAAAAGAAAAGAAAGCTGCATCCTTGAAAGAGCTCCCCCTGTGGGCAGGAGAGAAATGGAGAAGAGTTGTGAATAGGAATAAAAACGTTCTAAAACTGTGATGATGGTGGCACACTCTTCATAAATACACAAAGAAAAATTAATTGTACACTCAAAATGGATGAATTGTATGGACTGGTGGATTATATCTCAATAAGGGTGTTTCTCTCTCTCTCTCTCTCTCTTTCTCTCACACACACAACACACACACATATACACACAGAGCAAGAACAAAATTACTCTTCCAAACTCCGTTAAGGAGAAGTTTCTTAAATGGGAGTAACAATTTTCTCAGATTGGAGCCTTTTCTAGTGTGAGTTTCTCATCGTGTCATCATCGAGCACAGAAAAATGGTGGAGTAACAAGCAACCTTGTCCAGAGACCGGGTCTGCAGTCGTGCTGAGTTACCTTACTGCGCTTTGGCAATTCCCTACACGTCTCTGGCCTTCGATGATCTCAGCTGTAATATAGGGTGTCTGGACCTGAGAACTTCCGAGGTTCTCTAGCTCCAAAATTCTTTGCATTTTCCAGCAAACAACTAGATGCCCACTGTCATAACAGAACGTTGCCTTCCTGTTCAGCGTTCTCCTAGTTTTCTCCATTTAATACTAAACTATCTGAAGCCCTTTTCCTGAACAGATTTGGTGTGATCTTGCTTCTAAACCAGAATGAGCAGTGATCTGTTACTGGAATGTCCGTTGCAGTTGTTTGCTACCTGCCAATTGTCTTGGAACGGGAAGTCTGGTTAGAAGAAAAACACCGAGGTGATGAATAGTCCAGAAGGCTTCGTATGACAGCCACAGAGGTGTTAATTTTGGATTTAGTGATATTTTTGAGAAATCAGTCCCCATGCTCACGATATTTGCTCAGATGTTAGAGCATCTGAATACCAGTTGGCCAACAACACAGATATTTATTATTCACACTCTTCTTGACACATAATACATTTCCAAACATAAAATAGCAACTTCCAACCATGCAGAATAAAGTGGTTTCTATCCATTACTAAGAAATTGAATACTGTGTCGGCAGAGTAGAGAATGGACTTCAGATGGAGGGTGTGTTAAATTGTGCGTAGTCGTTCATAATATTGAGTCTTGGGCAGGGACGGGGGCAAACTGTTTAAAGTCTTCTCAGTTTGGCAAAGGTCAGTGCCTCCATAAAGAGGGAGAAGATGTACTTCAAACAGTTTATTACTAATAGCGGAGTCCATTATCATGTAAGTTACTGATGCTTATGGTGGAAAGCCTGGAAATTGAATTCCTGAATTGAAGATCACGTGAAACCACAGAAACTTACACCAGAAGTTCCTGCATATTGGTTTAAAGGTTCTTTTAGAATGTCTATGCTCTTTACATTTCTTTTGTTTTCCAATTATTGAATAACAACAGAAATACCTTGTATTTTGCTTAAGCATCTCTCTTTGCCCAGATACGAGCTTCACAAGACTATATTGTTTTATCTGCGAGGCACGTATTACTTCTGAAGCTCAGTTCCACTCTCAAACGTCTGATGCTGTGACCTGCAAGGGAAGGGTCAGGCTGCCATAAAGCCTTAGGGGCAGAAGTACTCTGGAGTTCTAGAGGCGGTGACAATGAAGACGTCCTTCGCTGGGAATGGAGTCTCCTTGGGGAGCACGGGGCACTTGAAGACAACTCTGTCAGTTTTTCCTCCCTCGTTCCCCACTCTGAATAATCATACATAAATAAAACCAAGGCGTAACATATACTCATCAAGGGCCCGCGTGAGGGAAATGTTATAAAAGGAAGTCTATTAAGGTAAGAAAAAGGGGTTGGACCCACACTTTTCTTTAGATGATGTTTACGAGTTGATTGTTGATGTAGGAACTGTGGGTTCATTTGTTCTCATTAAGTGACACCGAGGCCCATTCTAGTAATTTGGGGGCCTCACTGGGGAGAAGGATATTGTTAAACAACAGCTCCCAACGGTCATTTCAGCCTTCCCCGACCGATAGGAAACCTTGCTTCTGTCCAGTGATTTCACTTCTAAGAAAGTACAGAAGTGACGGACTGTCACTTACTACTCCGCAGTTCACATTCCTGTAAATTACTTGAAAATCTGCCCCAAACTAACAGTTATTCAAAATAGGTACTGGATTTATCATATCACGCTTCCTGGTGTATATAGAATTTTTCATAAAAATTAAACACCTACCAGTATGACTTCAGTTCCCTTCCTCCTCTGTTAGAGACTCTTTACAAGCATAGCCCTGTGAGAGGAAAAAGGCTTGGCCGCCCGCTAAAGGCAGACACACCTGCATCCCGGACACTAGCACATCAGTGAGCAGAGCTGAGCAGGAAAGGGAGAGACACAGCATCTCCACGGTGGGCCAGAAGCGTCTTCTCCCTGAAATACAGAAAGTCTGTTTGTACTAGAATTCTGTAACCTGAAACTAATTTAAGAACATTTTGAAGTGCAGAAGGGATAAAGATCTCTCCAGAATTTTCACAGTATCTAAGGTGTGTGTCTTCAACGTGTCCTGTGGCCTTTTTGGAAAGAGGGTGGTTATGCCCACAACCAGTTAAGATGAGGTTGTACAGGATGTAAGTAGGACAGGCCCCCAAGCCAGCATGACTGGCGTCCTTACAGAAAGAACCCCAGTTACTGAAGGATGGTGATGGGAAGGCACAGGAAGTATCTCCTCTCTAGGGAAGGAAAGGCGGAGCAGCCCACTCAGGGAGAGGCATGGAATGGCTTCCCCTCAGAGCACTCAGAAACCACCAACCTTCCCCACACCTTCATCTGGCCTCTGCGCTGGGACACAATAAAGGGCTGCTGGGTAAGCCACCCCGTCTGAGGAAATTAATACAATACCCATTGTAAATCTCTCCACTAAGAATGGAGATTAGTGGGAATACACCTGATATTTGACTGCCTCTTGATCTTGGCAGCATTTCAAAATCACTCTCTAAGTCAGTTGAAATTGAACTCTCAAAGGTCACCACTGATAACTAATTTCCAAATATGGGGCCCTTCTTCATCCTGCGTTCTTTTACAGCACTGCTGACCTTCCCCTGACTCTAGAAACTCCAGTAAAGATCCATTCACTTTTTCACTCTGCACTTCCTCTTCTGATTCAGCAAAATGATTTTATACTCATTTTTTAAAGTATCGTTATTTTAATTTTATGAATCTAACATCTCTGCATGATGAAATGACTCCAAATGCTTCGCTCTCAAACCTTAAATCTACCCTTAGATATTGCAGGATCTTTGTGTAGCAGCTGCCATAATCATTATCAACCTCAATTAAAGACCTCTCCTGAGTGTCTGCTAGATGTAGCAAACCGTGTATATGGCACAGTTCACTGAGCTTTCTCAGATTACTTGGCCTCTGTGATTAATTACTCAGTGTGTAATTTTAGATGTCAATTTGACTGTTCCAGGGGTGCCCAAATATGTGTCTAATATTATCTAGGTCTGTCTGTGTGGATGTTTCTAGATGAGCTTGACATTTGAATCACTAGACTGGGTGAGGCAGCTTACCCTCCTCAGAGTGAGTGAGCCACATCCAATCAGTTGAAGACTGAACTTAACAAAAAGGCTGAGCTTCCCCCAGTTGAAAAGAATTGCCTCCTGCCTGACTGCTTTAGGTTGGAACACTGTGGGGTTTTGTGTGTGTGTGTGTGTGTGTGTGTGTGTGTGTGTTCTTCTGTTGTTTTGTTTTGCTTTTTTTCTGCCTTTAGATTTGAGTTGAAAAGTTGACTCTTGGGTCTTAAGCTTGATGACTTTGGGATCAGAACTACATCATCTGCCTTCTTGGTTCTTGGGCCTTTGGACTCAAACATTAACTACATATTGACTTTCTTCAGTCTCCAGCTTAATACCGCAGAACTTGGGACTTGTCAGCCTCAATAATCACATGAATCAATTCATTATAATAAATCTCTCTCTCGTTCTCTTTCCCATAGTGTTATGTTATAGATGATAGACAGATAAATAGACACACACACACACACACACACACACACACACACACACACCGTATTGATTATGCTTCTCTGGAGAACTCTTAATACAACCTCACAGCTCTACAGGAGACCTACTACTGTACTTCCATTCTACAAATGAAAAAATCCCATTGGTCCAGTCACATGTCCAAGGAGTCCCATGACCGTTAGATCGAGGTGGAACCGAGATTCAAATCCAGTTCTAACATTGTATCTCCACTCTTCTTTCCTTTATCTGAACATATCTAAAACCCAACTGCTATTTCCCTCAGGAGCATCATGGATTTTCCATGTAAGTCAACTCCAGTCCTCAGAAAGAACTTTGTCTCCTTATCTAACATGAATGTATCTTCCAAATCTATTCATGTGTCTCTCTTCATTTATATTCCAGCAGCTACAACTCTAATTGGGTCTCAGAACACATCATAGTTGCAAAAATCTGGCAAACTGGAATGCATGCCTTTTTCATTTCCATCCTTTCACTGTGGTTTATTGGGTTTTTCTAGGAAGCATACTGATTGCATCCTTGTGCAGTTCAAAAGATCTAAGTGCACTCCCACTGCCTTACTGAGGACTGTGGCAGGACCAACACTCTTCCAATTTGCCCCCAGTCTGGTGGGTCAGGGCCATGCTGTACCGATGGTTAAATATTTTCAGTATCACTAGAGTGAATCAATATCCTTCCTGGGGAGCTTTCTCCAGCCCCAATTCTCCACATGCATGCCACCTGAAATCCTTAGGTGGTAATAAGCATCTAACTTCTGATATATTTTCTCTGTTGTAATTTACTGATGGATGGATCAATTTCAAGCTGGCTCCACTGTCTGATCTGATCTACTTTTCCAACCCTTTTGCGCACTGTTTTGCTACATAAACTCTCTATTCCCAAGTCTGTGAGCACACCCTTTGATTTCCACTCTGTATACATTTCTATATGCCAAACACGTCACTGGAGGGGCCTCTGACTCTTTACAGAAATCCAACCCATTCTCAATGTCTATCTCAAAGCCTGCTGCCTTGGTGTATCTCTCTAGACCATCAACACTGAAAGCTATCCCCTCAACTACTTGACTCTAATTGCTCCAACACTCACAGGGTGGTCCCGCTGTGCCAGGACAGAATGTAACATGATGCCCTCAAGGTTAAAAGGCAAGTAAAAGCCTCACAGGTAAAAGACCAGGATTTGAGTCACTGAGAACAGACATCTGTACCAGGTTCATTCAGGTGGTCCAATATTTGCTTAATGTTGAGGAGAGGAGAGCACAGAAAGCCAGCTCCGTGCACTGTGTTGCTCTCTGCTCCCCCAGCCAGGGGACCCACTCCAAGCTGACCACACCTCCCACAGCCTGCTGCTGTAGAAAGACCCCTCCCCTCTCCCTGTGGGGTCTAAGACTTAGCAAGCACTGGACATGCCTGGAGGCCACTGATGCAAGAGCTTAAGCGGAACAAAGGAGTACAGAACAGAGAAAAGTATTCCCTTACAAAGCCATAAACCCAGCCAGACTCTGAGGTCTCTTTATCTCCTGTCCCAGGCTGATTCTTACCTGGCTAAGCGGTGTCACCTTCCCCAACTCTGACAGTACTTACTGTCCTTAGAGTCTGAACAAGTGCAGGCTACATGTTTTAGGGTTATTATTCACATACGTATTATCTCCCCCCCCCCCCCCACCTAACTGCACCCCACCTGAGTAATGTAACATGGTCTAGTTTCTTTCATGTTTCTCAAAGGACCTTGAGCATGGAGAGATCTAATACATCATTTTCTATTAAAATGCTGAGAACGATAGGCCAAGTTAAAGAAGCCAGTACTGGCCATAAGCACTCTATCGGGCCTCAAGGCCAAAGGAACACTGAGGGCTGACATGTGTTCAACTGGGTGCAACAGCCGTGAGCCTCCCTCTCCAATCCCTCCATCATGAATGTCTGATACTGCCAACTCCAGAAGCTATTAGAATCCCTTCTGCACCTAGGAAAAAACTTTCACTTTCTTTCCCAATTAAAAATAAACAAATAAATGAAATTCTTTTCCTTTAAGTTGCACAATGGACTTACCCAAAATCACACAGATCACTTCATTGCTTTAGCTCTTTTTGTTTCTCATGAAATAACGTGATCATTTAGGACCGGGCGAAAATACTGACTGTCACCTTATGCCAGATTATTTTTTTCCAAGTTGAGATTTCAAAGTTAGTGACAGACTTTAATTAGGACAATTTAGGGTCCACATAGTTTAAATTTAAGTGAGGGAGAAGAATTTCAACACCTAAATTATTTTTGCTATTTCAGGTAGAAAATACTCCCCCCCAAATTGTTTTCTAATGCCAACATTTATGTAACCTGCCTTTATAAGACTTTTAGAGATTGTTTGTTTGTTTGTTTGTTTGTTTTTCCAGCCTGGTTTCCTAGTTACAAATCACCTCTATCAATGGTTTGAAAGGAGACTAGGGTCTGGAAATGGAGCAGTTTTATGCTAAGGAACTCTTTCCTCTTTGACTCACTCATCCAGGGGTTAAGGCAACATTTACCTCTTCTGACTCCCTTCAATTCATGCCTCTTCGCATTTGCCCTTGCCAACACCCAAACTGTCAAACCTTAGTGAGTCTTGGGCTCAAGCCTAAACTTTTGTTCCCTTGTACACTGAAACCACTTCCCTTCCCATGCATTGACTGCATGGGTTGAAATAACTCTGGTCCATCTTCCAAACCCAGATTTGAGGTTCCAGTGATTTGCGATCAGAAGTTACAAGATAATTATACCCAGGACCCCTTTGAAAAGCCCCACTGAGGTTAGAATGGCTGATTATTTCCCCAATTTATGCAAGCAGAAGAACTGTTTAGTGGAAGATCCTGTGCTGGGTACCATTGCTAAAGCCAATAGTTAACAAACAAACTACTAACTGAAGCTTGGATTTTAAAATCTCTTTTTAAGAAGAAGTCTCTGGGCAATGACCTTCTCACTTCATGATGGTGCACGACTCAGAAAAAAACTAGATTTTCTTCTTTATCTTCTCACTTCTGGTTGCCCTTCAGGGGCCCTAGTCCACCTACATGTGATACATCACTACAGAGACTACAGAGTTTTGGGTCCTTTTTTTTTTTTCCTCATTTAACTGTTCTGCCGTGCTGCCTAAAGCTTAACACCCAGGAAATTTTGGCAGAACCTTCATCAATGTCTTCATAAAATAAAAAAGACTTCATTGGAACAGACTATCCATGGCAAGCATCATTTTTGCTCGTGTAAAGAGACAATACTAGTTTCCAACTTTTTGATGATCCCATATTTTGTGAACATTTTTATTTTTCACTTGCATTAAAAAAATAACCAATGTCCAGAAGCTCTCTCCTCCACACAACCTAGCAAAGAGCATATTCACAAAAGTCTCCCATCCAAACAGAGCCATGAACTCCTAAGTCATCCTAGGAGACCTGGAAAGTGGCAACTGGGAGAAGTAACGGTCACTGTGTATCCTTTTCAAAGTGGAAAAATGGAGTTCCTTCAAGGCCTCAGGAGGGGGTGTTGACTAGGAATTGTGAATAAAACTGACACTGCTTATCTTAAAACTTAACTCGCTGGTGTCCTGTGAGCATGTCTTCAATTCTCTAATATGTACTAGGAAGAGTCTGGAAATACAATGCCATTCTGAGACCACATTAGATAGTATTAGTCCTAAGGAGAGAAGAAAAAGAAGGAGAGGGAGAAGATGAGGGGAAACAGGGGAAGGGAGAAGAGAAGGAGACAATGATTCTAAAATCACAGCGTCTTTGGTCATTTTGTGCAGGAGGAAAGAGCACCTCCAAGTCATACCAGTACTGGAATATTGTGATAAAATACTTGCTGCTTATAAAATAACCTTTGTGCATAGAAATATGTATCATAGTATTAATTCAGTGAGATAAATAATGCATTTAGGAAGATGACCATCAATTTGCAGACGTAGGTTTTGACACTTCAAGGGTGATCACTTAAGCCATAACATCTTGAAATTTAGAAAACTAAATTCTCGGTGGCATAGTTGAGGTCTCATCTAATAGCATATTATTCAGTAAAATTCTGTTACTCTGTCACAGTCCAGATCACTTGCTAGAACTATTATCCTTGCTGCTCTGGTAGAGAGAGTGGGAACAGAGAACATTTGAGAACTCCATATTTTAACAAATCTTAATATTGATAACAGAAACACGAGTATCTTGGACACTGCTCAAAGAACTTTACAAATGTAACTCACTTAATCTTCACTGTAACTTCACATATTCTTTTCTGTTGCCCCATTTTCAGATGAGGAAATACCTCACAGAGAAATTAAGTAATTTGCCCAAAGTCTCACACTGGACCATCTAATACATGTTTTCAAGTATCTGAAAATTCTCTAGTCTTTAAAAAAAACAAAAAAACAAATTAACATCAGTTTCTTGGCTTTAAACCCTAAGTGAATTTAAATCCAGTGTTTATAATGTGTGGCGTTGTTGGCTACTGACTATTGAACTGTGTTAAATAGAGTTTTTGTTTCTTCTGAAAACAGAAAACATTCTACTCATGTATTTATCTTTGCTGTATCTTTCAAGGGAGAATGGTAGAAAAAAAAGATCTATCAGAAAAGAAGAATAAATGATGACATATTAGACAATTTTTGTAATTAATTGTTAAGTACCTACTGCATACCTTCTACCATCTTCCCACCCAGTGGTTGCCTAGCCACTGCAAAGCTACATTGCATCTACAACCCAGTAAAATGCCTGCATCTGTTTTACTTTCTGGAAGACACCTAATTTACCCAGATTACAAATGCAAATGACTCTTACCTGGGGGACATAGGTCCTACAGGCTTAAAAGAAGAAGCGTCAGTATGCTTTTCCAAGCTCCATAAATCAAACAGTCTTGGAAATGATGAGCATCTTGTTAAATTTGCCTTTATGAGCACGTCATCCAGGTCCAATAAGTTTACTTGTTAGTGAACAAAGAAACATTATTTGGGGAGTAAGCATGTTTACTGGCTTGCCAAAGTCTGTATCCAAATTTGTTATTCCAGCAAATGGTGAGATAAGTCTCCATTCACAAGCAAGAATGACATACTTCAGAGCTCAGTTTCATAAATGAAATATCTAAAAATCCTGCTGTGAAATGAATGGAGATTCTCTGGCAAAACTGGACAGAAAGTAGCCTGTAACATCTAATAACAATAGTATACACATATTTGTCATAGTTGTAAAGTTTGGAGTATTTGAAATTATTTTCAAAACGTGAGTCTTGGGGCGCCTGGGTGGCTCAGTGGGTTAAAGCCTCTGCCTTCAGCTTAGGTCATGATCTCAGGGTCCTGGGATGGAGCCCCAAATCGAGCTCTCTGCTCAGCAGGGAGCCTGCTTCCCTCTCCCCCTCTGCCTGCCTCTCTGACTACTTATGATCTCTCTCTGTCTCTGTCAAATGAATAAATGAAATCTTTTTAAAAAAAGATTTAAATACGTTAAGATTTCTCAGGGTCACCTCCGTGGCTCAGTAGGTTAAGTGTCTGCCTTTGGCTCAGCTTGTGATCCCAGGGTCCTGGGATCGAGCCCAGCTTCGGGCTCTCTGCTCAGCAGGGAGCCTGCTTCCCTCTCTCTCTGCCTGCCTCTCTGCTTACTTGTGATCTCCATCTGTCAAATAAATAAATAAAATCTTTAAAAAAAGTGAATCTTTTAAAATAGGGTTGTCTCTATAGTAGTGAAACTGTATCTTTTTTTTTCAAAATAATGGCTACATTAAAAAAATTAAAAAAATAAAAACAACCCAGTTCACATTAAAGAATGGAAATCTTAGATACAAGTGGACTGTTTGGCAGAAATCATTGAGAAATAGTTTAAACTATATAAATTATTTCATTAAAAGTACCTGTTACAGGAGTTCTATCTCTAGATGGAGAAAACCTAATGTACAGATTAAATGATTCAAAGATTATAATTATCTACCATTTATAACCTATAGATTAAATGAAGTTTTGGTTTTTAACAGATGTGTGCCTACGAGTTTTAAACCACTTTGATAAATAGGCTATTGAGGCTCCATCTTTAAATAACCACGAGACAGATGAGGCCAGGTCTCCTCTGCCACGTCCTGCTGGGCACGGCATGAAGCGCAATGACCAATCTGTAATTAACCTGCGGATTTAAGCAGAGGAACTGGGCAGTGAAGGTAATTCAAACCCTAGTCGTCCGCATTTTCCTCAAGCAACTGACTCATTGAAAGAGGATTTAAGATGGGCAAAAGGAGGTAAAACTGACTCTCGAGATCTCCAGGCTGTGGGGCAGGTGAGAGAGCGCAGGCGGTGTTGCCTCCGGTGGGTATGCAGAGACACGGTGCAAACAAACACACAGCCTGAGTCCACCGGCAGCATTCTGCCTGCAGGAGAAACAGGAGTAAATCTGGGTGTGGAAAGCAAGCTAGCCCAGGAAAACCTTGTTCAGACCAGTCTGTCCACTTGCTGCAGGGGAGGATGCTGATTATCTTCTTGATGTGCTTGATAACTCTTCTGTAAATAACGCTTTGACATAGAAATAAAAAAAATACTCTACTACTGATTTGTGAGAACTGCCTTCACAAAATTATTAGGTCTTCTTGGTTCCAGGGCCGTATATTCAATCCTCTAACCGCATGTATAAAGGAAGGCAATGAGAACAGACCACACAGGGGGGAGATTGAATATGAACATCTCAGGGAAGGGGGGAGGTGGTCCCTGGGGAAATGGTATGCAGGCTTGCTCAAAATCTGTGGACTCCCTCATCAGAGCTCTCCTGGTTGATTCATTTAGCAGGTATGATTGAGGTGCCCTCTATAGCTAGGGGACAGATGTGAATGAGATACAACCTCTGCCTCACACGTCCAGAATACAGACTCGAAGGATTTGAAGGTCCATCCTTGCCCAATTATCCAGCAAAGGCATGAATTCCTTCCATGAAGTCCCTGCCAAAGCTTTGTACTACTGCCCTAGAGTTAGCACTAATAGCAAAGAAGGCTCTTTGGCAAATACTACTGCTAATCCACATATCCTCCCTGTCATATGTATGCAAATTCTGTTGGTTTAAATTTAAGTGCACTATCTTATCTCTACCCCTGGAAAGTACCTTCCTTTTAAAAACTGTCCTGTGGTTCTAACCTATTAAGAACTTCTTGGAGACAAAGTATTCATTAGGCCCCCAACACTGGGTCTGTGCACACGTGACAAGCAGGTCAGCCATAACTTTATCTAGGTCTTCATAAAGATGTTAATTGAGACATTCCCAGTCCTGAAACATGGCTTGTGTGCCAGGCTGATGCTCTGCTCTCTGTATCTGTGGTTGGGTCAACAGGTTTCAATACCACCCTCTTAACTCCCTGTTACTTTATAAACTCATCCCGGCCAACCTGTAAAATAAAGGCCTTTAAGAATCCCTACTAATTAAATGATAGTAAATTATACAGTAAAAAGATTGTTTAGTTAGACCCCAGAATAGACCTCAGGTGTATGTAGAGATTAATTATGTGTCCTGATCCACCAAGAAAC
Source organism: Meles meles (assembly GCF_922984935.1). Lineage (NCBI taxonomy): Eukaryota > Metazoa > Chordata > Mammalia > Carnivora > Mustelidae > Meles > Meles meles. The sequence continues at coordinate 80,289,151 of NC_060079.1, forward strand.
CCCAGTTCATACCTGTAACTCTGATTCACTCCCACAATGTCCTAAGGTGGATAATAAATTATTATTTACGGCCCCCTGAGTTATTGAACTGATGAACCAAATTTTTATAACCATCTTCCCCTATAAATCCCGTGGTCCCCTCTCAAGCAGGTTTAGGGAAGCGATTTTCTCTCTTCCTTGTCATAGTATCTGTGAGTACTTAGGCATTTTGCCATCACAGAACAGTCAATTCTGGAGGGCTGCGATCGGTCACTGCTATCTTCCTTGTGGCTAACGTGGTTCCTGGATCATACAAATACAGACACTAAATACTCAATTCACTATGAGGAAACTAAATTAATGAATATTTATGTTCCTTCATGCCCTAGTCTGTCCAGTGTGATTCTGAGACTTGATGAATATGTTCTTAGGCTGGTGAGGACATGTGGGTCCTGATGTGAACCTTGCCATCTTTCTGTGGACTTCCTTTACCTTTTGGCACATCCCATTGTGAAGGTTTTATTTACTCTTCTCCTTCATGCCTTCAGCCTGTCAGCCTGGCTTTCCAGGTGAGAAATGGCCTATTGCCTCTGGCCTGAGGTTTCTTTAGACTTTAGTGAAGTAATAGATCCCCTCGCAAAGGTCCTGGGAAACAGAGTTAGCAGGGCGTGGTTTTACCTCTTTGCTCCTCCCTGTCTCCCACATACAGGATTGGAACATTCGGATTCAATGACAGGATCCATCACATGGGACTTCTGGTCAAAGACGATGATCCTTTGTTTCTCTTTGCTTGCATTTGTCTGCCAAAATGTCCATGATCACTTAGCATCCTATTTCATTCGTTTCCCATGATATACATAAAAATAACCTGAAGGGGGAAAAAAAGATACTTTGAATACCGCCCATTCTAACTTAAAAGAAAAATCCTGTATTTGATCTCTGTAATTATGCTCTGTGTTCGGGGGTCATGCTCAATTACTATGCGATGATTTTCAAAAGACATTTAGTTTAATTAAAAACTCGTTATTGAGTGCCTACTGTGTGTAACACATATATTTCCCTATACCTTCTGAACAATAGGAAAAATGAAATATTCAAATGGCATGGCACTTTTCTCTGAAGGGGAAAACCTTATGAGATGAGATCTTTGTGCATTGGCTAGCAGATGCCAGGAATACAACTTATTTTTAGAGTAATTTTAGGCTCAGTACAGAAAACAGTTGAGTGCATTTTCATAAAGTCCTCCGGTTTCCATGGCAAATGGGGCCATTATTTCTTCTGAAATGGAAGGCTTTTACTTATACTTTCCAAATGCTTTTCATATTGTGCCAAAAACTCAAGTCAGTCCAGAAACAAGTACACTACTGGCTTATTGTTAAAAGCAGTTCTTAAGTAAAAATGTGCAGCAGGTCAAAGTGACTTTCCACTCAGGCCTGTGGAGAACACCGGATAATACACTCCACTCAAATGGCATGCATTCATCTCGGATGTGGACAGCGGGGCCTGTGAGAAGTTTAATGATCCAAAGTACTTCATCATGATGAGATCGAAACACAGTAAGTTTAGATGTATGCCATGAAGACTATAATGTTTCTTAAGTTACAAGATGCAGGCTCAAAAAAAATCACTGATATGCAGATCTATTTAATACCTAATATTCATTATGCATATTAAAACATAAACTACAAAAACTAGATAATTTTGTAAGCTCTGCTTAATTTCACGGTAGGTGATGATCTTTCTTTCTTAGAGGATCACAGATTTTTTAATATTGAATATTAAATGGATTTTGGAAATGCAACTAATTAGACCAATAAATATCAACATGATATTTATATTGTTTACTGATTCTCTGCTTGTAAAAAAAAATTACACTATTACTATAGGAAATCAGTTACAAATGAAAACGTCTAGACAAAATTGGAGTTGAATCACCTTTTCCTTTCAGCACAGATAAAGTATACAGTATCAATTTAAATTAATGGAATTAAATCTAAAATAATTTTGAGACAAAATCATATTCTTTCACTTAACATAAATGCTTATTAGCCACCCTTAAATGTCCTGTTGAATTATATTGCCGACAGTACGTCTCGGTGGGAGATCTATAACTACTAACCTATGACTAACGTTTATGTATAACAAATACATAACTAAACAAGGATGGGCTGTTCACTTACTAAATCCTTCTTCAGTATGGAACCTGGACAAATAAATGAGTTGGGTCAAGAAAGGTTAGCAATCTCCTCTGTCTTCTGGCCACTGACCAACAAAACATAGATTTTAATACAGGTTGATAGCGCTCGCTCAACCAGCTTTTGGTCCTTCTTCCATGTGTTAAGCTTGCAAGTCACTGCTGTGTCTCCTTTCTGGCACCCACCCCTATAATAGCATAAGCAGCTCCACTTTTCATTCTCTCAAGATCTCAGGTCACATGGAATGATAAACCAACCTTATACTCACCTCTGTCATCTTTGTTTCTGTATAAATTAAATAATTCTGGATAGATTTTAGAACCATGGCCAATTCAATATGGATGTACTAGGGCTATCTGTTACAGAATAAACAAATTATAGAGAGTTGAGAATTCATTTCAAAAATGTGATTCACAGACCTACTTGGTCCATTGTAGCCTTCAAGATGAGCCAGGTTAGGGTCTCTTGGGTGGCTCAGTTCATTAAGCATCTGCCTTCAGCTCAGGTCATGATCCTGAGGTCTTAGAATAGAGTCCCCCATGGGGCTCCTCGCTCAGTGGGAAGACTGCTTCTCCCTTTGTCATGCTACTCCCCCTGCTTGTCCACTCTTGCTCTCTCTCTCTCTTGCTCCCTCTCTGACAAATAAATAAAAATAAAATATTTTTAAAAAGGTGAACTGGGTCAGTTCTCAGTAACACCAAAGTTAGTTCAATGGCAATATGAAAGAGGTCGACATTTGACACAGTGAAATGATTTCACTGTGTTAATGAATGTCTCCTTCTGTGCCATCCTTAACATCTCTTCCCCAGAGTAGGTGTCTCTTTTAATGCTTATCGGGCCAAAATATATGCTTTGAGCCACTTTGAGTTATTTGAATAGCATCATTTGAGTATTTAGCGCTTGGTCCTTTTTTGATTGTGTGGGTCTTCTGTTTGACTCAAAGCACTTTTCTTCCCTTTCCCCAAATAAGAAAGAATAATATTTATAGGACCCACAGGGTTTGATGGCAGGAATTGGGCCTTCTCTCCTACCTCTAACTGTTTCCTGCTCTTCCAGCATGAAGTGGGAAGGAGGGAAAGAGAAACAGACAAAGTTCTTCATTTCCTGGGCAAAGGTAGGATTCTTTCCATCTCTACTTCTCTAACATCTGTTGCTGCCAAAAAAATGTCTACTTGGCATGTGTCCAAAGCTGGCTCTCTCTTCTTGGATTCCAGATGTGTCTTCAGCAGGAAGTCCTATGGGGCCTCATAATGCACGTTTTCTTAAAACAAAAGCTGTATCTTATTATTGCTTCCAGCTCTTCCTTACTTCCTACCACAGGAAGGTCTACATGAAATCTTGGGCTACCTTTTTAGGGTATCTATGATGTGGATCAATCCTGTGGTTCTCCCTCAATGTCCACTGACAATGAGAAATGCATGTCTCTTTGGGGGTTGACTTCTTCAACGATACGACTCTTAGGAAATTCACACAAAGTGTGTGACTGACAACATCTTAAGATCTATTTTCTTTTCTTTTCTTTTTTTTCCTTTTACCTTCACAAAACAATGTAGGCCAAAGGAAGACATCTTCTAACAGGACACTTCAGGTGGTTAGCTAGAAAAGCTAACCAGAGAACAGGCTTGTTGGTATCTATAACACCATTCCCATCCTTGCCTGAGGCTAGCTTTTCTTCTATATATTGGTGTCTCTATGAAAACCTCAAGACCCTTCCAAAGAGCAAGGCAGAAACAACAGTGTGATCTGATTTATTCTAGTTTTCCTCCAGATAAAATGCTAATGGTTTCCTTTAACAAGCTTCTCATTTCTGAGTTAAAACTAAACAAAACCAAATAAAAAACAGCTCCAAACAGCCAACCAAGGCAGTGCTTGGTGAAGGATACTAATTGGATGTGTCTCATTAGAGGCACAAAATCACTGGGACGAGAGTCTGGCTGGAGCAAATAGATGGGAAAGGGGAAAATTTAGGAAGTACTTTGACAAGTAAAGATCCAGTGCAGGGCTGCATGACAACAGGTTACAATGTGTAGTTGGACAGAGATGGTCCAACTTAATGGTGCCGGCCAAATTACTATTTAGAAGGAGCTTAGGGGCAAAAGTACATTTGGGTTTAAAAGAGGAGAGTGTCAGCTTCAATGGCTTTTCTTGAAATGCCTTACCTTAGTAAACGTGTTTTTCACAAAATCACATAGGAATTTGGGTGGTCTGCATAGAGCCATGAAAATTCTGAAGGTGCTAGAATTCTGACCAAGCTCTCCTTATAAACACGACAAAACTAAATTAAGCAAATCCGTGTCACCACTAATCAGTCAAGCTATATGAGAGATGGGGATGACAGAAGGATCAGACCTCAGTTCTCAGAAAGCCTTGCAGTAGCTGGAATGGGGCAAGTGCCTGCAGCTAGCTGAGCTTGGAACGCTGGAGAATGAAGATGAATCGCGTACCCGGGCATTCAGGGGGGTTGTGAGTCATGCCGTGAGTCTCTCCGAAGGTTCAGGAGTGAAGAAAGACACAGCAGACTGAAGATTGCATGGAATTTTAATACTAGAAAGGAAGAAAACACTGGATCATTTGTTGCACCTGCCTTGTAGTTTCATGAATACCCTCTACGCATGGCTGTTTTCCCAACTGGAGAAAGAATACAGATTTTTTAAAACGCTGGCAGCTTTGAGAAATAGAATATATAGGGTTAGAAAGATGATAGAAAACACTGTCACTCATCTTACAGATGAACTATTAGGTATGTAGAGTATATACTATATCCAGAGTTAAGAATTAAGTGGTCAAATGGAGATGTTCAAGTTTCATCAGTGGTAATGTTCTTATTTGGATAAAAGAAAGTCCGTAGCCTATGACTGAGAGCCAACTTTTCATGAATCCTTGTTAATGCTTATTGCCTGTAATCCTCATTCACTGCTTGCGGTATGTCTAACTGGACTAGCCCACTAACATTGCCAAGTCCTCTGGGCTGAGGCACAGAGGGTCTGTCAGGCAACACAAGGTACGTTCAGCACTTCAGAACTGAATGTATTGAATGTATCATTCAATACACATTTTTTTTTAAGATTGTATTTATTTATTTGGCAGAGCAAGAGAGCACAAGCAGGGGGAACAGTAGAGGGAGAGAGAGAAGCAGGCTCTGCTGAGCAAGGAGCCCAGTGCAGAACTCGATCCCAGGACCCTGGGATCATGACCTGAGCTGAAGGCAGACATTTAACCATCTGAGCCATGCAGGCGCCCCTCGATACACACATCTGGTTAAAAGTGACTGCCAATTTCCTACTACATGGCCCGAGTACCATTGAGTCCATCAGATTGGGGGAAACAAATAAAAATAAAAGCCCAAAGTATTTAAGGATTCTACTTCAATTGAAGAAAAAGCATTAAAATCAACCAAGCAATTTGCAGGAGTTTCAAGATGCCACTGTAAGAGATGACAAACAAATTACTAAGAAACTTGGGCAGCCCTAATCTTATCTCTGCTCACTAATTTGGTCTTGTAGAGAGTATTATTTCATAATCAAAGAAGGCAATTAATACAGCTGCCATCGAAAAATAGAAGGATGTTCACAGCTCATGTGGTAATAATTTGCCAATGAACGATAACAAGTCAGTATGTGCCTTCAACAGTTCTAAGAAAAGCTTTACCTGAAGATCTTTTGGTTTAGTTGGAAACAGAGAAGTACTAGCCTAGGCTCCTGCCACCCAGTCCTCCTGACAGGAGAAAGGGATTTCTTTTAAAGTCTTACCTGCTTTAACAATTGTCAAATGGATATCTGGCTCATTGACGAATGACATTCCTTGGTTTCCCACACAGAGAAGGTATAATAAGCACACCTTTTTTCCTTATGCTCAAGGCTTTGAAAAATGATACTGCACCTCTGACTTTTTTCATGTCCAAAATATAAGGAAACTTTTTAGTCCGCGAGGAAATTTTGGCTTAGTCTCAAGGGTCTGTTGAATCCATGCCCCCCAATGGGCACAACAGGCATCCTAACTAGAACATCACACATTATAGTTCACTCTTTCCAAAGAGAAAAAAAAAAAGAAAAGAAAAAAAAATCTTGAAAGTACTGAAGTAACATTAAACAGTATATGTTAAGAATAACAATCTTACAAAGAGAGTAATTTCCAAGTAGAGTCTATGTTATGTTACAATGTATATTTATTAGCAATTACATATTGAAGGAAATCTGTGTTAAAGGGGCACACACAGGGGCACCTGGGTGGCTCAGTGGGTTAAAGCCTCTGCCTTCAGCTCAGGTCATGATCCCAGAGTCCTGGGATCGAGCCCTATATCGGGCTCTCTGCTTAGCAGGGAGCCTGCTTCTACCTCTCTCTGCCTGCTTGTGATCTCTCTCTGTCAAATAAATAAATAAATTCTTTAAAAAAGGGGGGGGGCACAGTTTTGTAAACTGGCCTTCCCTTTATACAATCCTCCTCTTAAAAAATAGTTTAAGCTTAAAAAAATGTGTATTTCCAGGGTGCCTGGATGGCTCAGTTGGTTAAGCAGCTAACTCTGGGGTTCAGCTCAGATCATCATCTCAGGGTCCTGGGACAGAGCCCTGCTTTGGAATTTTCACTCGGGACAGAGTCTGCTTGAGATTCTCTTACCCCTTCCCTCTGCCCCTCCATGCTCTTTTTCTCTCTCTAAAAAAAAATAAACAAAAATCTTTTAAAAACATGTGTATTTCCAAAAGAAATAATATAAGATAGCACTTTAGCATTTCTGTTCTGTAACATACTGGCTCTGCCTTCTCCTGCAAATTACTTAAACTCTGTATGCTTCAGTTACTTATCAATATAAACAAAGATAATAACACCTATTATACAAGCATTTTGTAAGGTTTAATAAAAAAGATCTTTGAAAAATGCTTAGTAGAGTTCCTGGTGCTTGGTAAATAATGGCTATTATTTTTGTAAAATGAAAATTGGATTTCTGAATATATATATACAGTTGGCTTTGTTCAAGTTCCTTATAGATCTCAAGTGATAAATTGTTTTTGGAATGCTCGAGAAGAAAGAATAGTTAGAAAGTTCATTGAGAGAAAAATAAAGAAAGAATTAGTACAGAGACTGAATGAAGAAATCCACAAAAAGTAAAAAGCACTGGGACTAATTTTTCAGGGTTTCAGATAAATGATGACCATAAGCAGGATTGCTGGCTGTGAGTGCCCTCTAAGTCGTCATTAAGAAAATCAAAGACATGTTTTTAGGAAGTATTGGAACAAAACAATAAGGATATAGGCTCTTACTATTTATGTATGTATACTTACACACACACACAGAAATATTTTGATGAATCAAATATATATGATGATGGAAACATTTGGAGAAGAACTATACTTCATATTTTTGTTCAGTGTCATGAATGAAAATAAGACCATTCTATCTCATTATTTCCACCATGAGATTAGTTCCATTTTATGTTGCCAGACACAAGATTTATCACTGCCTTTGAAAATCATCAAAGATCTGAAAACTAGATTGTTCAGGATAATTCAACATAGCACAGACTTTTTTGGAGAAAAAAGATTTCCATCATATTTTCTTTATTTGATTAATGCATCAATACATTATGATTTTTTAGTATTCTTGGTGGCATTGAACTTCATAGAGGAAAAATTCAGCATGTCTGTGATCATTATATGTGTATATTTATTTTCTTTCGTTACTTAAAATTTCACTGTTAATTTTATTAAAAAGCTCTGAAGCTGTCGTGGCTTCTTTACGCCATCAAAACGGCAGATAATGTCGCCACAGCTTCCTCTCTGTTCGTTCTCCTCTCTCCTCTCTCCCTTTCTTTTATGCGTGCCCGCGGGTGTGTGCGCGCGCACACACACACACACACACACACCCTTCGACGTATAAATGCATTCACACAGCTGTGTGACACTCACTGGCCAAAAAAATCAAAGGATGTTGTAACCCATTGCAAATCCCTTCCGGGGGCTCTTTAATGCGACTGAAATTAGAGAAATCCAAACTAAATTCAGAGCAGCCTCCTCACAACTGTACTCAATGACCACAGCTGGCGACTTCAGGGGAAAACAAATCCTCTGCAGGGCTGGGATCCACCACAGAAGCCAGTCTGAATGGAGGCAGTCAGTGGCCACGGGTAGGCTGGGGAGGGTCATCTATATGCCGGTCGGCTCAGTACTGACACGGGTCCATCCCTTAAAGCGTTGTCTTAAGAGCCACAAAGAATACCCAGTTATACCCGCTCATCCTTGTCCTTTTTCTGTATCTTCTCTGAGGCACAAGGACCACAAACTCATTCTCTACAAGTAGTTTCATCATTATCTTAGGGTGTGTGGAGGGTTATGAACAAGTATGGCTTAGCTCACTGGCCTCCTGGGGCGCTGATGGCCAGTTTACATCCTGTATGAATGAATTCCCTTGGGGGTTACATGGCGTGAATCTGGCTCTGAGAGCAGCCAAGTGCTTCTATTATCCAAAATATCTAAGCAGTGAGGATTCTGGAAGGCTTAAATATGGCTGGCACCCATTTGGCAAGATTGTTCTAAGTCTCAGATTACTGCAGAACCTTCCAAATAGCAAGTTGAAAAAAGTGAAACTGTTTCCAAAACGCTTCTCAGTTGATAAACTTATTTTTCAAAGCTTTACTGGTATAAATACAGGTCACTCTTAAAAGATAAAGTTCAGTATTGTGCATGCTCTAACAAATGTTTATAGACTAGTGATAATGGATATAACAGGTATATGTATTTTTAAATTAGCCAAATAACCAGGTAATGCAAGGAGCAGGCTGTTTATGTTTACCAGAATCCCACAACTGTGCTAAACTTTCACAGCTAACTGGTTATGGTTTACCTGGAAGCCAGGAGATCCTACCAGTCCCGTTGAGGAGGGCACAGCCCCTGCTCTGTGGCTGGGGTCATAGAGAGAAAGGAGACAACTCGTGGCCCAAAGAACCCAAGGAATCAGAACATCTGAGTTCTAGAATTTATTCCATCTGGGGTTGGCTGTGTGTAACTTTAAGCCAGTTACAGTTCAGGACTTTAGTTCTCCATCTGTCAAGCAGACATCGTAAATCCTGTTCTACCTGCCTCCCAGCATTTTTGTGAAAATGAAAAGGGGCATTTCGTATGAAGTCACACTGCAAATTACAAATTGCCATAGAAACACCATTTAGGATCATTCACTCATGCTTGCAAAGTTAAAACATGCATTAATTTGGCAAACTTTCATAGTGAGCTTGTCATGTGCTGGGCTGCATGTAGCATGTTGAACTGGTCCCTCTTTAGACAATTCTGATTTCAGGGCCTCTTTAAGTGACCCCCAGATCTGCTCAGAGGCCATTTGTCAAGGCTGCAAAACATGCATTTTAAATAGTTCCTTAAGCCTGCCACCCAGTAGGAGAGCTCCACCTTCCCACCGCTGTTCATACTGTTTGATAACTTTTTCCTGTAACCAGAACAGGAAAATAAATGGTATGGGTGATCCCCACAAGCCATGAGTGAACAGAATAATGACATTAAACCTAGATATGAAGGAGTGGGAGGATGGAGATCCTGAGATGCCTGAGGCACTCCATACACAGAAGCCATCAGAGTGCTAAATAGTCAAGACATTCTACCTATGGATGAAACATGACACACTGGATGTATAAGACATTTATGTATTCAAGATAGACCAAAATGCACAGGAGCTCTCAGTATTTTGTGAGGTCTTCAGTCAGCCACCTTTTGGTGACAACCCATTCTGTCCCCAGAGCATCCAACCCCAGAAATACTGACAAGACCCATGGTTATTTAACAGGCTCTTTGACAATCTGCAGCCATTATCTCTTTGTCTCTCCAAGGGAACAAGTGTCTGTCGCTGACCTGGGGTACCTTGCTCACACCTCAATTACCCAGTCTGCAGGAAAGACTGAGGAGGTAGAGAGATGGAACGCGTGAACATCACATGCCCCACATTCCAGGTCGAACACTTTAGTTATCCTGTCAGCCCACCCCATGTGTTCTTCCCCTCAAGACTAGCTGCCTGTTTTAAACAGATTAATAAACCATGGTGTGTGGGAAGTTAAATTGATCTCTGAGTTTTGTTTTGTTTTGTTTTCTGCCCTGTGACCCCCCTAGGATCAACATCCTATGGCTGCCAATGCATAGAAGTCACTTCCCACATGACACCAGAATTTTAAAGCGGCTGCAGCCTGCAGTTGGACTCTATTAAGCCTAATGATAGATACCCTTTCACACACCCACCGCCTCGCTACTGCTACGTTACCTGCAGGTCCTGTTTCTTAGCTGACAACTGTTAAACCATACTTGTGTCATTGCTAATTCTAATGCCCTACGTGAACTGAGTTCTGTTCCAAGCCCTTTATATCGATGATTCTATTGATTCTTGTGAAAAACCTAGGAGGTTGATAGCATAATTATGCTCCTCATATTTAAGAAGAAGGAACAGAGACGCAGGAAGATTAAGCTGTTTGCTGAAGTTGTTTGCACAAGACCATGCAGCTAGCAGGTGGGAATGCTGAGCAGTCTTGCCCAAGAGCTCTTGCCTTAACCGTCATGTTGAGAGCTGTTTGTAATCTGTCTGCAGGGCCTTTGGACTTCCCAGTCTTTTAATGCTCTCTGTCCCTTTGAGCTGTCAACAGAGCTAAGGTCTTCCCATTCCCCACTGCTCAGCCTATGCTGGGAGACAGTGTAAAAAATGTGGAGGCTAATTCAAAGGAGAAGATTGAGGAAAGATGGGATGCCCACGTCAGAGACTGGAGCACGGCTTTACGCCAAGAGCACGTGCACGGAGAGGAGTGACTTTAGAGCAGCTACACCCTGAGGAGGGGAAGACAGATGCTGTGCTCTCTTGGCAGACAATTATTTTCCTCTGTAGCCTTCACCACCCAGGGGGACATACACACGTGGTCCAAAGAGAAGGAAGCTGCACTATAACATGCAAATGACTCGAGAAGCTTCAGAAGAAGTTGCAACCCCTTTCTGCTCTAACCCAGCTCCATAAGGCTTTTCCTGGCACTTGGTATGCGTGATTGCAATCAACCCACACCCCAGCCTGCATAAAAGGCATGGCTCTATTTTAGAGATGAGGAAGAGGTCCAGAAACACTCTGTAATAGCCCCAGAAGGCAAAGCTAATAAATCGTAAAAGTGGATTACGAACTCAGGTCTCAATGACAGCAGAACACATGTTCTTTCCATTCTACTTCAGCACTGGTGAGCCTCCACTGATAAGAAATCCCAAGAGCCACGTGAAAGCCACCCTTCCACCCCCTTTGCTGAGACACTCCCCGACGGTGATTCATTCCTTTTCTTTTCTTTTCTTTTTCTTTTGAGAGGCAGAGAGAGAGGCAGAGGGAGAGAGAGAATCTTAAGCAGCCTCCACACAGAGCCCAACACAGGGCTCCATCTCAGGACCCTGAGATCATGACCTGAGCTGAAATCAAGAGTCGGGTGTTCAACCGATTGAGTCACCCAGATGCCCGGACGAGGATTCATTTCTGTGGCAGCCCTGCTTCTGGAGGTTTGGGTCTGACTGGGCTGAGCATCCAACTGACCTCCTGGGAGACCAGGGGGTGCAGAAATGAGCAGAAGGCACGGGAGCCACGGACATAGTTAAAGCTAGGATAACTCTTCTCAGAGAGTGGTTCGTTTCTGTAAGTTGTAAGATGTTTCTCTGCCTACCTCCAGCCCCAGCCACATCCCTTGAGTTTTTGGCTAGATCAGCTTATACAGCAGTCAGCTTTCAAAAATATCTCCTAGGCCACATGTGGCCCAGATTTTCAGACATTCCAGAACTGTCCAGTTTGATTTATACATCCCACACCTAACAGATCACCCAGGCAGTGCTGACCTGTGGAGCGATTCCCCTCACACGTCATCTACCATCTGCGCTGACCTTGTTGCAAGAGACAAGAAAATTAAGAAGACGGTGGGAGATTCGTTCCTGATTTACAGAACCAGGATCGTTAGTGGGGACAAATAGCACTGACATGCTCTTAAGAAGGGGGCAAATTATGCCTATAATTCTAATTTATCAAATTGGTTATCATTCTAATTCTAGTTATCATTTAATTGGTCATAGTTTTTCTGTTGATTGTAAAACAAGTAACCTGTCTATAAAATTAGTAAATATCTTATAATACTAAAATTGTACAATTCTTATAGATTGTAAACTTCTGTAATATATCTCTCGATGGAAACTTTCTAATTAAAATCTAGATCAATGGACCCTGAAGTATAGGAAAGGGACCCCAGGGGACTTTGAAGTTATTGCAAGATTTCTAAGAATCCATATAAACCGAAAAAGAAAATAATAGGCTGTGCACATGTATGTATTACTACTTTTCAAATGTATGCTTCAATTGAAAATGCAAATTTTCACTGAAGAAAAATGCAAATTCACATACAATTGATACTGAATTCATGGCAATTCTTGTTCTTAACCCTTTATTTAATTGATTGATTCTAAAAGTATATTTCCTGTTACATGGAAAATTCTAGAAGAAAAGGCATTAAAAAGGCATCCTTGCCTTCTAAGAGCCTGGGAACCATGGATCTAGTGGGATTATCTTTTTTTGGTATCGCACCCATTTGAGTCATCAACAGTGAACCTTTGACCTAAGTTGTCAAGATTTCTTCAGAGGCACAATTGATCTACATCTGGCCTGAGTCAGACGATTCAGACTGACTGGGAGTTCTCTGCTTTTTCCTTTTCCTTTAATTTTATCTACACCAATCAGCACTGTAAACTCTTCCGAGAGGTTGTAATGGAGGCCCGGGGCAAAGGTCACTTCCTCTTTGGAGTCTCCCTGACCCTACATGCAGAACTGCTGTCTGTCCTCTGCCCCCATGCCTTATAATCCCCCTATTATACCACTGAACACACAGAACTTCAAGCATCTGCCCCCATACCTCCAGTTGAGTAAAGGCACAAAGACAGCCAACCTCCCCCCAAACCCCCTGCCTGCCTTGGAAAAGAAGGTTACTGATCCTGAAGTCCCCTTGTAGAAGAACTACAATGATCATCACAGAGGTTTCATGTAGAAACTACTGGATGAGTTACAGGTGATAATAATTAATTCCCTTCACAGCATGTCTTCATGATGGCCCTGTAACGTGATTTAGAGAAATAAACAAACCAGTGAGTTGAGAGAGCAATGACACTAAACACAGAAAACAGAGAACCAGGAGAAGGCCATGGAGTAGGGCTGCTGCCATGCAGAGAAGGAAGAGGATATATAATTAAAAATAATAATAATAAATAATAAAAATGATGAGGCACATCCGGTGAGAAACCTGCAAGTAGTTGGATGGCTAGTAATATTCACTCTTACCAAGTGCCTGTTATGACCCTGTCCTGTTGTTCATATTAATGCAAGCAACAACTTATTTCTCTGAAAAACCCCATGAGATATATGCTATCATTCTCCCCATCTTGAAGAAAAGGAAATTTAAACAGAGTCGTTGAGTAACTTGCCCCAATTCCCACTCGCATTTAGTGAATAGCAGAGGGCGATTCATATACAGATGAACATGGCTTCTGCAATGGGAAGACATGGATTTCTTTAACCCCCTACACCATCCCCAGTTCCTTAGCATAACCTCAACGTCAGGAATGAAAGACTGGTACAGAGAGGAAAAGACGGTTATCTGGGGACACTTGTTCTAAGAAATACCATAAGCAGTTATATATGTACCTAATTCTTATGGCAACCCTACGGGAAGGCATCGTTATTATCCCCATTTAGAAATAAGGGAACTGAGACAGGGGAATTTGTTAACTGACCCAAGATCACACTGGAAGGAAGTGGTAGAACCACTTCTGAGCAGAGATGATCTTATTTATCTTCATCACACAACACGATGCCTGGCTTAAGATAAGTGTTCAATAAAGCATTTTGCAATTTAATTAAGTAATCAGTTTCAAGGGTAGACATGTTCTCTAACTACAGGCAAGACAGTGGGACTGGGAAAGAAGAGAGGCAGGAAGGCGGGATTTGTCCCTTCCTCCTTCTCACCATCCTTCTCTCTTTTTCTTTCTTGTTCTTTTGAAAAATATAGATTGAGCATCTACTGTTTCAAATACTCCAGTAGAAAGCATTACAAAATGTGGCTCCTTAAGCTCCAATAAGCTTATAGTAACATCGGGACAGAAACCTGCAATCAAACAATAAATGTGCAAAGATGCCATGGAAAAATAATGGCATAGAAGTGCCCATGGGTGTTGACACTTCAAATGATGCTGAATGACCAGTAGAAACCAGAAGGACAAAAAGCAGGAGGGGCGAGACTACCACGTTGACAACACGGGCATGAAGGATGAACTCACACTATACAGAAACACAAAAGATCTTCATATGGTTGGAGTGAAGAGGGGACGTGGTCCAAGGTGGGAGACTGGGCTGGAGGACCCCCTTGCACTGAGCTGAGGAGTCAGAGCACATCTCGAGAAGGAGCAAGAGACACCAAGGCTTGTGATCAGGAGGATGAGACAGTGATCAGACACGCAGCTTAAAAATCTCCCTAGCAGGACTGTGAGGAAAATGGTGGTAGTGGAAAGTAGGGGCAAGAAGAGTAGTTGGACTACGTTTCTGATAAAGGCTGGGTGGTCCTAGGCTGAGGGTCACGAAGCCACCGGTCATGGGAAGCACCTTCACAAAGCACTCAGGATTTCTCAGGGGTGCGGAGTTTAAACTCTCTCCAGCATGTCTAGAATGGAAGGCATGGAGAAGAAGGTGGCATTCAAATAAACTTACACTAAGATAAAGCTTAAATATTTTGACTTTTGCTTGAGATCACTTCATATTATGTCTCTGGTTGTATCTTCTCTCTCTAGAACTTCTTTTTAATGAGGGAGGAATAGGAAGAAAACTCCTAGTAGTCTTAAGAGGGATGTATCACAGTCATCCATGTGACAAGCAGGAATAAAAAGGAATGGATGAATCCCAGCAGCACTAGATGTCAGGCCCCCAGCACTTGGACAGTGGTAAGAAGGAGCTGAGGAACAGAGAAAACGGCTAGCATGGCTGGGTTTCCTGCAAGAGGCTTTGAGCATTAGACAAGTAGTAGGTGTGGAAATGCAGACTGTGAGCCCAGTTATAGACCTGCCATGCTGGAGGTGCCCACAGGACCCTCACATGGAGAGAGGCAGAGACACAGACCAGAGTCATCTGCATCCAGGGGTAGTTGAAGCCTGGGTGTGAATGAGCTTCAACCAGGAACATGTCTAAAGTAATGAGAGAGGAAAACCAAGGTGTGCTCCCAGGCAGCTTGGCTCTCAAAGGTCTGAAGAAAGGAGACTGAGACAGTGAGTGAGAGGAGGAGGAAATTTTCAGAGCGATAGGAGAAAATCAAGGAGAGGGGCATCACAAAAGATAAGAAGAGAATGATGCAAAAAAGGGGAAGTCAACTTTGTGAACTGCTGCCAAGAGGTCAAGAATGCCCTTGTGTTTCAGCCCCTGGAGGGTGGTGATTATCCTACCTTGGCAGTACACTCCAGTGGCTGCAGAAATGGAGGGAGCTGGGGCCTGAATTATGCAGAGCATCTGGGAAGAATGACAGCTGGCTGGATGTTCATAGGTGTCACCTGCAATTTCTTCGAAAGACCACATTAAAGTAGTCACGCAAGACACATGAAGGCCACGCCCTGGTATTGATGTAGCAATTTATATATACTTTCTTTTTTTTTTAAAGCTAGAGGAGGAATCCGCTAAACACTGCCTTTCTTTAGTGTTCCTGGAGCAATGCCAGTCCAGTCCTGTAACTTGCGTTGGGTGTTAGGAACTCCTCAAACAGAAGACTTCTTGTTAATCTCTCCAGATGTGAATTTTATTTATTTTTTATTTTTTTAAAGATTTTATTTATTTATTTGACAGACAGAGATCACAAGTAGGCAGAGAGGCAGGCAGAGAGAGAGGAAGGGAAGCAGGCTCCCTGCAGAGCAGAGAGCCCGATGCGGGGCTCGATCCCAGGACCCTGAGATCATGACCTGAGCCAAAGGCAGAGGCTTAACCCACTGAGCCACCCAGGTGCCCCCAGATGTGAATTTTAAAGGGAGAAACCATAGTAACCCTTCTCTAAAACAATGAAACAGAAGAAAACAGTGTCCCTGAATTTGACATTACTTAATAAAGAGCGCAGTTGTGGTCACTTTCCCTAACTATTTCCCTTTGCTGTCACTAGACTCAGCCCCGTTAGAAAGGTGTCAGGAACATGACTTGCGATAGGTTCTGTTCTCCATTTTCCACATCCCGACAGTGTTGAGCCCGTGGGTCTCTGGCAGTGTTTGGATGGAAACTCTGTTTATACCCAGAAGTCCTGCATTTGGTCCTGAAATTCAGTTGCCCTAAAAACAGCCAGCTTCAGTTCATAGAGCTAGAGAATACCCACCAGGCAACCCAAAGTGATATTATGCATCCCTGGCAGAAATCTGCCTACACTTTGTAAGCACTTTTATAGCTGTAATATAATGGTTCTTTTGCAAATGGCAGTAACATAGGGAGCAACCAAGGTCATGTTCTCACTGTCTGCATTGGGACTTGGGAAGAGCTGGCAGAACTCACTACACTTCATGGTAATGGGGACTGCCACTCCCGCTTCACTGGCATCGCGCCCTGGGGGGAAAAGCTTGTCTCAGTTGTTGGTAACATCCTTCTGATACTGTTTCTCTGTACAGTATTAGAATTGCTCCAAGTTGATAACTGTTTCTCCTAGTTAATAACAGCTCTCTTCTTTTTATTTCTTTCTCATTTAGAAGGAAAACTGCAAAGTGCTACTGTCGAGAGAAATTGTGACTTCTCTGCATCAGTATGACTCTTTCATGTTTTCTTAGCAACTCACTGAAAGCCTTCAGTCTAATCTGGGCTCGTGGCACCACCTAAACTTGCACATTACAAGTTACAAGTTTGCTTCACCACCGCCATCCCTCCGCCCCCAGACACGCACCCACACCCACGTGCACGCACGCATGCCTGCACCGTCCTCGTGCATCAGCCAGAAGGTACAAATGTTCTGTTTGTACAACCACTAAAGCACGACTTACAAGCCATTACTGAAGATCGCTTTGTCTTTCCTAGGCTGCAGAGGTTGTAGGGGTCCTTGGGTAATTTTGCTCTGTTCTTGGCATCATCAAATAGGCATAATCTCACTTTCTATGTCTGGATGCTTTTGCTGTGCAGTGACTCCTCATAGTTAAGAGGATTGATATGACATGTAGAGTAGTTGAGTGATTAGGTCTTAGAAGGGGATTTTGTGTGTGTGTCTTGTTTTCCTGTTCTATCACGTACAGCAGACTTCTGTGATACCTTGTCAAGTAACTCTGACACATCTTTGGGGATCTTCTGTAGCTTTTCCCCAAGCTTTTTGAGACCCTCCATTAATCTCCTTAACATAGCCAGCCTTGTTCTTTGCAGATCATTTTTCATCAGGGAAATGGTCTTTATTTCCTATTTTCCACGGTCTTCTTATATAGCAAACACTCAGGTGCCTACACTTTTCTCATCCTTTTAATTTAAAAAGGCACTTCAATTTCTTTGTTGGGCACAAGGTCAAATTCTTAAAAAAAAAAAAAAAAACAATAAAGTAAACAAACAAACAAAAAAAACCCAAAATTTGTCAGGCTCTGTTCTCAAATTCCTCTGGAGTGAGGGATAACTCACTTTCTGGTGTTTTGTTCACCTGAGCTTATAAAGTGAATTTCATTTTCTCATAAGAGATGATTATATTATTTCAGTGTTTTGAATGGGATATCCCTGGGCCGATACTGTCTTTCTTGCTTGGCCTGTTTTTACTTTTTTTCTTCTTTTTTTTTTTCTTTCTTCCTTTTCTCTCTCTCCCTTGGACACACATTTTTTTTCTGAACTATTTTTTAATAACTCAGTGCCTGTTTCATCACCAGCATTTGACGTTACTAAACTAAATGTATCTAAGACCGATAGACCAGTGTTTGCTTTAAATCTACCTCCACACTCCCAGCTTGGCGTGAAACCTTCACATGCCAACCCTTTTTGTGGGGATACCAATTACTCATGCATTTCTCAATTCCACTTCATGCTGGTTTCACTCAAAAAACAAAGATTTGACACAAAGACCCCTGAGGCCTTGAAGAAGCCAACTCTCAAATTATGATAATCTTGTCTACATTGTGATATTGGTTTGCTTGGAAAATCCCTTTCGGGTGATGGTTTTGGCAGAACAATGACACAATAATTTGTAGCCAGCAACATCCCAGGTAAGAAGGGAAAATGCCTGTGAAACCAATAACAAGATTAAGTAAGAGCATGGGAGTCCCTTACAACCAAATACCGAAATGTCGCTCTGTAGTGTCAGAGGAAATTCAGGGAGCACAGCCTCGCAGAGGATTTTTATGTCAGAAAGCAGCTTTTAAATGTATACAGCTCGGGGATTAATAAGATCCAGAACAAGTTGTGACTCTATCCCTACAGTTTTGTACTGACAGTTCATTCTCTCAGGCAGACAGGAGAAAAGTTCTGGGCTTGAAAAAAGGGCCCACCTGAATCTTAACACAAATTAGCTTAGACATATTGGTATTTTTGGCCAGTTCAAGATGAAATTTTAGTTTATGCTATGACTTTGAGTTTTTAATGCTTAGGTAGAATGGGGGTGGGGGCTAATTACTTAAAAGTAATGTTTCCCCCAGTCAGAGCAGTGGTTCTCAAAGGACAGTGATTCTGCTCCCTCTTCTCAGGGGACATTTGGCAAATGTCTGCAGATGTCATAACTGAGGGGAGGTTCTCCTGGGTACCCAGTGCCTGCAGACCAGAGATGCTGCTCTGTACCCCACAAGGCACAGCGTAGCTGTCCACAACAGTTATCCAGGTCACCATCTCAGCAATGCCAAGGATCAGAAACTCACATTTATACCAGCAAAATACACAGTTATGTTATTCCTTAACCTTAGGATAGGCAAGGATCAAAGCATGAGTTAATAAAGAGCTACTCTACAGCTTCAGGTGCTACCTCTAGAAAAGTCATGAGCACTGTTTTCCATGTCTCTAGCCCCTCAGCTGAAGCTTCATTCAATCAGCCTGAGAAAGAAAATAGCATCTTAGCATTTCGGCGATACAGAGAGACTTACAAGGCACAGTTTCATCAATCAAGCTTAATGCAAAACTAACTTGATCTCTTACTGATTTTTAAATAACTTTTGTGTTCATTCTAATTAAAACTTAGTAACGTAAATAACATTTTTTCCTAAAATATAACAACACATCAATTGTTCAAGCTCACTGCTGAATGACAGAAACAATGAAACGAAGCATTTACTTTCCTCAAACTGTAGCTCAGTAATTTTTAGAGACTACAAAAGGACAGGTATATGTTCCTAATGGGAACTTTGAAAATAAGACCGGAGGCATTGAAAAGAATGAATTCCAAATCACTCCGTTCTCATATCTGAGAGCACTTTCTTATCTCAGTCATCAGTAATGACTATAAATCTTTGCATGGTGATGAAAATGCCTATTCTCTCTTGAGTTGTTAAAAATCTCTAAATTGGTTACTTGCTAACTATGGTTCTCATGTCTTTAGGTTTTAAATGGATGAGACAATATGGGTATTGAAATTTCTAAATTATACTGGATCTGGTTTCAGAAAGGATAACATTACATATTAGAAAAGCATACTGTGTCTTATTCAAATTAGTCATAACCTCATACCTTGATATCCTAACTCTCAGAGGTTTGGGGCTAGAAAGATTTGGCCCTGGCCTAGGTCCTTCCACAGTGGGGTGCCGTTTGTCCTGGAAATCTCTGTTGAGGATGGGCAGGTCCCACAGAAATAGTTGGGGTGTCTGTGTATGTTTACTGTGGTTTAGTTTTGAATATCACGCTTTCCCACGCTTTAGATTTCTCTGTGGGATCATATGTGGAGACATCTCAAAGATATTCTTTCATACAAATTTCTGTCTAAAGTACTCACAAATGGGCATCTGCTGAGTCCAAGTTTCCTAAGAAAGCCATGTCACAGTGTTCTCTAGACTGACTCCTGAGCCCACTATCGTGGGACAATAGAAGCAGGTGTTCCTTACTCTGGTTTCTCTCTGGAAAGACAACTGTACTTTTGGTGACTGCCATCAAATGATATTCTTCAATACATAAAGGCAAAAAAGGAACCACTAACCACCTGTTCAGTGGTAATGTGTACAGATCCCGTTATCCTTTCTCTGTCTTCTGCATGTGATACCTTCTTCTGCCTCACTCTCTACATCAAATTCCTTGTTCTTAGTCAAAAATGTTTATAAAAAGTCAAAGTTTCCAAAGGGTCTTCCCTGAAAATTATTTCAATGTACATATTCATTGAACATGCTCAGTGTCGAATGTCACAAAATAGCTGGGAAGGAGCCCAGTGACGGCAGCATCATGCCCTCTCCAGATAATGCGCAAGTGTGCGTAAGAAAATGCTGCCTCTGGTTTAGTTTTGAACATCACGCTTTCCCAAGGTGGCTTCTTCAATTTTCTCTGTGGAGATTGTACATGGATACATCCTAAAGACATTCTCTCACCTCCTATCTAAAACACTTCAGGATGACCTATCTCCGACACTGTGTAGTCCACCTGCTGACACTGGCTGGTGGCAGTTCTGGGACCACACCACACTGCTCACCTTGGGAGATGGGTCATTCCCCTCCCCAACACGTGTGTTGGCTTGGGCTCCCCCAGCTTTTGCTGACACTCCAGTTTAGCCAGGTGGCCTTGGTGAGCTCCTCTGTCGGTCTTGTAAGCTTCCAGTGCTAGGCATGCTCTTTACAATTCTGTTTTCTTGGGTCTAGTGTATTACCCTACACACTGGAGACAGTGTAGTGTCACTGAATGAATAAAAGAATGACTGGATGAGGCCTCAACCACTCACAAATTACAAATTTGTTGTAAGTTACAAATCAAACAGGGAAAGCTGACTATTGAGCAGGAAAATGGGACAGGTAATGTTATGGATTGAATTGTGTTCCCCCCAAATTCCTACAATGAAGCCCTATTCTAAAATGTGAATGTATTTGGAGATAGGAACTCCAAGGAGACAACTAAGGTTTAAATGATGTCTTAAGGATGGGGTCCTAATCCAAATCTGACTGATGGCCTTATTAAAAAAAAAAAAAGTATGTATACCGAGATACTGGGGACATGTGAATGCAGAGAAAGGGAGCTCATGTGAAGACACAGGAGAAGGCGGCATCTGAGATCCTCAGAGAGAGGCTTCAGAGAAAACCACTCTGTGGACACCTTCATCTCCTGGATTTCCAGCTTCTGGAATTGTGAGAGAATACATTTCCATTGTTCAAGTCCCACAGTCTGTGGTCCTCTCTTACGGCAGACCCAGCAGACAGACCCAAGTGAGAGCCCAAGTACCGGCTGAGTGCTTACTGTGTGCCAAGCACAGTGTTAGGCTCTGTAATACCGAGCTCATTTTAATAGTCACAGTGTATCCAAACGATGCTGACAAAATTCACCACTGAAATAATGTCTTATAAGATTATTACATTCATTTTCTTATGATTGTATCTAGTTTCTACTACCCAAAGTCATTGACACCCTTGATTAATTAGATTGCTACCTAGATTAATGCTTGCCTTTTGTTGGGCAACATTTTTTCATTGAATTAAAATGGAAATCTCTTCCAATGTGATACAGTGAAGTCCTTTGAACCGATCATTAGATCATTTCTAGTCCTTTGATATGTCAAAATAGGCATTTAAATTATAAACTAATAAATTATTAAGTTCTCTTTCTTTTGTATGCTTACAGTAATTTGACAGTATCTTTATATAGGAGATGCCCCTGAGAGCGCTCTTCATCCTTTGCTCCACAACATTACTTATTACTATTATTCACTTTCTGGCTTGCCCACGAGACTATACTTTATGGAAGTGGGGATCATATTGGTCAGTGTCCTCATCCCTAAAATGGAAATTCAATAAACACTTGCCCCATGAGCTTAAATGAAATGATGGATGTATGTAAGACACTCAGCACCATACCTGACATTTGTAAAGACAAGTATTAGGTGCCACTGCAGGTCTGTTATTATTATCATTACACTACCTCTCACTATCCTAACTGTGCCGAGTACAGTGCCTGAGCCATTATGGTGCCCCTAGTGTTCGTAGGATGAATGAATGAAAATCATTCTGCCTTCAATTATGGAAAAGGCACATCAGTTCATACTAGAACATAGGCTAGGACAGGGGAGGTTTTCATTTGTTTTTTACCTTGTTATTATCCATCAACTAGCCCAGTGTTTGGCATTGAGTGAAAACCCAGTCAACATTGGCTGGGATTCATTAAAGGCCTGAGTAGCATAGGTACAGAGAGGAAAGACTTCCACAGATGATTCAGGGATAGGGAACCTTTCCTGACTCATTTCCCTCCCAAGTTAAGAAAGGCAAAACACATAGAGGTAATCCTCCCAACAACTTTATAAGTTGGTTACTTCTGGTTTCCTGGGAGGTTTCTGCAGGAGTAACCGCTGCTCTGTGTTGCTTCTTACTCCATTAACCACAGACTTGGTACGTGACAAACATTATTAGTAATCGGAATGCCTGTCTTCTTATATTTATGTTAGTATGTCTCAAGAGTTCTATTGATCTGAATTCAACAGATTTATGTTGATATGTTATAGCTTTACTCTTGAACCTCTAACCAAGTGATCTTTGGTATAGTATGTGACAAAATATACAGCATTAACTCAAAAATAAGTCAGGAAATTATTCAATATTATAGCATATATTTAAGTGCCATGCAATAGTGTTCATAACATTTAAAGACAAACTTCATCTTCTTTTACCTAACAATGGCACGTGCTTCCATTTACTGTTAAATAATTAAATAAAAATAATGCATTTTCAACAAATACAAAATTGCATACTGTATCATTTTGGGTTGGGTATGGAAGGCGTGCACATGCATGTATTTTACATAATAGACTGAAATTTAACTACAATTATAACATCAAATATGCTTTCATAAACTGACGCTTATAATCCTTTTTCTGAAAAAAAAGGGAGTATATTTTTATAGTTTTTGTGTGTTGTTTCTAAATTAGGGAATGGGAGTCTTCAGGCTGCTCTTTGCAAGCTCCTTTCTAAAAATAATACAATGAGGACATGGAAAGTCTTTATTCTCAACAAATGAAAAGACAATTTGGATATAATCATTACTACATTTCCCTTTTCAACATTTGCTTTTGAAGAGCTGGAGCCATCCTGAGAAGCCGCATAAGAATTTGGATTAGATGAATGCTAATTACTGACCTGCTCATCAATTCATCTTCAGGCAAATTTGTAGAATTAGTGTCATTTTGTACACTTCAATACTTGTTGTATTTGACCATCAATGTTTAAAAACAATAACACAGGCTGAATGACTATTATCATCTAACGCATATTAGCAGCATTGAGCTGTGAGCTCGATTCCTGGTCACCCCCACGTAGGACCCAGCAACAGAGGTTCTCAAATAGCCCACTTTAAAAAAATAAACCTCCACATCAGTATTATATTCACTTCTTTACAAAGCCCACATCAAGACTGATAGCATTACTATCTTTGATAAGGGAGAGGAACCCCTGGAAGTTGGTGACTCACCAGTGAGGAAGAACTTCTAGATCTTCTTCCCCCCTCTTTGAATAGGACTCACAGAACTTGGCCACCATTTAAAGTGAATAGGGGGAAGACAATCAGCAGTGCCGAATCTCTTTTCACAAGGAAGAGGAGAGACGTATGGAGTGGAGGATTATAGTAAATAAATACAGTAATGATGTATTCTTAAGAAGTTTACCTTCTTGTTGGATGCATTTCATATCCCAGGTTCTATAACCTCTTCACACACAAGATGGAGATGGAATTACTAATGCGATTTGGAAATACTATTTCCATTCTGTGCATATATGCAGTGGGGAGGGGTATCAGCATTGCTGATAGGGCCTTCTTGATGTTTAGAGCTACACATTCTTAGGACTAAGGTGTTAGGCCGTTTGGTAGAATCCACATGGAGTATGTACTTGAAGTCTAATTCATCTCCATCTTCCTTGGGCTTGCTGTTGCCCTCTGCCTTGAAACCCACATTCTTTAAGAAATCCTCGGCCATCTCCTCTGGGTACCCTATATCTCCAAAATTCCATTTGCATAATTTCTCTCTTTTCATAACCCAGTCTCCAAGATCATGTATTAGCTCCCTCCACTGACCTAAACTTCTGACTTTTCCCTTCAACACCATTTCAGTGGCTCTAGCCATGCATCTCCCCCTTGCTTTAGTTTGGTCTGTTAGGTCATAGGACTTTCCTTGTCATTAATCCCACCAGACCAAATCTGGGTTTTGTAGAAGTGGAAACCCACACATTCTCCTGAAGCACCATATTTCCAATCCTTATAACTGACTTTAAAGTTCACCTCCTAAAATAGCTTTTGCTTTATGCAATATGTGATGATTCATATGTAGCCATTCATCAGAGTACATTCTTACCAGATTAATCTTCTAGTTAAAATGCTTTTATTGCTTCATGACTCTGCTCACAACACAAGTCTGTCTGGACTTCAAAGCCCACCATCAGCTTAACAAATTCAGTTCAATTCACTCCCCAACAATAAGGTAGGGGTGGAGTCATTAAAAAAAATAAAAATCACAGAAATTTAGGAATCATGTAATTTAGCACAAAGGGACACAGAGGTAGTATAACTGCCTTCATTTATTTAATTATAAATTAAGACCTGAGCATTGGCATTCCTCATTAAAGTTGACCCGAAAAGTTAATGAAGAGTTACGGGACTCAGAACCCAAAACACATGCCATATTTATTCCTGCTGTTCCGGATTTCCTTTCTTTCTTTCTTTCTTTCTTTTTTTTTTTTTTTAATGTTCAAAACAAGATTTTGGATTGAAATTCTTTTATATATGAGGGCACGCAGATGACACACATACACCCCTACCTATTTAAATGCCCCACGTCCTGATAGATAAGGTCAGCATCTGGACCACCCCAATAAAGAGTGGAAAGTGCCTAGACTGGGAGTCAAAGGAGGAATTCTGCTTCTGTTCTCAGCCTTTGCCTTAACTGTCTTCCTGTCACGTGAACCTACATAAGTGAAATAATCATTTTTTAAAAGATTTTATTTGTTTATTTGACAGATAGAGATTACAAGTAGGCAGAGAGGCAGACAGAGAGGCAGGCAGAGAGGGTGGGGGGAGAAGCAGACTCCCTGGTGAGCAGAGAACCTGATGCAGGACTCGATCCCAGGACCCTGGGATCATGACCTGAGCCGAAGGCAGGGGCTTAACCCACTGAGCCCCCCAGGAGCCCCAATTACATAATCATTTTTGAACTTCAGCTTCTTCATTTCATGTCAAAAACCTCATCCTATGGCTCCGGTTGCACCACCCTATGTAGCAAGCATGATGCTCTTCAGTAGTTTAGATAAACATACATAGTTACAGCTCTCTCTTTTTCCCTCTCAGTTACTTACTGTCTCAACGCCCTTGTGAACAAGACCTTTCATAGCTCCTCTTGCTATATCCCTTCAAACCCAAGTCCTCTAGAGACATACTCAGCTCAAAAATGGTCGGTGCTACTTCCAAACATTAGACAAAAAGAACAGGAACGTCCAATCAGTCCATTGACAACTGCTGCTTTGATTGAGTCCACTGGATATTGCTATTGAACTGACACTACATAGTCCTACAGCACTCTGTCTTGATTCCAGGTGCCTCAACTAGTCTAGAACTCACCAGAAGCCATAGAGGAGCTTCATACCTAAAGCGTGAAGTTGGCACAAAAAGCAAGAATGGCAGAGTTTAAGAAAAAGGTTTCCAGATTGTCATGACCATGGAGCTCTGGATGTCTCAAATTGCACTAAAAATCAGGGGGTACGCTCTGTAGTCATGATAGCAGCCCTGGTGTTTCCGTTCCTCAGTGGTAGAACTTCGGTTGAGAGAACTCTAGAGTCTTCTGTGAGGTGTATTTTTGGAAAGTTGGTGTTCATTTGAATTGGGCTCATGTTACTGGAAATACATTGTGTAGACAGACGTGCATATAAATGCCTAACTCTTCGGAGGACTATTCTGAAGGTAAATGATTAACAAGAGTCAAGGAACATTAACCAACACTCCTCAGGGAACCACACTAGCCACCTAAAATCCAGATAACACTTTATTTATTTATTTTTTTTACCACCCTTGACAAGCCTTCAATAGAGGAAAGTAAATATGACTTTCAAGTTCATTGTTCTCTCAGTCCACCCTCAACACGCCCAGATACAGTTCCCCAAAGCACAGCATAGCATGAATAACTGAGTCCTCGAATGGCAATGGCTTCCGTCCTTAACATCACGCTCTGCAAAAGCTAGTCCTAAAATCTCAAACTGGATTGTAAATTCCCTGGGGACAGAGGCAGTGGCTGTCCACTGTATGACAGTTCTATAGTATCATAATGGCAAGACAGGTAAAGGGTTCTAGAAGCACTTGTCAACTTACTAGTTTATAGACACATAGTATAGCTACTTTCACATTATTTCTCTTCTGCTATACTCTCCTGCCTACAGGACACGGCTGTCGTTGTGAGGTTCTTCAGTATTTACTCTTCCCAATGGATAGCTTTGAAAGGATGATTTAAAAAAGAAGGAAATATTTTTAATCTGTATTTCAGTTACATGGATGATTCTTAGATGGCTGCTTACTTGCACTGTGCTCTTCACGGTCCCCCACGGCAGCCCCACAGAGAAGCAGGTCTTTTCACACATTTCGGTGGGCAGGTGAGCATTTCTGATGGCAGGAGCTCTGACTGAAATAAACTCCCAGTGTCGAAAAACACAATTCACAGCCTGCTCCACATCCTCCTCCCCCAATGACATACCCCAATCCAAGAACCTGAGCGCCACGTGGACATGCTTAAGATGGAACCTGCTGCCCATGTGCAGAGCAGGATGCAAATCCAGAGCCCAGGCTGGAGGGACTGGAGTCTTTCAAGCTCCAGCTGCCATTTTTAGCCCTTGTAATCCTGACTCTGTGTGTCATCCCACGTCCCGAAGCATTTCTTTCCGTGCTGCAGCAGATGAGAACATGAGCTTATAGCCTCAACAAAACCATATCAGAAACACATTTCAAGCTTCCCGTGCATACAGTAGCTTAGGACGGCATTACGTTTTCCAGGTAAGGGCTGCACTTTCCACCCACACTCCCAGTTGACTCAGCATGAAAGCGTCCACAGATGCTGCTTCTGCCTTGAAATGGAGGTGCTCATGTGCGCCTGAGTCACGCTTGTTGGGAATTACATGAAGGTGAAG
This sequence comes from Meles meles, assembly GCF_922984935.1. NCBI lineage: Eukaryota > Metazoa > Chordata > Mammalia > Carnivora > Mustelidae > Meles > Meles meles. The sequence goes on from NC_060079.1 coordinate 80,316,593, forward strand.
CTATGAGGGTGGGATGTTATCCTGTGTTTCATTTCAATTCAAAAGCCACATTTTCTCTTACTTACCAGGAAGCATAGCTAGTGAACATGAAGCTCACCCCTGGCAGTGAACCAACTCCAGCAGCCCCAGACTCATGGGATTCCTGCAGATAACATCAAACGGGACAAGTAGAGCAGAACACTAGGGTGAAATTGAATGTATCTTGACGAGGAAAACCTGAACCAAGATCAGAGGTTTTATGAAAATCTTAAATAACGAAAACATGGCTGGTTTCAGAGAGTTTAATAAAATGCATACAAACTTTATATTAAAAAAAATTAAAGCGAAGCATTGCTTAACTCAGTTTTGGTCTTCCAAACGGACAGTTACTGTCTTGTTAGATCAAAGATGGGAAGGCAATAAGAAGTGTCTGATAAAGTAGAAACAGGACTGGTGGGAGACTACAGCACACAGAGGGAGAGGAAGTGGAACGAGTCCTGCGGAGGGTCCAGGGGTGAGGGGTGGGGGTGAGGGGAGCCAGTCCAGGCCCGGGAGAACAGCAATGAAGTCGATGTGGGGACTGAAGCTGGCACTCACCGAAGGCCACACCTGGCAGGAGCACCTGCCTGCCCTGAGCAGATCATCCCCGGGACCCACACAACCTGCTGCAATGAAACAGCTTCAAGCCCCTCACCTCATACCTTCCCATCCCACCCCCGGATGCTTGAAATTCCTCTAACAGACCTAGCCTGAGATTACCCAGTAGTACTAAGATCCCTCAAGGGTAACGTTGTGTAAAGTTCATATTCAAACAAAATTAAATATATCAGATGAAAGGTTTTTGTATGCTGCAGAAAGAAACATGGGAACCTGAAAGTAAGCAAAAGATGGGAAGAAAGGGTAAAGGGACCTCCTATGCAGGAAGCCAGGATTTATGGGAGTTCGTCTTATTTGGGGGAATTTACCTAGCTTGTTCTGCCAAGAAATATGAGCAAGGGTTTCGGTTTATTTTCATGAGGAACCCAATAAGTGAGCACCTAGTGTGTGCCAAGTTTCCTGCTAAAGCCCAGAGCGTACATGGAGAGGGAGGGAGTGACAGTCCCCAGTCCAGTGAGAGACACCCATCAACAACAACCCTCTAACTGGCCAGTGCCTGCAGGCCCGGGTCCACACACAAGGGTGTGACTGCTTCGGAGACCATCGTTCTGTCTTCAACTTCCCTTTCTTCTCTAACTGTTCCTCTCTGGTTCCCACCACCGCCACCTCACAGTCTAACAGAAGGTAATCCAGTCACCAAATAATACACACATTGATCAAAAGTAGTCTTCAACACGCATTTTTCTAGGGACCATTCTTCAGGGTCCAGGTCAAATGTTATTTTCCACGAGAAGCCTTCCTCAGTTTCCCTTTGGAGACTGAGTGTGGCACCCCTGGACTAAATTTGTGGCTTTTCAGGTACTGGATGTGTTTTCAGGGAAGGACCTCAGCAACCAAGCTGACACTTAGCCAGGCACGAGGACCGCATTGAGGAGAGAATGAACAACTCAGCTGACAACTACCGAGGTCGCTATTTATTTCTACTACTTTCTCCTCACATATATCGGTGTTGCCATTCTTTCATTATTTACTTACTTGTTTGCTAGGACTATGGATAGAAGGAAATACCCAGGGCATTTTCCCTTTCTGCACAACACTATTAGTAATATTATTGCCAATCACTCATCCAACAGCCATTGAACATCCATGCTGTATCGGCAGCAAGAGCATCCCATCGTTCCTCGGAAACTATTGGCAAATTGACCCTCCTTCATGACCCCCAAAGCTCCTGCCATCACCACCCCTTTTTGCTATCAGTTTTCTCCTACTCCTCTCTTACCTAGCTTTGAAGTAAGCAGACAGAGTTGGAAATAATGAGCATCTTAAGGAATCATTTTCACAGACACCAGACTACTTAATGATTCCAAATCTCATCACTTCAGCCTACATAGATGCTTTATGAACTGAGGTTTATAGGTCTTACTAGCTCATCAACTCAGGACTAGCAGCATCATTCCCAGACATAATCTGTCCAGCTTTAAACACATGAGTAGGAAGTACCGTGTGGGAGTTCTGGGCATTTTGAAACTTGTTATTGGGGAAAGAGAAAACCCAAGGCTTCTGCCCCACATTCACCCAGTTCTGCTTCTCCACATGAAGTTACACTTCATTTCATGCATTCTTGGGCTAAGCTGTGCATTCTTCAAAAAATAAGAAGCATCAATTACAGACCAGCACAGAGTAGAAAAGGATTAGCCTAGTATATCTTGAATGGTTCTTTAGTCCACATAAATATGATTCCAAAAGGCAATAAATAATGGTCATGATTCTCTGCCCTTCAGCACCAACCAAAATGCCCGGAACATGGAAAATGTTCATGCTGGGGCTCTTGAATGCACCAACACCAAGACAACTAGTGACAGCATCTGGGAGCAAGGGGAAATACTGCTGGGTGTTTCCTCATATCTTTAATTTCAGAAAATAAAATAATAAGAATAAAATGATAATAATAATAGGGTGGCAACACACTGATGAATGGCAGAGAATGTCACTGAGAAATGACTGAGGAGCAAATGCTAGAATAAAGATTGAGCCAGTGTCTAACTCAGCTGTTTGCAGTCTTATTAAATCAATTTCAGTAACACACCTGACCTGTTTCCTTATCTGTCTTAAGAGTATTCCAAGTACTAGATTTTTGTGGTCTCTAAGTTCCGTTAAGCCCCCAAATGCTATGCTTTTACTTTTAGCTCTCAGCTGATAGTTGGTTTTTTTTTTTAAGATTTTATTTATTTATTTGACAGAGAGAGAGATCACAAGTAAGCAGAGAAGCGGGAAGAGAGAGAGGGGGAGGCAGGCTCCCTGCTGAGCAGAGAGCCCGATGCGGGGCTCAATCCCAGGACCCTGGGATCATGACCTGAGCCGAAGGCAGAGGCTTTAACCCACTGAGCCACCCAGGCACCCCAGTATTTTTTTTTATTTTTTGGAACAATTCCTTTAAATGAACTTTTATGAGAAACCATCATTAAAAAAATAAGTAAAAGCCAATATTGATGGAATTTCAGAGGAGTACTCCATTAAAAAAAAGAACCCTCTATACACACCTTAAGAAGTTGAGGGATAAATTGTGAATAAAAATCAAATATCAGATAAAAAATTAGAATTATAACCACTCCCTCCAACTCTAAGAGCCAAATAGGTTTGGTAATACTTAACCTCCAAATTACGCAGCACTGAACTGAAACAGACCTCAAGTCATGGAGAGGTAGGCATAAACAGGTGCTCTATATTTCCTTTGAAATTCTGATCTGATCTTTGATTAAAAAAAAAAAAAGAAAAATAGAAACTTGGCAAGCCTTAGATCCTAAATAGCCTTACAACAATCAGCCAGCAATGCAGGTGCCCCAAGGACAAAACATCACTTCTTTCCTCCAAAGAGAACTCAGTCTGTGACTCTAGTAGGAAAAATTGCTGCTTCACTGTGTGTGGGAATGCTTCTCTATTATTCTTAGAAATTTTCTACATTTTGAGACTGGAAATAAAGATTATATTTTGCCTTAAAGATGGCACAGCAATATCCACAGTGCCCAAAAATAAATTTCTGCATTAATTTCTTATTGTAAAATTATTGCAAAATCAAATTTTGCATATTGTGATTTTTACGATGCCTGAACATTTTCCTTTAAATGTATAGAAATTTATAATTTCAAAAGACACATCAAGAAAAAAAATACTTTTGTAGGAAAAAGACAGCTGTAATTTTCTATTAAATTTTAAGCCAGACTCAGATGGTTTCAATTTTGTATCCAAGAAAACCAAGATAAATTTAAAAGGTATGTTAAAGCCTTTCTTCTTGTGCATGAAATAAATATTCAGGATCATCTTAATATACTAAGAGTCAGACTTCATTGACCAACACAGATATATCCGTCTGAATGACATACCCTTAACATGCCAGATCAGATTATCTCCAATTTCTTGCATTAACATACTTGAGGAAGAATAAAGAAATTTTTCATTTTAAATCGCACTTTGTGGCAAATCAGGAATCTTTTCAAAACTGGCTCCTTGACTGCAAATTTGAATAACGTGTATGTGAAGCTCAACCATATTGAGTTTTTGAATTCCTCCACTGAATCAAGAATTTATGCCAACAGGATATGATTAACCATTTACTAATTTTATAATCACAAAATGACTCATGTGAGGCTGAGAGTCAGAATTTTGATAAAAGGAAAGCACAGTCTAGTGGATGGAAGTAATGACAGGAAATTTACTGATAAAATTAATAAACAACTGGGCATACGCTGTCATAATGCAGAGTCATTGTTTATTTGATATCTAACTTGAAAGTTTTTTCAGAAGTCTAAGCTTATGATTGATATTATTTAAACAATCATAAACTAGTTGCATTCCTCCCTGTGACTGATATAAAAACACAAGAATGTAAATTAAACTTGATAACAGGATCTAGTATTCATGGTTATAATTGATCACAATTAATGCCATGCCACCTTCAAATCAATCATGTCTTTAAAATTGCAAGAAATTGTTTTGAGAAATAAAGAGCAGTATCTCTTAAAATTGTAATAAGGAGAGGAATATAGGTAGACTAAAATAAAAGAAGGAAAGGGCCCAGAAAGGAAATTCCTAACCTGACTCTTATTATACTAATTGAATTATTTATTTCCAAGGATATAGTCTTCATCTCTGTATTGCCAGCATCTATCCCAATGCATGACACTGAGAATGTTTTCAATAAGGCATTTGAATGAATGACTATGTGAATGACTGACTCGAGATATTAATCATTCACACCCCAAGGTATGAATGTGGCAGGCATGCCCATGGGCCATGTTGGGAGAGGGGAGGAGTATGTGTGTTTAGGGGGAACAAAGGGTCATAGAACAACAGAGATGGGGGACAGAATTATAGAAAACAGCCACATTTTGAGAAGGTGAGGGGGTACAGGAAGTAGTAAAGAGGAAGGACAAAGGTCAGGGAGGAGTATCAAGCATGAGGAGTTAAAAGACAGTGAGAACAAAGGAATGTGAACTCTGGAGCAGTGTCAGGGGAGGACTGGGGACAGACATTATGTTGTCAGAGTTTAAACAGTAAGGATGGAGAGTTCTAGAAGCAGTGACTGAAGAGAAAAACCACAAGGGAGGCCTAGATGGTACAGCAGAAGATAGTCAAATGGAAGTGGAAATTCTGTTATGGAGGTGCACCGATCTTGTGACTAGGCAGACTTCCAGGCTATGTGTTACACCTGTGCCAGACTGCTTTGTAAGTCTGCCTTTTCCTGAAACACCTCGCATACAAATAGCTGTCCTAAATGGCATCACGTTATGGCAAAGTCCAGGGGTGCTCTCCAGCTGAGGGAAAAACATTGATGGAGAGCGTCACAGATGAAAGAAAAACAATCCTTCTTTTAAAAATGGAGTAATAGATGGACAATCCAGGAGAAATAGATAAATTCCTAGAAACATATAACCTACCAAAACTGAAGCAAGAAGAAATAGAAAATTTGAACAGACTGATTATCAGCAAAGAATTGAATCAGAACCCAAAAAAGAACACCTCCCCAAAATCAAAAGCCTAGGACCAGATGGCTTCACAGGCAAATTTTACCAAATATTTAAAGAAGAGTTAATACCTATTCTTCTCAAACTCTTCCCAAAAACAGAAGGGAAGGAAATCTTCCAAATTCATTCTATGAGGTCAGCATTATCTTGACACCAAAACCAAATAAAGACACAACCCCCCAAAAAAAGAGAATTACAGGCCAATATCTCTGATGAACATACATGTGAAAATCCTCAACAAAATACTAGCAAACAAAATCCAACACTAAATAAATTAAATTTAAATAAACTTAAAAAACTATTTACCATGATCAAGTAGGATTTTTTCCTGGGTTGTAAGAGTGGTTCAGTATTTGCAAATCAATCAGTGTGATACATCACATCAATATGAGGAAGGATAAGAACCATATGATCATTTCAATAGATGCAGAAAAAAGCATTTGACAAAGTACAACATCTATTCATGATAAAAACCCTCAACAAAGTAAGTTTAGAGGGAACATAGCTCATCATAATAAAGGTCAGACATGAAAAACCTACAACTGATATCATCCTCAATGGAAAAAACAAACAAACAAACAAACAAACAAACAAACCTGAGACCACCTTCCTTTAAGTTCAGGAACAAGACAAGGATTCCACTCTCACCACTTTTATTCAATGTAGTGGAAATCTTGGCTACAGAAATCAGATAATAAACATAAATAAAAGGCATCTAAATCAGTAAGGAAAAAGTAAAATTTTAATTATTTGCTGATGACATACTATATACAGAAAACCTAAAAGACTCCACCAAAAAACTGTTAGAACTAATACATGAATTCAATAAAGTCACAGAATACAAAATCAATCTACAGAAATTTGTTGGATTTTATACACCAATGATGAATCAGCAGAAGCATAAATTAAGACAGCAACCCCATTTACAATTACATCAAAAATAAGATACTTAAGAATAAACCTAAACAAAGAAGTGAAAGACCTGTACTCTGAAAACTATAAAACACTGATGAAAGAAATTAAAGACAGCACAAAGAAATAGAAAGACATTCCATGCTCATAGATTGGAAGAATAAATATTGTTGAAATGTCTATACTTCCCAAAGAAATCTACACATTTAATGTAATCCCTACCAAAATACCACCAGCATTTTTCAGAGCTAAAATAAAGAATCCTAAAATTTGTATGGAATTGCAAAAGACCCTGAAGAGCCAAAGCAATCTTGAAAAAGAAAAGAAAAGCAGGAGGAATCACAATTCCAGACTTCAAATTATATTACAGCACTCTAGTAATCAAAACAGTATGGTAGCGACATAAAAATAGACACATAGATCAGTAGAACAGAAAATCCAGAAATAAACCCACAGTTACATGACCAATTGTCAACAAAGTAGGAAATAATACCTAATGAGAAAAAGTCTCTTCAGCAAAAGGTGTCAGGAAAACTAGACAGCAAGATGCAAAATAATGAAACTGAACCACTTGATTATCCCATACACAAAAATTAAACTCAAAATGAATTAAAGACCTGAATGTGAGACCTAAAACCATAAAAATCCTAGAAAAGAGCACAGGTGGCAATCTTTCTGACATGGGCTATAGCAACTTTTTTCTAGGTAAGTCCCCTGAGGCAAGAAAAACAAAAGCAAAAATAAACTATTAGGACTGCCTCAAATGAAATCTTCTGCACAGCAAAGGAAACAGTCAGCAAAACTAACATGCAACCTTCTGAATGGGAGAAGATATTTGTAAATGGCATATCCTATAAAGGGTTAGTATCTAAAATATATAAAGAACTTCTACAACTCAACATTCCAAAAACAAATAATCCAATTTAAAAAAATGAGCATAAAACATGAACAAGTATTTCTCCAAAGAAGACACACAAAAGGCTAACAGACACATGGAAAGATGCTCAACATCACTTAGCATCAGGGAAATGCAGATCAAAACTACGATGAGATATCACCTCCCACCTGTCAGAATGGCTAAAATCAACAATACGAGAAACAACAGGAGTTGGTGAAGATGGGAGGAAAAGGAACCCTTTGACACTCTTGGTGGGAATGCAGACTGGGGCAGCCACTGTGAAAACCAGAATGGAATTTCCTCGAAAAGTGAAAAATAGAATTATCTTACAATCCATCAATCACACTACTGGGTGTTTACTCAAAAAGTACAAACACACTAACTCAAAGGGATATATCCACCCCCATGCTTAAAGCTGCATTATTGACAATAGCCGACATATGGAAGCAGTCCAAGTGTCCGGCAACAGATGAATGGATAAAGATGTGGTACACACACACACACACACACACACACACACACACACACTCTAGAATATTATTCAGCCATTAAAAAGGAATGAAATCTTGCCATTTGTAATGACAGGGATGGAACTAGAGAGTATAATGCTAAGTGAAATAAGTCAGTCACAGAAAGACAAATACCATATTATTTCACTCATATGTGGAATTTAAGAACCAAAACAAATGGGCAAAAGAGAAAGAGAGAAAGAGAAAAACCCCAAAACAGACTTTTAGCTACAGAGAACAAACTGACAGTTACCAGATGGGGAGGTTGGTGAGGGTGAGGGAAATAGGTGATGGGTATTAAATAATACACTTGTTGTGATGGGCACCAAGTGATTATAATAAAAACTTAAAAAAAAACCCACTGGAGTAATAGAAAGACAATGTAAATGTATTTAACAAGCCTTAAAATAGAATATTTTAAAAAGTTATAAATGATCTCTATTTTTTTCTTCTATCAGGATAAAGAATCAAAACCATAAGAATGAAACCAAAAATTACATATAAAAGTAAAATGCCCAAATATAAGCCAGGGCCTTTTTCACACAGAGTTGATTTCAAAGAGAGATCATCAACAAAATTAATTTTAAAAACCAGAAACTTATTACTTGTGCTTTTTTAAAGAACTGGAAGATCCAATTCATAGGCTATTGCAATGCTTCAAAATACTTTTCTCTTGTCTCCAATTCCTAGACCTCCTCAAGCTCTGCCAGAGGGTTTTCTCCTGGAACCCCAACCCTCCAACCCATCCTCCATTGCTCCCCCAGAACCTGCCCCGGAACCCTCTCTTGGGGGCACCCCCTTACTTTTTTCTCCTCTTCACCTGCTGCTTCAAAAGAGCCCACGTCTGGAAAACACAAACCAAAAATAGCTTTACTTCTTTTGCAACATATGAGAGCGTGAATGACATCTTCCTGCTTGGAGGACTTCACTCTAATCGTAACTATTGTTCCATCAGAAAAATGACGCCAAGGTAAGGATGATTCTGAACCATCCACCGCTACTTCACCTAGCTTAAGTAGCCCTAAATTTCTCCTGTTTGTGCCCATTCCTTAGCTACTGTCCATTTTAACAACAACTACACACACACACATGTGTAAACACACACATACATGTTGAAGGAGGGAAATGGAGCAAATAAACCCTGCAAATGGAAAAGAACACCCGACTAATGAGGACAAAAAAGAACTAGACAACTCCATTTTCCTGGCTATGGGTGCAAGTATATGCTTGTGTGTCCATGTGTACAAGTGTGTGTGTGTGTTCCAAGAAATATGCATGTGCATTTGTGGGCTAGTATGTGAATATCTGGTCTTTTCACTCGAATTAGAGGAGTGAAAACCCTCTTTTATTTCACTGAATTAGCTCTAAATGACCATATGTTCTTTTTCCCTGCAAGTTTGGTTTTAATGAAAAACAGAAATTTCACAGGGATAAACCCATTATGTAATTTTAATTAACCTCATTAAAGATATAAAATGACCCAACCAAAAGACATATATTTAGTGACAACCAAATTAATATTTTAAACTAAATGGAAGAATTTCGCAAATATCAAACTCTATATTGTACCTATTTTATAGGACTAAAACCAATAAAGTCTCTACCTCAAGAAAATAGTGAATGATGCATATTAACAAAAGTGTATCCTCCTTCCTTGAACAGCATTGATTTAAACCTTAGATGAAGCCATTTAGATTCACCGCAGTAAAATAGATAAAATAGGTTTTGCACAATAAAGTAGAATTTTCCATCATAAAATACAGTGGTTTTTTTTTAAGTTACTTACATGAGCACAAGCTTTCAAGAGATTGCTTCCTCATCTGTTTCTGCTCAGATTGAGTGAAATGATATTCAGATTATAAGATTCAAAATAAAAATAAAGGTATAAGAAGATCAACTGGTCTAGAATGGAAAAGTGTCCTGGGAAACTAGAGAAAGCAAAGTTAATCTTTGGGGAATATTTATTTGCTGATCCCTTGGTTTTGGGAGACTTCCCTCCTCCCTCATGGCGCTGAGACAAGATGGTCTTCTTAGTACATCCTGTATTCCAAATCCTTTCCTAAATTTTTTGTCCACCCACATTTGCTAGTCCCCTGGACTTTATTTTTGCCCATTCAAAATGTACTTCTGAGAATAACCGGAAGTATGCTACTCTGGATGGTACTGGTCTAGCAGGAAGACATATTCCATAGTTAGTGCAAAACCTGATGGTTATGTGCATGATGCAAGATGATGGAAGCGGGGGGAGGGGTGTATATTCGGTGAGAAAGTGCATGCAGCATGGGCCATAAATAGCCCTCGAGCTTTGACAAAGGCTCTTTGAAACCAGGTACTTTGGTGTTTGTCTCAAATACCATCGGCTTATCCTTTAGAATACTTTATCAATGACCAGGACGCAACTCAGATAACTAATGTGGCCAGTGACTCCTCTGCTCCAGAGGAGGAGATGCCCCAGGCATGGTGCCTCAGGAGCACTGCTCTGCCTCCAGCAAGGGTGTCCACTCAGCCCCACTCTTGTAGTTCATTATCTCCCATTTTGCTCAGTGAGAGACTCTACTTAGCTAGTTGGGGTCACATAATTCATCCTCAACCTAATAGGAGCAAAATATAGACCTGTTAAGTGGCCCAGGCAGAGAGTTGACCCCTTCCTGGAGTCAAAGTCAATTACCAAGAGAAACAAGGGAGACATCTTGTGCAGCAGACAAGCAGCAGAAACAGCTAATACGATCCACTACCTACCGCACAGAATAGACCCATTGCTGGTTTGTGCTGGATTTGGGGTTGAATCCTGCCCTTGAGAATGAAAGCAAGGAAAGCAAGAGGGGAGGAGCTTCCTGCAGTGGAGAGGGAGGGCCTGGGATTCTCAAGGTTGTCAGACCACGCCACCTCTGCCTCACTTACTTACATGGAAAGTGAGTCAGTGGGCATAGGTGATCTCTAAACCACTTAGCTTTATGTTCTTTTCCCTGCTGTCCATTCTCCTTTTTCTCCTACGTTAAAAAAAAAAAAAAAATCGGGTGTTTTGAGAATCTGGGGATTTCCATCTGCCGCCACGGTTGGCACTCTCTGCTATCACCGCTCTGCCCATAACACCGACCTTCAGCTCACTTTCCTTCTTGCATTTGTTTTTTCCCTCCTGTTTTAAAAGAGTAAATAGAACGAGGTTGGGGCACCTGAATTTGCTTCACGTACACATAGACACACAGACAAGAATTTCCCACTACAGTCCACTCTGCTGTGAACTTGGAGTATCGCCTTTCTGAGACATTCCCAGTTTTCTCGAGCCGCGGGAAGGAGTGCCAAAGTGCCCTGGGCCTAGGGACAGGAGCCGTGCAAGACTCCATCCCTACCACGTACTAGAGGTTTCTAGACCATTTGAAATCTCATCGTCCTTACGAAAATCAAAACCCGGCCTCTTCTCTCACAGGAGAAATGTCGGGAGGAAGCAAGACAAAAATATGCAAAAGTGTAATAAATAATGAAGAGGCAGACAAATGAAGGATATTTCACGATGCATGAAAATGGGTCAGTGGTCGTCATTCGGTAATGCCAATGTTGGAAGGAGCACCCTGGGACCAGTCTCTGGGTAACCTCAAATGTGAGCTCCCTGGAATGCGCCTGCCCATAAACGGCAATCCAGCACACAGGTATCTCTGGGTGAGGACCCTCTTACCACTGTTACCAGGACTGGACACTATGGACTCATGCCATCCTGGCCCACCAGCCCTGCTTACCTCCCCGCAGAGGAGGAGGACCATGGTCCCACTGTCTAGACTCCGCCCGACCCAGAATTATCTGGTTAGCAGATGCTGCCTGATGACATTCCTCTGTGATGGAATGCCTCTAGCCAGGTTCTGGATGCTGTTCCCTGCCTCTCTGCTTTGCTCGTCCTTCCTACCTTCCTTCCTTTCTTTCTTTCTATCTTAAGATTTTATTTTTATTTGACAGAGAGAGAGAGAGAGAGCAGAGAGGGAATGCAATCAGGAGGAGTGAGAGAAGCAGAAGCTCAACCCCAGAACTGTGGAATCATGACCTGAGCCAAAGGCAGATGCTTAACAACTGAGCCACCCAGGAGCTCCTGCTTTTCTGAGCAAATAGATAAAAATGTGGTCTGTACAGGAGTAGGTGAGTGGGAGATAAAAAATACAACTAAAAAAAACATTATTTAGTATTTCCTATAGGCAAAGCATGCTACCAAGTGTTATACTTACATTGTCCCATGCTATCCTGCCTGCAATGTTTTTAGATAGATAATACTACATATGAACCAATTCACATGGAGAAAATGTAACCTACCCAAGGTCACGGTGCTGGTAAGTGGCAGCACCAGAATGGCCTGAGTCCATACACAGTGCTCTTACCACACAGATTAAAGCCGAGTTTCTCAAAGTGTAGCCTGGAACTGGAGCCTGAGCCTTTCCTAGGACATGGTGAGGAATGCAGACATTCAGCCCTCCCCAGAGAATTACTAAATCAGAATATGTATCGTGACATCATCCCAGAGGGGTTCACATGCCAGCTAAGGTTCGAGAAGCCCTATATTAGATCTCGTGATAAGCGGTAAGTAGAGAAAGGAAAGGTGTAAGAAAGAGAAATTCTAGTAAAACTCTTGGAGGGCTTCGGGAAACAGAACTGTCGTGATTTGAGAGAGCCAATTCGAGCCAGCTGCATTCTGCCCCACTGTTGGATCATAGCATCCATAACCGCACGACTCCTTAATGTCCTATCAGAAAGAGAGTACCCGCCTCTCATAGGAGAGTATCGCTCTATGCAGAGAAGGAAACATTTTGAAAGGTTTGATTAAAAATACAAGGTTTTAACAGAGAAGTAAATAGACACCCACAGGCCTCCCATTGAAGGTTTTCCTTACCCTGTCTCTTTTTAGAACCGTGTTGCTGAGAAAGAATAAAACGCAGAAACTAAGGACTCTTGCAAAAGGCTCTTGTTAATCGGCCGCCACCAGGACTGGATTTTTGGACGTGTGTCCTGGTAGACATTCAGACTGCCAACACTGAAATTCTGCATAATGCACTGAGCAAAAAACGCTGTAAAATTAAAAAGGCAATAAATTTAGAATCACTAAAACTAAAGTGCTGCTTTGTATAGTTCACTCTGTGTATTAGCCAGAGAAGGGGAGTCCAAGGATCCTCGAGGCAGGATGAAAAATAAGAGTGCTTCCCCCAGAGTGATTCACCGCCAAATGCAGGCAAACCAACGATACCTCTGACAGCCCTACGAATGAAAGTTTGAACCCGCTGTGGCAGACAGAAAAACAAGTTGCCAAATTAGGTAAAATATTTTCATAAATGTAATCCACTCTACAACCAGAGTTTTTTGGGTCCTGGCCAGGAGACAAAGACACATTAACTCTGATTGAAATGGACATGGATGGATACACTGTCTCTCGGTCCTAATCTCTCCTAAGTGAGGTGGGCTATGAGGGAAGCAGGTGAGGGTTAGGGAGTCAGGATGCGGGGACAGCTGGGGACCAGCTGAAATCAAAGGGTGGCCTGTGACCAGTAGGGGGTAGACAGGGAACCTGGTCAATTTCGAGCAACGCTGTTTATTTCTGATCTGGAAAAGGGAAGGAAACAGCTGTGCTTTGAGCCTGGGTCCCTGTTTAAATCTCAGGACTGGCCATAGCTCATTTGTTTCCTAATGAAATCCAGAGTGGACACCTTTATATGGAGAGTCTCTATAATCTCCAGTCCAGCAAGAGAAAGTCCACGTCAACATCTGGCCCTGCAGAGAAGCCAATATATCATTTACAAAAACACAGGGATACTGTGAAGACTGAGTCAGCCGGTAAGAGGCCGCTTGCAAATCTCTCTAGAGTGAAGGGGCAGCTTGATTTAGAATAGTCCTAATACTCAAAAAGAGGACTTTCATTCCTCTGGGATGATCCCAAATTTTTTGCGTTAGTCACGTGGACTCATTCTTCAGAGAGAATGATATTTCTCTAAGGGTTTTAGTTTTATGAAATGTGTGCTCCGCAAACATTCTCTGTTAGGTTGTTTGCTTATGGTCTGTCGGCTCTGGGTGAATTAGCTGATCGTTTTGCCCCGGAGGATTCCCTGCCCATACTGGGGCAGGAAGTGCCTTCTGGTAATGCTGGAGCTGTTAGACCCTGCAATTTAGGGGCTCAAGGCATCATACATTGGTTATCTCACAGACTGGTGGGTCAGCAGTCCAGGCTGGCTGGTTTCTCAGCTCTTGGTCTTTCAAGTCGAAAGTCCACGTGTTGGCTCCCTGGGCTCCTGTCTCAAGCCCCTGGAGAAGAACCTCCTTCTAGGTTCAGTCAGGATGTTTGCAGAGCCCAGATTCTCCCCTGGAAGGACTGGGGTCTGTGCTTCCTTGCTAGTTGTACGCTTAGCCGATCTTAGTTCCTAGAGACCTTTCCCTGGTCCATACATTTAGCACCTAATCTCAGAGCCGCAAAGGCACTTGGGATCAAACTCACACTTGGAATCTTTACGACTTCTCCTTCAGCTTTGTCTCTCTGCTTCTGGCTAGAGAGACTTCTCTTCTTTCAATCACTCATATGATTAGATTGAGCCCATCTGAGAAATCCAGGACAATTTACTTATTTTAATATCCATAATCTTAGGAACATCTTTAACTTTCTTTGCGGGGCAATGCAATGTATTCACAGGTTTCGGGGATCCGAGCATGGACATTTTGTGGGGACATAGGGGCATTATTCTGCCTACCACCAAATCAGAGTAAGGGCAGGTGGAAAATTGCTACACACAGCTGGTGAGCAGTAGGAAGAATCACCTCTGGAGGTGACTTGAAGGGATGATCTTGTAGCAAACATTATTTTTTATGGGTCCATTGAATGTTTAGAACTATAAATATTTTAGTTTTAAAGTAGCATAACATGGGGCACCTCGATAGCTCTGTTGGTTAAGTGTCTGACTCTTTTTTTTTTTTTTAAAGATTTTATTTATTTATTTGACAGAGAGAGAGATCACAAGTAGGCAGAGAGGCAGGCAGAGAGAGAGGAGGAAGCAGGCTCCCTACTGAGCAGAGAGCCCGATGCGGGGCTCGATCCCAGGACCCTGAGATCATGACCTGAGCCGAAGGCAGCGGCTTAATCCACTGAGCCACCCAGGCGCCCAAGTGTCTGACTCTTGATTGGGGCTCCAGTCATGGTCTCAGAGTCCTAGTTTCAAGCCCCACATCAGGATTCACCCAGGTCATGGAGTCTGCTTAAGATTCTCTCCTCCACCCGACCTCCCTCTCTTAAAAAAAAAAAAAAAAATAGCATAACACCTTGCCTTGTGATTAATACTACGCATCTAATCCTATGAGTTTGTGTGAGTGTGAATTCCTCTCTTGAATCCAGGAGTTATACTATACTAGCTTTTCAGATTAAAAATTTGAAATTAGAAAGGATAAATAATGGGTCTAAGTTTTCACTGTAAGTGCATCTAGAGATAGCCCCTGAACACAGGCCTTCTGAACTTCAAACCACAGTTTCCTTTATCATATCAACTTGCTCAAACATGTTGTCCATAGAAGACATGATGTAGTAAAGGCATGAAGAAAGGAGAGAAAATGTATCCCAATCCAGCTCTCCAGATGTTATCAACATACAAAAATTACAAGTCCTCCCAATATTTGGTAAAAATAGAAATGTAATAAAAATGACTGAAATCTTTCTGCAGATTATAAAATTCAAACAATTACCCAAAAAAGAGGAGGAATTATAGGCATTCTCTAACTTTATTTACCGAAACCACCCAAGTTCATCAAGTAAAAATTTAATACAAACTACTAGACTTTTTTTTCCTATTTTTTTTTTCTTTTAAATGCTGCTTAATTGACAGAGAAGGGATGTGAAATCTGGGTCATGGGTATTTCTCTGTGACTGCTCAGCCTCCAAATGTCAGATTCAAATATTGATAAATGGAGAAACCCCTCGTGGCTACTTCAGAGACCCCAGGGAAAGAATAGTTGCTTATTACAATTTGGCTAAATGTACCCAAGCATTTGCATACAGAATTATTTTTGAATGAGGTTTCTTATTTTAACATTATTTTTATAATCATTAATTTTTTATGTCTTAATAAAATAAAGGTAGATTTGATGCATGTATTTTTAGAAATCCATAAAACATTTTGCTTAAAGTATCCAGCGTGTGACTAAAGGAGAATCAGAAATTTGTTGTTGACCATGTAATTATCTGTGTTTAAAATATTTCACAATGTGTTGAAAGTCAGAAATCATATGAGGGTAGACACACATAATGCAACAATAAGAGAATGTGATTTCCAAATCATTTTCAGGTTAAATAAAACCCCCTTTCTGAATACCTTAATTTTGCATAACTAATATCACAAAATGGTAAGAGTGAGAGTAATATAAGCTGCAGTTAATGGACAGGTAAAAATAATTCACAGTGTAGCTGCCAGGGTTTTGGAATATGGAGGGGAAAATAAGGAAAGATTTGACAAAGAATAGGAATGTAGCTGGTTAGGAATAAGAATGCCTCACTCAGCACCAAACCCTCCATGTCAGTATCCACACTTGGAAAGAAAACAGATGAAAAACAAAATGAAATTTTGTTTCTGACCACAATCTTTTTTTTTTTTATTGTGTGTCAAACACATATCCTTTATTTCCCTTCATTTTTCTTTTTTTTTTCATTTTATTTATTTTTTCAGCGTAACAGTATTCATTCTTTTTGCACAACACCCAGTGCTCCATGCAAAACGTGCCCTCCCCATTACCCACCACCTGTTCCCCCAACCTCCCACCCCTGACCCTTCAAAACCCTCAGGTTGCCCCAACCTCCCACCCCTGACCCTTCAAAACCCTCAGGTTGTTTTTCAGAGTCCATAGTCTCTTATGGTTCGCCTCCCCTCCCCAATGTCCATAGCCCGCTCCCCTTCTCCCAATCCCACTTCCCCCCAGCAACCCCCAGTTTGTTTTGTGAGATTAAGAGTCATTTATGGTTTGTCTCCCTCCCAATCCCATCTTGTTTCATTTATTCTTCTCCTATCCCCCTACCCCCACCATGTTGCTTCTCCATGTCCTCATATCAGGGAGATCATATGATAGTTGTCTTTCTCCGATTGACTTATTTCACTAAGCATGATACGCTCTAGTTCCATCCACGTTGTCACAAATGGCAAGATTTCATTTCTTTTGATGGCTGCATAGTATTCCATTGTGTATATATACCACATCTTCTTTATCCATTCATCTGTTGATGGACATCTAGGTTCTTTCCGTAGTTTGGCTATTGTAGACATTGCTGCTATAAACATTCGGGTACACGTGCCCCTTCGGATCACTATGTTTGTATCTTTAGGGTAAATACCCAGTAGTGCAATTGCTGGGTCGTAGGGTAGCTCTATTTTCAACTCTTTGAGGAACCTCCATGCTGTTTTCCAGAGTGGTTGCACCAGCTTGCATTCCCACCAACAGTGGAGGAGGGTTCCCCTTTCTCCGCATCCTCGCCAGCATCTGTCATTTCCTGACTTGTTAATTTTAGCCATTCTGACTGGTGTGAGGTGATATCTCATTGTGGTTTTGATTTGTATTTCCCTGATGCCGAGTGATGTGGAGCACTTTTTCATGTGTCTGTTGGCCATCTGGATGTCTTCTTTGCAGAAATGTCTGTTCATGTCCTCTGCCCATTTCTTGATTGGATTGTTTGTTCTTTGGGTGTTGAGTTTGCTAAGTTCCTTATAGATTTTGGATACTAGCCCTTTATCTGATATGTCGTTTGCAAATATCTTCTCCCATTCTGTCAGTTGTCTTTTGGTTTTGTTAACTGTTTCCTTTGCTGTGCAAAAGCTTTTGATCTTGATGAAATCCCAATAGTTCATTTTTGCCCTTGCTTCCCTTGCCTTTGCCGTTGTTCCTAGGAAGATGTTGCTATGGCTGAGGTCGAAGAGGTTGCTGCCTGCATTCTCCTCAAGGATTTTGATGGATTCCTTTCTCACATTGAGGTCCTTCATCCATTTGGAGTCTATTTTTGTGTGTGGTGTAAGGAAGTGGTCCAATTTCATTTTTCTGCATGTGGCTGTCCAATTTTCCCAGCACCATTTATTGAAGAGGCTGTCTTTTTTCCATTGGACATTCTTTCCTGCTTTGTCGAAGATGAGTTGACCATAGAGTTGAGGGTCGATTTCTGGGCTCTCTATTCTGTTCCACTGATCTATGTGTCTGTTTTTGTGCCAGTACCATGCTGTCTTGATGATGACAGCTTTGTAATAGAGCTTGAAGTCCGGAATTGTGATGCCACCAACTTTGGCTTTGTTCTTAAGTATTCCTTTGGCTATTCGAGGTCTTTTCTGGTTCCATATAAATTTTAGGATTATTTGTTCCATTTCTTTGAAAAAAATGGATGGTATTTTGATAGGGATTGCATTAAATGTGTAGATTGCTTTAGGTAGCATAGACATTTTCACAATATTTATTCTTCCAATCCAGGAACATGGAACATTTTTCCATTTTTTTGTGTCTTCCTCAATTTCTTTCATGAGTACTTTATAATTTTCTGTGTATAGATTCTTAGTCTCTTTGGTTAGGTTTATTCCTAGGTATCTTATAGTTTTGGGTACAATTGTAAATGGGATTGACTCCTTAATTTCTCTTTCTTCAGTCTTGTTGTTGGTGTACAGAAATGCAACTGATTTCTGTGCATTGATTTTATATCCTGACACTTTACTGAATTCCTGTACAAGTTCTAGCAGTTTTGGAGTGGAGTCTTTTGGGTTTTCCACATATAGTATCATATCATCTGCGAAGAGTGATAGTTTGACTTCTTCTTTACCAATTTGGATGCCTTTAATTTCTTTTTGTTGTCTGATTGCTGAGGCTAGGACTTCTAGTACTATGTTGAATAGCAGTGGTGATAATGGACATCCCTGCCGTGTTCCTGACCTTATCGGAAAAGCTTTCAGTTTTTCTCCATTGAGAATGATATTTGCGGTGGGTTTTTCATAGATGGTTGATAATATTGAGGTATGTGCCCTCTATCCCTACACTTTGAAGAGTTTTGATCAGGAAGGGATGCTGTACTTTGTCAAATGCTTTCTCAGCATCTATTGAGAGTATCATATGGTTCTTGTTCTTTCTTTTATTAATGTGTTCTATCACATTGATTGATTTGCGGATGCTGAACCAACCCTGCAGCCCTGGAACAAATCCCACTTGATCGTGGTGAATAATCCTTTTAATGTACTGTTGAATCCTATTGGCTAGTATTTTGGCGAGAATTTTTGCGTCTGACCACAATCTTAAGCAAAAATAAATGCAGAAGAAAAATAAGTTTCCCTTCAAACAATCCAGACATGACTCAGGCACAGAATAAATGTTGATTTGAATTCAACTGTATTTTTGCACTAAAGGAGGTTGTATGCATCATCTGGTTTAACTACTTTCTGGGGGAAAATTGCAACCTTGGAGGTAAAAAACCAGCCTCTCCTTGGCTCCAGGTTTCCCATTTCCACATCAGTCCTTACTCCATGGCAGCTGGCAAGCAGAAAACAAATTCGATAAAGGACTTGTGAGGCAGCGAAAAACAACACTTTCATTAAAAATGTAAAAATCGAGAAATTGTCCTGAAAAGTTTTTCTTTTATTTCTACTTTGTTGAAGTAGAAGAAGAGAGAAGTAGAGAAGGAGAAGTTCTCCTTCTCCAGTCAATGATACTAGTATCTCAATAACGCGCAATCAAGGCACACTCGTTAAACGTCTCCCCCGACTGGACTATGTTCTACATAGCAAAACACATAACAAAACAGCATCATTCTGATGAGGACCTGAGATTCCAGAAGACCAGCGGTACTATGCAATCTGACCCTGTGTGGCATTTTCGAGGACTATTCTGTTTTTAAAGATGTTTTTAAAATTTTACTTTATGAAAGTATTTTGGGATAAATCAAAGTTTTCTAAAAAGCCAAAGATTTTTATTTTTTATTTTTCCCTGATTCCCTAATACCACTGTGGAAAATAACTATTAGACTTATGTGTGTGCATGCACAGATACACACACACAACCCAACATAGGTGTGTGCACATACTTACACACATACTTAGGGTGCGTACACACAAACTCTATCTTGAACTTAAAAAGGGCAACAGACTATACTGAGTGAATATTTTACTTTTTTAAAGACGGTATTTGAGAGAGAGAAAGGGAGAACAGAGGGAGTGGGAAACGCAAACTCCTTGCTGAGCAGAGAGCCCAATGAAGGGCTTGATCCCAAGACCCCAAGACCAACCTGAGCCAAAGTTAGATGCCTAACTCACTGAACCAACTTATTTTGTGAGTAGTGTCAGCTTATATTTTACCTCTTCCTTCTGTCTGACCATGACTTCTTTTGGCTCTGCTTTGAGATGAGTTTTAGAGACATATGTGATTCATTTTCTCGTAGTATTTTTGTGTACATTTTTTCTGCTTCTCCCTGATTTTTTTTTAAATATTTTATTTATTTGACAGAGAGAAATCACAACTAGGCAGAGAGGCAGGCAGAGAGAGAGAGGAGGAAGCAGGCTCCCTGCCGAGCAGAGAGCCCGATGCGGGGCTCGATCCCAGGACCCTGGGATCATGACCTGAGCCGAAGGCAGAGGCTTTAACCCACTGAGCCACTCAGGCGCCCCTCTCCTTGATTTTTGAATGAGGGGAGTTCTTCCAGAAGAAATTATAAGCAGGAACTTTATGTGATGGGAGACCCTGGCATCTCCAGACCAGAGGCATGTGTTTGACTGTAGGCTGATTATAGTGAGCACTGTGGCTATTCAGCAGAACGTCATTTCCTGCTGTAGCGAACATGTCATTTTTGGAGGCATTTGGAATTTTTTCCCCTGGAAGAACAGGTAGGTCTTTGAATGTTGATATGACTGGCCTGGAGACATGACTGCTGGGGAGGAAATTAGAATGAGAGACCTTGTTATAAATAAAAGTAAAAATAGTGAAATATGTTGTGTGTTGAGGTAATGTGGAAAGAGAACCATGACTTATTGAAAAGCATCTGTGTCTGACTGTGTCTCTCCCATTTTTCCCTACAATACTCTCAAGAAAGAGAACATCCAGGAATTATATACCTTATACAATCACAGTAATCTTCTGACAGTTACGAGAGAAGGGGACCCTTCAGGCATCTTCCTCCCAGCTGTGTTATTTTACTCTGGAGCAGATGTAAGGGCAGGTGATTCCTTTCTTAGCCAATGTTATCATTCTTCTGACAGGTGACTTTTTAGAACCTTTTGATTTTCTATAAAATACTGGCATTTTCTATTTAATAGTCTTTACTTTTAGAACTATTTAGTGTGTTCCATGCTACACATTTTATAGTTTTGTATCTTGAGGGTAAATGTCTTTCACAGAATACATTATTTTTTTTAATTTTTTATTTATTTTTTATTTTTTTATAAACATATAATGTATTATTAGTCCCAGCGGTACAAGTCTGTGAATCACCGAGTTTACACACTTCACAGCACTCACCAGAGCACATACCCTCCCCAATGTCCATAACCCCACCCCCCTCTCCCTCCCCCCTCCCCCCAGCAACCCTCAGTTTGTTTTGTGAGATTAAGGGTCACTTATGGTTTGTCTCCCTCCCGATCCCATATTTTTAAGAAGTTACAAAAGCATTTGTGACACGACCACCCTGTATGTTAGCATTTGGTTCATGGCACCCATATGCATATCAGATACAGCCTTTTCATAATACAAACTCGGTGAAGGCAAGAATCTCGTTTTGTTCAGCCAGTGTACCTCGTATCTAGTATTGATGATTTCTTCATTTGAAAACCAAACACAAAGAAAATGACAATATGTGTAAAGCTTATATATGTGAACTAAGTGTTTTTACAAATTTTAATGAAACTACAAACAGAATTCAGTAAATGCCATGGTAAATTACAAAGTTGTATAAGACCATCAAGGCAATCATTGTGACCTGAAACATGTTTAGTGGTCACTTAGAGAGAATGCGTGTGGTCAGAATCAAATAGTTCGGTAGAAAATTGCATGCATATACAGGGTGGGGTTTATTCACGATTCTTCCCTTTCTGTTTCATTCTACAAATATTTACTGACCACTATTCCAAATACATATAGGAAAGAATCCAGTCCCTGATGATTACATAGAAAAGGAGACCTAGAAAGTTTATAATCCCTGCCAATACGTACACGATTTCTGGAGGGTAAAAAAAGCACTTAAATACTTATTAACAAGAAATAAAAATGGATGAGGGTCAAAATTATCATATATATATATATATCTCAAGGGTTATAGAAACATGGAGAAAATCTGGGCAAGTCTGGGCAAACCTGAAGTAAAGGCTGCATAGAGAAAGCCTCGGTTGAGAATGTGTTCAAGGATGGGTGGGTGGCGCCATGGCAGAAAAGAGCATTGAGGTTAAAAGATACAAACATGAATCTGAAACAAAAACTGAGCAACACTGTGCCCGAGGCATGGGGAACACTTCCGTGTGATGATCACGGGACGTGAGGGAGGGAATGATAGGTGGATACCTTGGTGGAGACGGTATGCCACTGAGGAAGGCATTTATCTGACTGACGGCTATTTAAAACTAAGGGCTATTTCTCCCCATGTGAAGCTGTGTTGGAGTTGGCGTGATGCTGGCGTTGGTGAGCCTCATCTCAGTTCTGAGTTGGCATCTATGCTCTTCCCTTGGTCTTTGCCTTTCCCCTGTGACTGCAAAATGGCTGCCAGACCTTCAAACTTCATGTCCTCAAGCCATGGCATTCAAAAGCTAAAATGAAAGATGTGGCACCTTTCAGAGGGGAAATCTCTGCCAGAAGCTCCCAGTAATTTTTTTCAAATGTATTCCACAGAAGAGGAATCCATGTCCAACTCTGACCAACAGAGATAAACGGATTCTTACCCAGACACCTCATAAAATTAGACAAAGAAGACAAATTGGACAAAGAAGACAAAGAAGGAGGGATTAGTGTGGGAAATAAACCAGGTCAGCCACATGTAGTTTGGGGGATTGTGAAATCATTATTTGACATGATAAGTAAATGGGGTTTTATCAGGTAGTGAATGGAGGTGGGTAGGAAGATATGGGTAGGAAGTCCACCATTACAAGAATCCTAATTTAGACAGAAGATAACTGTTGGTGAAGTGGACTGGAGTCTTGGCAGGAAAAGGACAGAGAGAGAGAGAAATGTGAGGCACACACCGTAGCTTGGCTGAGGCAAGGAAAGGAGCTGAAGCCGGCAGAACCAGGGATGGAGAGCAGTAACAGCGTCGTGATGATACTTTCTTGATAATATTAGAAGAAACAAAGTGGCCGGGTGTTGGGGAGTGCACTGAAGAGGAAAAGAGTCAAAGTTCTCAAAGGTGGTTTTTCTGGTTTTGGTTTTTGTTTTTACATTGTCACTAACTGTTGAGGCCAGTGGAAAGAAAGGGATGTGCACAGATGTAAGAGACCCTCTAGTTGATAAAGCAAGAAGTTTGGGTTTGATTTGGGGGATTCCGGTATCTGTGCCAAAAAAGTCACCAGTTAAGCTACAGATTTAGTCGTTAATGGCATCGAAGTACCTTTATTTGCCCTTTGGTTGTATTTAAAACAGGCCAACAAGAGGACCAAGGGCAGATCTGGGGGAGACCCAAGCATTACCATTTCAATATTAAAAGATCCAAAGCAAAGATATTTAAGGTGGAAAAGAAACTGGGAAACCCAGCATCACAAAATCCAAGGTGAGAATTTAAAGAAGAAAATGACAGTGAATTGTACCAAATAGCATAAGGGTCAAAAAAGAAAAGAATTAGGCAAAGTATATAAATACAGAAATTAGAAGATTCTTGGTCATGCTATCGACAGCAGACCAAACAGAGTGTCGGGTGCAAAACCCTGACAGCAGGAGGTTAGAGCATGCGTGGAAGGTTGGAAGTAGGGAAACTGATATTGTTTCCAGAAGTTTTCAGAAATGTGAATACTAAAAGTGTTCTGTGAAGACAGGAGAGCCAAAGGATGATTCCAAAAGAAGAGATTTATGTATATCTACAGAAGGAAGGAAAGGAAAATCCTTAGGATGGTACAGATAGGTGATTCTGAAAGAGCATAGGTATTTGGACAAATGAAAGTTCCCCAGAAAAATAAACTTAGAAAAAAAGTAGGGGCACATTAACTTTTTTAAAAATTTTTGTTGATAAAGCATATTGTGGGGCACTTGGGTGGCTCAGTTAGTTAAGTGTCTGACTCTTGGTTCTGGCTCAGGTCGTGATCTCAGGGACATGTGCTCAGCAGAGTCTGCTTACATTTCTCCTCCCATCTCCCCTGCTTGCTCACTCTTTCTAAAATGTATTTAAAAAATAAAAAAGAAAAAAAAAAGTAAGAATGCCTGGGTAGCTCAGTCAATTGGGTGTCTGCCTTCTGCTCTAGGTCATAATACAGGGTTCTGGGATGGAGTCCTTAATAGGGCTCCTTGCTCATTAGGGAGACTACGTCTCCCTCTGCCTGCTGCTCCCTCTGCTTGTGTGCATGTACACGTCCACAACCGCATTCTCTGACAAATCTTTAAGAAAAAAAAAGTATATAGGGAACTCCAAAGACCTTAAATTTAGAATTTGCAGACTTTTGACAAGTGAGTTTCCCATGTGACAATGCTCTGATCAGATTATAGAAATTTCTATCACCCAGAAATTTTTCTTTTGTATTTTTGCTGCCCTCCTGCAGAGGAAACCATTATTCTAACATTTTTTTTTTCCATCACATGGTTTGACTTGTTCTAGATCCTCATACAGATGAAGTCACACAGTGTGTACATGTTGTGCCTAGCTTCTCTAGTTCAACAAAATGTTCAGAACTTGTCCATGGTGCTGTATGCCATTTTCCTTCTGGTGCAGGCTTGTCCTCTGCTGTATCATCAGACCATCAATTGTTTATCCACTTGTCATATTGTCTCTAGTATTTGATTAATAATAAAGTTGCAATGAACATTTGTGAGCAAGTCTTCTGCTCATATTTTCATTTTTTCCTAAATTATTTGGAGGGCCATTGCTGGGTTTTAAATTAGGTGAATGTGCAACCTTTCCAGAACCTGCAAAACAGTTTGTGAAAGCAATTACACCTGTTCGCACCACCAGCAGCAATAAATGGTCCAGACCCTCACCAGCATATGGTGGTATCCATCTTTTTCAAACTCTAGTCTCTTCTGTAGGTGGGTAGAAGTGTCCTTTGCAGCTAAAATTTGCTTTCCAAGTAAGGATAGTCATAACTGGATCAGAATTCTCCACTAAATGAATTTTTCAACCAAAGACAGGACTAAAGAGAGAATATTTGGGTTGATAAAAACTTTGGAAAGTTAGGCGATACAAATAGGATGAGAAAATTGTACATTCTAAGGAGTATGCAACAGAAATTATTTTCTAACACATCAAGGAGGGGATGAGCATTATAAAAGAGTCAGGCAGACAGTGATGGACTGGGGAGAGGTTGGGTTAACAGCTCAGAAATCCTGAAACTGCTGCTCAAAGAAGGAAAATGAACAAATAGAAGGGAGCCACGGTTAGAAGGTTCAAGGTTCCTGACAGTTTCAAGTGATGACAAAAATCAAGTTTTCAGTATGGAAGAAGTTTGCTAAAAGACAGCGGAGAGAGAAGTCATTTGAAGTGAAGGAAGCCAAAGGTCTCTGTGGGTTGGGCATAAGTCCTACCGTTATCATGAGAATTTACAAGCAAACGGATGAGGTGAAGAGTGAAGGCTGTTCAACTGGATATTCAGTTTTCAAGAGCAGCTCTCCAGCTAGCTCACAGCGCTGTTCTAACACCATGACATGGCAGAGAATTGGGCCACAGACTGCATCCTCTGAGATGTCTCCTTGGATACAAAGTGTGTGGGACCCTGGGGGTGAGAACAGCGGTTGGTCATACACCCGTTCTCTCCCTGCACCCCTAGAAAAACCCAGAATCTGCATTTGACTGCCCTTTTTATACAAGCTGGAAGTGACTAATTGTCTTCCACTCACTAGGGAGAATGTGCTCAATATGAAATCATGACTTAGAGCCACTTACATGAATAGTTTGAGATAATCATTCACATTCGTTAAGATAATCGTTCACATTCGTTAATATTCCCGACACTGAGCAGTTAGGAGTGAGTTGCGATCCCAGAGTTCACGTCCGGGTGGCGCTCTAGGAGGACGCTCAAGGAAATTCAAACAATGCTGCTGCTGGCTGTGGCCAGGACCAGGCTGGGCCACCCTTCAGACGCTGGCATGAGAAACAGAGGACCTTCATTATTCATCAGAATCAGAAAGCCAGTTCTGCTGGCAACAGCCTACGGGGGCCAATTAGGACAGGATGGATAAACAACCCCATTCTCATCGGTGCTGTCTCATGCTGATCCGCAGCCCTGGTGACAGCGAGTTAATATATTCATGGCACCCCTGGATCTTAATGGAAAAGACTCATCATTGCTCTGATTCTGCTAAAAAGAATCTTAGAGATGATTTTTAATTTCATCCATTTACTTGAAGTAGTTTATTCAATTGTACAATGAACAAGGCAAAACTTAATGTCTCAATTTCTTGAGAAAGGATTTGGAGCTACTTAGACATTTTGAAGGAGTTTTTGTTGTTTTGATTCAGATTAGAGTGCTCTGTTTCTGAGGCTAGCACTCAAATACCTTCCTGTTTTCCCCATTCTATCATTAAGTAGTATTGATAACACATCCTTGGATGCTGTCCTCATTGGAGGCTAGGAAGATGGAGGTAAACCAAGAGCAGATACTTAACTTGTAAAAAATGAAAATACCAATACATCTTACCAAATACTCCCTTTAGGTGATGAGTTTAATAGAACCTAACTAAGACATAACAATTTCTAATAAACTATTTTACTATGGTGGGGTATGTGTTTTTGATATAACATTTCCAGAAGAAAGTTTCAGGTTTTGATCACTGTCTTGAAGTTTTAATTTTTAAAAAGGCCTTCAAGAACATTTTTATTTTGAAGTGGATAGGACTGTCATGTTTGAATAATGCATGTCAAGTAACACAGAGTCAGGGGGCCCACCATTCTAGATCACGCTCACATTTTGTGTGCATTTGAAGAACATTCTCCCTTACAATCTGGCTGGTCGATGATAAATTAAAAGGAGATTTACACTGTCAATTAAGTCAGAATTTACTTTTCATACATCATAAAAATAGAACAAGTTTTGAGAGAGGACAGCATAAAATGGCTTTCAAATTCTGAATTGCCTTGAATATCTGGCAGGAATGGCCTTGAGGTAGGAACGTTTGAGGACCTCCACTGTGAAAAGGCACTGGGCCAGTCTACTGTACAAGATGGTTCCAATGATTTCAAATGCAGCTTCAAACCTTATTTCTGATGTGGTACTGGGCACGTAAGTTCCTACCATGCCACACCTTCCCCATGCAAAGCTTGACGTATGTAAGTAATCAAGTACATGAAACAAAACTCAACTCACTGGAGTTCACAATGTGATAACAACCCACCAAATCTTCATCCCATTTCAGGGGAAATCAGCTAGAAGACATACATGATCCCTTCTTTTCTGAGCTATGGTGTGACCATGTGACTGACATCCAGTTAATGAAAATGAGTGGAAGTCATGGTTTCCTCCCAAACTGATAAGAAGTCAAATGTCCTTCAGCAGGGGAATGGATAAGTCACCAGATACTCACACCATGGAACATTACTCAGCCCAGAGCTAACTGATGATTAATAAATGCAGTGACCTGAATCAATCTCAAAATACTGATTCTGACTGAAGGCAGCCCACAAAAAAGGTACATACTGTATTTTTCCATTAACATAAACACTAGAAAATAAAAACTAATCCATAGTGGGAAAAAAAAAAGGAAGGAAAACAAAACAAAAACGTAATGGTTGTCCAGGGAGATATGTAAAAAAATAACAGGGTAGCATTATAAAGGGGTCTGGGTAAACTTTGGGGTCCAATGGCCAGGACAAGGATGTTTCCATAGGTTTATACATATGTCAAGATCTACCACACTGTACACTTTAAAAATGTGTTGATTACATGTCAAGTATATCCCATTAGAGATGTTTGAAAAGAGCTATGTACTAGTGTAAAGGGCAGGTTACAATGTATCCTAGGCACTTAAAATGCAAAAAAAAAAAAAAAAAAAGATTTAATGGATGAAAGTGGCTATGCTTATGTTGTGTTTCAAAATTTGTATAAAAACTTGATGCTCACCGTGTCTCCTTATCAAGTCCAGATTCAGTACTTCTTTCAGATTGTATCTACCATGGATCCCAACTCACACACACGCCATACTAAACTCTTCACCATCTCCTAGACAATGAAGAAGTTTCCAATGTCGCTTTTGTTCACGTGTTGCCCTTCTTGACAATTCACCTTTCTCTCTCCACTATACATAAAGCTCAAATGAACTTCCTATCCTTTCAGGCATCTCCCCAAGTCATGTTCTAATTTTTAAAAACATTTTAGTTCCAATAGCACTTAGTACACCCTAAGTTTAGAACTGGTCACGTGAGATCAGGCCAAGGCAGGGATGCTTTCATCTCTCCTGCATGCCCCGTGACCAGTCAGGTCCAGAGTAGCTGCTGGGGCTCCTCAAATAGATCAGTGGATAAAATAATACATGAATGAATAACCTGATTAAAGATTTTCATAAAAAGAGATAACTTTTAGCAAGATAAATGTGGTAGCACTTCAAACAGAGTACTTCTGAGTGTCATAGCAGTCCCACAGAACAGGTGTCCTCATCCACCTTTGCAAAGAAAGAAAATGAAGCTCAAAAAGATGAATGATTCTTCTAAGACCACGGAGCTAACACAGGGCACAGTTGGAACTGAGAGCCAGGTTTGCTCCTGATTCTAAGTCTGCAGTGGGAAGGGGCAGAGGAATCTTCGCCTGTGCCCCGACACAGTGGTTTTTCAAGCCATGCACGCATCCTTCACTGCACTTCTTATGTACTTTGTATCCGGGAGTCATATTCATCTCCAACTCTCCGTTCCTCTTCAAGACATTTCAAAGTTGGTTTTGGACACAGGCACAGACTCTATCAATGTGATTGTCCTTTCACATCCTCAACGCACACGCGGCTGCCCCTTCAGAAGACCCCACTTGTTGTTAACGCTTTCAAGTCACATGCCATCTTTCCTTGCTATTAAAATACACTTTGAACAAAACATGGAAAAATCTTTAACAGCAATGTAGGACACAGAGACAAGAGATCTGTACATGCCCTAAGAAGGACTCTTTGAGGATACATGTGGGCTCTCACTGAGGCCACAAGTCTGCATGGTAGGAAGAAAGGAGAGTATTAGTGGAGGGATGGTTACCTGAGGTTTTCACAGAAACATAGTAACAAAAAGATAGCTGAAGAAGATAAATGCAGATGATCTGAGACCACGATGTCCTTGCCAGCACCTGTACTGAGGTGGGCCTTCAGCACCTGGCCAGTTACTCAAGCTAGAAGGCAGGAGTCACATTGGCTTCCTTCTCTCCCTCAATGGCCATATCCTCCCTCAGTAAGCTGTGCTGACACCACCTCCAAAAGTCCTCAGGGTCTGGGTCTCCTCTTTCCCAGGCAAGGCCACCACCCCTCTTGCGTCACCTGAGGTGGTCATGGCTTTCTCATCAGTTTAGACAATTCTACTTTAAAAGAAACATATATATATGTATACATATATATATATGTGTGTGTGTGTGTGTGTGTGTGTGTATGCAAAATAAAAATATATATATGCTATATATTTTTTTTTCTTTTTAAATTTGAGAGAGAGAAAGCATGAGAGAGCATGAGTGGTGGGGGAGAGGGGAAAGGGGCAGAGGGAGAGGGAGAAACAGACTTCCCTCTGAGCAGGGACCCTGACACAGGGCTCGATCCCACGACCCTGAAATCATGATCTGAGCTGAAGGCAGACACTTAATTGACTGAACCACACAGGCACCCCTAGACATTCTACTTTTGACGTCTGCTCTCCACCCGAAAGCCACAGCAATCCTTTCAAAATGCAACCCTGGTTGTGCTGCCCCTGCTTAAACCTCCAAAGGCTTTCCATCAAGCCCAGGATAGAATCCGAACTCCTCACCATGTCTTAGAGGACCCGATGTGGTCTGGCCCCACTGATTTCCGGTGCTCAGCTCTCCAAGGGCCTGACAGGGTCACCTGTGCACCCATGCAACGGTTCCAAAGCAGACATCATCCTTGCTCATAGCAGAAACAGTTCAGCACCAGTTTCCTTAGGGCCACTGTTCTGTGCAATTGTTCACTTCATGACCTTTCCTAAGTCAAGGCCCTTAGATTTTCCATCTCTGGTCTAGTTGGTTTTAAGCCTTCCTGGATCCTGCTGTTAGTGTCCCTCCTTTTGCCATTTGTAGCATTCCCCTGACTCTCATTCTAGACTCGGGCCATCCCAGTGCCAGGAGCTTCGACAGAGGGACTTATAGCTCAGAGCTCCAGGACAGGAGGGCAACCACTCTGCTCCCCCACATG
Source organism: Meles meles (assembly GCF_922984935.1). Taxonomy (NCBI): domain Eukaryota; kingdom Metazoa; phylum Chordata; class Mammalia; order Carnivora; family Mustelidae; genus Meles; species Meles meles. Next base: position 80,346,964 of record NC_060079.1, read on the forward strand.
ACACACAGGTTTCTACCTTGGACCCAATTCTATGCCTGCTTGTAAGCTATAGTGGCCCATCTATGGCCCTGATTCAGTATCCAGTATGGAGATTTCGGGGCTCCTAACAGGTGCCATTTTGTTGACACTGATCTTCTTGAATTTCCATATAAGACCTTTTTTAGAGCTTCCAAACACTGAATGACATTGTCTTGTCTACCTCAAGACTCTTCTTGAATCAAGAGATTCTTGAATCTCTTACTTCTTTTTTTTTTTTTTTCTGAGCTTTTTTTTTTATTTTTTTTTTATTATTATTATTTTTTTTTCTCATTTTATTTATTTTTTCAGCGTAACAGTATTCGTTCTTTTTGCACAACACCCAGTGCTCCATGCAAAACGTGCCCTCTCCATTACCCACCACCTGTTCCCCCAACCTCCCACCCCTGACCCTTCAAAACCCTCAGGTTGCCCCAACCTCCCACCCCTGACCCTTCAAAACCCTCAGGTTGTTTTTCAGAGTCCATAGTCTCTTATGCTTCGCTTCCCCTCCCCAATGTCCATAGCCCGCTCCCCCTCCCCCAATCCCACCTCCCCGCAGCAACCCCCAGTTTGTTTTGTGAGATTAAGAGTCATTTATGGTTTGTCTCCCTCCCAATCCCATCTTGTTTCATTTATTCTCTTACTTCTTTTGAAAACCATTCCACTTTTTGCTTTAGTAATTGTTTATTCTAATAATCTCAGATATAGTTAATGCTCCATCTAAGAGTAAATTTATTTCAACTCTTACAAGTTATTGCTATAATTAGATTGAAACACACTACTGTGAATATTAATGTGTAATTATGTTTTGTAACAAATGTTAGAGTGAAAATTTTATTAAAGCATGCTCTAATTTGTTTCCTATGGACAAGACAAATAACGCTGTTTATATTAAAGTAGTATTAAGTATGAAATAATACTAGGGTGGTGTTCGCTTCCAATTCTAAATTTAAGAAAATTGATCCATACATCTTTTGTGAATTTTACTTAGCTGTAAAAAAACAATTTAAAGTTGTGTGGTTTATTTCAAAATATCTGCATGAACATTTAATGGATTAATCCACAGTTAATGATCTGTTTAAAAATAGAAAATTCCTACCATCCTATTTTGGACTAGAGTTTAAAAAAATCCTAAAAAAATTGAAAAGTAGCAAAAAAGGAAAAAAAAAGATCACAAAAGCAGACACTTTTCAAAAGCCTTCCAGGAACTTGAGATAGTCTGAAAAATTCAGTAACAATAGCCCAGAATCTGTGATACTGGAATACTTAAGTATGGTTTTATCTAAATTTAGTTTAATCTACTCTTCTAGTGAAACTCGACACAAAGCTTAGACTGTCTGCCATATGTGGTCTACCCGCCATCCCATGCTTGTATGACATCTCTATTAAGATTGTAAATTCCCAGAGGATAGTATTCCCTTAGGTAATTTATTCCAATATATTTGTAAGTTTGATCTCAGCTGTCACTCAAGAGGACCAAGAAGATTTCCAAAATTAAAAATTAGAACCCAATTAATCTTTAGCATAACGTCAACATGTTTCATATTTCCTTCAGTGAGCCAAGAAATTCTGGAAGGTGACATCATGTCTGCGAAAATGTCACACCCGGCAGGAAAGATTCTTTGACTAATTAGAGTAGCCCTTCGAGGTGATACTGTGCATAAAAAGTGTTGAAAACGTACAGTTGTCCAAAAAGGACCAGATCAGTTCACTCTTCTTCCTCATTACACAGTATTTGAAATCCATGCTCACAAACCCACAATCTCATAAAACCATTCTGTTTTGGGGGCACAGATTATATGGTTATCTTCCTGCTTCCCAGTATGTGGATGAGAACGGAGTGAGAAGACAGATTAGTAACTACAGATCTAAGGCAATGAAAGTTAAATGTAGCAAACCATAAGAGACTCTGAACTCTAGGGAATAAGCTGAGGCAGCTGGAGGGGAGGCGGAAGGTGGGTGGGGGGATGGGGTAACTGGGGGATGGGCAGGAAGGTGGAACATGAGATGGAATGAGCACTGGGCGTTATATGCAACTGATGAATCACTAAATTCTACCCCTGAAACTAATAATACAGCTTATGTAAACTAAACTGAATTTAAATAAAGAATTTTTTTTTAAGTAAGTTAAATGTAGCAAATGGTTTCTCTCATTGTGGGAAAGACCAGTGAATTTTTGGCCCATTGCAGGGATAGAGGGCTGAACACAAATCCTCATTTCCGTTCATGCTATCCGTCCTGAGGAGGAGACTGAAGAGAGAATCATCACTCAGAAAGCAGTTAAAAAGGCAAGCTCCTCAAATCCCAATAAGATATTGTATATTGTGGTTTATTAAAACATTTATCAATTTTTGGCTGCAAGATATTGTAAGTTGATCAGAATGATATTAAATAGCATAAATATGTTGTTAAAGACCTTGCTTAATGTTTATGTCATTGCTAAAATAAACATGAAATAAAGACGGGGGTTAATATAAGAAAACTTTTTTTTTTCCCTCCTAGAACCGATTCATTTTTAGAGGAATGTTGCCAAAAAACAATGTGTTCCAGTCACTAGGTCCATCTCATCTCTTCAAGAAAATAAATACGCTTTTTTAAAAATAGCATGTGTTGGTATTTTGGAAAGCTTAAATAATTCATAAAGTATACATTATATGTTCCCTCTCTTAGTCATCTCCTCCTTTATAATATCAACCGGGGCTTCTTTGTGAATAACTCTCAGATTTGTTTTTTCCAACCCCAGACCACTGTCCAAAAGTTGGCCCTGCGTTTCTGGCTGCCCAGTGGCACCACCGCCTGGCCTTCTCATAGAGACTTCTCACTAGAGTGCTTGAGGTGGGCCTCACCGGGTTCCTCCCCGAGCCCACTGGTCTCCCTCAACGTCCCCGTCCTGTCTTCCCTTAGCCCCAGATCCAGCAGCCGAACCACCCAGATCCTGCTTTCATGGTCTCTTGTGCCCACAGCACTCCCCAGTCCAGCAGTCCCTCAATCACAGTCCTCTCTTGTCTCACTCAGGACGCTGTTCTGCTGGGTTGTCCTACAAACTCCACGCCTTTCCCATCCAGCCAAGCTGGCTCCTATCTTCCAGTTCATCTTCAGCATACATTTCTGTCCACTCATCTTATGACCCTGGTGCTAGCAATCACAGCCCAGGCTCACTCCCACAGCTTCTCAGGTCTGGTGTCCTCTCACTTCCTGGATTATTTCCTGAGATTTCCTCCAAACATTCGAAGCCATGGCTGCTCACCTTCTTTCCTGCCTCCCTGCGTTGGCTGTTTGCAGCTCATCACCCATAGATACCCAGACACTGCACACCCTTCCAGTCCCACTCAAATGCCACTTTTTCCATAACCTCCCAATCTTGAATGACTCTTTTCTGGGCTGAAACAGCAATGTCATCTGCCTGCTTCCATCACTTACCATTGTCTTGTGCCATCGACATTTCTCTATGATTTCCATCTTCCTCCCAGCAGAATGCAAACTTCCTCAAACACAGTCTTTTCTCATTTGTATGCCCCATTTGTCTTAGAGATGAAAAGAAAATGTTTATTCAGTTAAAAATGGTCTTTTTTAGTATCGTAAATAGAGTGCATCATTTTTAACTAGAATAAAGGATTATAAATTACTGCTTTTCATCAAGGAAAAAGTCAATTCTCCTTATGCTTGTCTTATTGTCAGAAATAGTTGACTGAAATAAGACACGGGAAGTGCCTTCACTGACCCAGGACCGCTATGACAAATAGAAAACCTACAGATACTTTCACATAAAACTCCGGGCACCGTGGCCCACCTGAGACTTTGCTTGTACTTCTCATGTTTTACAAAGCATGACCTTAAAATTATGAGATTGATTCCACAAGCCAAATGGGAAAATTGGAATCATTCTTTAATGGGCACACATCAAATGATACCAAAACATCATAACCGCTGTGATTAAGCGCATTAAGTGAGGGATGAAGATATACGGAACAGAAACACTTAGCCATATGGGAAGGAAATGAGGTACTAATACATATGGGCTCAAATAAATCACATCCTAATAGAACTGAAGTGGGTTCTAAGCATTATTACCATTCCTTCCTTCTGGTAAGAGACCGCACTTCCCTCAACCCGAGAAACAGTCGTTCAGCCTCTTCTGGAGTAGTTTTAATGATCAGAAGCTGACATGTTACTTATACCGTTCAAGCAGTTGTAAACGGCCCCCCTTTTATCTTTGAAAATTCATCAAATTTTGTTTTCAGTCCCCACCCCCTAGAGAAAAGTACATTCCAGTGTATTTTCACCGAATGCTTTCAAAACTATCAAGACAGGGATTGTGTTTAAGAAACAACCTCCGTTCTTCACTAGTTTTTGTTTGATGCTATTTCCACACCACACGCCATCCTGGTCCATTTCCCCTAACACACTCCATTTTGTTTATTCATTTGGTGCTCATTGCCTGAGGAGCTCACAAGCATTAACCTCTCACCTGGGGTAGGGGGGGATTCAAAGATGGACAAAGTGATTTACTTGCAAATACAGGCTCCTTTTTTCTATTGCCATTATGCCATTATGTTTGCACTGGGAATCTCAGATCTCAGATCATTTGTTTTTATCTGGACAACTGCAGGTGTGACAGCCAACTTTGAATTATGTGGGTCTGAGAATTCTTCCAAAAATGTGCCATTGGCCAGAAGTTCCAAGAAAAACTAATATTCTCTACAAAATCCCGGGAAAGTTTAAAGCATGTCATATATACTCAAAGAATACATTGCTTAGTATATGTGTGTGGCCTGTATGGAACACAAATACACAAAATCATCTTTTAATATTTGTCCTATGTATGATAAGGTTAAAAAAATCTGTGCCATGTGTTCATTCCTGATTTTGATTTGGCCACCTGTACTGTGAGCGCAAGTCCAACAGTTGGCAAAGACCGTCCATCTGAGCATAAGAAAACATCCAAGTGTGGCTAGATTTTGCAGAGGAAGGGACTTTTTCCAAGGATCACATAATATGATATGTGTACCTACTCTTGGGGATGGAAACCAGTTATATATTCTAGCCTTTTATTATTTTTTTAAGCCAAAGCAGAGATGTGATGAGTCCAACTCATAAAAATTCAGGAGAATATATATGCATTTTTTAACAGATGTGGTGGCCTGCTGTTTCAAACAGTTGAATTAGAGTAACTCGGAACTACAAACCCAGCTCCCTGACCGCCTCTCCAAGGCCAGTCATACAAGTGATATTAATTACCCCTGAGTAAGTGGGAACTGTAGAACAATGATGGTAGTCATTGTTCTAAAAGTTCTACAGTTCTAAAAGTCACACTTTTAGCTGCTACCACTAGCTTTCTGGACACTGGTATATGGCATGTGAGATTCTGGACTTCAAGCTTTCAGTGACCAGAGGGGAAAGCCTCTGTTCAGACAGGCCAGTGGAAGGGGTCCAACCTCTAGTGCGGTTCTCTGCATTTCTGCTGCCTCAGCCACTGACTACTGACTCTGTATTCCCACTCAAAAGGAAGGATCTGATAAACTCATAAAGTGGTATTAGTTATTTATGGTTCCTCCCAGCACCACTCGTATTTTCACAGGAGTCAAGTATGAAAAACATTCATCTCTGGGGGTGGAATTTCAAGCATGATTGGCAGAGCAGACTGGGGACTCGGCACCCTCTGTGTCATTCTCTGCAGACCGCTCTCCACTTTGCCTACAGGTAAGGACAGCTTTGAAGACTGTCATTCTTTAGGATTCTTACCATGAACGTTTATTTTCGGTTCTTAGGTTTTCCAGATGAATATACATATATAAAATTACTCCATAGTGTCCTTATCACTAAAATGCCCCCTCTCTTCCCACAGGGGAAAAAAAAAAAAAAAGTCTGGGCATTACATTCTTTGCTTGGCTAATAAAGCCTCCGAAAAGACAAAGCTAAATAAATATGATCTCAAGATCAGACACTAAGCCATATATTGATAAAAGAAGTGCATTCAAAGACTGAGACACGAACTTCAGAAGTAGGCTGTTGGTGTTTTTGTTGCCCCAGCTATAATTAGAAAAGGATTTTCTCCCAGCATCTACCCGTTCCCTCTCACAGTCCATTCTCCAAAGGAAGGTCAAAGCATCCTTTCGGTATGTAAACCAGATGATGTTCTGCCTTTGAACAGACCCTCCAGGGGCTCCCTTTTTCTCAGACTAAATGCTGGGTCCTCGCAATGGCCCAGCAAGCCTGGCTTGGTGTGGCTCTGGACATCCCTCTAGTGATATCCCCCTCCTCTCACCCTCTGATACAAGGAACTCACTCCATCTCTTGCCTCAGGGCCTTTGCACTTCTCTACCCCTTGCCTGGATGGAATGTTCTGCCTTGAGCAGCTTCAAGGCTTAGTCAGCCACTAAATTCCGATTTCTGTTCAACCGTCACATCATCACAGGACTTTTCTTGACGGGTCTGAGGTGGCAGCACCCACACCAACACTGTCTGCCCCACTTACTCTCCTTGTTGTTTCTTCGTAGCACAGGACCTTGGGCTCTCCTGTGTTTGTCTCTCATCTTTCTCTCCCCCAGTAGAACTTGAGAACAAGAACATAGCTCCCATTCTCCAGCTTCAAGACTCATAGCAGTGTCCAACACGTAACAGGTGTTCAATAAAGATTCATTTGTAGAGAAGAAGAGAGTGGGGCGATGCACAGTCGGAGACTCTCAAGCAGACTCCCCATTGGACAAGAGCCCCCGAGGCAGGACTCGATCTCATGACCTGTGAGATCACAGCCTGAGCCACAGGAGAGTCGGAGGCTTAACTGACAGAAGCACCCAGGTGCCCCAGCAGGGGTTCAACAACAGTTGATTACCGAGATGAATAAAGCGACCATCCCCACGTGGTAACTCACGCACAGTATCTTTTTTAACCCTTTGAAGACCTTGTGCGTTGGGATCATGAATCCTATGCTCAGAAAAATGAGCAAATTTGCCTGACAGATGACATAGACATCCGGACCTTCCCAGTCTGGACTCTGCTGACTAATGCAGACAAGAGAAAACTCAGCAGCATTCATGCGAACTCGGAAGTCTCTTGGTAAAATAGTCCCCTTCTGTCTGTGAGTATCATTCATAGGCACCTCTGAAGGAAGACCAAAAGCCATTTGAAACTGTCAGGTTCCTCTGGCTCATCTACAGTGCCTTGAGTCTAACTCGATTGACAGCCTTCCAAGAAAGACTGCTGGAAATTATAGAACCTTACAATCTCACTCTGCTTGAAAGGAGGGAAAAAAATAAATAAATAAAGGGAGAGCAAGACAGAGAATGAAAAGAAGGGGGAAAAAAGAAACTTCCCCTTACCAGATACACTGAAACAGAACTGTCAAATACAGCGAAATCTTGTAAATGTTCCTCTGCTGTAGGCCATAGACTAGAACTGTAATAAACTCTGACCCATAAAAAGTCATGTAAACATTATAACCTGTTTTTACTAGCCCTTTAAGCACGGGGAGCAATTGATCTAAAACAGCTTGGCTCTCCTACGTTCCCCAGTCTCCAGGAGAATCCAGCCTCCAACATGGGTGTTCAAATGCCTCCGGCACCGAAAGCCAAAAATAGGAACGAGCTAGAAAATTGCCGCTATTTAGCTACTTGCCCTGGGCAGATGTTTGATATTTCCAAGAGCAAAACATCCAAAAGGAAAGCAGCTTTGCGACACCTATTGCCACGGAATTATTTAATTCACAGTGCCCGCAACCAACATAAATATCCATGTGGTCCTCAGTCGCTGGTCAGAGCTGTCCCCAAAAATCACGCTAAGAAAGTCTGTCATGCGGTAAAAGTAGTCCTATCACTGCCTCAGGACAGATCAGCTCTGACTGTCTCCCTACGGCTAAAAAGCTTTACTGTATGAAATATAAATGTGGAAACATTCAAGTGAGATTTTTACAGGTGTCAACATGAACGCTCATTCCATTACCCATTTGTGGTACACTAGTTAAGCCTGCCTTGAAAAATACCTTTTCCTCCTCGACTCCCGGAATCCCAGAGAAATTCAGCAGAACGAGGGGAAATTAGGCAGGAAGCCTGGAGGTAGCTTAGCTGATTACCAGTTGCTCCAGGTTTCCAGCCTTGTTTTTAATTGTCCTTTGGAGGGGTTTAGTATCTGTGAGTCAGTGTCCTTTGAAAAGTGGATGGTCAGGTGGCTGAGAGCAGAGGCAGCGTAGTTCTCGAACGGAGGGGCGAAGCAGCTTCACAGCAGTATGACAGCCTCTGCCTGGCGTGACACTTTGCCATCCCTGCTCATTGTCCACGGGGCCCCATTGGCACTCCCCCTGCCCTGTTGGTGGCAACGCATCGTGGATGGATTGAAGGCCTCCGTTCAGCAAACACCATCACGAACTGCCTGTAGAGAGCCAAGAACAGCGATGGAGAAGGTACTCAGGAAACCCCAGGCGTGACAGGAAGCCACTGCGTTCTGCCTCTGCTCTGATGCTCAGGGAAGCTTGACAAAGGCAAGTGCTGGTATTCCTGACATTTGGTACAGGAAGCAAATGTGTCCAATAGCTTGTTAAGTGCTTGGTGCAAATTGGCCTTAAGTAGAAAAAGAAAAATTACAGCGGAGAAAAAAATTTAGTATTAACTTGTAATTTGAGACTTTTCTGAAATTCAGGGACAGGCATCAAGATTTTGTTGTTTTTTTAAGATTTGAGAGAACACGCATGTGCACACACGCCTGTGCCCACGTGTGTGTGCATGCGCACAAGCTGGGGGAGGGGCAGAGGGAGAGAGAGAATCTCAGGCAGACTCCATGCTGAATGTGGAGCCAGACACAGGGCGTGATCCCAGGACCCAGAGATCATGACCTGAGCCAAACAAAAATCAAGAGGAGAACCCTCAACCGACTGAGCTACCCACGTACCCCAGAGTTTTTGTTTTACATAAATGCATGTATGAATACATCTTGTAATTGGGACAATAACTTTCCTAAGAAGGAATTTTGTTTCAGATTTTTTTTTAAAGATTTTATTTATTTATTTGACAGAGAGAAATCACAAGTAGGCAGAGGGGCAGGCAGAGAGAGAGAGGAAGAAGAAAGCTCCCCACTGAGCAGATAGCCCAATGCGGGGCTCGATCCCAGGACCCTGGGATCATGACCCGAGCTGAAGGCAGAGGCTTTAACCCACTGAACCACCCAGGTGCCCCTTGTTTCAGATTTTTAAAAAAGTGGTGGAGGGGCGCCTGGGTGGCTCAGTGGGTTAAAGCCTCTGCCTTCGGCTCAGGTCATGATCTCAGGGTCCTGGGATCGAGCCCCCATCTCTATCAAATAAATAAAATATTTAAAAAAAAAAAAGTGGTGGAAACCTGAACTTATCTCCATTTTTCTCTGCACATAGAACCTTAGCAACATGCCTCACTAGATTTGAAAGGGAAAACATTTATTTCCACCTTCTGGATCCCACAGCACAGCAGACACAGAAAAAAACACCGTAATTTACATATGTATAGTCTTGCAGGTCACTCAGAAGACCAACGCATCTGAGTTTCACAATAACAGTAGGGAAATGGTGGATTAAGACATTATCTCCATTTTTTTTAGATCTACAAAACTGAGGGGAAGATATTTTTCTTAAGACCACAGACTACACAGGATCTCAGGGTCCTGAGATCGAGCTCCATGTGGGGCTCTATGCTGTGTGTGGAACCTGCTTGGGATTCTCTCTCCTCTTCTCTTTCTGCTTCCCTCTCCCTGCCCCTGCTCTCTCTCTCTCTGTCTCTCTCTCTCTCTCACACACACACACACACACACACACACACACAGCCATACAGACTACAACCAGGCCCTCAAACACTTAGTGTTCTCTCTACTGTGGCAAAGGGGGTGTCGACACCCTGGGTCCGCCATGGCTGCTGCCCTTCTCTTTCCTGACCATCCTTCTTGAACAGCAGCAGGTTGAGGTGACGCCAGCGAGAAGGAGCCGCTCTCAGAACTGCTCCACGTCCTAAACAGGAGGCTGGGAGTAGAGCTCCAAATCCTATCCATGGCGGACACAATGCTTCTATTTTCTTAAAGAAATGGCTCCATATTTTATTTATTTTAGAGAGAGCGCTAGCATGAGTACGCGTGTGAGCGAGTGCGGAGAAGGTCAGAGGGAGAGAGAGAATCTGAAGCAGACTCCCTTCTGAGTGTGGAGCCTGACACGGGCTCGATCTCATGTCCCCGAGATCATAACCTGAGCAGGAACCAAGAGTCAGGTGCTCGACCCACTGGGCCTCCCAGGTGCCCCCAAACTGCCGTTTATTTATCCCCACAGTTGGATTTTGACGCCTGCTCAAGGGAAGAGAAAATGGAGGAAAATTAATTGTTAAGATCAAATAAAAATAATCATCTGAGGGTTTGCTACATGCCAGCACAACGCAAAATACTTTCCATGGATCTCATTTAAACCTTGTAAAATATATATAAAATACGTTCTGTGATTTTTCCCATTTCACAGGCATGGGAACTGAGGCCCAAAGAGGTTAGGCTGCTGGCTCAGGGTCACACACATAGCTTGTAAGTGAAGACAGAATAAATACCCCAGTGGTCAATCACTACATTGTGCAGAAAGCAGCTGCTATAGACTAAAAATTTGTATTGAAGCCCCATGTTCAGGGTGGTGGTATTTGGAGGTGGGGCCTTTGGAGGTGGTTAGGTCATAAGCATGAAACCCTACTGAAGGGCATCCGTGCCCTTATGATGAGGCCCTGGAGAGCTCCTCGCCTCATACAAAGTAAGGACAAAGCAAGGAGATGGTTGTCTATGAACCAGGAAGAATCCTTACTGGACACTGGGCCCCCCAGTGCCTTGATCTTGGACTTGCACCCATCAGAACTGACGAGTCAATGTGTTGTTCCTAAGCCCTCCAGACTACGATTCTTCTGCTACTGCAGCCTACACGGACTAAGACCGAAACACTCAACGGTTACAGCCACTTCGTGTTAGGATATACACCCATGTGGTTCTTTATATAAACAGGTTGGGGACATAGGACTAACAACATTTGCAGGATCTGTATCCAAATTAATTAATGGGCCTTTTCTTCTCCACCTTGGGAAAATGATCAGGGCATTTGGAGCAGAGGAGGTCTCTATGTCAAGCGCGTAGCATTTCAGTGTACCCTGAGAATCTGACAATGAAACAAGGGGTAGAAAAGTGAAAGGGAACAGAGAAGGGAGGACAGAGGGAATGTCCTTCATCCATGACATGTCCCCAAGGTCCCCACTCACGATGTTTCCAAAGCCACTGCAGGATACATATTCTTTAAGTCATGGTTCCAAACAGAATCCGAGGAGTAGCACTACCATATCAACTTCTACCTCTTCACAGATAAACCTTGGGTAAGATGCTTGGACCAGAGAAGAGACTTCTCTAGTTCCTTCCATGGAGTAGACTCCTTAGCACAGAAAAACCATGCTTCTCAGTTTTCTTCATCCCTATATACACACAGCACCGTGAAAACTCTCATGAAGGATGGTGCTTGCCCACTGGGCAGCATCTAGACTCTCAGGAGGACAGAAACCTTTCATTGTCCCCATCAGGCAGAAAAAAATAATGAAGAAGCCTGTGGATAAGCAAACACCGTAAGTGCTTGAGACTCCATGAAACAATTTACAAATAACCTACTCTTGTGCTCTCCTTCTCAAGGTCACAATATATAACAAGTTAAGATGAACTAAACTTCCAGCCACACAGTTCTGTGTTTTTATGAAGGGATCATTAATCTTTCAAAATAATCAGAGCAAGTGAAATGGATAAGCTCATTCACGAACATTAGCAGTGGTAACATGGACAGAATACAGTAGTGATGTGTGTGCACGTATGTGTACACTTTCAGAACAAACCAAGTTGGAAGGGTGCCTGGGTGGCTCAGTTGGTTAAAGCCTCTGCCTTTGGCTCAGGTAATGATCTTGGGGTCCTGGGGTCGGACCCTGCATTGGGCTCTCTGCTCAGCAGGGAGCTTGCGTCCCTTCCTCTCTCTCTCTCTCTCTCTGCCTGCCTCTCTGCCTACTTGTGATCTCTGTCGGTAAGTAAATAAATAAAATCTTTAAAACAAAACAAAACAAAAACAAAAACCAAGTTGGATTCCACAGTATGTAAGAAGTCAGACCTTGCCTGATGGTAGTATTTTATCCTGTTTTGAGGGAAGGTTATGGTGGAAGCCTAAATGCATCCACTTTGGATGAGAAATTATCTTGCCCTGGAGGAGAGAGGGGGCAAGAAGCCATCCCAGAAAACATGGAGAAGAGGCACCTGTATTATTACACCGATCACACACAGTTAGGCAGATTCTTATTTTGGCCAGTGACCATGTCCATTGCCACTAAAAAGTCTTCACCAAATCACATCCAGATATTTCAGATAAATGGCTTGAAAAGAGTCAAAATTTATATGGGAACACGTTTCCACACTTTGTGTATGGAAACACCTTTCCACACTTGGGAAAATGATCAGGGAAAGAAGTGGAAACACTTCTACTGTTTTTCAAGTGCAATGATCTGACAGTTGGCTGGGCAGGACATCTCCAGCCTGATCTTCTAAGAATGAGGTGGCCTGAGTTACTAATGGCTTCAGGTAGTTGTTTCATGAATCCCATCACAAATCATGAAGTTCACAGACCAAGGCTATCCATGCTCTCAGATGGAAACTGGTCCTCAGAATGAGCTCCCAGCAAGTGGAAGCAGAGTTTTTCTCTCTTTTCTTCTGGAACATGTGCATTAACGGATTTAAGAGGGTGATTTAGCAGTGGTCTTGGGAGAGAAGTAGACAAGCTAATCTGATGGTCATTTCCCCGGCCTCCTGTCTGGTGACTTGAAAGAATCTGGGAAGTCCAGCTCAGTCTTGACTCTCAAACTGTGAAATGTGAGGAAAAAAATAATGACTAAGTCTGACTGAGTGTTTACTACATGACAGACACTTTTCTGAGAGCTTTAGACCCGTTAACACTGAGCTATCTACTGGGCCCACTCCACATGGAAGAAAATTCAAGGTCACATCCAAATTACCACGTACAAGTCTCTGTGTAGACAGAGAACTTAGGTGTGAGGGATAGCCAACTGCCATCACGTCAGATGGTTTCCAGAATTTTAGGAATTCACTTCCAATTAGAGTTTCATAAAATCTAGATGTCTATGTTTAATGTGTTGATGAAAATAATACAAAGTTTCACAGCTTACTGTAAAGTAAATGACTACCTCGATCCTAGGAAATAGCTAAGTAGTAAGATAAATAAAACTCTTCATGGGAGGAATAAATTTCATATATGAGCAAAGTCAGGGATAATTCCAGCAGGCCTGAGGCTGGCGCCACCTGGGGTGGTGGGTGGGGGGGGGAGGTTTGGAATAGGATAGAAAGGCTAGGGGAGCCAATGAGGGTCCTGTGAATTACGTAGGACTCTGAAGTCACTGGGATCAGTGTCTTACTTTGGATAAACAAGCCGTGATTCTTTGCAAGGTCCAGTCCGCCTCGGGGTTCCTGGAACGTTCGGTTTTATCGAAAGCCTTCCTAATTTCAGAGCAGCTATTACTCAGTGAGGCTGGATTTGGGGGAGCAGACACGGGGCCTGGACAAACATTGGCTGGGCTCTCATCCTGCAGGATATAATCCCAGAACATAGGAAAACGGGCAGTTTCATACTGTTTCATATCTCTGGGGTCCCCAGGGAGAAACGAATCAAAGGACACAGCAGGAACCTGAAAATGTTTGAAAGCAGCCTGGAATTTACTCCCACATAGTTTACTCGCTGAAAGAGTTGCCCCTTAATCCCCACGTGGAAGGCTGCCCAGCTCCGTTTGCAAAAACCTGCACAGCACAGGCCGCAGCTTGTCCTACCCCCTATTCCCAGCCAGCACCCAGGTGCCTTCATTCTCTCCCTGGTGATCTCTCCCTGGGCTTCAGCAGCCTTGCAAACAGAGCTCAGGAGAGGCAGAGTGGCCTTACCAGGTAAGTCTGCGTGGGCGAGGAAGGACAGAGGGACATGAGGGACTCCCCCAAAGCTCAGCAGGCTTCCTCCGTGCATTTGCCTGACTCTGTTCCTGGAAGGCCGCCAAGGGGCCAAGATGGTCTGGGCTTGTCAAGGGATTCCTTTTCCTGGGAGCGGGGGCTGGATGCCACCACCCAGACACCAAATCAGGAGAGAGGAGAAATCTTCCTAGCAATAAATCTCTAGAACAAGAGTTGAGAAACCTTCACTGCATTCTGCTCTTTCAGTGGGGGAAAAAATGATTTATAAGAACTAAATTAGGTAGGGCAAAAATTCTGTAAGATTGTTTTTCTACTCCTTATTTCTCCTGTGTTACCAAAAACAAATTCCTTTGATGTTTTGCAATTTCTTTGTTTCTCTGTTGTGTTCACTGTTGAGTTTTTGTTTTTGTTGTGTTAAGTTTCGGGAAAAAAAAAAAAAAACCTCTCAAGTATCAGATTTTAAAGTATAAAATCTGGTGTTTGAGATACCAAATGCTTCTGTTTGTAGGTATCACAAAATGCACAGATGTTTTGGAATATGCAATCACAGTCTCCAGGACAGTTCTACAAGAAAATATTAAATCCAGAGAATTATGGGGAAATCATGTTCAGTTCTTAGAATTGGGCGGTCATTCTATGGGGTCCCATCTCCATTCTCCTCCCCAGTCACTGGGAGAATGCAGGCTGGTGTTTGGCTACTCAAGCCCTTGAAGTAGAGGATAGGGCCCAGTGCGGGTGCTCATCCTTCTCTCCACCACCCCCTCCCAACCTATTTCCTATTCTGCAACCAAGGAGAAAGAGGAGGTGGCTAAGTGAATTTGTGTTAGGACAAAATTAACAAAGGCATAATTAAAGCTTACTTCACACAAAGGGAACAATGTATTGACAGAAGAGAGCATCCTAAAAGTTGACAACTAAATGTCTAGCCAGGGTTGATGAAAAGGTAGAGTTCCTTGCACAACGCAGTTAGAGGACACGGATGACCATCTCCTCTGTGCCATGCTCAGCTAACCCTCCAGTCATCTTCTATCCCAGTCCAATAAGAATCTCACCATACTCTTGCAAAAATCAAGCTCTCCATTCTGGCATTATGGATTAAAAGGCTTTATTAACCATTCTGCCTTCTTTTGTAAAAAATCCAGCTCTCCATTCTGGCACCATGGATTAAAAGGTTTTATTAACTATTCTGCCTTTACAGTAACCAATTAATGCTATATAAAATGCAAATCTTTATAAAAGCATCATCCAAGGCTTCCAGTCAAAAAAGAACATTAATACCTATTTCACATCTTTTTAAATATTTTATTCCCACTCCATTGCTTTTCAAACCATATAACTCAGTAGTAAAATACAATTGGCTTACAGAACATTTTCCATATAGATATGTCGCTGACACACACTGTACCCAAAAACGATCAGAATAAAATAGATGGTATTTTAAGCTTTTATTATAAACTTGAATTAAGTTTTGTTTGGCTGTATATAAAAGGTATTTGAAGTATTAACTGCATTTATCATGCATTTTTCACACCAAATATTATTTCATAAGAAATAATATCACATTAGGCCAAACCAATGGTTTTTACTCAACTGGTGTTCTATTTGGACATGCACTGAAATATTTATAGAGCCTAGCAGAAAAGGATAATATAACAGGTCTTGAAAAACTACACTATATCAGAGAGTCCATCTCTGCTAACACCTTGGGTGGGCTCTCATGAAATACAAGTTTCACTATTAAGTCTTAAAAGCTTTGAAGAAAATCCGGAATGAATTCTAGGTATTCAGACCAGTTTCAAATTACTTTTTAAGATGAAGAATCAAACATATAAATAAATATTATTTGGATAATAGACTGACATTACTTGAATATATTAGAAGTTAAAAAATTGGAGATCAAATACTTATTTTCACTCTAAACAACTCATGTTTGCACGAGTAGATTGATGGGACAGAATCCTGACAGAGAGTATTGCTAACTTTAAGTAAAATTGTATATGTCAAAGATGACTGGCCAAGATACCATCTTAATATAACCTGTTATTTGAAATGAGAAAATCTTGGAGCAGCTAGACAATAGGCTCTTAAGTCTTGTGAACCAAAAGATTTTTTAAAAAGTCAATAGAAAAAAAAAAAACTGACAGGAAAAGAGATTTTTTTTTTAAGAGAATTTCATTTGGGGACTTATAAAGAAGAGAAAAAATTGTTTTAGGATTTCTGCAAGATTATTTTATGAAAGTAGCATAAAGTCATCAGCATCAATTTCTAATTCCTTGTTAAATTTGGGAGCTGTTTTCTTTGCTCTTTTCTGAATCTGGCAACTAATTCTGGAATTGTGACCATTAGAGGCAAACACAGGGCAGGCTGCCCCCTCGTGCAACCCAAGCACAGAGAACAAGATTCCCTTGGGGAAATTCTGAGGGAGAGAAAGCTCATTCGGGAGGCTTCCCTGGGTGCCCTCTCTTCTCTGACACCAGACATACCCACCGCTCTACCCCATCCTCTGCCCAATCATCTGTCCCACGTCCTCCACTCTTGAACTTCCGGGACCTTCTTCCTCCTGCTCAACTGAGGGTAAACGAGAGCCAACAGGTTTGTGATGCGGGCTCAAGGGCAGACATCTGCCAGCAGTATGGACACTCACGGCAGAGGAAGGAAGGTTTGAGAACTGTATTCAGCACAAAACAGTGGAAAACTGGTGGAGTTTCCCAGGGCACTTTTCCATGATGCCAATGACACCTGCCATGCCACCCACCCCGTACAACCACATTCAGCCTCCTCCCAGAAGCCTCCAGGGCAGCGGGGTGCTAAGTGAGAATCATGGAAGGTAGAGGTGTGCGGTACAAGAAATCTGGGCTCCAAAGTCGAGCGCTACAAAGGTGCGGTCTTGGCTCTGCTGCATATGAGCTGTGTAGATTTTAGGTGCCATTTCTGTAGAAATCACAAATTTCCCTCTGCCTCTGAACAAAGTAATGAGCAAGCTTGGCCAAGGATAGGGACCCCATCTGCACATTACCTCACCAGCAGGTCAGACCTTTCCTGGACTAGACACTGAGCTAAAAGAGACCCAGGAGAGCCAGGGCTCAGGGTGAGCCTACATGTCTGATGTAGACGACTCCACAGCAAGCAGGCAACACCGTTTAGTTCAAGTAAACGGTGTCTGAGGCAGTTATTCTTCCTCTTGGCCAACCCACAAAAAGGCAAGTCAGCCCACAGGTCTCACACATGAGGACACAGAGAAAACAGGAAGGCAGGGAGCTATTCCTTTGGCCAATAGACATGTATGAAGGAGGGAAGCCAGGGGTTTGCATAGAAATGTATATTTAGGGTCCCTAAATGGACAACTGTAAAGATGGGCACATAGAAGATGCTTAATAAAAGATCCTAATTGGTGGTTGTTATGGAGGACTGGCCTGGATTCAGGAGCAGGGACTGCTGCCTGTTAGCCCTGTGGGTCACCTTATGTAGGCGTTTTTTGATTTCCTATTTATCAGATTAAACTTGCTGCACAGGATAAATATCTAGACATGTAGTCACCTATACACCCATGAAAATTGCCAATTGCCCCACAAGAACTGGTCATCAGCCTACGATTAAAAAAAAAAAAAAAGATACTGCATGCATATCAAATTGGATCCTAAAAATCATCCACTCTGTCCAAACACACTTGTTATAGGATATCTCACACACACACACACACAAACACACACCAAGGGAGGCAATGTCCACATATCCATAGTAAACTTGAAGTTCAATACTGGGTGCATTTTTTTTTTTAGATAAGCAAAAAACAAAAACAAAAACCCACAACAACAACAAGAGTTCTATTATGTAAATTCAAGGCAAGGAGCAAGACAGAAATTGCATGTGCCAACAATGGGAGATCCAATGAAACAACCAGCCATCAGTTATCTATATACCCTGGCGTTAAATATGGCCCTGCTTACGTGCATCCTACATGTTTTATTTATATCAAACATTGGGATATTATCCTCCCCCAACAACTGAACTACACTTGCCAATTCATTTCCAATTTGTAGATGACTGCAGTTCCCCAGTTTGTAGAATCTGGGTTTACCTATCTTTCTACAACCTGATTAGGTGGATGACTGCTGAAATTTGTTATTTTTAGCTATCCCCAAAGCTTCAAGTATTTTAAATACTGTGGCAAAACTATAACGAAAAGACTCTTCCAATACCGATTGACTATTAAGTTCAACAATGCACTAATTTTGTCAACAATAGATCTTGACAAAGAAAAATAACTCCTCTGAGTACATTTTTAGTGTCCTATGGATAACTGGCTTTCTGAAATCTTGTCACAGTTTGTCTCCAGGTCTCAGGTAGATTTTGAAATCGGTGACTCCCTTTCTCCTACAGAGTGGGTTTGTCATTGCAAATTCCTTGGCTTGGACATACGAGGACTTCCAAGCCAAAACAAATACATTCCTGATAATGGCATAGAGTGCCATTCCCACCTGAATGGAAAGTTCAGAATATCTGGGCCAAAATCCCCCCACTTTTTTACATGGAGTTTGAACACAAGATCGTTAGACCGGGAAACAAGCCTCAGCAAAAACCATGCATTTTTCCTGTGTTTCCTAAGTAGGCTGTATTTTCACTTTGCTCTGCCCCTGTGTTAGTGGTTGAGTAACATCGGTTGTGTAGGGCAGGCACATGCCCTCTGACTCTGCCAATCAGCAGTCACACACCTCCTTTACTGAAGAAAATGGAACAGTCAGAATGCCCACTGTGTGTGTCTAACCTCAGAAGAGAGGAGCAGCTGAGGTTTGGGGGTAACCAAATTTAAGCTCCATGCCAAATGTGAAGCTGGCCACCTGAAGAGAACCAGGGAGCTTACAGTGTAATTAAAGGGCCATGTCAGGGGGTCAGGCAGCACCATCTTCTCCAGCCAAAAACATATGGAACCCTCGTGGGTCAATTTAGGATTGTGTTGCCTGGCCAACCACCAGGCACCCAGCTATTTTAACTCACTCAGGCCACACTCTGAGAAGCAAATCTCATGTCTCTCTAATGCCATCTTCATGTGTGGATTATCACACAGTCTCAGGAGGTACCTCACCAATCACACTGATTGAAATGACTGAGGTTAGCTCTCTTGCGATGTCTGTGAATTGTGGTTTCCCTCATAGCCCCCTCAGTGTGACTTTTACCATAACCTATAATCGATTTATCACTGAAAACACAGCAATATCACGCCATATTTAACTATGCCTGCTTAGCAAGAGCATTGAAGTGATCAGCACTTCCTTGTGAAACCAAATGAAAAACTGGTTTTACTTGGGGACTCCACAGGTAAAACCTCCTCCTGGGTTATCTCGCTGATTTCCCCTGAAAGGAAGATAAGTATAAAGAATGTCTGTATTCTTATAACCTACAAACCACAAAACCTCTCATTTGTATTCCTACATAACGCTATCAAAATGTTTTCCTATACTATGACTGGTTGGCTTTTAATAACCCACTCAGTTTCTTCAGCCACTCCTTTGAGTCTAAGTACTGTATTTATTAATAAAATTATGCATCTAAAATGTAAATAGAAGACCTAAGAAAAATAAGTCAACCCTAGAGACTCCAGAAGGAACCGATCCTGCTGACACCTCGACTTTAACCCATTGGAACTGATTTTGGACTTCTGGCCTCCAGAACTATAGGAGAATAAATCTGTGTTGTTTTCAATGACTACATTTGTGGGAATTTGCTACATCAAACAATAGGTTCCAATACATGCTCCTCTCTCCAATAAGTAATTAAAAAGAGCTCTTGTTAATTTGACATTTGTTGACACTTGAGATGTTCTTCTTTTATGAGGAACTCATTTATATTTCTATGCCTTTTTCTATTGATACCCTTCTCTCATTGATATGGCTTGCAAATGTGATACACAGAATCTTTCTTGGATATATAAATATGGATGTGCGTTTGGAAGAAGTAGACATTGAGATTTTATATATATAAATATATATATGTAATCATCTCTCACTACATATTAATCTTTTCTTACAGAATTTTGGTAAACCATAAATCTGATTTTTTTTAAAAGATTTTATCCATTTACTTGACAGACAGAGATCACAAGTAGTCAGAGAGGCAGGCAGAGAAAGAGGAGGAAGCAGGCTCCCTGCCGAGCAGAGAGCCCGATGTGGGGCTTGATCTCGGGACCCTGGGATCATGATGTGAACCACCCAGGCACCCCAATAAATCTGAATTTTTGATGTAGTTACTTTTTATCAAATTGTTCATTAATGATTAAGAATATTAAGAAAATAATCTCCTGTTTTGAAACCACAAAGATATGCTTCAATATCATATTCTGAGAGTTTTCCAGTTTTTTATTACATGTATGTGTTTAGTACACCTGGGATTGATTTTGGCTAGGTTGAGCTGTGTGAATATTATTTTTCTTCATACAAACAAACAATTTCTCAACACCACTTGCTGAAAATCTAGTTGTCTTCTATTTCTGCCCTGTCACTTCTTGGTGTGTATATGTTTTTTCCACTGACCCATTTCTATATCCCTAGCCCAATCCTACATTGCCTTCTTTCCTGCAGTCTTATAATAATTCATGATATTTGTTAAATTTATCCTCTCACTTGGTTCTTCCATATTTTGAATAGCTTAGCTAGTCTTAGCTTTTGCAGGTTTTTTTTTTGTTTGTTTGTTTTTAGCCTTTTGCAGTTTTATACAAATTTTAGATTTGGCTTATTAAGTTCTACCAAAAACATGTTTGGGTTTTCACTGGACTACATTGAATGTGTCATTCAATCTGGAAAATTTAATATCTTTAAAACACTGAGCCTATCCAACCCGTACAGATATAGACTATCTTCCCAGGTAAGCAAGTCATCATTAATGTCTGTCAATGAAGCTTTATAATTTCTTCTATAAACAACTTTCAACTCTCAGTTCTGTTGTTGGATTTATTCTTATATGATATATTTGATGCTATAGTAAATGGTGTCTTCATTTTAAAAATTTAGTAATGTTCAAATTTTTCATTTAATAAAATCCTATACTTAACTTTATGCTTAATTTTGAACAATAAATTCCTATCCTAATGCTATCAGTAGGTTCCAGAACTGCAATCACATCAAGTGCAAAGTCATGTTATTACAAGATTAATCCAGTGACTGATAGACCCAGCAGCTCTGGAGGTGAAGGACTCAAGGAATCAAAGCCAATTGCCTGGTCCATTTTATCCAAATCTGCATTAGCACTAGAGTTCCCTGTATCATTAAAACACTGCAAAAGTGTTTGCCGCGCAAGGAAAAAATGGACACCCAGTTTACATCAACTCACACAAAGTAAACTGGTGATTTTGAATTCAAATTTTCACACATAAAGAAATATAAGTCTCAAAAACGATGAGATTCTATTGTTCACCTTACAATGATAAAGGAGGCAAGAATATAGAAAAACAAACCCTTTTATGCCCCGCTGCCAGTTTTGTAAGTGGGTATGCACTGTTGGAGAACAATTTAGCAATTGCTATCACAATGCAGTCTGCTTCTACCTGCTGTCTCAGCAATTCTGCCGTGCAGCTGAAGGGTTTCGTCCACACCCGCCCTCGTACAGCCGTATGAAACACGCTAATATAGTTGAGAGCAAGGCAGAAATAAAAAAGAATATATAAAGAATGCTCCCATGAGCATTTTTTTAAAAGATTAGTTGCATAATAGATAATAGTGCACTATGTTTCTCCAGAGGAGAAGAACCAATAGGATGAATAGATGAAAACATCTGTACATTCATAGAAATTTTCTATAATGAAACACTGGACACTGGTAAAAGTCGCTTCAAGTGAAGGCAAACTATGGAAGATGGTTGACTTGATTTTATCATTTACTCTCTTGTGATATTTTCATTTTTAAACCATGTACATGGGTTACTTCTTCAACAGCTAAAGTATTAAATCCCATAGGTGATTAACAAGAAAATACTCAGAACTGCTCTCATTAATCCCATTTCCCTCCACTCTGTGTCTCCCACCACGACCTCCCAGAGTTCCAGCTTCTCTGCATGTGCCATGTCTCGGCTAAACCTAGATTTTCACAGGAGGGAGCATTTTGGATCACCTCTTGTTTGTGTTTATGTGTCTTCCACTGCAGCGCTGGGCACAAGATCTGGTGTTTTGCTTTCACACATCCAGCCAAATGTTCTACTGACTCTGGCTGAGCATCAGAGTTACACCTGCAAGCACCTAGTAGAACTAAATTCTGGAAATTCTTTGGCCCAGAAATCCCAACTTGCAAAGAAAGCCACAGTGCTCATTAGACTTTGTCCATATTAAAGACTCTCAGTTTAGTGCACACCTAAACTTTATGTCAATCGTTCACATTCCAAGTCCCCAATTCTATTTTAATCTCCTATTTTCTCCAATACTGCCATCTACTCACCAGCTGACTGGCTTTTCCTTCTTTGGAATGATCATTTATTGGTCATCTCCCAGAAACCTTCTATAAACAAGCTCTAATCTTCACAGCCCCACCAGGTGAGTATCATCACTGCTGTTTTTAGATGGGGAAGCTGAAACAGAGAGGCTGATTGACTTGTCCAAGTTGGCACCACCAGGAGGCAGCTACAGGAGACCCGGTTCTGCCCGACTCCTGGGTCCTGTGCATTTTCTGCTCCACTCTGCTGCCGGTCCTGAGATCTGTACCACCTCACATTCCTATGATGCACCTGACTCTGGCGGCCCTGTGGGTCCTTTGTTTGCCTTCTACCACTTGAAAGGTACAGTTGTCAAGGGCAGAATTCCCTCTGAGGTCAAATTCTTCTATCTCCTGGGTCTATAGGCAAAATAATTTATATTCTGTTTTGAGACAGCAATTTCTGAAATCTGTATGTTCTTGCTAACATTTCTGTTTTTCTAATAGTTCAGACTTTCTCAACCTCAGTTCTAACAACATCTTGGATGAGCGAAATTTGTATGAGGGGCTGGGGACATTGCCGGTACATTGTAGGGATGCTTACCCACCAGACTCCAGGAGCACTCCCTGCTCCCAGTTGTGACAACCAAAATGTTCCCAGGCATTCCAAGATATCCTCAGGGGATGTGTATTAAATTGCCCCACTTGAGAACCACTGAATTCTGACTGGATATCCTGCCAGCTCCTAAAATTCTGTTTGGCTTTCCTCCAGGAAGTCTTCCCCCAGACATCTCCACTTTAATTCCTAATTTCTATCAGTGGATCTAATTCGCCTCAGTCATTCACACTCTAAACCTCTCTACCATCCATGTCTACCTCAGCCTCCACCACCAAACAATCACTAAAATACACAACATTGACTTCAAATCCCAAGTCTCTCATCTCCAGTTTCTCTCCCTGGTGCTGGTCTTCATTCCCTCACACGAATTCCCTACCTTTAATCCATCCTAGCCAATGATATTGGATAAAGCTTTCTCAAAGTAACTCACATTATGCATTTTTTTTTTTTAAATCAGAACCATCAGCACCTCCCCATCATAAGCTCAATTACGTATCAATTGCTCACCCTTGCTTTTCAGGGTCTCCACCATATGGTACCACCTCCCTTTCCAGCCTCGTTTCACACATCTCCTCTACAAGTACCAACATGGCTGCTTATTGCTCATCAAAAATGGTCTGTGCATATGGCCCGATGCCTTCTACTCAGCTGTCACCTCAGTTGGTGAGTCCTCCTCCACAATTTTCCCTTAAAAAAGGCTGTTTTAGAAGGACAGTATGAAATCCTACACTAGTCACAAATCATTTTATGGTTGACCCAACAGCATGTGTTTGCTTTCTCCCGAGTCCTTTTAACTGTTCATACTACTTCTCTCATCTCCCTCGTCTGTTGTCCCGATGTCATCTTTGTGGTGGTAACAGTGTCTTCCCTGCCAGTGTGCAACCTCACTGATGGCAGAGACTGGGTCATGATCTTTATACACCCTATGGTACCTAGCACAGCCATACACTTTAGATGTCCTTGGTTATTCATCCAAATGAGTAATGAAAGAGCACTTACTCACCTACCATCTTAAGCCAGTTCCTCACCATCCCTTGCTTAAGGAATTGGTCTCTCACCTGGCTTGCTGACTCACTCCTCCCCACCCCATTCTCTGCCTGCTACGAAAGTCACCTTTCCAATCACAAGTCTGAGCAGGGCAGAGACAAACTCCTTTGTGTGGTATACAAAACCCTCTGTGTTCTGGTTACCCTGTTTTGTCTCTGTAGTCCTACCTCTAATCACACTCTTGTGACATATTGGTGAGGTTCCAGTTCCAGCTGTCATGCAAGGCTTCTTGCCCCATGGGTTCTATACCTTTGCTCACAATGGTCCTTCTTCCAAGAAGCCAACCACATCCATCTGCAACACCTGTTCACTCATCACCACTGTGCAGGGAAAGCCCCTGCCCTCCCAGTGAGCTTCTTCCTTCTTCAGACACCCACGACACCCTTGTTTCTATCATTGCTCCTAGAATACTTTGCCGTGCTTACTTTTTTACATGCCTAAACCCAACTACCCCTTGATATGTACATAGACAAGGTACAATGTGTTTTATCAAATTTTGCATTCCTTTTTTTTTTTTTTAAGATTTTGTTCATTATTTGACACAGCGAGAGAGAGCACAAGCAGGGAGAGCAGCAGAGGGAGAGGGAGAAGCAGGCTCCCCCTGAACAGGGACCCCAATGTGGGACTCAATCCCAGGACCCTGGGATCATGACCTGGGACGAAGGTAGACGTTTAACCAACTGAACCACCCAGGCGCCCCCGAATTTTACATTCCTGATACCCAAAAGTGAAGTTAACAAAGATCGTCTTGCTGGAAGACTGAATAGATGAATCTAAACCAGAAAATCAGTCTGTTCTAATTATTGATTAGGAGAATAACAAGTCAATGTGTAAAGTGTCACCTACCAGTAAAAGTTATTTTGTAAGACCTAAATATCTGACATCAACGAGAGAAGAGATAAGCTGAATGAGTCAATTTTCCAGTTTGTTGCCCTTGGTAGGGTTTATATCTTAAAAATTCTAAACTGCATTATATATGTCCCTGGCTTGATCAACAGAATATCCAGGAACAATTTTTCTGTCTCCGTATTGGAGTTATTGTTATCAAAATAAATTTCTTTGTGGGTTTACCTAATTTACACCCACAGATACCACAAGAGAATAACTCCTACTGAGAAGAACCAGAACATCTGCCTTTCCCTCTATTTCCTGCTTTGCTAGCAGCTATGACTCCTCATCCTGTTAAGGCATCTACTTGAGGCACCACTCAGCTCCTTCAACTACTTCTTGACCCTCACCTCTCATCCACATCTATCTTCTGACCCAGCAGAGTTGTGAGGACACACCAGAAAAGCAAATGTGTAAATCACATACCTAATTCAGACATTTCACAACTGATACTAGCCTGAGATTACTCTATTTCTGTCCCTGGAGAAAAAAAAAAAAATGTGTGGGCTTCATGGGAGCTGATCCCCATGTGTTGCAATGGCTTTGTACGTGAAGTTCTGTGCCTGGGCTCCAGCCCCAGTTCTTGAAGTCACCATCAGCCTGACCGCCAGAGGTTGTTTTATGTTTACATTCTGTGTTCTGATCGTAAGGAGCTGGAAACAAGAAAATAGAAGAGCAAGCCTCAGGTTCCACATGCCCAAGTTGAAAGGATGTAAAAACTGAAAGAAAAGCAAAGATGTTGCAATAAAAAAAGAAAAAAAAAGACTTTTAAAATAGCACAGAAAAGAAGTGAACAGATTGGAGAAGATCAAGAATCTATAAAGAGATACCAAAGAGTTACATATAATAGAATATAAAAGTCTATACTTGTAATTGAAGAGATAAAAATTTACCCTAATCATCTTTGAGAGGACAGAATAAAATACTTGAAATTAAGGTACACAATGTGGCATGCTTAAGAAAATATCTGCTTGCTAATAAGAGGAAATATAAGTTCAGAGGATGGGATCTGCCCAAGAGAAGAACGTGGCAAAGTCAAGAATGGAAGGAGTCATGGTAGCCCCCACGTCCAGATGGTAATAACGAACATTCCCTGGGTGTGAACTCTGTGGCAGGCCCCAGAGTATTTTCTATATTTTATATTTTAGCCTTCTCAGTAACTTTTGAGATAGTCCCAAATATTTTGCTTCATTAAAGATGAGAAACTTGAGTGGTTCATTTATCTATTGCTGCAAGACCCTGCATACAAACGTCCACAAAATCTCAGTGACATAGAACACTAATTACGTACTCAGGAGCAGTCAATGCCATGGTGATCTGGCCTGGGTTCCCATCTCCATGCACCTCAGCTGTACCTGCTCAAGTGTATATGGACAAATGCAGGTAAGCTAGTCACCTGTGTTTGGTGGTAGGCTGGCTGGGAGCTGTTGTAAGATAGCCTCAGCTAGATCGGGAGCAACGTGTGTGGGATCCACACATTCCGGTCTTCAACAGGCTACCTTAGGTGTGTTCTCCCTGTGCCAAGGGCAGAGAGCAAAAACCCAAGTAGGAAAGTGCAGGTGATTTTTCGAGTTTCTGCTGGCATTTTGGTAGCCCAAGACGTTCACCTAGCAAGGCCCAGAGTCGGAGTGGGCACAAAAGGCAAAGTCATCTCTCCAAGAATGTTGCCAAAGCGTGGGCTTAAGAATGGTTCCCTGATGCAATCAGTCCTCCACACTGTACATGAGATGTACTGGGTCATTTGCCAAACGGTGCCAGTCTCTAGGAGCCTGGGTTCCAACTAGACCTATTAGACTCTAGGACCTGTCTTTCATTCGTTGCAGTAGACAGAGAGCCCATAATGGGTCAGACCCAGAACCCACAAGTCAGTTAGCAAAAGTTGTGCCAAAAACATAGGGAGACACCCTAACTTTAAGGAGATGGAGTAGAAAGTCCAATTAAAGCAAGCAAACAAACCCAATGAAGCCAAAGAAATCAAAACCAAGGTAAGATTGTAGGGATAAAGACACCATGAGCCAGACGTTCTAAAGCACAGGCCTTGAAAGTTTGAAAACAAACAAACAAACAAAAAAAAACAAAACAAAAAACAAAAGTCATCTAGCTAGGAAGGAAAAGCTTTCCATGGAAGGAAGAAAAGGAGAAACAGGGGTCAGTGGTGAAAATCTAGGTTTGCAGCATTTACATTTCAAGTGTTATTAATGTCTTATGTCTGGATATGTTCTAAAAGTCCCCCCAACTTTGAGGTATAACTGACAAGTAAAGTCATACGATATTTCAAGTGTAGAAAAGGATGACTTGCTATACCCTGAAAGAAATTCTCCCCTCCATCGAGTCAACACTGGATTTTATTTTTCCTTGAAGTCTCAGAAGTTTGCATTTATAAGTCAATTGCCTAATACAAATGTTATACAATGGAACTTTCCAAAATTTGCTAGCAAAATGCATCTCACAAATTCTTTTTAGAAATTTGGGGAATTATTCATATTCGCAGAGCCAACCATCTTTCTTGAACAAACTAGACTGGCCATTAACCTTCTGGGTCACCTTCTGTTTCTAGACTTTTACAGGACTTTAAAGGCAACGTCATAGCAGAGGAAAATAGGCTTGATGACTTTCTTAAAAGTAGTTCTGATTGTCCATTACAGTGGTAATCAGACCTGAGTGGCATTAAAAGCCAGCAAAGAGATCTTTAGTGTTAATTTATCTAAAATAGATCCTTTTTGAAGGAACCTATGTGAGATTATTGCCACCCACGTTCAGATTGAACATAGAATAAAGGAGACAGGGAACACTTTCTATAGCTGATGAGTGACTCAATTTAACTTTATCCCGTGGCTAACTTTTAACTCAGCATCTCCTCTGACAAAACCATTTTCATTACTCGGCTCATCTGAATGTCACAACGACATTCAGGAGTATTAAGGTCACCATCACTCTAGCCTATTGGCTCTGCTGTTCTGACTTTTTGCCTTCAAAGTCTCTGACGTTTCCTTATCAGGTAAATTAGAGGCCACACAGGAAAGTTAGATTCTTTCTTCTTTGAGGCAACTGCTCAGGACAGACAGGAATGTTGCCTGTTAATAGGATCAGCGCTGGAGAAAGCCCTACTCTACAGCAGGGGATGCCAAGCTTCTCCTGTTACCATGGCACCCGCTCCCACCGAACTTGTCCACACTTATCTTTGTCATATTACCATTAGTAATCATAGTGGGAACAGTAACAGTTAACCATGGTTTGAATGCCGAATTGGGCACCATGCCCATACTGTCTTATTTATTCCTATCCCCTTTGCAGAAACCATCTTTATGCATATTTTTCAAACAAGAAAAATAAAATTGAAAGAGACTGAATAATCACTCCAAGCCAGGGCCTGGCTGAGATTGTTGTCGATTTAAGCTGTTGCTCTTTCTCCTATGTGAGCCTAGGCTTTTTCTTAGTTTTACACCTTAACCTTGGAAAATAGAGCCAT
Organism: Meles meles; assembly: GCF_922984935.1. Lineage (NCBI taxonomy): Eukaryota > Metazoa > Chordata > Mammalia > Carnivora > Mustelidae > Meles > Meles meles. The sequence continues at coordinate 80,375,360 of NC_060079.1, forward strand.
AGTTCAAGAAGGTCTGCATGCTAGGGAGCTTCAGTGGCGGTGTGCTCGCTCCTACAACCTGTAAGAAGTCAGACAAATTCCTTGGTGTAGCAGAAGCTGGACGACCAGGGACTCCATTCTGGTTCTACTTAATTGCGTGATCTTGCCCGGCTGGTGTCCCCATTTCGACAAATGAGATTACCGTCTTTGCCCTTCCCATTTCTTAGGATATTTTGTGAGGCCCAATGGGGATACAGTTTGCTTTGCAAACTGTAAAGCAATGCACATACGCTGTTGTGATTTCTGCCTTATTAATCTCCTGCCTGGGCCTTAGAGCAGCTGTATCATGTTCTGTTTCCAGAAAGGATGCATAGCTGGGCAGTCAGGCTAATATTATTCCACCTTTAACTAGATTACCCTCCCGCTGACCCTCTGCTCCTTTCCCATGCATGTTGATGTATCTTTTAAAAGCAAAACAATATGTTCTGGCCACTTCCCTCCATCGACTGCACTTGTCACTCTGTGCTTGCCAGTTGTGTATCTGTTTGTGTGTGTGTGTGTGTGTGTGTGTGTGTGTGTGTAACAGGACTCAAAGAACGGAAACAAATGCACACATCACCGCCAATTAACATGTGCATACAGCTCACGCAAGTGACTTTTTTCTCCCTCCCCTACAAAACACAAAGGGCATTTTCCTTCCCCAGCTTTTTCGAAGCCCTCTGCTCAGTGATGCAGAGATTCTGTACCTAGGAGCAAGCTGTGACTGTTCAAGCGATGGTGCTTTTAAAAATTATTAGTGCTGTCCCCAGGGTCTCCGGGAGACATTCCACAAATTCTGTTTACCCTAAAGCTATCTTGTTTAGAGACTATCTTTGATCTAATGCAAACCCAAAGAGAACCACCTCTGACCCCAACTGAGGAAAATTATGGGGTGACCACCTAGCCTGTTTAGCCAGGGACTGGCCCATTCTTATTTATTTATTTTTACATTTTTAAGATTTTATTTATTTATTTGGCAGAGAGAGAGAGATCACAAGTAGCCAGAGAAGGAGGCAGAGAGAGAGGGGGAAGCAGGCTCCCTGCTGAGCAGAGAGCCCATTGTGGGACTGGATCCCAGGACCCTGAGATCATGACCTGAGCTGAAGGCAGAGGCTTAACCCACTGAGCCACCCAGGCGCCCCTAGCCCATTTTTAACACTAAAAGTCTCCCAAAGCAGCAAACCCAGCCCTGCCCACACAGGATGTTCAGGACCGGGGATGTGGGGCAACCTGCCTCCTGCACCAACCCTTTGCCCTTCGGTATATCTCAGGCTCCAAGCACAGTGAGTAATTTCCACTTAACCAACTTGCCTGAAGCCTTTCTGGAACAGTATTTTAAAAAAATACCGGAGTGTCCGGGTGGCTCAGTTGGTTAAGTGTCTACCTTGCGCTCAGGTCATGAGCCCCGAGTCCTGGGATCCTGCCCCACATGGGGCTCCCTGCTCAGCCAGGAGGCTGCTTCTCCCTCTGCCTACTCCTCCCCCTGCTTACACGCTCCCTCTCTCTGTCAAATAAAATAAAATCTTTATATATAAATGCAGAATCTCAATACCTTATTTTTGCTCTCACAAAACACTTCGTCCCACAGAAGCTGGGCTGAGCTGCAGGCCTCCCACCCTGAAGAACACCCGCCCCGGGGCTGCCGCCTGCTTCCCCCAAAGTCACCCTGGGCCGCTCGCTGCCTGTTCTGCATTCCAACCTCTCGAGAAGCGATCAGCTGGTGTTCATGCTTGTGGCTCTCCCGGAACAATAAAGCGGAGATGTTTGTCATCCATAAAGCCCAGCTGCAAGAAATGTGTGGGAGTGATAACTGGATGACACCCAGGCGAGGGGAGGAAGGGGGGTAGGTTTTCAGCGAGGAGGCCGCGCCGGGGCGGAAGGCTGAGCCCGGGGCCCGCGCAGGAAACGGAGCCCCGCGGGCTGCCGGCCCAGGGCCACCCCGCGCGCGCGCGCTTCCCCGCCCGGTGCCGCGCGCAGGTCCCGTCCCGCAGGCCCCGCCGGACCGCTCCCACCTGCTGCGGCAGCTGGAGGCCGCCCGGGTTGGGGTCGGGGGGCGCTGCGCAGGGGCTTCCAGGCCGCCGCCCCGCTCCGAGGGGCCGAGCGCCTGGAACCCCGGGCAGGGCCTCTGACCGGGCCTTTGATGCCCGGTGCCCCGGCCGGGGGCCGCTGCCAGGACTCGCCTCCGGCAGAAGAGCGAGGGCTGCGGGATGGTGGGACGGGGCGCTGCCCGCGTTTGATCCTCGGCCCCCGCCCTCCTCCTCCGAGCCCTCCTGGACCGGCTGGGAACGCGGGAGGGTCCGTACACAAAGCCGCGTTTATTCGCTCTTCTGGGAAAGACCGGCTCCTGCCTAATCACCGCTCCAGGACTGTCCCCCGGGGTTTCAGCCTCAGCGCAGGCAGGGACGTCCCGAGGCCATCCAGTTAAAGTTCACAGCTTCAAGATAACGCCCCTCTATTTTCAAATATTGTAAGTCGTGTGTTTAAAAGAAAGAAAGGTCAGCGGAGGATGCTGAAGGCCACAGCTTGAGGATGAAGAGCTTCATCGACTTCGTTCTGCGAACATACACAAGGCAAAATCTGGAAACAACATATAACCAGGGAGGCAGTGCGATCAGGCAGTGCAGGGGTGCGGCGTGCAGAAACCCTAGCCTCAAAGGGAGAAGAAAGGAGGAGATCGGAGTTGAGCTCCTTTTGAGGAGAAGGGGGAGAGTCCAGGGCCTTAACTATGAACAGCCAGACCCTGGCAGGTTCCTGGATCTTTAAGCAGAGCACAGCAGATCCCAACAAGCAGGAAGACTTCTCCGCAGGTCACAGAAGGTTCAGGAGACCCTGAGCGGGCATCGTTGCTGCAGGACGGCAGACACTACCTGAAGGTCTGTTTTTGTCCCTACATCAGGGACAACGTTTGCGCCATTGATATTTGGAACTCTATTAGTCACGGACTGTCTTAGTCAGCCAGGGTAGCTATAACCCAGTACCATGGACTCCGTGGCAGAAACAAACATTTGTTTCTCACAGTTCTGGAAGCTGGAAGTCCAAGCTCAAGGTGGTGGCAGAGTTGTTCTTAGGGAGGGCCACTTCCTGGGGTGCACATGGCTGTCTTCTTGCGGTGTGCTCATGTAGCAGAGAGAAACCATCTCTCTGTGCCTCTTTTCATAAGGGCACTAATATCATTCACGAGGGATCCATCCTCATGACCTAATTACATCCCAAAGTTCCCAAAAGCCAAACGCCGTTACACTGAGGACGTAGACTTGAGCATCAGAACTGGGGGTGGGGCGTAGGGCGGGGGGCACACATCATGGGGTCCCCCAGGTTAAGAGGACTATTAAGCAAACACACACAGAGATGCACCAGGAATCCCGCTACTTCCTCACTCCGGGTAGAGTAAATCTGTTTTTGCTCTTAAAGCCTCCAGCTGAGTGGATAAGGCCCACCCACATGATGGAGAAGAACCTGATTTGAAGTCAACTGATTGTAGATAACAGCCACATCTACAGAATGCCTTCACGTCAACACCCAGACCGGTTAAATAATAGGGTTCTGTAGCCTCGCCCAGCTCATTCAATGAATCATCATAATTCTTCCTTGAGGGAGTCTGTCTTGCAGGATGTTTAGGAGTTTTCCTGTCTGATACTTGGTAGATAGCCGTCAGCAAATTCCCCTGCCCCCACTTGTGACAAAAATGTATCCAGGTATTGCCAAAAGTCCCTCGAGAGCCAGTTTTCTAGGCCACGAGGTAAGGAAGTTGGATTTCAGGTGTCCTCCCAGCAACAGTCTGCATTATCCGCAGAGGGACAGAGTTTGAGGGACAGAGCATAGGTAGGAAAGCTTGTGTTTCCAGAATCCTGTGTTTTCACTCAGATGCTATTTTAACTCCCCAAAGTTAAGGAGCTTAATTAATATTCCTATAAGTCTACAGTGGGCAGGACATTTAAACCTTTGGGTGGGAACAGTTAGAGTAGTAAGTGAGTTCCTCCTTCAAATGCTGCCTTGAACCCTCCCACTGGAGTAACAATGGCTTTCACCTTGGATTAAACATGAACTAATGTAACCAAAGGTGAAATTTGTCCCAGAGGTCTCAGTTTACCTGTTCAAGCTGGGCTCTAGACTCAAAAAGGATGCCTACTGAAAATTCTGGAGGCATATAATGTCACAATTTTGATATTTCATTGAACAGAATATTTTTACTTACCGAATACATAAAAATAGCTTTGAGCTTGATATAGATGAAGGCAATTTGACAAACATTCACTTATCCTAAATTATAGAAAATTTTCCTTTTTTTGGTGTGTTGCTATTAACAGATTTTTAAATGTACCCTTCTAATGTAAAAAAAAAAAAAAATGTCCTGTGCTCTTCCAACCATCTGGTGTGAAATGACACATGGGTGGCAAACTGCTATTTTAAGCACTGAATGCATTATCTATAAGCAAGCATGATTATCTCCTGCATTGTGAATTTCCTGCTGTGCCATGGCAATTCCAGTATTTTCCTGGCCATGCACAACTGTATAGTATCTTACAAGCAGTCTACAGACATTAAAAAGGGGGGGGGGGGGGGAAGAAGAGGTCTCTTTAATGGGGCTTTAACCACAAAGTTCTGGTACCTGGATTTGGAAATAAAGACTCCAAAAGGCTGATAAACTATTGTTTGAAACAGAGACATACATATTTATTTAGTTGCTTCAAGCATGGCAAGGAAAAACATCCAATTTAAAATTTTGACCCATTAAGCATCATGGCAGGATATGGAAATTTCTCTTTGGCATTCTTCTTTGCCCATTAAAAAACAAAACAAAACAAAACAAACAAACAAAAAAAAATCTTTTACTAGGCTCTTAAGAGGCTGCATCTTCTGTCTGATTTACAGTGTGGGTGGCTGAGAACCAGATACCGAATACGTTTATTGGAAAAATACACTGGACATTGGCCCTGCTGGTCCAATGAAGCATTCATTTTACTAATCAAGTTTTAAGGGGCCTAGTAGGAAGGGGTCTAGCAGGCCCAGGCAGAAGCAATATCCTGGTTCATTGCTGAAGGAAGACTTGTTTTTCCTGCAAACCCACCTAAGATGTTAGTGTGAAGCTACTTCCCAACAACAGATGAGTGATGACAACTTCTATCCTCTTCCAAATGTTTAAATAGAAATGGATCTAACTGGTGAGAGAAGGAGCAGTCAAGATGTTGAAGGACATTTTTCTTCATCCTTCATCTTAATCCTCTCTGTGTGGCCCTTTTCATGTTGACTTAAGATAAAATGAAAGTGATTTATGCATCTTTATGCTCCGACGGAAACACAAATGCATGCCCAGTCTCAGCTCCCTCGTATAGACTCTCCCAGGTTAGAGGTTAATCTTACACAGTCACCAGTAAAATAAAAGCAATATTCTTCCTTATGAGTAGGGCATAGATTAATAATTCTATTCACTTTGAGGCTGGGAGAGTCCGTCAGTTGTAGCCCTGAGAAACTGACAAACTGATTTTTCACGATAAACCTCCTGGATCAGTTGCTTCACATAGTTATTCTCATTTATCTCTCACAAGAATCTTGCAAAGCAGATAAGATTATTCCCATGGCCAACGTAGCAACTGAGGCTTGTCAAAGAATGTCATTAACACGAGAAGGGATTTAAAAACCTCTATGATGACTGAACCCCTGATCCTGCCACTCTTTAGGTAGAATCTAGTTCGTGAAGATGCCCAAATGGCACGTAGAGCCTCAGGGTCCCAATATCTTCTCAATTCTGGGCCGGAGGACATCGAATGTTGGCAAACCTGGTGCGATTATAGGACGAGATGTCTCATATTAAATGACTCAAAAGGACAGAAGACAATGATGTATTGGAGAGAGACATTCAGAATGAAACATCAGATAATACAAAGTATCTTTCCATAAGGAGATTGAGAAACGTGAACCTATTTCTATTTAATAGACCTAACTTAGCAATTTTTTTTTTTTAAAAACACCCTGCTCTGAGAGTCTGAGCTGCTCCACAGAATATGGTGAATGTTAGCTGAGTGCAAGTTCACTGAGCCAAGCTAATGAATTACCGAGAGCTCGCACTAAGGAAAATCCAAATTGCTCCCCATTCAACTGCATGCTTCTCGTGCTTTGTCATTCAAACACATATACCAAACCCAACCAACACTTTTAATCTTGTGTCTTATGAAAGGCTCAGTCGTATGTGCAAGAATAACCACCACCATTGGTGCCAGAACCTTCTTTCTTCTGCTACTTGCTGAGTTTCTACCACCAATCCAGTTCCTGGTATCAGAAACATAGTCAATGAATATTTATCAAATGAATGAACTAATAAAGGAGTCACATATGAATAAATAAATGTGGTTTTTTTTAAGATTTTATTTATTTATTTCACAGACAGAGATCACAAGTCAGACAGAGATCACAAGTAGGCAGAGAGGCAGAGAGAGAGAGAGGGAAGCAGACCCCCGCTGAGCAGAGAGCCGGATGTGGGGCTATGATCCCAGGACTCTGGGATCATGACCTGAGCTGAAGGCAGAGGCTTTAACCCACTAAGCCACCCAGGCGCCCCCCTGAATAAATGTGTTTTATGTCATGGAGATTCAAGATGTTTCCCATTATGACTTTTTTATATATAAATGTTTAAGAGAATTGATAGTTTGCAAATAACAGGCAAGGGTCCATATGCTTTATCTCTGACTAAAGGAGAGCCCAAAGCACATTAGATACCAAGCAAACACTTAAGTGAAAGGAGAAATGGAGATATGGGGAAAGGCTTTTCCATAGAACATGAATTTATTCTGAGAGGGTTGTAGCAATAGATCTGGACCCACCTTGTAAATAGATAGCTGACTATGGTAGAAAAGAAAAGACAAGAAAAGCCTTGTAGTTCTTCCTATTTTCTCACTGTTGCTTAGCCATCACTTACCGTGTAATACGTAATTGGCTTAAGCGACATGGGGGTGGGGGTTCTAATTATGGAACAGTTAATGATGCAAAAAATGATTGCTCCAGAGCCTTTTGCCTTGTAGCCTTTCCATTTTATGGTTTTAGTAAGGACAACGTGATATTCATCACAGCCATATTCAAATTCCTTCAAGACGATGAAAACAGAAGACAACTTGATGGGAGAGAATTTCACTTAGCAAAGTTGTGGGGGCCCTCCTGCCAAACTCCTGGCCTCTCCCATCCCCATGGGGGACTCCTTTTTAAGACCTTTTTAAGTCAACCATCTCATTACATGTGTGGTTCTTAAGTATATACTTTCCTGCCTTTCTTCATTTCCTCCCAGAACTAGTTTTTTTCCAAAATATCACCCAGCCAATTTTCTCTATTTACCATATTCCAGCTATTTCATAGTTCCCGTGTGTCTTGCCAGCATCCTGGTAGGTGTGTGCTCTCAGCCCACACCCCTCAGACAAACTCCCACAAGGTATGTTCCCTTCTGGAAGTGTTAGAGGATAATACAGTCACTAATTCTGAAACTTCTGTTTTTCCCCCATTTCCTCTTTTTCTTTTAATTGCTCTGCCTCTAAGCTGAATTTCCCAAATTGCCACAGAAGTATTCATTTTCCCAAGGCCATTTCATTATGTGGGGTATCGCCCCTGAAATTGTGGGGAACTCTCCTTTTGCTTCTTCACTCCCACTGGAGACAGAAGCAGGAGACGTTCGCTCTATCAGGAACTTCCCAACAATAGAGAAGCTGTCTCTCGACTAGTCAGAGAGTAGAAGACCTCCCTGAGGACCTTTAGACTCGGAAAAGAAACCAAGATATTGGAAGAATTTGTGAATGGCAGTAAAGCAGCAAAAACACGTAGAGGGTCCTCTCGACTCTCTTGTCTTCCCCAAAGCAGAACCACGCTCTCCCAAGGCATTCTCAGCCCGCGGGGCACCTTGCCCCTGACACAGGGATCACACTGGCTTACAGAAAAATTCAGTCTGACCAGAAGTCAGATGAGATAAACCACACTGAGTTTCCTCAAAGTTGATGTCCCTGTAATTTCATAAAATATTTGTAATAAGGATTTCAGAGTTCTAGATTTCAGTTTCCTTTTCTGAAAACACTGGCCAGTAAACCAAAGGCTCCAACGTAAAAGGCACCTAGACAGCTGACACTTCCACAGCTAAATGACACCCTGATTCAGCAACATATATATTACATACGTATATAAATAATATAATGTATTATATGATAAATATAATATATATCTGTTAGTAATATAATATGACTATCATATTTATATTTATTATATATTCTATATAATAAAATAATACAAATATATAAATAAATGTATGAATATTTATATATATATAATTTAAAATACATACACACACATTTAATGTTGAATTAGAAAACACTTCTATGCTTTAAAACCTTGTGTTTTAAATTCTGACATCCCAGTTAATTCAGAAAACCAGCGTGCCACTTTGCTGGGACAAACTTTGGCGAGCTGGGCCCTTACTAGTAAACCCGATGTGTTTGCTAGCAACATGGCAGCTTCCTAGGCTGGAAGCATCGGCAAGGACACTATATTCGGGAGGCAAGAACACATTAGGGACAAACACAGGCTCTTCTGGTGAAAGTCTGTACAGTAAAAGAATGAGATTTAAGGAGGGAGGCTGTGGTCATGGAAATTCACAATATGATAGAACGGAGAATAGCCCTGACCAATGTATTTCAATTTAAAGAGACACCTGTAGAGGTCAGACGGTCTAACCTCCTGCTTACCTACCAACCAACCGAAAACCAGGCACAGGCAGGGCTGGCCCCCACCACCTTCCTGGCGCCTCATAGCTCAGTTCATGGCAGAGCTGGGACAGGGACATGCGTGTTTGGAATTCTAATCCAAAGCTCATTCGATGGTTTATGAGGCCTCTTAGAAGGGAGAAAGCTCTCCCTGGAAGGGAGAAAAAGATTTCCACTGCTCCTTTAAAATTCAAAGTGTGTAAAATAGAATTGAGCACTTACAATTCAGAAAAGCCCTCGATCTATAAGCATATACCCAGATCCCATCAAAGAACCAACAAGAACAGTCTCCCTCTTCTACTGGTTTCCTGCAAAAGAACAAAATATTGGACTTTATTTTTAAAGTTCTTTATTTTTAAAGAATGAATTTCCACTGTAAGCTAAACCTCTTCTCCCTCAATGCCACTGGTCATGAAAAATATTGTTCTAATCCCTTAGTTGTGTGTTAACCTGGCATGCAAACTCAACTTCTTTTATGGCTGAAAAATGCCAGTTAATTTTCCGTCTTAACTGCTCTAAAATGACAGCAGTACAAAATGGAGTTTTGTAGATTCTGCTTGCATCCCAACCAACACTTTTTTTATATATGTATAAATATATCCATACCCAGGGCAGAGGTATTTGAAAGGTGCTTCCTGTTTTAGGCATCTCCATTTGGGGTTACAAATTAGAACCCCTACACACAGCATAAGCTTGAGTAATTATAATTCTGTGGTCCATAGTCACAAAATAAGTTTCTAATTTTTGTCAGAAACTACTCAAAGCACAACCATCAAGGGTGGTGGGAAAAACGAAGAAAAAACTAAGTCTTCTCATGCAAAAGAAAGCAGGGATTTGAGATGAATGGAAGTCAGGTTTATTCAGGTAAAATGTACACATGGTGAGATTCATTCTTTCTAGATATACAGTTGTAGGAATTTTAACAAGTACATTGTACTAGAATCATCACAATTAATATCTAAGGCAGTCCCATTACCCCACAAATCTCCCTCAACCCTCCACACTTACCCCTTTCCCCAGCCTCAGCCACTGGCAAACACTGATCTGTTTCCTGTCCCTCTAATTGTGCTTTTTTCAGAATATCCTATAAACGAAGTAATACAGTTTTTAGACTTTCAGGCATGTGTGGTGTCAGAAGAAGCAGGAGCTTCACAACTGTCAAACAAGAGAGTCCCCAAAGGGGAGATTAAAAAGTAGTAGATAGGTAGAATGCAAGCAGGGAGAGTATTTTATTCCTTAAGTAAAGGTAAGTGAACGTTTCAAGAATAAGGACAGACAGGAGATGGGGATGGGGGAGGGAGAGGGACAAATCTACACTTTCCAATTTAGGCAGACCGTTCAAGAGTTCCTTCTCTTTCTCCCTTGAACACCCATAGCAGTTTCTCTGTCTTCATTATAGTTCTTAGATACCCTCAACTAAATTATAGTTTTAATGAATTGCAATATCTACACATTGACACTTCCTAGGAGCTATTGGATAAGGAGACTGCATGACTCCTCTGTTCAGTTAGATTGTAAAGTCCTGGAGGGCAAAATTTTAGAAGTTGCACCTTTGTATCCAACAGGATGCCTAGCACAGTGCCTGGTAAAAGGGAGGCCCTTACTGATATCTGTCATGTGTCTGTGAATAAATCCATTGATTAAAGATGCTGGTAGAAAGTATTTTAAAAAGCAAATTTGCATACAGATTTTCAAAGAGGAAATTTCATTATGAATTTATTTAGAGGATTGCCTGATTATTTACAAAAGTCAAGGCACGGAAACAATCTAGATGCCAACTGATGGATGAAAAATGAAGTTGTGGGGTACATATACACACAGTGTAACATTCAGCCATAAAAAATGAGAAATCCTGCCATTTATCACAACATGGATGAATCTGGACGGTATTATGCTAAGTGAAATAAGTCAGACAGGGGAAGACATACTATTATAATCTCACTCATATGCAGAATCTCAAAAACCCCACAGAAAAAGAGATCAGATTTATGGTTGCCAGTGGAGGAGGCCAGAGGGAGGTGGAACTGGAAAAAAGATACAAACTTCCAGTTAAAAGATAAAGAAGTACTAGAGATAGGACATACACGACTATAGTTAACATTGCTCTATGATAATGTACAAAAGTTTTTTTAAAAAACAGGATTTTTTCTGTTCATAGTATCTATATGAAAATATGGATTTAGCTGAACCTATTATGGTCATTTCACAATATATGTAAATCAAACCACCATGTTATTTGCCTTCAACTTTTAGAGAGATATATGTCAATTATTTCTCAATAGAACGACAGCAAAAGGATGGCTTGAATCTTCCCCCTTGTATTAGCTTTCCCTCCTTGGACATTTTCTCGGTTGTATAAATAACTATATAATCTCCAAATTAGTACATAGTAGAAAGGGATCAATACTAGACACAGATGGATGAGTATACCTCTGAGAAAACAAAATCATTATGGTTTGTGAACTATGAAATTATGTACCACCACTAGGCATATGCCAAGAGCTTCATGTGATGTTCCTTCAATAAGGCATCATTAACTTCCAGAACTCAGTGAATGGAGCCCCCTGCAGATGGCCATTTGTTTTGATGTTCTCCAATTACATTATGTTATTGATGCATTCATAAAAATGATGCTACTGACCTACCATCAATTGGCCATGCACCAGAGGCAGCTTTCACTGCAATGCAAATAGATTCGCTACCTCAGAAAGGCAGCCAGCCTGGGCTGTGGTCGTTGAATTCCTTGGTCCAAGATAATCCCTTAGGCAACTTAAAAACACAACCATGCCTGCCCTCAACCTGTAGATGGTTACTTCCTAGGAGGACTACTGTTGCTGTTCTCATCAAGAGAGAAGAAACAGGGGTGCCTGGGTGGCTCAGTTGGTTGGGCAACTGCCTTCAGCTCAGGTCATGATCCCAGGGTCCTAGGATCAAACCCTGTGCTGGGCTCCTTGCTTGGCAAGGTGCCTGCTTCTCCCTCTCCCTCTGCCTGCTGCTCCGCCTGCTTGTGCTCTCTCTCACTCTCTGTCAAATAAATAAATAAAATTTAAAAAGAGAGAGAGAGAATCGTATTCCTCTGCCAAGGAATACAATTGGGGCAAAGCAGACCATCATTCAAGTTTCAGAACTGTAAAGCTTCTGTCAGTTCTATTTGCTATCTTCAAAGAATGAATGGCTTCATAACTGGACCTATTTCTTCCTACACTAGTCCATTCTGGGACATTCTGGGAAATCAGAGGAAAAATGAAGAGGACGTGGCTTCAGGTCTCCATGATATTATAATCTCTTTTCTCCTTGAACAAAAGGGTTGGTGCTGATAATCTTTTGTCTTCAAAAAGTAATTTTATTCTAAATGTACTTCTAGGCTAAATGCCCTCTGAGGATTAGTATTAGTCACTAGAGGTGTACATGTAAGACTACAAAAAATTCTGCTTGACAGTAAAAAACATTCCTTAATTTTACGTTGGCAAGCAAGGACAGTCAAGAGAGTGAAGAACCCAGTTCTTTATGCACCAAACTGCTGAAACCCTAACATAGCTCACCCTCTTGCTCACAGTGGTAATCGTGTCAAACTTTAGGAAGTAAATTTGCTAGGGAATGACAATAGGTCCATGGTTTCTTGAGCAAGACCAATTCCTGGTGAGAGAATTGAGTTCTCCCTAAAGGGGATGATCTCACCATGGAACCATCCTTCCGGAGGGTCTGAACACTGGGGACCAATAAACAAGTCTAAGAAACAGTGAATAAAGTATGGCCTAAACTACATTCATTCACTCCCCCACTGGTCCAGTGCAGAGAAAGCAGAATGTTGCTGAAGTTTTTTTAGGTACGGACCAGGTACAACAGGAGTAAAAGTGAGATGAGACCCGTAGCAGAGTGGGGAGTGACTGAGAGGGACAGAAGAAGGACCAGACATAAAACGAGCTAAGTTTCCAAACATACTGCAGACCCTGACTAAAGGGGTCCTCAGAGGATTAGAATTGTGTTAATAATTCTCATAATCATGGAAGCCTTGTTACCACTGTCAGACATTGCTACTCATGACTCAGACTTGATGCATTGCTACTCACTGTCAGACCCTGTAAACCATCTAAGGAGAGTCCGTCTCAAAGCTCAGTTACTGAAATACCAAATTAATTAACAAATTTGATGTACTAGGTTAGCACCCCTCAAAAATGCATGTCTACCCAGAAACTCAGAATATGACTTTATTCAGAAACAGGGTTTTTGCAGGTGTAATCAAATTAAAATGAGATCATAGTGCAGCGGAATGACTGCCCCAGTCGAATGACTGGTGCCCTTAAAAGAGGTGGCAAGCTTGGACAGAGACTCAAAGAGAATTGGAAGATGTGAGGACACCCATGGAGAAAGCCAAGGGACACCAAAGTAGATGGCAACCACCAGAAACCAGAAAAAGGCAAAAAGAGAATCTCCCACTAAACTTTCAAGGAAAGCATAGCCTTGTCGATGCCTGGATTTCAGACTTTGAGCTTCCAGAACTTGAAGAAAATACTTTTATATTGTGTTAAGCCATCTAGTTCATGAACAGTCATATTATGGATATATTAATGAAAATGAAAATTATGATTATAGATTTAATATCTGCCACATACCAAAGAAGAGTGCCTTACCATTGAAACAAAAAAGAGACAAATCTCCTTAAATGGATGGTACATATCTTGGCAGGGAGGCAACAAATAGGCTCACCAAGTACATAGGATAAGTGGCAAGGACTTGGGTGAAACATTAATCATAACACTGACTCTTCCAGGGACCCTGTGTCCTTACTGCTAAAATAAGGTCAACAGAAATCTTTGTGTATATTTTGTCTATTTTTTTTCACATGACCATCTGAAAGGTCAAATAAAATGTTTTGAGGAAACAGCAAGTATAAAGTTCTATGCAGATAAAAATTGCTATTATTAATAACCATAAGGTTCATTTTGTTCTTTAATAACATTGAAATTTGAGAGAATAATTCTAGGGAAGTTGTTTAGAAATCATAGCTCTTGGACTCTTCTGTAATAAATTGTTCAGCCTGGATCAAAAAGTTTAATAAATGTGCAAAGTACAAATGGATATTAGCAATCAAAAAAAAAAAAGAAAGAAAGAAAGAAAACATTTACAATCAAAGTTCAGTCTACCTCTACAAGCAACAATATATTTTACAAATTAAAAATCTACCTAATGGAGAAAACATGTGACACTCTAGGGTGAAGGCAGAGGGAATAGTGTGTTAGAATTGTATATAAATACGAAATATACATATAGATACAAATATGCACAAATGCTAATATGATGTTCTCTAGGGCTAGTGCACAGAGCATGCATATCTTTGTTTAAAAAAAAGGAAATTCTACTGATCTCAACAATCCTGGTCAATTAAATACAATGTATCCTCTTATATTCAGGCTAAAATGTCCTAGGTTACTTTGCCAATCAACAGCACTAGCCACCTTATTTCATACACTGTAACTACAGAATATTTTTGGCTATGTTTGTAACTATGTTACAATATGTTTGTAATTATGGTTAAGAACTGCATTTTGGTAATCAAAATAATCCAACCCACTCCTCTTCTCAAAAATACAAAACCTATTTCCCTGAAGACTACTCCCATATCTCACATATCAAACTAAATCAGGTTGCCATTTCTTTAAAAAATTTAAGAACTAGATGGGCAGTGGGAATGGGGACTTGATCTCTCAAAGTGAAATTTAATTAGTATTTATTGAACAATTATATTTTAAAACAATTGTGTGGTTCATAAAAAGTGAAGAATATCTAGAACATATATATTAGTTTTATTAAAGTCAATGTCACAGTCAATTGTCTATGGCAAAATAAGTTTTGAAACCCAAATAAGTTAATGGTATTCACAATATCCAAACGAGGTCCCTTCCCAAACTTCTCAGAAATGGTGTTTCTTTTTATTCTGAGACCACATGGTCACATGAGCCCAGCCAATTCTCCCATCTTGCAACAGCCCATTCATCAAAAAGGGCAGACGTGACAAAAAAAACCTTCCATTACCCAGCAGACCCTGCCTTCTGCATGTTGTTTGCTTGCCCTGCCCTTAACTCCACTCACCCACACAGACTCTTCAGACTGTGGGGCTCTCATCTTTATAGCAAATTCCCTGAAAGGTCAGGAGTGCCTTCCTTCTCATCAACTCCAAGGTCCATCTCCCCAGCCTCCACCACCTGCCCTTTCTCCGATTGCTTGGCATTCTTGACCATGGCTTCCGGAAACTTACTCCTCCTCTACCTCCTGCTTCTCCATCTCCTGCCCTAATCCTTCCTCCCTAGATTCCTTGCTGGCTTTTCTTCCTACATCTGATTCTCAAAGTTAAAGTCCCTCCAGCATCGATCTTCAGCGGTCCTCACAGGACTCCTCTGTTTTTCCCTAGTCTTGACCTCGGTCTTTAACTGAAGAGCTACACTCACCCCCAAATGTTTGTATGATTCAAGAGGATGTATATTGTCTATGTGGTAATCACTTTAAAATATTTTAATGTAAATTGTCTTATGTCTATATGTGCATAAATTAATTTTTATTTGGGCTGCTTTGTCTTCATATATTAAATTCATAATCTATATAGTAGCTACCACACACGTTTTAAACACCATCACCTAAGTTACACACACTCAATAGAAATTATGCCAGGTTTTTCATTGATAAAACAAATACCCATGAAAGATTTCATAGAGCCTACAGTCCCAACATGAGGTGGAAGATCTAGGAGTCTCACACCTCGAGCTATGTTTAGAAATCTTTCTATCCCCACCCCACTGCTGCTAACTCCATCCATCTTCAGTCCCCCATCCCCAATCACCTGGTTCCTCTGCTCCTTTGCACCAGGTACAAAGAGGAGCCTTTATTTCCTGTCGTGACCAGAAGTTTGCCCAACCATCTATCAGAATACCTTTGTATCCATCTTAGAATCAACCTTTCATGAGAAGAACTTATCAGAATGTATAAGACAAAATGACGATGCCTCTGCACTTAGAACTATCTCCATGATGGACTTGCTTGTTGCTAACATTTTCCCTTTGGGAGAATTTCAGTCTGATAGTTGCTGCAATAAGATATAAACACATAATGAGAGGGGTCCCCAACAGTTGGGATCCCCCATTTTCCTACCCTTCCCAAGTGCCTGACTCCAGAGTTTCCCCATTCTGGTCTGGAAGCATGGCAGTTATTTCTCCACCACCTCTGCAGCATAGATCAGTCCAGTCTTGGTACTGCCTTCCCCAATATACTCCACTGTACATCTTTGTTACAGGTTGAATTATGCTTCCCTGAAGTGGTGAAGTTATAGTCTTTTACGTGAATGTGACCTTATTTGTAAATAGGTCATTGTAGAGGTGACCAAGATGAAGCCATTAAGATGGGCTCAATCCAGCATGACTAGTGCTCTCATAAGGAGAAAGACACAGACAACAGGGGAAGACAACCATGTGAAAACAGGCAGAAAATGGAGTCCTGTTGCTGCAAGCCAAGGAATGCTTAGGGCCACCAGAAACCAGAAGAGACAAGGAAAGGTACTGCTCTAGATGTCTTGGAGGAACATGGCCCTGCTGACATTTCTGAACTATGTGACAATAAATTTATTATAACCCACCCACTCTGTACTTTGTCCTCATAGCCCTAGGAAACTCGTGCAGTTCCCAACAATACTGATCCTGGTTTAGCCCTCAGAATAAATTGGTGCTCAGTAATTGCTTGTCATACAAACGACTGTTGATTGATGGCTACAAGACTCTGATCCCATTCACCTGCTCGTCATCCTTTGTATTGAGATGAGATTAATTTTCCTATCATACAGCTTTTGACTCTTGTTATTCTCTCACTCAAAATCCTTGAGGATGGTTACCTACATTTAGAACTGAGTCAAAAGCTTGAGCATAGGTTTCCAACCCCTGCTCTCCAACTGTATATATCTCCTTCCATAGGTACTGGGATCTCCAGTCCTGCCTACAAATTTCTGTTGTCCATACCCCTACCCTATACTGTTTCCTGCCTGAACTGCCCTTTCTCTCACCTCCACTGGTCAGACCTAACTCATAAGCCATTGCTTGACCAACAGCTTTTACAATCTGCTGTCCCAATGAGGCATTTGCATCTCCCTGCTTCTTAAGACCACAAGTATTTGGAGCTCTCTTTTAACACTTTACAATTCACTCCACCACAATACAGAATATATTAACATTTTCTGTCTCCTCCACTGGATTCCAAACTCCTTCAATGTTTCATTTTTGCAGGCTCTGCACTGTCTTGCATAGACACTGACATATCATGTAATATTGATTAAGTTGGAAAAAAATAAATTGTGGGTTGTCTGTCAAATTCAATAGTCACATGTTAATGAAGTAGCATCCCTCCTCCTTATCAAGGGGTGTAGAGTCAGGTCGTCTTTTTAAGTTACCATGCATCAGAGACAGAAACAATACTCATGCGATTGCTTGCTTTTGGTAACGTAATCACTGTTCATGCATGCCCACATGCACACCCTGATCATTACTTATGTTTTCCTTCTCAACTTTTCTAAATGGAAAAAGGGAATAAGTTAGTGTATGTATGGATGCTTTTGTATTTATAGATCTAGTAACAAACATCAACTTACCACACACCTTAGGTAATTTGCTAAAAAGGGAAGAGGTTATCAGAAATATGCACCCAAAAGTAGGAAATTGAGGTTTGTAAACCAGGCTCCATAGAAACCTTAGAATTCGTTTGCTAGTGTGGTGCCACAACACACAATTGAAACAATCTGATATTTATCTTTGCGACTTATGGTAACAATAAGGCTGATCACTTCCCGGGGGAAAGCCATTTTACAGGAATCTTCCATTTCCTTCATGTTCAAGCATTCCAGTTACTGTGTGCAGCTGATGAACTTTCCTCTCTAAGTTCTGTTTTGCTTCTGGCTCTATGGATTCATTCTGGCTCAGCTAACTGGTGTTCTGTTTCAAATGCTCAAAGTAAAAGATTCTCATGTAAAGAATAAAAATTAAAAATAACTGGTATGCCAGACCCAGGAAATGACTAGGAATGGGAAAAATGGGTTTACAAATGCATTTTCAACAAAATCTTGGGATAAGTACTTTTATTATGAAGTCAGTATCTAATATGGGACAAATGACCTCACCTGTGAAGGGAAAAATGAATTTCAAAAAAAAAAAAAAAAAGGCAATCTAGTTTAGGTCATGCAAGTTCTAGAAATATGAAATGCTACGTGAAAAAGGCACATTCACTCTGAATGTGTGCCTTAATAGAACCACGGACTGTAAGTTATAATGACCAATTCAGAATGGCTTTTAAGTTAGCTGTGATGATGGTGATTTAACCTGAAACTCTTGTTTCTCCACTTCAACATCTATACTCACCAATTGAGAACTGCAGTCCACATTTCTGCCTAGTGCCTATGCATTTCCAGGAAAATTAAGAATTTAAGAAGAAAAAACATCACTGTTTCCACCAATGCAGAGTAGAATACTTGAGTATTCAGAGTTCAGCCTTTAGCATTAACTTTCCACTCCACTATTTTGTTTTGCTTTGGAGAAAAACACACACACACACACACACACACACACACACACACACACAAAAGAAATGCTGTAAATGTCTTACAGTCAAATCCTTTGCTAAATTACCCTATCTCTCCCAAAGACTGAACTATAAATAATATCAACAACAGGCTTCCTCCCTCCCTGCCCCACCTCCATCTTGAACTAGAAACTCAAATAACAAAATCAGACCTCAATACTTGAGATACAGCCAAGCGTGCTTACTCGCTGTCTTTTAAAATAGGTCTTAGGGAAGCAGTGCAGACTTGATATCAGTTCACTGTAAGAAACAAAACTCATGGGGCACCTGGATGGCTCAGTGAGTTAAACCTCTGCCTTCAGCTCAGGTCATGATCTCAGGGTCCTGGGATCGAGCCCCACATTGAGTTCTCTGCTCAGCCTGCTTCCCCCTCTTTCTCTGCCTGCCTTTCTGCCTACCTGTGATGATCTCTATCTCTCTCAAATAAATAAATAAAATCTTTAAAAAGAAAAAAGAAACCAAACTCATGCTTCAGCTGTACCACCACTGGAAAAAGTTTCCATTTAATCAAGCTGGCTTGTTTAGGGATCAAATGACATTGTAGATTTTAGAATGTGCAACCAAGAATTTCCTCAGAGCATCACGTTTAACAGTTTTTAATTTTATTCCTTTGGTGATTTTCAACTTCAGTTTACACAAATATCATGATTTTATAAGGATGAGGATGTTGATATTCAGAGGAAAGTAGTAAAATACTGGTTATATTTGAAATACGTTCATTACCAACCAGCAGGATAAATTAAAATGCACCAGAGACTTGTCTACATATCAAACTGATTTTCAGAGACAATGACCTTGTGAGTTGTGTTTCCTTGTATAGTGGGATTGGCCTCCCAGAACACTGAACATATTGGCTTGTCCTGAGTCTATTTCCATTAAGTTTTTTATTCCCCCAAAAGCATTTAACCCAGGTATTTACTGGTCCTTGAGAGGCTAAAGTCTAATGGATAGATTAGAGGTTAAGAAAAAGAGAGAGATTGGGGATCCTGGATGACTCAGTGGGTTAAAGCCTCTGCCTTCGCTCAGGTCATGATCTCAGGGTCCTGGGCTCGAGCCCCGCATCAGGCTCTCTGCTCAGTGGGGATCCTGCTTCTCCCTCTCTCTCTGCCTGCCTCTCTGCCTACTTGTGATCTCTCTCTCTCTGTGTCAAATAAATAAATAAAATCTTTAAAAAAATAAAAAAGAGATATGGAAATTGTTAAAGTCATATGATGTTTTAAAGAAAATTGTTTCAAATATTCCTTCAGCGTAACGATTTTTCAATGGGTTGTATTAATCTGGAAAGATTAGTGACCTAAATAATGAGCAATTTTAAGGGTATGGAGGACCACTGGTAGTACTCTAAGTGCTACTCACTTATGAGTATAGTCTCAAGTAACAGGGAAAACAACATAGCAACCTCATCACCACACATTATGTAAACTTCAATAGCATCATGCTTATATGTATAACATATTAAAATGGGAGTGAAATCAACTAAGTTTATCTTTTCCTATAGAAAATTCCATTTGACAATAGTACTGGGATTTGACTTCCTCCCCAGGTCTAAAATGGAAGTCAGTAAAAGTCAAATATAATTGATAAACAGTTATGCTAATAAATGACCATTGATGAGTATGTACCTTTAACATTCAACTTCAAAGATTATCTTGAAAATGATACATCATAAGTGAGTATGCTTGAAAAAGCCAATTTTAAATATGATCTCAATTCCACATAGCAACTGGAAATCCAATTTTAAAGATTACTTAGTCAAGTATTTTATATCATGTAAACCAAATATTGAAAACATTTAATAATTTTGATCTCATTTCCATACTGGGACATATTTTATGGGTCTTATTTTTAGTCGCTGTGAGGTATACCTCAGTTGGTGATTCTGCTCATTATATGATATTTTCAGTCATCTTTTATTTCACTCAAACAACAATCTTAGCTCTTTGGCATGTCTCAAAAATAAACAAACAAACAAGCCAAGTTTCCTCAACTATGCTTGTGTATGAAAATTTCTGGTACCCAAATTTTCCACTTTTCTTTGCAAGGAGAAAAAAGTAAAAATGCATCCTTTTAGTTAAAAAAGCATCAAGATGACAAAATTCTTTGAGAAACAGAAGTTAAAATAAAAAACCATGGAAAGTATACAAAATTACTGCCCAAGTTTGAAGTAAATAGCAAACTGCTTCATAAATACTGGAATTTAAAATGAACAAAATGGAACTGATATTTCTGAAATGAACATATGGTGTCTTACCCTTTAATAAGTTGGTGTTAGTATCAACACCCAAAAAAATGGAGCTATTGCTTATTCGACACCAATTCCAAACTATAGACTACATAAAACTGACTTAAAAGCAAGCAAAAAAAAAAAAAAAAAACCCACAGAGCCCGAGTTGCTGTTGTCTTTGTTGTTCAACTGGGAAAAAACAGCTAAGTTTCAAGAACCCATAAAATCGTACATGGATAAGTAGTACTGGGGTAGATATAACTAAGGTAAGTAAAAGACTTCCTTTTTCTTAAAGGATACCCTTTACTCAAAAGTTTCCTTTAATTGTTTCAAGGAAACAGTGCATAACTTTACCAGAGACACTCCAAGATTCCACAATCCCTCCTTCATTTAAGACATTCCCAAGCATAACAGGGAGCTCTCCAACCACCTGATATAGGAAACTGATACTGTACTAAAAAATGCATCTCTTAACACTACAGGTAGTCTCAAAGAATTTAGGAAACCCAAGAATGCACCTATAGTGTGCTTTTCCCGCTACAAATGTGGATAACTGTAGAGATAATTGAATCTGTACGCACATGCCTTTCTAGAAGTACAGAATTATTATGCACAAATGCTACCAAGAAAACTAGTAGGGCATAGGAATGTAACTCAAGCACATACACACACATGTACACACGCAGGTAAGATTGCTAAGTTCGCAACATTTCTTTCTTTTCCTTTTTTTAAGCCACTTTCAGATATCATGGACTTGCAAAAAGCTGTGCATGTTTGGTGTGTAAAACCTAATGAGTTTGGAGATAAGTAAATACTGTGAAACCATCACCACAATGCATGTCATGAACATCCATCACCTCCAAAAGTGTCCTCCTGCCCTCTTTGTTTTTATTACTATTATAGGAACATCCAAGATCTACCCTTTTAGCAAGTTTAAGTACACAATATTGTCAACCATAGACACAGTGCTATAGAGCATATCTCCAGGACGTACTCATCTTGAAGAACTGGGGATATTGTACTCTTTGATTAATACTGCCTCATACCACCCTCCGCACCTCCAGCTCCTGGCAACTGCCACTCCAAGCTCTGCTTCTCCGAGGGACTAATTTCTCCTGTAAGTGGTACAATACAGTGTTTGACCTCCTGCGTCTGGCTTATTCCCCTTAGCATATTGTCCCCCAGGGTTGATCTTAAACTGACATTTATATCCAAACTAAAATTCGATCGATAGTAGAGGGAAAATTCCTAACATTTTAATAATTAGGGAGTTCTTTTATTATTCTATGAATCTCATGGTTTAAGAGGTTTTGAATCTCCCTTCCAAGAAACACTGGATTTAAAATTTGTTTTCCATTGCCGTCATTAGAGACAAATTTAATCTGCATTACAGTAAAAATTGCATAGGGTCAATACGTACAAGAGCTGCTTGTTTAAGTCCTGTTTCACTGAGATATTCGAAAGATTCCTGCACTCGGGTTTGGAGAACCAGTGTCAGAGGTCATTTGACTTAGAATCAAGAAATCCTGCTGTAAATCTTAGTCCTCATATTTACTGGCTGTGAGTCCTTAAAGAAACCACTTAAACCCTGTTCAGGAACCTCAGTCTCAAAGTCAGTAAAATTAAAGTAAGGATACCATCATGCCAATATCACACATTTTTTTGTAAGGATCAAGTTTTTAAAAAGGAATATATGTTTTACAACATATATTAAAAAACACTAGACCCATTAATATTAAAAGTTTAACTACTTTGAGTATTTCTGGCATATATAAACCATAAATTATTGGACCATTCCAAAGTAATGGTGAAAGGGACCTATGCATTTTTCCCCCCAGCAAGGAGCTTTGCAAAAGAATAAAAGACTATGCAGTGTGAGGAAATTCAGAACCACATGGTGCAGCATAGAAGTCAGAAAATACCCTCTTCTAGGAATCCAGAATCATCATAAGCAGCCTTAACCCTTCTGATGTTGCATTTTGTCAATTGAGGTACAATTACAATGTCAAAAATTCCCTATGGAGGCGGGGATGGGAGGTTGGGGGAACCAGGTTGTGGGTAATAGGGAGGTCACGTATTGCATGGAGCACTGGGTGTTGTGCAAAAACAATGAATACTGTTACGCTGAAAAAATAAATAAATAAATGAAAAAAAAAATTCCCTATCAAGACAGAACACTGTTACTAGTAACTATGGTAGTAATAACAGTAGTAATAGAGATATGAATAAGGTGGGGAGAAAAAAAAAACAAAAAATATCAAAGTTGTTCATATTCATATTCATTTCAAAGCATGCATAAATACTAATTCGATCTAAATTTTGATCCAAGTTCATAACTTGTATTATGCATAAAATTCTATGAATATATATATTTTCTAGGAAGGGAGAATCTCAAACAGACAAACAGACCCCATGTTGAGCGCAGAGTCCGACTCAGGGCTCGATCCCAAGACAGTGAGATCAGGACTTGAGCGGAAACCAAGAGTCAGACATTTAGCCGACTGAGCCACCCAGGTTCCCCTAAAATCTATGAATATTCATATTAAGAAAATGTAGTATTGGGGCACCTGGGTGGCTCAGTTGGTTAAGCCTTCGCCTTCGGCTCACGTCATGGTCTCAAGATCCTGGGATCGAGCTCCGCATCGGGCTTTCTGTTCAACAGGGAACCTGCTTCCTCTCTCTCTGCTTGCCTCTCTGCCTACTTATGATCTCTGTCTCTCTGTCAAATAAATAAATAAAATCTTAAAAATGTTGTGTCGGGGTGCCTGGGTGGCTCAGTAGGTTAAGCCTTTGCCTTTGGCTCAGGTCATTATCTTAGGGTCCTGGGATCTAGCCCCGCATCGGGCTCTCTGCTCAGCGGGGAGCCTGCTCCCCCCCCCACCCTCTGCCTGCTGCTCTGCCTATTTGTGATCTCTCTCTCTCTCTCTCTCTGTCAAATAAATAAATAAAATTTTAAAAAATATTGTGTTAACACAACAGCTAGATGGAAAATGCAGCCTCAAAATCACCAATGTGACTTAACCAACAGAGATTCTAGCATGCACTATGCACAACTCTGTTCCAAGTGCAAAAGGATCAAGACTGTGATAAGAAATAACACCCAGTTCTGCGAAGGATGAAGGGCAATGACCCACTCACATATTTCCAGTGGATAAGTGTGTTACTATAGCTTCTTTGAAAATAGTTTACAAATATCTTTTTAAACTAAAAATACATATGGCCTTTGACTTGGTGTTGCCCTTTTGAAAATTAGCCAGAGATAAACATAAAATATGTATAGAGATATTTATTGCAATATTTTTATAGTAGAAAAAATTACAACAGTAACAAGCACAACAAAACTGGAATGATACTTGATATTCATTAGATAATAGAACTGTATATACTGATCTGAAGAAGTCCATTATATACTGCTAAGTGAAAAAAGAAAGCAAAAAGGAGCGCCTGGGTGGCTCAGTGGGTTAAGCCGCTGCCTTCGGCTTGGGTCATGATCTCGGGGTCCTGGGATCGAGTCCCACATAGGGCTTTCTGCTCAGCAGGGAGCCTGCTTCCCTCTCTCTCTCTCTCTCTGCCTGCCTCTCTATCTACTTGTGATCTCTCTCTGTCAAATAAATAAATAAAATCTTTTAAAAAAAAAAGGAAGCAAAAGAGATTCAAGGAGTTCTGCTTGAACATCTGAGTATTAACTTTTGTTTTATTAAACCATATTATAAGCAATACATTTTTTAAAAATTGGGTAGAAATGAACACTTTTGAAAAATGGCAGAGAAAGCATTGAGGTGATTTTGAGTTTGCATTCAAGGAGCTTAAAATAAATAGATGACAGACTTAAGTTAAAAAGAGAAAATACTCAATAAGAGGCATTCATTCCCTATAACCAAAACACACAGAAATGTCTTAGGGAGCTGAGGCGTAGTTAAAATGAAACTGAAAAGGATTTGGGTAGAATGATGGGATTTTGTTATACCCTTCCAAGAATATTCTAGATCAAATTAAGTCAGAGGCAGAGGTTGGGAATAGCTGAATGAGACAAAATGAGACTGGACTGAGAGATTGATCTTTTTCAGTTTGCTCTGCCCAATAGACCAGCTCTGGTCAGGCAGAGAAGATACTAGTCGTCACCTCACTTGAATTCTTGGGAACTGAGCCCATTAAAATGTTTGGTTATATCCAATTTTGCCGTAATTTTTTTTTCATGTAGCCTAAGAGTGTCAAAATAATTTAGAGATAAAGACATTAATTAGCATTTCTAAATAAATTTGCTGAGCTATAATCTTAATCTGGTAATATTCTAGATACATTGAAAAAATAATTTAGTAAAAGAAAATGCTTATTAGCAATCAATCTTGAAAAGATAGCACAGCCTCAGAGCTCATAGATACAGATGGCTCACTCATGGTGGGATCACAATGAAATGCTAAATAAGCCAATTTGTACACGATCTTCGTCTCAAGTAATAGAGTATTTGTTTTGTGGGATTCTGATTTCCAAAATTACCCCCCAAGTAGACCTGAACATCATTCAGGCAACTACTTAGCACTTAAAAAGCTTTCATGGAAACAGATGGCATTAATAAATAAATCTGCATATCAAACACTCACTGATAAAACTATAAGCCAGCTATGAAAATTAAAATCCAAGTAAAATAGGTAAATAGGGGAAAAAACAGTTTAGTGTGTTCCCAAATACAGAAAAATAAATGAACCCTGGAAAAGTTCTTAAAATGGCAGGTCTAAGTTTCAGAAAAGCACCAATTAAGTCAAATTAAAAAGTCTCAATGTTTAAATTCTAGTCCAAACTTGTTAACTATGAATGGAGGAAAGAATTAGCGATTTAGGTCCCCAAGGTAGAACGTATGTAGATGGTGGCCACGTGGGACTCAGACATGACCTCGTGGCGGCATCTAACATTCGTATAACATAGAGCTGCTAATCAGACAACAGCTATCAAAGGAAGAGTTTCTGACAAAAAATAATTGCCTGCATATTTTTAATATCCAGCAATCTAAGTATCAACTACTGTCACTTCTTTATCTACACCAAGACAGATTCAAAGATATCCACAGATTGCGTTAGCCATCCAGGGTACAAGAATGTCATTTACTTCTTTCTCTATTTCATAAAATATATGGACCTGTTTTCTATTTAATACCTAAAATAAACTTCATTTAAACATTCCCATTTAATTACAAATGTGTGTGTGTATCATATATATATATATACACACATACACACATATATTTATATATAAAACAGAGACTTGCGGAATAGAATGTTCCTCCCAACTTGAGGAGCAAATTACTAGTGTGTGAAAGTCCCAGGGCTTAAGCTTTTTTGATTACTGGAAAGACACTGGCCAAAATCCCCTTAGAATCTCCAAAGGGTGTATGCAAAATTTGCAATGCAGTTTTCACTGACAGTAAAGGGCACGAGACGTGCTGTCTACCACATATAAGAAGTGTAAAGAGAAGTTCATGATTTCTATGCCAACTGCATTTAAGAAAAGCTGGTAAACAAGTTTGCTCCATCAAGTTTACCTTCATGCTAAGATACCACCTCCATTCTTGCTGAAAAACAGTAGAAAGATGTATATATATATAGAGAGAGATGTATAGATTAGATAGATAGATGATAGATAGAATAGTGTTTTGAACAATTCATCTTCACAACTGCATTGAGTGTTTAAACAGATGTACCATGATACAGGCAGGCTAGGACATATGTTTCTTGGACATCTGGAAAACTCTCCCAATTGTGCAGCAAAGAATGTCATTGAAAGACCTAGAAGGAGATATTCAAAATCATTGCTTTCCATTGTGCCTTTCCTGACACAAAATACAGAAACTACTATGGTTTCTTACTATTAGTCATGGACTTACCGGCCTTGGACTGAGCTCTCCTATCCCATCCCCCCACTCCCATCCCACCCCCAGCCAACCTGCCGCTGGGCCTCTGTCCACGAATCCTCTGCTGCACCAATTACTTTCACAGCCAAGCGTCCCGAGAGAAAAGTCTGTGCTCACTCTCTCTCCATCCTAACTTCCACTCCTCCCTCAACATTCGCTTTCTTGGAACCCATTCCTCCTGCAGTTTCTGGGACTTGACACCCTGGAGTGTCAATGTTCCCCCTTCAGACCACTGTTTCTCAGTTTTCTTTGTCCTCTTTCCTCTGCTTGGTCTTTGCAAGTAAATGATTCCCTAGAGTTGTCCTTGGTTCTCTTCTTGGGCCACCCAGAAGGGTTCCATGAAGGAATCTCACCTATACTCCCCTCTTTCTCTTCTGGCCTGGTCTCTTTCCTAGTCTCAAACCCTGTGTATCCAATTACTGCTAGAAATATTCACCTAGAGTCCCAGGAGAACTTCAGCCTAAAGTTTTATAACTTACATTATCAACATCTTTCCTTCCCACCCTCCACATCTATTTATGCTCCTGTATTTCTTGTCCTTACCACTGGAAACCTCTTTTTGACCAAGAAGGCATACTCACTGAGTGAGAAGCTTGAAGTCCTAGAAAAGAAGAGGTGATTTTGCCTTCACCTCCGAGCTCCGGCATGATGTGACAAAGAGTTGATGACCCATAAATGCTTTTTGAATGAGAAACTCTAAGTGAATTTTATAATGAAAACCTTTGAAGAGCTAACCAAAAATTGAACAAGCAACAAAAATGTAAAACATTGATACCAATTTTTTTTAAAGAAACTGGAAGATAAAAACTGGCGCCTATGTACTATTAAGTTTGCAGGAAATGTCTCTAAGACACGGTAGCAACAGACATTCAATAAATATTTTTTATTTCATGAGTTAACTCACTTGTCAAAAAGCTCTATTTTAGATTTTAACTGAATATTTGAATAGCAAACTCTTAAGATTTTTTGATATTTGTTACTTCTTAGCAACAAAAAGCACGAG
This sequence comes from Meles meles, assembly GCF_922984935.1. Classification (NCBI taxonomy): domain Eukaryota; kingdom Metazoa; phylum Chordata; class Mammalia; order Carnivora; family Mustelidae; genus Meles; species Meles meles. Next base: position 80,402,851 of record NC_060079.1, read on the forward strand.
TACCTACTACAGTATGGGCTTTGGAGTCTGTAAAGCTTGGACAGGAGTCCCGGTCCTGACCCTAATTTCTGTAGGACCACAGACAAACATCTTCTCATCCTAAACCTCAGTTTATCTGTAATGGTTTTAATTACTCTCATCATGCATGTCCTGATTTCATCTCAAAAAATTTCAGGATTATACATGGAAACTGCCACACCAAATAAAATACACAACCACAGAGCAAGACCAGGACATGTTAAAATATGAGACTTTAGGATGTCCCAGCAGGGTTTACCTGCACCAGAATTAAAATCTCTGGGAGTGAATCAGGTATCAGTTGTGTTGCCCAATGCTCAGTTAACTTGAGTACCACTGCCTTCAGGGAGGGCAGTCATATGTACTCTACAGTCTTCTATCATTTAAAGTGCTTTTGAACACATTCATGTCATCTGATGCTTTCAACAAATCAGGGAGTCATGGACTGATTCATTCATTCATTCATTCATTCAACGGACAATGATTGAGTACAGGGCACTGTTTGGGTGCTGGGGGAGAGGATGTAGGATGGGAAAGAAGACCAGACATTCCTTAGTCATGGAACACACAATTCGTATGGCCATCTTTACTCAAATACCATCTTGAATAAGTAAAATTACATCAGCCACGTGTTAGGAAGGAGATACATATGTCACTATGAAATCTCACCCTGGTCGTATTGGCAAGGAAATCATGCTTAAGAAAGGTTAATGTACATCTTAAATCAGCCTCCTCAACCATGACTAATAGTAAAAAACTGGATTTGTTTTACAATGAGCATTCTGCCACCTGTGAAACTATTCTTATTAAATTCTGGCTTCCATGTGTACAGACAACAGAGTGCTAAGTTCCAGGGAGCTCACATGTGATGAGCTGACCTTGAATTACAGCGATTTAGAAGTGCCAAAACAAAAGAAAAAAAAAAAATCCCAAGGATGCCCTGAGACAGAGCTTCAAAGCTGTGGCAGGGCCAAGGTCTAGAGATAAACAGAGGTCAGACAGGCCAACTTCCCAGAGAGCAACCAAAAATAGAAGATTCTCAAGCACGCCCATTCATTGTTGGTAGATTTTCCCTTCTTGAGAAATTTGACAGGGCACAATGTTTAAAGTCATAATTGTGCACATCCTTGGATCCGGAAATTCCACTTCTAGGAATTAAAATTTCAAATATCTGCTCAAAATACAAGGATGAGATGTGTTTTATTTTGAAAAGTTATTTATAATTTTAGGAAGTCGGAAACTTAAATATTCTTTTAGTGTTAGACATTTAAGTATGGTTTAGCAATAAACTCAAAAATGCAGCCATTAAAAAAAATAAGGTTTTTGAAACAGAACATTCTTACTGCATAAAAATAAATGGAAAAAAGTTAGATCCATTGTTTGATCTGGATTTTTAAGATTATACGCACAACAGCCATGTGTATGCGTCTGTCTGTAGCAGATGCTAATAGGTATATGCAACAAAAATATTCAGATATACTAACATTAACCAACTCTGTAATTTTATTTCATTTTCTGTCCCCACTCCTACCCCATGAACACGCCTCTAAAATGAGAAGAAAAACAGTGACAAGCCTTTATAAAAAGAACAGTTTCTTGTGAAGAACCACATCTCTCTGGCTGCCCTGGAGGCTCCCAGACCAAAATGAACAAAGCGACAGGCTTCTCGAAGAGCAGCTTCAATGATGAAATGGATGAGGAGTAATTTTCACATGTGACCAGGGCATTAATGGTCTTCCAAAGAGCATCAGTTTCCTTCTCTTTTAGAAGCCCAGAGGAAAACATATTAGTGATCTTTAAGGCCATTAAAATTATTCAAAAAAAAGAAAAGAAAAAAATCTTATTCCAACAATTTTGGGACAAAGCAGTCCTAATGTAGATTTATTAGAGTAGAATAAGCCATTCTTTAAACTGTCTGGATAGTCAGGATATATGTCTTTGAAGACTCCTCTCTTTCTTGCTCTCGTCTTTTCATTAATGTAGCTCTTGCCTTCACATATGCCCTCTTAATTGGGATAGCTGGACTATGTAGGCATAGTAGCTACATTATCTTGTATGAAGCCAATAGAGGATACTGTGATATCAGCAAAATGCAGCATAAGATTCCAGATTTAGAAAAAAGGTCCCTCTGAGAAGCTTCAGGCGGTGACAGGTTGACAAGGCAGTATCTGAGCTCATGGACCGCCTAATGGAGGGACACGATGCACTTTCACGTCCGGTCTACTGAGCCCCGTGGATCTGGGGGGAGATGCACAGGCTGCCCTCCCAGCTGGTGGCCATCTGCCTAAGTGACAACTGCCAGATGGGGGGTGGAGGGGGCTGAAATGCGGATCAAACATTAAATAAAAGGATTTCTTGAAAAGCTGCATTGACATTGATTATTCATGTGACATTCTAATGTCTTGGAAGTTTTCACTTGAAATATTTGGGTAGGAATAAAAAAAGATAAATTCCTGGATGAATAGGTCTAGTGTGCTAGACATGAAGTGCTTTGAGCTTCCTACAGAAAACACACTGAATTGATTTATAAGCGGACCTGTTCCATTCAAACTTCAAACTCAGATCAAAGCATCAATAAATAAAGTTTATCTCCTCCCCCATGGGACAGGGAGCATTGGCTCTTCCCTGATCACATTCCCAGTTGCTGCTGGGGTAGAGTTCCCCAAAAGCTGTTCCATGAACCTCTCACCTGTGTGTTGTCTAACTTTGAACGATGAGGAAAGGGAAGAATGGAAAATGATGGCAGCAAGGAAACTCTAACAGATCTCTGGACCTTCCTCTTGGTTTGGTTGTAAATCTAAAACTTCTCTGAAAATTTAAGTCCTAGAAAATAAAACAAAAGGTGAAAACTGCCCTAGATCTCACTGATTTGTAAGTCATAACTGGAAAGGAAATGCAGTCATGGAAGGGACCAGAATATATAACCTTTTTGCTACTTTCCCTTATCCCATTTTGAAAATATTATAAGGAAACAATTGTTCTGCAGCACCACAATTCTTTAAAAGTTACTTTTGAAGTTCAGGGCAACATTCTAGACACAACAAACAACAATGTTTAAGAAGAATGGGAGTAATAGTAGAGACTCTATACTTGCTGTTATTAAGATAATAGTAATTAACAGAAAGAAATGAATCAGAGAGGTAAACAGATTTCATTTTTCCTTTAAAAAATTGAATTGTATATAAAAAAATATAAAAAGGCTTTTTTTTTTACCACCACCCAACTTCCTATCAATTCAGATTGAACACATTACAATGAACATGAACTTTCAGTGCAGTTAAGAATAGAGGTCAGAATTAAAGCATTGATCACCAAGGATGTTCAGGTCTTCCTGATCATCACAGAATGGGCAGGGGTGTTGCTTCTACAGATCTGAACACGCAGGACTTGAGTGCATCAAAACTTCGTCTTACTCTTCGATGGCTGTCTCAATGGTGAGGCCAGTTGATAAGCTGTCCACAGACCACTGTTTATTCCCTCACTTTTAAGTCCATTTCTCACTTTTAGGCAGGCATTTGGGTCTGTGCAAGCATGGGTTTTATCAAAATTGGCAGTGCTGAGGCGAAAATCTCTAATGAAAACAGACAGATGCAAATCCTCCAGTTTGATTTTTTCTGGAACGTTCAATCTTATTTCAACATAACTGCTGAAAGAAGCTGTAAGTTATTTTAATATATTTACAGTCTTATAATTCCTTCTTCTATGGCTCCTATTTTCCATTTGTTGGATAGCTGGTCTTTTCCTGTGTGTGTGTGTGTGTGTGTGTGAGAGAGAGCGAGAGAGGGAGAGAGAGAGAGAGATTTGAGAGGGTAAGAGAGAGAACACAAGCAGGGGGATGAGCAAAGGGAGAGCAAGCACCAGCAGGCTCCCCACCGAGCAGGGAGCCAGACCTGCACCTTGATCCAGGGACTCCAGGATCATGACCTGAGCCGAAAGCAAACACTTAACTGACTGAGCCACCCAGGTCCCCCTTTTCTATTGTTTTTATTGTGGAACTGCCCTTGGACACATATCTGAAAATGATACAAAGCAGTGTTTATGTGTACATTAAGAAACAAAACAAAACAAAAATAAAAACAACAATAACAACAAAAACAAAAACCTAAATCTAAACATGTTTATCTAAGCTTTAAATAGTACTATGAAAAAAATAAATAAATAAGTTCAATTTAGGCTCAACATTTGATTGTCGGATTTACTTCTAAGAAAATAATGGATACCAGAAATCTTTAACAATCCCTACTGAAACACAGATACGCATCTCTTCGAACAAGTAATGATTCTGCATAGAAAGCATATTCAGATGTCTATGTGTCATTTTAGAAATGACTACTTTTCTATAGAGCAAGTTGAGTGAACATAAGTCAGATAGCATGGGACAGGAAGCAAACAAATGCATTGTACAAGCATGGACAAATTCTTAAAAACCCTCTGGTAAGGCAAAGAACCAAGGACATGTAATTTTTACTTAAGATGTCTAAATTAACACCAGTTGACCCTGCAGTTTCCAAGTCCTCAAAACCCACAGTCAGTTCCACATTCTTCCAAGAAGGCACGGCAAGCTGTTGCCTATCTCTCTCTATTGTTTGATATACTCTTGGGCGATCCATTCTCCCTTCCTGCCCTGGGGGGAGGGGGCAGGCATTATTTTCACAAAACAAGGGATTCATCCCAAAAACACAGATTTGGATGCAACTCCCTGAGTCCCCACTTAAGTTCAGTTTGCAGAGAATGTAAACTTCCAGGCTCTGTGTGTCAACATTAGCTATCAGACCTCACCTGGGATAATCGCGGGGGTGGGGGGTTCCGGTGGGATATCACATTTTCTCTGGGGCTATGCTTTAGTGAAACATTTCCTATTTACTGGCCCAAAAAAAAAGTTCTGTCAGGACATATTTAAGTTTCTGGAGTATTTTCTGGTGCCAAGACAAGCTTTTACCTGGACTGCAGCGGCTACAAATCCCTGACAGATCTAGGTAACGCAATACTTTCCTCTCCTGACCATTTCTCCCGGTTTTTCAGAGAATAGCTAGAGTTTCAAAGGCGCTCCCATTTCGGAGTAGTTTCACTAGTGCTGAAGAATGCAGACTTGAGTGTCAGAAAGAAAAAAAAAATCAGAATCTCCATTTTGCCACTTATTTAGCTAGAGGATTTGAACCATGATACCTTAATGCTCCCAGTTTCACCATCCTGATCCCAGCAATGACTGCTAAGTAAGATAATTCATGAGAAGTGCCTAGAACAATGCCTGGCTCGTTAAATGATTGTTACCAGTATCATTAGTATCAACTGACCATAAACCTAGTCCTCATGGTTTCTCTGACAGCTGTGACTCACCTGTCTTACAAACCACAATTAGCATACAGTAGGAGCAAAAATGCATGATGACATCTGACTAGTTTCTTGACCACACATCCATCCAGGAGACCAACTAAGGCTGCTGGGAATACTCAGCATGAGTACTGACCAGGTGCTCTGTGTCCCTGAGCAGTGTGAAGGTACTTTTAAGATAAGGCAACATGGAGCACTGGGTGTTGTGAAAAAACAATGAATACTGTTACGCTGAAAAAATAAATAAATTTGAAATATTAAAAAAAAAAAGATAAGACAACAAACTAAGGATTTCCTAGTTAAAACACTGCATGCTTCTAGCAGAGCCCAACTAAATATCATCACCAAATAAATGTTTTTAAAATTGGAAAGCTGGGTAGGGGCATCGGGGTGTCTCAGTTATTTAGGCATCAAACTATTCTCGATCTTGGCTCAGGTCATGATCTCAGGGTCCCAAGATGGAGCCCTGTGTTGGGCTCCTCACTCAGCATGGAGTGTGTCCCTCCCCTCACTCAAGCTCACTCACTCTAAAATAAATAAGTCTTTTTAAGAAAATTAAAATAAGAAAGCTGGTTAAGGTAGCAACACTTGGTCAATAGGAAAATGATGCTCCGTAGCCTTATTACCACTTCGCAGAGTCTTCTTTGCGGTGAGATCGCCCTTCCAAAAATCTAGAGTTCCCACCTCACCCCCAGATCGGTAGAGAAAAGTCTTCCAGTTATGATCATGCCTAACTTCCTGTTTCTTGGTATAGTCTTTCTCTCAGTCATGATCACACTCTAATGCCACAACAAAGAACATGTTCCATTTAAAGAGCCTATGTTTGTGTAATAGCTTAGTTATAAACCAACGACAAAAGAAGGACAGAAGTCCATCATTTCAAATGCTGACTATGTAACCATACTAATACACAGCCATAAACCCCTCAAATCAACAATACACTATCAATACAGTTAAAAATATATATATATATATTTAATTTCTACCAAAAATGTGAGCACAATGAAAGTTAACTGACAACCAAGGGAACAATGAAAGTTAACTGACAACCAAGGGAGAAAAAAAAAATTGCAGTTTTCTAATACACAAAGAGCTCTTATAAACCAATAAGAAAAACATTCCATAGGAGGATAAAAAGGGTTAGAAATTTTTTTTAAAGACATTCTTCTGTAAGAAGGTAAGAGAAATGCAAGTGGCTGATAGATCTTAAAAATTTAGTCCCAATATTAAGTAAGTTGAAATAGTAAAATGAAACAGTATTTATATATAGAAGTTAAAAATATCAACCAGTATATGTGTGTGAGGGAAAACACTTATGTGGGTGGGAGTATAAATGGCATAACTTTCTTAAATATCAATTATAACATTTAGACAAAATTTTAATGTGTGACATCTAACTTAAAAATTAAAAAGTTTAAGGATATATGTACAAAGATGTTCCAAGGTATTCATAACTGCTAAAAAACTGAAGATAATGGGGTGCCTGGGTGACTCAGTCAGTTAAGCATCTGACTCTTTGTCTCAGCTCAGGTGTTGATCTCAGGGTTGTGAGTTCAAGCCCCACATTGGGTTCCATGCTGGGTGAGGAGCCTACTCGAAACAAAACAAAATGAAACCAAAAAACTAAATAAATAAAACTGAACATGAAAGTCCATCATTAGACAATTCTTTAAAAAGATTTTATTTGGGGCGCCTGGGTGGCTCAGTGGGTTAAGCCGCTGCCTTCGGCTCAGGTCATGATCTCAGGGTCCTGGGATCGAGCCCCGCATCGGGCTCTCTGCTCGGCAGGGAGCCTGCTTCCCTCTCTCTCTCTCTCTCTGCCTGCCTCTCTGCCTACTTGTGATCTCTCTCTGTCAAATAAATAAATAAAATATTAAAAAAAAAAGATTTTATTTATTTATTTGACAGACAGAGATCACAAGTAGGCAGAGAGGCAGGCAGAGAGAGAGGAAGAAGCAGGCTTCCCACCGAGCAAAGAGCCCAATGTGGGGCTCGATCCCAGGACCCTGAGACCACGACCCGAACTGAAGGCAGAGGCTTTAACCCACTGAACCACCCAGGCACCCTGACAATTGGTTGTTAAAGTATACTAACATAACACAATAAAAAATAAATAAATAAACAAATAATAAAAATAAAGTATATATGTATTAAAATTAATCATGTAATATTTAAAATATACAAAATTTATTTAAACTCATACTTTTGATAGGGAACTGAGCTCCCAGGTAATCATGCATTTTATGTTACCACTTATGTAAAATTATGCATAGCTGAAACAACGGAGAATAAGAAAGGTCAAAGACATGATTATTTGGGGGCAGTAAATTTCCAAAGATAAGTTAAGTATGCTGTACTATTTACATCTTACTATGAATGTGTACTCTTTTAAGATAAACAACATTTCACTGGAAATAGAAACCGCGCTTCCTCCACTGAACGGTCAGGGTCCTCTAAAAGTGTGTGAGTGGTTTGCAGCTACAGTACAATTCTCAGAGAAGATGATGGTCCAACGTAAGATTTGGGCAGCCCGACTGCTCTTGGGTCACAGCAGTTCAAGCACTGCCACCCACTGGTTCAAGACCAGAACCGGTGAGAGCAGAGCAGCAGCAAAGATGAGCGAGAGCCCCTGCGGACCATCCTACTGGCTGGAACAGCCCTTGTAAGGGCCCTGCTGCTCGGCAAACTGGAAGCTCAGAAGGCAGGCAAGGGAAGAAGCCCCAGCTGGACAAGCCGAAGCTGGGGCATTAGTGCCCCCTCCTCCCCGGCTCTTCCCATCAGCATCTGAGCAACAACCTACTCCAAAAGACAAAGACAAAGGCACTGGCTGTCTCTGAGATCTTGATTGGGAAGGTGAGATGTGGTTGGTGATGCCAGTGTTGTGGGAGGAGGAAAACTTCACCTACCTTGGTCCCCAGCTGAGCACACAGGGGTGGAGGCTTCCAGAATCACGTGGGACCCACTCTCCAACTGTGGAGCCCAACGAGGGCTACCTAGCTGCCGGAGCCTCTCTCTCATGGAGAGCAATTGTCCTAAGCACAGGGCACCAAGGTTATCTGACCACACACTGCTCTGCACTGCTCCTTCCACGGTGATTCCTGGACACATCTCCAGGCAACAAGCTTCCCTCCACACTTGGACTTGTCTCTAAAACCTTTGTCTTCTGCTGGTTCTTTTCCACCACTCCAGGACTATGACATCCTCTCTTTGACCCCTGGTTCCTCTGGAGCTCATACTGTCCACAAATTTTCTCCCCTTCTTTATCCCTGACTTCAGAGAGGTCTCCTGCTCACCTCCAGACCTCCCTTTTCTCAGCGAGGATCCCAATGGCTGGCTTGCCATCCTCAGATCCCGACTTCCGCTGTCCTAAGTCGGTTCCGCACCAAATACCCGCTCTGTTCCCAGAACCCACAAGCTCCAAGGACCTTTCTTCCCCTCCACCTCAGTCCCTCTTAAAACATCCACTTTGCATCAATATGCTGTTTCCTGGCCAACATAGCTAAGTATCTCAGCGGCAATGATGTTTGCTTAAATGCTCCCTGTGTCCATGTGTGACACCATATTAAAGCTTTATAATTTTAGCTTCAAAATAAACCTTAGAGTAAGAAATACTACTGCCTGCTACTTAGAGAGTCAATTCTATGTGCCTCACCCTTTTTCTTAAGTTCACATGCACTCACTGATTAACAGAACTCTATGAGACAAATACTTTGCCATTTCTATTTTATAAAAAAGCACATTTAAGCACAAAGAAGTTATCTATTTGTCCAAGGTCATAAGGCTGCTAAGTGATGAAGCTGATTACAACTGAAGGCTGGATTGTCAATAAAAAGTAACTCCGACATGCATCTGTACCTGCACGGCTGCCCTTCTCCCTTCCCAGGACAGGTGAGGACCTCCTCACATCTCAGCAAGGTCCTTCATGTGCTCCCGGAACAACGCCCCTTGACTTCTCAGGGACTGGTTCTTCCATGCCTCTGCTCTCACCCTCACTGCAGTTCAGCCCTTGCCCCATCATCCACCAAAGCTCCTCTTATCAGGTTTGTCTAGAAGACCCCATTCTTGCTGAAGGTAGCAGGACTTCCTCAAACATAAGCTTTCCAGCCTTCTTGGCAGGATTGATCCCACTGTCTTCTCCTCCTTGATATTCTCTGTTCTCTTGGCTTTTGCCATCGACACTCTCAAAGGTCCTCTACTAGGAGTTTCTCTCAGTTTCTTGATGGCAACTCCCTTCTCATTGATCTAAATTCTGGAGACTTCTAGAGCTAAGTCTTAGGACTCCCTTTTCTGTTCACATTTTATTCTCAAGGAATTCCCATCCAGGCCCACAGTATATTAGAAGAGGTTCTAAGTAGCAAATAGCAAAAACAGACTGATAAGCTAAAAAAGAAATGTGTTAAGAGGACTTAGGGAAGCTCACCAAATTGCTGGAAGGGCAGGTAAACCAGACTGGAGGCTGAGTTGCCACGAAAACACCACAGACCATGCCAGAGAGCTGGCTACCTTGGGCTCAAACAAGCAAGACCACAGTAGCTAGGACAACTTCCGACCCCAGTCAGGAGCAAGAGCTCTCTGACACCTCCCTCCTGAGCCTCGAGCTCCTGAATGAAAGTCTAGAGGGGTAAGTCTGGGTGGCAGAGCCCAAAACTTTGGTGGCAAACAAGGCTGGGAATGTACCCAGTGTCTGTTCCTTTAGGAAACGGACTTTTATGAGCTAAGCACATAAAGTGGAGAATTACCCAAACGTGGGCAGGAGTTCCGATGTTGGGCACTCACCATAAGAGCTTTGCCTCGTGGCCGGATGTGTCCTCTGTATCCTGCAGACTGTCCTACTTCTATGTCTACCTCAAACAATTTTTGAGATCTGGTATCTCATTTAGGGTACTTATGCTTATCTCGATTTAACCTATCTGAAGCCAGTCTTTGAGTCCACAACCTTACTGCCTGCATTTGTACTTTTTAATACATTTCTCGACATCTGTTTGCTCATACTGAGAACTGAAGGGTCCACCTTGATACCTTCTTTCCCTGCTACCCTATCCCCAACCTAACACCCAGTACTGTTTGTTTGCACTGGAGCATCTCTCCCCATTCCCTCGTCTCTTTCTACCCCTTCTCTCACCACACTTTTACCTGCATTCTAACTTCTGTACTGGAAACCAGCCTTTCCTCTTGATGGTCTCTATTCTATTCTCACAGCAATTTATAAATCGTTCAAAAGGGGGTTTTGGAAGATGTTGCTATCAGATTCAAACTCCATCTATGGCTTCCCCTTTACAATTATATAAGAGGTCTTTTTTTTTTTTTAAGATTTTATTTATTTATTTATTTATTTATTTGACAGATAGAGATCACAAGTAGGCAGAGAGGCAGGCAGAGAGAGAGGAGGAAGCAGGCTCCCCATGGAGCAGAGAGCCCGATGTGGGGCTCGATCCCAGGACCCTGAGATCATGACCTGAGCCGAAGGCAGCGGCTTAATCCACTGAGCCACCCAGGCGCCCCTTTTTTTTTTTTTAAGATTTTTTTTTATTTATTTATTTGACAGATAGACATCACAAGTAGGCAGAGAGGCAGGCAGAGAGAGAGGAGGATATATAAGAGGTCTTACACAGAGTTTGGACCTGCAGACTTGCTCCTAGCTATGTCCTGTAAACTCCTAGGGTTATCCCCCTTCACTGCTTGGGATCTGCAGTTACTGAAGAGATTAAGCTTCTTCCTGGTGCAGACCCATCACTAATGTTGTTCTTGTCTCCTGGAATGGAATACCTCCCTCCTACTTCAATTGACTCCAACCAGAGATACAGTTCTCCACTGAAACACTATTTGCTCAATGAGGCCTTTCCTGATCCTCCAATGTTAGCTAGTTTACCCACATGCCTTTGTTTTTTTATATTCTCCTCTTCCCTGAAATTTATGATAATTTACATAATATCACTGTCTGTGATATTATGTATCAACATTTGGCTCCCCAACTTAGTAATGTGAAGGTAGAGGCTGCCTCTGTCTTCTTTACCAGTGGAGACCTAGAGTCTTTCTAATTAGAGGTAGTTGCCTGATAGCATTTGAGGGAGCAGAGAGATAACCAACCTAGTCATGAAGGATATCCCACCGAGGGAACAGAAACAAATACTAGACTGTCCCTGCCCCAAGGAGGCTGAGTAGATATTCATGTGAGAAAAACAAGATAGAGGTTGCCCTAGAAATCTTTAGTTGAGTGTACTTGGTCAAGATAGTCCCTAAAAACATCAACTGCCCAACTTTATTCTGCAGTAAAGGAAGAGGAATGGGGTCCAGAGTAAGCAGGACTGGGATCAAGAGTCCCCACTCTACTTTGAAAAAAGGGACAAGAAGAGAAAGGGCAGGATGATACTCCCCCCAGGAGCTGATGATAATGATTTGAGGAGTTTCCTCTCCTGTTGCCTCCCTTCCCCCACCCCACTGTGGGGCAGTTCTTCACATACCTCATCCCTACAAGTGGCCGTTGGTCATCCATTCAGTGTCTTTCACTGAGTGTCTATTATGTTCAAGGTTAAAAAAAAAAATCACAATTCCTGCTCTTATGTAATTTAAAATCCAGTAAAAAATAGTACAGACATATAAGTAATGTTATCATAAATTAATGTTAGTTATGTTGCTACGGTACTTACCAGCCTCCATGGTGTGATGTCCTTATTCCACAAAAAGTGTGTTCAGTGCTCTACGAATGGCATGATCAAATTACTATAGAGACAGAGGGTCTCCTTCATACTTAAATTTTAAAAACAATACTTAAAGGTATGTAAGAGTAGTCCAAACTACTCGACAAGGTTCTGGCTAGACCCAAAGAAGGATCTTCCTGAAGGGAGAGACATGGTTTTCATTGAAACCATGTGGCATGTAGTCATCTCCCTTGATGGTTAAGCAAGGCAATGCTTGTTCCAAGACAGCCTCTGCTTTGAAACAGCTGGCCTGCTGTAGAAGGTGCTGACGTACAGCGTCTCCCAGGACAGGAGACCTGGACCTCGGCCGCCTTCATTGATGCCACATCCGGGTTCAGTAGAGATCCTGCATGAACTTCCTTCCAATTCAAAGCATCACCGCTTTGTTGACCGGTGTCATCCCCTAAAACCAGACTCAGCTCCACGAGTGAAGAAACATGACTGTGACATTAACACTTCTGGTGACCGGAAGGTTTTCCCTTTGTCGTCGACCCGCTGTAGCCGCAAAGACAGAGGGCTCTGCCCAGCAGGGCTGCACAGATGGCTGAGACACCCCATCTCCTACACGCAGGCCAAGGGACTGAGAAGAGGTCCGCCTGCTCTTCTTTATCTATTCGGACACTGGTATTATGATCAAGAATCCTCTCTTGTCCCATGACAAATTTCAGTTCACCTATGTGCCACGCTTTCATTCAGCTCCTCTATTGTCCGCTTAAAAGGGTCCTAAATGGTCATTTATTCCTCCAGGTACTGCTGGGGACAGAGCTATAATGTCTTAAATATTCTTCCCAGGTTTTTCTTGTATTTTCTGATAATCCAGAAAGGTTAGGTGTGTGGGCTTAATCTTACTGCATGAAAATAGCTATTATGTCCTCAAACACATGGACATGTTCTTCTAAAAACTTCAGTTAAATCTATTTCTGAACTCTGCTATACAATATTTATAATGTGTTTCAATTTGTCTTAAGATCAGAATAGCACGCAGATGAAGTAAGACAAGTGAGAAATAAAAGTACCTGTTGTCCAATTTCTTTTGCTTAACAATTGAAATTAATGTCTTTAATCTTGCATTCATTGGGAAAGGCAAAGGAAGGGGAGAATGAGGAATATTCACTGCTGATCTTCAATGGACCAGTTGCTATACTCAGAAATCACAGGTTTTCTTGTTCAGTTATCCCATCATGACAAGGTACAAATTTGTACTCATATTTTAGAGACAGTCCAAGAGGGTAAGTAGAGGTCTAAAAACTGTCCATGTGGTGCCTTAATACAGCCAGGCACACTCTTTCATGTGGTGTCCAAAGACAGCAACGTATAGATCTCTGTGACCTCGGACATTTTACACAAGGAACATAAATAGATTCACCTTCATTCTCTACTCTTTGCAATTTTAATATTTCAGGAGGGTTCAAGGTATATTCACATAAAAAAATTGCAACAGCTGTAACAAGTCAGCCCAATTTATTAAAAAAAAAAAAGGAGAAGGAAAAGAGGAAAAAATATATCCTATAACCCGTAAGAGCAAGTTCAAGACAGAGCTGGGTCTAACAGTTTCACTGCAGGTTAGCAGGGACAGCTGTGTTCCACGTAAATTTGCTGACCCTCATGAACTTTCCATCAACAAGATTTTCTCATCCTCCCATTATTGCTGTTCAACAATTAATCAACAGCTGTTGAAACATTGTAAGCATGCTTGTAATTTGGGGTAAAATTAATGATTGCCTATCTATTAAAATGCAGAGGGAGGCTTTGATGCCCAGCCCCAGTGTGAACTTGCTGATTTATTCTTCAAATCAATTACCCTCCTGAACTCCCTTGTCTCCCAACACTGGCTAAGAGCATCCCACACCCTATACTTCTCCCAAGTGAGCCTGTGACATATTTAAAAACATATAGTCTTGCCCAGACATGGGATTCTGTAGAACACAGAAATACACTAGCAGAATAAAAGAGAAGCATAGTTAGAAAGAACAAGATTTTGTATTATTATTTTACAGTTACCTGAAAGTAAATTTCTAGAAAGAATGGTACTTTCAAAGCAGTTATGAATTCAGTGAATCAACAACTCCAACAGTAGTATCAAGTTTTATATAAAAATAAAACAAAGCTAATGAAACCACTTCAAATGGGTTCATTCCTCACTGGCTCGTATTTGCAAAGTGTTTCATAATTTACCTAAGGTCTCACCCTGTTAACCCAGACATGAACACTTAACTTCTGCAAAGTGGATGGTTTGTCAACGGGGTGGTGCCCTAGGTTCATCAAGCCAGGCATTAGGATCCTGCTTTGATGGCCAACAGTCTTGACCTTGTTCATGCTTACCCACTATGTCAGGAAGAGAAAACCCTATGCTCTGCTCCTCCAGGATTATTTTAGGAATGCACTGGACCATTTTGATTACTAGTTTGGTTTGGCCTTTTATAGTCATGACATGTCATAGTCATCAAGGAATAAAAGAATTCTCTTGAATTCAGAAAAATCACAAGTAGAGCATAGAAACAGATGTAAAACACTACTAGTGTCTACACTACTCTCTACAGCACACTGCACTCTAGTACCTGTGACAGATCAACTAAATAGTAAGTAATCACCATCGTGTTTCCATCCTGGTAGCTCAGGAGTACACACACACTTCAGCTCACCTACCCAGACAACGACCGGTATGGCAACCCTAAGTAAAACTCTCCTTCAAACACGTTTCAGCTCTACCACCCGCTGAAGCCAGTAAGAAGACCATCAACCTGTTTGTTTTTGTCAGATTACACGTAGGGAGGAAAAATAATCAGAATATTTTTTGTAAAAATAGAAACAACCCTTGCTCTGAGGATATGAAACACATAATTTAGGGTGAATAAAGATTTTAATTATGTAGTAGGTTACAGATTTCCATTCTCTTCTACCGGTACGAAATGTTTGGGTTCTCAATTCAACCAGTCTTTGTTTTCCTTCAAAGTACAACAACAAAATATTTTTCTCTTCCACGAGGAAGCAATATTTTTCTATAAACTACATCTAATATATTAGTAATAATGGTGTGCCACTTCAAACAAATTACAAACTAATGTTGGTGTTCTTACCAATGGTATACCAAATAACAACTCCCTGTAGGCCAATTTGCATACAAAATGTAGCATTTAAAGCCAAGTTACAATTAGCACTTTATTATGGAACCCTGTGATTGTAATATACTGCAAACTACTTATACCTGCTATGAGGATTTTCATTTATGAAAAATTACACTATTAGAATTGTCATTACAACAGACCAATCTGCCTTCAATTACTTACAAACTCAGACCAAGAGTCATTGTTTATCCTGAAGGAGTGAGAAAATACAGAGCATCGCACCCCCTCTGATGAGACAGTGGAAAATAAACAAGATGGATAGCTGAGCAATTATGCACTTAAATGACAAATAGAGTCACACCACACCTGTACACACCTCTCAGTCACATCCTATGTCAGAAAAGCAAGCAGGGAGGAATGTGAGCAACTGCAATCAAAAAAGCGAAAGTCAGCAATAGCACTTGCCTTTCAGAGTGCAGGGTTTACTAATTAATAATATGGGGTATGCTGGGTTTCCTCACAAGAATGTACAAAACTAGATAATCCTGTCCCCAGCACTCTCCCATAGTTCACTGTTTAAAAATTAGAGTCGTATGGGTGAGTGTGTGAGTGTGAGGATATGAATGTGTCTTACCAGGGCTGATTTTTCATACTAAGCTTCCGAAATTCATACATTCCACTTGCTAAACTCGATTCTACATTTGAAGTGGAAGATCGGTTCTCAGTGGCGACTCACAAGTTCTTCATTCTAAAGAGAACTAGAGAGCTCACGTGTTCTGATGGTCTGCTTCTTGCACAAGGTGCTGTTGCCTGAAATCGTGGTTATACCCCTCATTTTAACTTCAGGTTATTTATTGTCTATGCTCCACCTCAATATAAAAAATAAACTGAGGGTCATGATCCTAGAGTCCTGGAATCGAGCCCCGCATCGGGCTCTCTGCTCAGCAGGGAGCCTGTTTCCTCCTCTCTCTCTGCCTGCCTCTCTGCCTACTTGTGATCTCTCTGTCAAATAAATTAATTAATTAAATCTTTAAAAAAAAATAATAAATAAACTGAGGTTGAGTACATTTACATTTCGGTTTGGTTTGTATAATAAAGTAATAGAGCAACCTGGTTTATGAATTTTCCAAACACCGAGAGAAGCCAGAGATGGTCGCATAAATCAACGTACACACACATATCTCATGTGCGCGCGTGCGCACACACACGTTTCGTTTGAATGAATCTTGAAGACATTGCACGTGCAAACCCAAATCCCATTTAACAATGATCTCAGAGTCTTTAAGCATCTATTAACAATCAAACTTCCATTCTTCTTATTCCTCATCTCAGCTTGCTTTTTTTGTACACTAAGAATGATAGAGTCCCCCAATCTTTTTCATTCTTCCCTGGCATAATTTTCCCCCCATTTCGAATATTAGTCAGAGTACAGGAGTAAGTGGCAGGGGAGGGAGGGGCAGGAGATACCCTGCAATGGCAGATTCTATAAATACTACAGCTAAATTCTGTTCTGAGATAAGCAACCCGAGTTACAGCTGCCATCAGCAGAAGAAATGGAGGCTGCATGAGACAAAACATTCCCCAGTCATATTTTTATAGCCAACAGAACACTACAAAGTAATAGAAATTACAGTTTCCTGTGAGGAAGGGTTAGCACCGACTTTAAAGTATGTTCACTGCATTCCCGCTGATTTGGGTCAGGACCTTAGATACGTCATTGAACTGCTTTGTGACTCAATTTCTCAGATGCTAAATTGGCAGAAACCCCATCTGACATCTTCCTATCAACAGCACAATGAATATTACAGAGATGGTATGGGTAAAGACATGCTGGATGCCAGAGTCCGAAGGACGTGCCTATTGGGTGTTAGCAGAGACTTCTTAGGGTGGAATGGAGAGCTGCCAGTCTGAATATCATGACTTAGCAAATCAGGAGCATTTAACTTCCCAGGCTAAAAGAAACTTTGGCAAGTTCGTTAATGTAAGTCCTGCATACTATTTATCATTATTACCCATTACTGTTCGTGTTATAGTCAAAGGTACCCCAACAGTCTCAGAGTCAATATCAGTTCACAAACAGGTCAGCACTTGATCTATGAAATACTATTAAAATTACTAAAATACTATTAAAATGTAAAAAAATATTTTATGGAGATCTCAACTTCAGAATGTAAGTCAATTCAAGATTTTCATTAAAGGTATTTCTTTTCCTTATTTTGCTGTGCACATTCCCTTCCATAGAACAGGAGGAGAAAATGCAAAAGCACTCAGTTCATGGTCATGTTTGTTGGTGCTGAGCTAAAAGTTTGGTGGTCAAAGTACCATACTCTTTTCTGAGCTTCCTGATTTTCTGGAGCCTAAGGGGCCCTTGAGAAGATCCTCTCCTCCCCTGAGCTATGATTTCTTTTGACATGACTAGAAAAGTAGAGGGAGACTCTGGCAACACAGAGGATTCTCAGCTGACTTTATCCTGGCAGTCCTCAAAAACACTGTTATGGTTTGTTATTGGTGCTTTCCTGACTGCTTAGGAGCCATGAAGACCAAACTGTAACGCGAACATAGAACACTGGCTGTCTTACTCAAAGAACAATTTGCAGGCAATAGTCAGTGTTTGGTCAAGGACCAACAATTTAAAGATAAACCCCAGACTAAAAACTTCTGAGTAAGACATTGTGTCTCTAGTGTCTAGTACACTGCCTGGGCCACATGTGAATGCATAAACATACACGTGAGACTCTAAGGTTAAGGACACAATCCATGCTGGGTCACCTTAACTGATATGGCCAAGGTGCCCCAAAACCAAGGAGAAGCTTGGTTCTTGGTGTTAGTTCCATGATGTCCTTCTCGAAGTTCAAATTGTATCTAAGTTATTTCATGTTCGATATAAGTCTGTTCTCTTTCCTGAGCACCACTAATCAATAAAACTCCAGGGGAGGTGATGAGACAAGATCTTTGTCCTTAAAGTACTAACTTGTAGTGCAGAGTCAAGTATGTAACAAGGCATAGCATGGTGACTTCTAATAAACTTGCACTCAGTAAGTGTGCACATGGTATGAGAAGACGACTCACTGCGTGCCGAGGTGCAAAAACTAAGTGCAAAACATGAGTATGAGGATCTTTAAGAAAGCAGAGTGGAAGAGTTTAAATACTTTTGACTGACATTTTAAAAGACGACTAACAGTTAAAACATAGATGGTTTTTAATTGGGGAGAGTGAAAAGTGATGACAGGCCAACGGAACAGTGCCGGCGAATACATGGAAATGGTAGAACATGACTTGAGGTTGCAGGGCCTCCTAGGAAAGAAGAGAGAATCTCCCGGGCTAGGATATACTTGTCATGGTGGGATGTAGAACCTCCTGGAGATTCCTGGTTTGCAGGCTCATGCTCAAGACCTGCTCCACTGGCTAGTCACAGGGTTGGGTCACCTTGCTATATGCTAGCTTCATTTCTATCAAAATCACCTAAGAATGCTTTAGCTAGTTTAATAATGACATGCTTGGTTGGGTTTTTTTTGCAACTTTGTTGCTTTTTGGAGTTTGCAACCCACTAAAACTTGCTTATCTTTTTAGCTAATTTTGTGTATCTTAATCACACTTATATTTTTATAAATTATTTTTTAACCTAATACAATGTCTAACACCACTGTTACAATTTTGTTGTTATGGTGATTCATTTTTTTAATTTGTCAAAATTTTCTTTCAATCCTGACTTTGTCCTCTTCTGTAATAACCACTCTTCCATGCTTTGGGTAATGACAAAATTTTACATTTATAATTACACTATATGTTTTGAAAGACTCAAAGACAAAGTCTGGTGGCATGCTGCCAGAGAACTTCAGCCAGAAGACAAGAACTTCCTCAAGCAACACTTTTAAGTACTGACTGAATGAGCTATTCATCTACGCAACCCTCCAGTGATCCAGTCTGCGTTTCCCCAACTTCCACCACACAGGGTTTGAACAACACCGGTGAAATTAAATCTCAGGCTCTCATTCCCACCCAATGAGTACCTAAGAATATGTTCTGTGCATCACTACGCTTCTCTTAATAGACACAAAACTTGTATTGAGTATTTCTGTATTTTTTACTGAGTCATTCATTTATCTTTCCAACTGACCTTTGCCCACATTAATTCTTCTGAGTTGAAGAGAACTTCAGAATACCCCTTGGAAAGCTGTAGTAGGCTGGTAGAAGCTTATCCAAACCAACTGTGCACATGTCTTTCCAACTCTACAGTCAATGAGTCTCACTGGTGGGATAGACAGCCTGGCGGGAATATTTACCAAACCAATCAGCATGTGCTATGTATCAGGGATTGTTGTTTTTGAGAAAACTTGGTTAAACATTTACAACATAAAACTGAGAACAATTCTAATTGTCCTCCAAGATTTTGAGCTTTTGATGGCTCAAAGTGTCCTCTGCAGGGGCGCCTGGGTGGCTCAGTGGGTTAAAGCCTCTGCCTTCAGCTCAGGTCATGATCCCAGGGTCCTGGGATCGAACCCTGCATCGGGCTCTCTGCTCGGCAGGGAGTCTGCTTCCCTTCCTCTCTCTCTGCCTGCCTCTCTGCCTATTTGTGATCTCTGTCAAACAAATAAATAAAATCTTTAAAAAAAAAAGTGTCCTCTGCAAATAAAAATAGGTTTGGATTTAAAAAAAAGGGGGGGGAATCCTATTAATACATGATGCATTTGAGGTGATCTCAGAACATCTCTAAGACATGTGGCCCCCAGGTGGAAATAAAGGAGTGAAGCCCAGGGAAGAGAGAAAAGCCAGAGTTGCTAATCAGGAAACCAGGAATTTGTTGATATGAATGCAGTCTCAGACTAGATGAGACTTACAAAGGTAGGTAGCATGACAGAAAGAGCACTAGCTGGGGAATGACATCTCATGAGGTACCTACAAATTTAAAGCACACAGAATCCAAGGAGGTTTGCTTTGCAGAAGAGAGAAAAGTCCACGACACAAGAAACGCCAATATAAAATCACTGATACCTCCACAGGCATCAACAGAGGACCAGGAACCGGGCCCGGAAACTCTATGCCTCTAATCGCTCATGGACTCAAATGCACAACCTTATATTCTAGAATGAAAAGGACTCTTCCAATAGAATGCAGATTTAAAACATTATTATGATTTTAGCCTGAAGAAGACATTCGTATCAACACAGAATCTAGCATAATTATCTTTCATCATTTCAGAAGCTATTTTAATCTAATATTGGGAATCCGAAAACAGGTTTTGTTCTTCCCTTCAGCCCCCTTGGCATAGGCCCAGTTTATTTATCGTCACTCATAAACTTGTTCTCTTTTCGATGTAGGACCACTGGAAGAAAAGGAAAGATCATGAACGATCCTTCCCAGTAATGCGTTCCAGCATTACTGAAGTCACTCTAAGCAGCCATATTGTTCAAACGAGTCACCTTCCCCTGTGGAACCACAGATGCTCTCGATGGGATGTGTTGAATGAGATTTGTAAATCTCAAGAAAAAAAATTACAGTTGTGACAAGTATCAAGTATGATCTATAAAATGGTAACTTGGAACACACACACACACACTGCTTCCTTTTTTCCAGATATTTATGCTTTTACACCCAAAGCTATAAATCTTAGGCTAATGAACTACATAAAGATCTACTCCAACTAATTTCTGCCGTTTTCATTTCTCTCCAATCCAACACCCCCATTCTGGATTGCTGATGTCAGAGAAAGTCCCAAGAAGTATGTTAAAGCACATCTTTTTTCTTCCTGCTTTTATATATTTTCTAAGTCTCCTGCAGTGCATGTCAGATTTAAAAATTTTTAAATGAATCTCATCTCAAAAAGGAGAGCGGGTTTTTTTGCATATGATGGGATTTTCATTCGTAACCACATTGATATCAGTTTGCTCTATCAAAAATACCACTAAGAGAAATGTTATATGTGCACATGATATTGTATGTACACACACACACACATTAGTTCTATTAAGAAACTGAGTTCACTAAAGAACTTGGAATGAATTTTAGAGTAAGAAATTGTAATTTCATAAGAAATGTTGACAATTTTGGGGCGCCTGGGTGGCTCAGTGGGTTAAGCCGCTGCCTTCGGCTCAGGTCATGATCTCAGTCAGGGTCCTGGGATTGAGTCCCACATCGGGCTCTCTGCTCAGCAGCGAGCCTGCTTCCCTCTCTCTCTCTCTCTGCCTGCCTCTCTGTCTACTTGTGATCTCTCTCTGTCAAATAAATAAATAAAATCTTTAAAAAAAAAAGAAATGTTGACAATTTTAAGAGACAGAATAGTTAAGGTCAAACATGAATTGGCATAAATACAAACTCCATAAGTAGGAAGTCCCTTGTCAAGAAAAGGATAAACCATACAGCACCTAAAACCTTGTAAGGTCATCTGGAAGGGCAGACCTACAGCCCAGATTCTCTGCTTATGTTGCCATCTCCGAGTGCTGTAGGAAAAGCTTTAAATTACTGCCGATTCGCATGCAAGTGCGTAAGTTTGGTCTGAATTATATTTAATGTATGGAACAAGATTATTTTTCTCTTCCATGATTGATCTCTTCTTTTGCTTAGTTCAAAATACATTGCTCATTTCTGCCAAAAAACCATTCTTCCAGCAACAGATGTGACGTCATAACGAGACTTACGCATGTTGGTATAAATAACAAAGGTGTTAGCTGGGACTAAAAGGAGAGATTTCCTGTTTATATATCTCTGCCGTGATTACTGAGTGAGGGCAAAAATCTACTATAAATAAATTTTACATAAACAACATGTTTAAGGAACATTGGAAAGTTGGACTGGGAAAGAAAATGTACCTTCAAATTAATGACTGTTTTGTTCACCCCATGCAGAGTTTACGTGACTGTTACACACATACGGATTCTAAGATATTCATTAATCATCAGCTTTGAATTAAATCCCCATTAGAAGAGAGCACATGTGCTTCTGGGTGTGATTTTTATGAAAACCAAGATGCCTTAACAAACCCCCACGTTTTGAAATTGGTTATTGCTTCCAAAACCTTCTCTTGGAAAGAAATCTCAAACGGCAATGGTCTCCCCCTTGTCAGCCCTGGCCTGCTACTCAGGATAAACCTTTGTCACCCCGCTGATACCAAGTCACCCTGTCCCATGCAGTGAGGTGCTCCCTGATCACTCAGCAGTTGCTGGCAGGCTCCAGTTTTCCATCAGCTGCTTTCTGACACTTCTAGAGGGTTAGAGGAAGGCTGAATTGCCAACAGCTGTGGGACCTCTGGTTCCAGAAGAATGGTTCTCCTATTAATCCAGGATTCTAGAAAAAGCACAGATTGATTGCCCATTCCTCACAGGTACCCTTCCCAGTCCCCACCCCCCAGCCCCAGCTCTTGGGAAATAACATAGGACAGCACAGTGGTTAAAAAGAAATAAATCCAGCCTGTGAGTTCTACAGATGGAAGGGTTCAAATCCTATCTCTTCCACATGGATGTGTGACCTTGAGCAAGTCACTTAGATTTCTTGTGCTTCACTTTCTCCCCTTGCAAATTAGGAATGATAATACCTACCTTATAAGGCTGTTAGGAGTACTTAATGCATGAAAACTTGTCAAGGACTTGGAAACGTTTCCAGCACAAAGTATTTAAGGCAAAAAATATAAATGAGACTACATTGAATCAACAGTGGTTTTATGTTAGTTCCTTAACTTTTTGGACACAAAAGGATAACATTTTTTTATATATAGGTAAGAAATCTGATTAAATTTGGTTAATCTTAACAGGTTAACCAAATTGTCAACCAAAAGTAACAGTCCCACAACTGTCTACATGGAGAGTTTTCCACAGACCTTGTGAAATAAAAGTTAATGTTAAGAACAACTCCAAAGCTACTAGTTCAAATATTCACCAGGGTTACTGTACACTTACTTCACAATGGATTTGGGGAGGCTGATAAAAAGCACAAACAAAACAACAACAAAACAAAAACCAAGAAAGCAAAAACAAAAGTAAATAAAAAGAGAAATATTAGCCATTTTAGAACCTTTAGAACTAAATGACCACAGGTCAGGGATTCATGTTGTGTGGGGCATAGACAATTCAAGACTGTGACTGAATCTGTGATCCCATCTTTACAAAAATGCACATATCAAAACATAAGTTCACATGTCTCAGAGACATTCTGAAACCCATCCTAGGCATCCAGGACCACTCTTGGTTATTAACTCTTTTCAAGTCATCTCTAATTAGAAAAGAGAATTTTTTTTTAATTTCATTTATTCTTGAGAGAGATAATAAGTGGGAAAGAGAGGGGCAGATGGAGAAGCAGACTCCCCACTGAGCAGGGAGCCCAATGTGAGGCATGATCCCAGGACCCTGAGATCATGACCAGAGCCAAAGGTAGATGCTTAACAAACTGAGCCACCCAGGTGTCCCTAGAAAAGAGAAATCAATAATGAAAATTATCATTAATGTGATTTCTTTTCATCACAGAAATAATGTAACAGTTCTTAAAAGGACCAACTCTACATAAGCATGGGTATGGCCGGCATACATTAACAATGAGAACAGGGAGGAGAAAAGCTGATCCCACACTTGGGTTAGAGCCATCAACTCAGAGCAAAGAGGAGTACACGAGGTTGTATGTGTGTGTGTGTGTGTGTGTGTGTGTGTACACAAGTACCTTTATTGATTCACATGCATGCATCTGGTTCAGAAAAGGCCATAACTGGAGGAACTCTTAAGTCTATATTCTAGAAGAAACAAAGGTAAAGAAAATAAAAATTGTATTCTTGGAGAAAAGATGGAGAAGGTGAAGGCCCAAAGGAACACGTAGTAACAACGGTGAATGAGAGAGCCCGTTTTTTCTCCTTTCTCCAGGATTGTTTAACCAACAAGCAAAGGCAGAGGGTGAGACTATCCAGTGGGAAAACATCACTGTTGTGGCAGGAAAGAGGGTTGCCTGGGGAAGAACTCTATGGAATGAAGAGACCTTGCTCCCAAACCAGATAATTATTGGGCATTTAGAGTCAAATCAGGGAAACTAAGGTCTTCATCTGCCCAGTGTTTCTATGGTCTGGGCTCATACCCTGAGACCAACCTTCCTAAAAACCTGGGTCTACTAACTACAGTCTTCTGAACTTCAGAATCATCCAGGCACACTTTCTTTCAAAACTAGCTTTTTGGAACATAAAGCCTATAAACCCTACTTCAGTGTGACAATCTAGAGATATTGGCAAAGTCAGTATATCAGCTTGAGGATATTTCACTAATTTACACGTCTTGTAAACAATTAACTTTATCAACATCTGTAATGTTCTTTAAGAGTATCGTGACTCACCCCATAAGCTCATGTATCTTACCTGTCCTGTCATTTGCCACCTCACATTAACACGTGCACAAACAGCCATGGGTTGCATTTCATCCCAACATTTAGTCCTACCCACCCTTGGAGTAGGAGAATGGCATATATATATGAACCATTTACAAAAAATCCAACATATTTTATGTAATTCCTATCAAGAAATTCATTAATTTTTGGTGTTTCTGGCATGCCATAGTCCCACAGTCCTAAAAACTTCCTGGTTTAATCTGGAGCAAATGAAATCAATAACATTAAAGATTCTGTGAACATTTAAAAAAAAATCCAACATATTAAGCCAGTGGAGGGGGTTTCACAGGAAAATGAAGACACAGAGATCCTTGTTTACCAGAAAACTCTACGCTAAGTAGATGTTATCACTATTCATATATTGCATAGCAGGAACACAGCTTGATACACAGAGGATGTTGCAAACTTAATGCTTGTGTCCCCCCAGCCTTCACCCAAATTCCTCTGTGGAAGCCTAATCTCAGCCTGATGGTATTTGGAGGTGGGTCTGTGGAGGGGATTAGGTTGACATGAGGTCATGAGGACAGGGTCTCTTAGGAGACAAGAGCCCTTGCACTCCCATTGCTGTGTGGGATGCCACATGGGCTGTGAGGAGCAACCCAGGGAGTTTTGATGCATGCTACAGTGGGAAACCCATGGTTCTAAGTCAGCAACACTTAAACTTGACTGCATAACCTAGAAAGATTTAAAAATGTCCATGCCAGGGATGCCTGGGTGGCTTAGTGGGTTAAGCCTCTGCCTTCGGCTCAGGTCATGATCTCGGGTCCTGGGATCGAGTCCTGCATCAGGCTCTCCGCTCAGTGGGGATCCTGCTTCCTTCTCTCTCTCTGCCTGCCTCTCTGCCTACTTGTGATCTGTCTGTCAAATAAATAAATATTTTTTTAAAAAATAAAAAATAAAATAAATAAATTACTAAATATATATATATTTTTAAAAAGTCCATGCCAGGGTCTCATGCCCAGACTTTCTGACTTATTTAACTGGTGAAGCCCGGACAGCAGGAACTGTTAAAGCTCCCATGTGATCCTGAGGTGCAGACGCATTAATAGATAGACACATGTGCACCATCATCAGGACTGGCTATGTTCTTTCTTTTGTTCGTTTTTTTAAAGATTTTATTAATTTATTAGACAGAGATCACAAGTAGGCAGAGAGGCAGGCAGAGAAAGAGGAGGAAGCAGGCTTCCCGCTGAGCAGAGAGCTCGATGTGGGGCTCGATCCCAGGACCCTGAGATCATGACCTGAGCTGAAGGCAGAGGTTTTAACACATTGAGCCACCCAGGTGCCCAGGACTGGCTACTTTCTTTCTCTCGCTCATGTGCTTTCCTTGTGGAACATCCCACTTTCCTTGACTCACCTCCCATCCCAGCAATCATGATCCCTATCTATACCTCTCCATCATGGTGTAGGGTCTTTATGGGAAGACCTCTGCCAGCCTGGGTGGAAGGTGCTTCTCATTCAATGCATCTCCCTTAAATGTGCTCCTTCCCTATGAAGAGGATCACACAGTCGAGTCCCCTCCTTGGACAGCACCCCTAGCACTAGCCAGATAACCACCTGCACCTTGGAGAGTTAGCTCTACCCAGTTTGAACAGTGTTTAACCTGGGGAACCTTGTTTCACCTCTTTATGACTCAGTTTCCTTCTCCTTAAAATAGAAACAAAAACCTACTCACGTAAGCTTATGCTAGTGATCAAACGAGCCCATTGGTGTAGAACAGTGCCTGGCACAGAACAAACACTAAAGAAGCTCTAAGCTTCTGACACAAGTAGTTCAGAACAGAAACCACTGCTTTCATCAAAGGGCCCCAAACATTGCCATGACAATATTTGTCACCTCTGTGGGCTAATGCACTATTTACCGAAGTCATGGCCAGCTTCTCCTTTTACCGCCTTCTTTTATGCATTCAACAGGTCTTGTAATTCCATCTCAACATTTTTACACATGTGCCCTCCTCTCCTTCCCCTTGCTATAAGGGCAGTCAAGGCTTTTATGTATTTTTTTAATTGTTTATTTACAGCATAACAGTGTTCATTGTTTTGGCATCACACCCAGTGTTCCATGCAGCACGTGCCCTCCCTATTACCACCACCTGGTTCCTCAACCTCCCACCCCCCCCCCCGCCCCTTCAAAACTCTCTGGTTGTTTTTCAGAGTCCATAGTCTCTCATGGTTCATCTCCCCTTCAGTTTCCCTCAACTCCCTCTCCTCTCCATCTCCCCATGTCCTCCATGTTATTTGTTATGCTCCATAAATAAGTGAGACCGTATGATACTTGACTCTCTCTGCTTGACTTATTTCGCTCAACATAATCTCTTCCAGCCCCATCCATGTTGCTACAAACGTTGGGTATTCATCCTTTCTGATGGAGGCATAATACTCCATTGTGTATATGGACCACATCTTCCTTATCCATTCATCCGTTGAAGGGCATCTTGGTTCTTTCCACAGTTTGGCGACCATAACCATTGCTGCAATAAACATTGGGGTACAGATGGCCCTTCTTTTCACTACATCTGTATCTTTGGGGTAAATACCCAGCAGTCCAATTGCAGGGTCATAGGGAAGCTTTATTCTTAATTTCTTCAGGAATCTCCACACTGTTCTCCAAAGTGGCTGCACCAACTTGCATTCCCACCAACAGTGGAAGAGGGTTCCCCTTTCTCCACATCCTCTCCAACACATGTTGTTTCCTGTCTTGCTAATTTTGGCCATTCTAACTGGTGTCAGGTGGTATCTCAATGTGGTTTTAATTTGAATCTCCCTGATGGCTAGTGATGATGAACATTTTTTCATGTGTCTGATAGCCATTTGTATGTCTTCGTTGGAGAAGTGTCTGTTCATATCTTCTGCCCATTTTTTGATATGATTATCTGTTTTGTGTGTGTTGAGTTTGAGAAGTTCTTTATAGATCCTGGATATCAACCTTTTGTCTGTACTGTCATTTGCAAATATCTTCTCCCATTCCATGGGTTGCCTTTTTGTTTTGTTGACTGTTTCCTTTGTTGTGCACAAGCTTTTGATCTTGATGAAGTCCCAAAAGTTCATTTTCGCTTTTGTTTCCTTGGCCTTTGGAGATATATCTTGAAAGAAGTTGCTGGGGCTGATATCGAAGAGGTTACTGCCTATGTTCTCCTCTAGGATTCTGATAGATTCCTGTCTCACGTTGAGGTCTTTTATCCATTTCGAGTTTATCTTTGTGTACGGTGTAAGAGAATGGTCGAGTTTCATTCTTCTACATATCGCTGTCCAGTTTTCCCAGCACCATTTATTGAAGATACTATCTTTTTTCCATTGAATATTTTTTCCTGTTTTGTCGAAGATTATTTCACCATAGAGTTGAGGATCCATATCTGGGTTCTCCACTCTGTTCCACTGGTCTATGTGTCTGTTTTTATGCCAGTAACACGCTGTCTTGGTGATCACAGCTTTGTAGTAAAGCTTGAAATCGGGTAACGTGATGCCGCCAGTTTTGTTTTTGTTTTTCAACATTTCCTTAGCGATTTGGGGTCTCTTCTGATTCCATACAAATTTTAGGATTATTTGCTCCAGCTCTTTGAAAAATACCGGTGGAATTTTGATCAGAATGGCATTAAAAGTATAGATTTCTCTAGGCAGTATAGACATTTTAACAATGTTTATTCTTCCAATCCAAGAGCATGGAACGGTCTTCCATCTTTTTGTGTCTTCTTCAATTTCTTTCATGAGTGTTCTGTAGTTCCTCGAGTACAGGTCCTTTACCTCTTTGGTTAGGTTTATTCCCAGGTATCTTATGCTTCTTGGTGCTATAGTAAATGGAATCAATTCTCTAATTTCCTTTTCTGTATTTTCATTGTTAGTGTATAAGAAAGCCACTGATTTCTGTACATTGACTTTGTATCCTGCCACGTTACTGAATTGCTGTATGAGTTCTAGTAGTTTGGGGGTGGAGTCTTTGGGGTTTTCCATATAAAGAATCATGTCATCTGCGAAGAGAGAGAGTTTGACTTCTTCCTTGCCAATTTGGATACCTTTTATTTCTCTTTGTTGTCTGATTGCCGTTGCTAGAACTTCTAATACTATGTTGAACAAGAGTGGTGAGAGTGGGCATCCTTGTCGTGTTCCTGATCTCAATGGGAAGGCTGCAAGCTTTTTCCCATTGAGGATGATATTTGCTGTGGGTCTTTCATAGATAGATTTTATGAAGTTCAGGAATGTTCCCTCCATCCCTATACTTTGAAGCGTTTTCATCAGGAACAGATGCTGGATTTTGTCAAATGCTTTTTCTGCATCCATTGAGAGGACCATGTGGTTCTTCTCTCTTCTCTTATTGATTTGTTCTATCACATTGATTGATTTGCGAATGTTGAACCAACCTTGCAACCCAGGGATGAATCCCACCTGGTCATGGTGGATAATCTTTTTAATGTGCTGCTGGATCCTGTTTGCTAGGATCTTGTTGAGAATCTTTGCATCCATATTCATCAGTGATATTGGTCTGAAATTCTCCTTTTTGGTAGGGTCTTTGCCTGGTTTGGGGATCAGGGTAATGCTGGCTTCATAAAAAGAGTCTGGAAGTTTTCCTTCTGCTTTGATTTTTTGGAACAGCTTCAGGAGAATTGGGGTTATTTCTTCTTTGAAAGTTTGGTAGAATTCCCCAGGGAATCTGTCAGGTCCTGGGCTCTTGTTTTTGGGGAGGTTTTTGATCACTGCTTCAATCTCGTTACTAGATATCAGTCTATTCAGGTTGTCAATTTCTTCCTGGTTCAATTTTGGGAGTTTGTAGTTTTCCAGGAATGCATCCATTTCATCTAGGTTGCTTAGCTTATTGGCATATAACTGTTGGTAATAATTTCTGATGATTGTTTCTATTTCCTTGGTGTTAGTTGTGATCTCTCCCTTTTCATTCATAATTTTATTAACTTGGGCTTTCTCTCCTTTCTTTTGGATTAGTGTGGCCAATTGTTTATCGATCTTATTGATTCTTTCAAAAAACCAGCTTCTAGTTTCATTGATACGTTCTACTGTATCTCCGGTTTCTACCTCATTGATCTCTGCTCTAATCTTGATTATTTCCCTTCTTGTGTGTGGAGTTGGTTTGATTTGTTGTTGATTCTCCAGTTCTTTATGGTGTAGAGACAGCTGGTGTATTCTGGCTTTTATGTATTTTGAGTTCAACAATGGCTCTGCTCTATCTACTTCCTCCTCATCTGCTTATAATCCCTCTTTCATGTTGCCAGTGGAGAGTCCTTTACAAGAGCAAGTAAGCACTCAATGAAATCCAGGTCACTCCTACAGTGATTTCCAGCTACCTACCGTTAGATCAAACCTCTTACAAGGCCAGTGAGAGCTGGAACAACCCAGCTCCAGGCATGCAGTACCGCCATGACTGCCTCACTAGTGAGGCCCTCAGAGAGGCTGTGAAATACCAGAGGACCTCATGTCTTTTCCTCTCTGTTCTCAGTAACCCACACAGTGCCTGGTGAGCAAGAAAACTTGAAAGAATAAAGATTGGCTAGATGGCTGGACAGGTGAAGATTATGGCGTTAGTGAGGTAATAAAATATACACCATCACTCATACGTAACTCTTACTGATTACCAGGAATATCCCATGTAAGAAATATCATTAGCAGAAACATTTGATTATATAGAAGATGGTTTCATCTGAGAAAGTGGAATATGGGAATGAACTAGTCTATCTCCTGGTTTTTGAAGCACAAGGGTCAATTAAGCTTCTCTCTATACCCATAAGATTATCTCGTATTTTTGTATTGCACAACTACTGGCTTGCCTTTAGGCAAGGATATACCTATATGGATTATTTACCTGGTATCCATCATCGGTCGATTCAAACATATAAAGAGAACACAGACACAATCTGTAGAGATCCATCTCATGTGACCATGCATACTTGATGTAAAGGACTCTTATCATTGGGGAAATCCTGACATAAAGGCAAGCCTATAATTTTCCTGATGGAACAGCATTATATTGTTTTATATACCTGTCTTCTAATATGCATAAAGAAGACAAGTAGTAAATCAAAGC
Organism: Meles meles; assembly: GCF_922984935.1. NCBI lineage: Eukaryota > Metazoa > Chordata > Mammalia > Carnivora > Mustelidae > Meles > Meles meles. The sequence continues at coordinate 80,433,341 of NC_060079.1, forward strand.
TGTGTTATCAACCCAGAAGTGGTTCAGATAGTCCTGGGCTACTGTGTTTTCTATAAAACAATTTTAAGATGCTTTTAGTATATCGATATACCCAGATGGTTCATTTCAGGAAAGTTTAGCATATCTTAGCTTTTACCAGGAAGGTGGTAATTATGAAAATAGTGAAATAGAATTCTACTGGCTCAGTTTCAGTCGTCTGGTGAAACCATATAAAGTTATCCCCACCCTTGGAGTAGGAGAACAGACCAACTATTGCAGACTGAATGTCTGCTCCCACCACCCACATTCTCATGGTGAAATCCTAATACCCTAAGGTGATCATGTATTTGGAGGTGGGGCCTTTGGGAGATAACTGGATCTTGAGGGTGAAACGCTTATAAATGGCATTAGTCCCTTTAGTAAAGAGACCCCAGAGAGCTGCTCAACCCCTCCCTACTTTTGCCAGGCAGGGACACAGTAGAAGACAGCTATCCAAGAACCAAGAAGTGGGTCTTCACCAGACACTAAATCTATAAGGCACCTTTATCTTGGACTTCCAGAAATAAATATCTATTGTTTGCAAGTCACCCAATCCATGGTATTCTGCTGTAACACTCCCAACAAACTAAGCCCTGTCTACAGAAGACACAGTGAGGAAGGCATTCTCTGGTGATCAGTTCTGGTGAGACATGTAGGCATGTCACTGCAAATGGTTCAAGGGATCCTCACCTGATCCTTTCATCCTGCTTTTTTGCCTTTTACTGCCTTTGAAATTTACTTTGAAAGGCAGAAAGGTAAATTTCTGCTATTTACTTTGAAACTAAAGTTTGTTTTTGGAAAAAAAAATCCAAAATTTAAAATACTGGTGGCCAAGACTGTTCTGGACATTTGATTCTCCATGTAAATACTGCTAGTTAAAATGTCTGAATGCATATATAAAATAGGTTTCCATGAGATTAAGGTTCTGGAACTTGTCAAGATGGATTTTATAGTCTCATCATAGGCATGATGTTTAAAAATACATATGGCGAGGCCACTGACTGTGCATACAGAATCCTGACCAGTCAGCATGAATGTGAACTCTAGATGTCAAGTAGAACTACGTGGTACAAGTCAGTGCACCTTTGGCTGTTCATGTCCCATTGCTGGAGCTGTGGTCCTTAGATCTGCTGTGCAACCGACTCACCTGGGGACTCTGAGAGACAACACATCCAATGGACTTGTCCGCTTGGGCTCAGCCATTGTAGCAAATGTCCCACTCTGGTAGGGGGGAGTTGTTGAAAATTGGGGAGGCTATGCTTGTAGAGGGGTAAGGGGTATATGAAAACTCTGTACTCTATTCTTAATTTTGCTATAAACATAAAACTGCTCTTAAACTATAATTAGAAAAAAGTGATAGATGCCTGACTCCCATCCCCATTCTGATTTAATATTGGTTGTGATGTGGGTGTGAGATTTGAGAGGAATAAAGTGATTCTATAATGCAGCAAAATTTGGACATCCTATGCCGGATGATTGGCATTTATGTCACTAAACGTTTCAACACCAATGATTATAATGCTTAACTGATTTTATGATTTAAAGAACACAAAGTGTTCTGTGTCCTGTGATATAAATGTGTGAATTTGTAGTATAGTCAAATACCTAGATCAAGAGTGTACTGCCTTAAAATTGTAAGCTTCTTTCAGATTTTTAAGAATCAGTTGATTTCATTGCTAAGCAGACCTTGAGTGCCTCTCTCTGTTTTACCTACCATTCTAACAAAGTTAATAAAAATGGAAGATTTCTTTATAAACTTCCAGTCATTCAATGAATGAATACGTTCAATTAATCAATATGTTCAGTTAAGGATCTGGTGCAGAAAGTTTCTTCATTGGTTGGGAAGTTGAGGTTTTGGGATTCCTAAGAATGCTCAAAATGTAAAATACAACATTTTGTTTCCCTAATGCTATCAAAAGCTTAAAATTAAAAACTAGCAAGCCAGAAAAATAAAAACAAAGCACTGACTTAAAAAAGTGAGAAATTTTAAGTGCACTACAGAATACAGACATATACAGATAGGTACAGTTGGAAAAATTCATTGAGTTGAATGAAATATAGGTAAAAATGGAGGAATTCTCATCTTTCAAGAAAAATGAACGTAATGTAGTCGGTATGTTTATGAAAGTGTAATTTGGCATATGTATACCCTTTTGACACATTGCCTAAAAATAATGGCAAAGGTCATGAAGACTGAAATATTGTAGAATGGAAAATTGCTTCCTAAGAAGTTACGCAAACTTCACAGTACCCAGTGTGATTAAACTCAGCAAAGTGCCCGGTAAATACTTGAAAATTTAAGGATTATAGCAGGATGACTTTGGATAGGACCATGTTAAGTGTAAGTAGAATAAAGGCGAATAAATAGTATTTTTTTTTCCTGATCCTGATCTATACAGGAAGTTTTGATCTAAAATAGCAATGTTGGGCGCCTGGGTGGCTCAGTGGATTAAGCCGCTGCCTTCGGCTCAGGTCATGATCTCAGGGTCCTGGGATCGAGCCCCGCATCGGGCTCTCTGCTCTGCGGGGAGACTGCTTCCTCCTCTCTCTCTGCCTGCCTCTCTGCCTACTTGTGATCTCTCTCTCTGTCAAATAAATAAATAAAATCTTAAAAAAAAAAAAAATAAAATAAAATAAAATAGCAATGTTTGGGGACATTTGGCTGGCTCGGTCACTAGAGCTTGCAGCCCTGGATCCTGGGGTTGTGCGTTTGGGCCCCACACAAGGTGTTGAGATTACTTAAAAATAAAATCTTTAAAAAATAATAAAATAAAATAAAATCTTTAACAAAATGATTACCTAGAGAGAATTTGTTCCTGTGGTCATTTTGAGGGTTTCATTTATAGCTTTTCTTCTGTATATAGATGCCACAGATGAGAAACATGTAACTGCTGATCCGAACCCAACAAAACTTCAAGGTATCTGTCGTCAAAATTATCCGCAGAAAGAACTGTAATGGGGACGATTTTATAGGCCTCAGAGATTAGGATTGTTCATCTGCAACTCTGGCCATTTTAAAGTACAATAATGATAAGTGAACTATTATTCTTCCTGTATTAATATTCTCACTTGGTGCATATTTACAAAGCTATTAAATATGAGGTTCAGAAATGTCCAAGGTCCCCGACATGTTGCATTGGACCCGTGAAAGAGCTCAGCCACGATTTCCAAACACGGTGCATCAGAGCCGCGAGTCTCCAAGCTATCCTCTGCCCCAGCAGCCCCCATCCCACTTTCTGCGGTTACTTATGCTCATTCTGCTTCCTCTTCCTTCATGTGTGTGCTTAGTCCCTCCTCAACATGCCTACACACAACGTGCATGACTTAGAGGTAAATACTGAGAACTATGGCATTTAGAGGACTACTTCCACATCCTTCCATGACAAGGAGAAAGTCGGTGGAATAGACTAATATCTGCACTTTAACGGACCTTAGCAATCATGAAAGAACGCATAAAAATACAGAACAGTTATGTGACTGCTGAGGATGAAATAAAGCTTTACTTCAGCATCAAGGGATACTTCTAGTTATTTGGATTCTATGGAATCATGCTGCTGAGAAAAAGAAACCCTATTTTGGCCCAGTAGGAGTTACTTTATGACTCCAAGCTGCTCTCAAATTTAATACATTCTTTAGGGATAATACCATCACATTCTATTCATTCTGTCCTTGTAAATGTGATAAAGTAAAACTTTTTTTTATACCAGATTTAGCAAACTGGGCAAACGATGGCCTGTGGACCAAATCTGGCTCTCCACCTGTCTCTGTATGGCCTGCAAGCTAAGGATGCCTTATACCCATGAACATTTGCTACTGATAAGGGAATATGAACACCAGTTAAGAAATATGATACAAAAAATCATTCTTCTCATAATCAGATCTGTATTATAAGATGCTATGCTCAATTTTTATCATATTTTGAGTTTAATAATTTCGTACAATTATGTTTCCTTCTGTGTTATTTAATTGCTTATATCATATCCTTAATTTTACCCTTGGCCCACAAAGCATAAACTGCTTCCTATCTGGCCCATTACAAAAAGAGTTTGTGGACCAAGGATTTAAACAATTGGTATTTTTTTTAAGAGGCAAAACCAGTATTCCAACAGACTAGGGCTCACAAAGTAGATGGAGAAAACCATTGCTCCTGACAGCTGTCACCTAAAAACCGATCACCTCAGTCCTTCCTCCTCCTCCTCCTTGCTTTTAAAGCAGAATCTCAGGCTGATTTCACGCTATATCTACCACTCTAAGGTAATAAATCTATATGTTTTGATCCCAGTAACTCCCTCATTCCCTTAATTAGAATCTCTCCTTCCTTGGAATTGTCAAGATTTCCAAACTCCACTTCGGCCAATACTCATTTGTCCGATTCAGGGTATGGTCGCCCTCCTCCTGCCCACCTCTGCTGACTGGTTCCAAACCCTCCACAGTGGGCCTCGGTTGTGACAAAAAGGGAGAGAAAATCTCAATATTGAATGAGACTTGGCAAAACGTGGTACAGTTTCCACAGATCCTGACAGATGGGAATTTTCTTAAAGGCATGGTGCTAGAATCTGGTGATCTTAACTTTCAATCTAGAGACATTTCTCTAACCCTTTCCTGCCCCATTTGGCTTTGTAAGTAGAAAAAAGTGGTTGATGAAGATGGTGGATGCATTAGAAATTTGACAACTGGTACTTTATCTGTCATACCTGATCACAGATGGGAAGTAAAGTACAAACCTTGCAGGTGACGGCCTCCATGCCCTGCCCCTGGCGCTGAGGATATTTGAGAGGCGTCTTCTAAGTATTAACACAAAACTCAGAGTAAAAACACAATAGATTTTAAGGCTAATAATGAGAAATTGGGGTATGTAATTCATGATAAATTCACAGGGGAATGATGAAAAATGTACTTGATGTTATTAGGATAAGTATTTCCCAATACAATGATTGGATAATGAGCAACCGGATCCATGAATCCTACACGCAAACACAAAACAATTCTTCTACATGTTTATCCAACTCAGTTACACAAATACAATTCTAAATGGCTTCAGATTAGCTCCTCTGTCCTCCTAATAGTGACAAATTATGCAATGTTCCTATGAGCTACAGGCATTCTATAATCACCTCCAAGCAATTTCTAATGTTATTTTTAAGTCATCACTGAACCGGATTCTTATTTTTACTCTACCACTTGGAGAATTCTAATCTTTGTTACCAAAAAAGAAAGATTTGCTGATATCCTAGTAATTTTCCTCAAAGGTATTTCCCTAGGTTGCGTTACACAGAGAATTACTATGTATACTGTTTAATTTTAAATTTATGTTTTGGGTTAAAATTGTTCCTTGAAAAGGCAGTCGAAAGAAAGAAAAAAGTAATTACTTTCCTGAAGAAGTGAGTTGTTTAAAGAGAAAAATATTAACTGTACTGATTAGAGTACTTAACTCTTTGTGTGTCTGAACATGTCGATTCCAGTCTGCATACATGGCTAACGAATAATCTTTAAACTTCCCTTAATTAATTCCTCTTCTTTTCCACGCAGGGTAATATAATGTTACCTTTTGGGAAGAGAGAGGGAGGGAACCTACAATAGATGGCCTCTCTGCTGCGGAAGAGATCTCTCAGAGAGAACCAGCAAGAATCCCAACCATCTATGAAAAGTGTCACTTTTAAAGAGCAGCCACTCTGGTCACAAGAAACAGTGAATGTAAACTTTCCCCACTGTTTTGCTGAACATCTGAACATGCAGCTTGACGAGTCTCCTCTCGTTATTAGTCAGCACCATGAATAGGATTAGGGTTTGCTAGATGGAATTATGAGAGAACTCAAATATAAGGGATAAAGTGAATGAGGATTTTGAATGTGGACATATAAAGAATATATCTGGAGAGCAAGTATTACTCAAGTGTTGTCATTTTTAAAGCACTTGCTTCATTCTCTCCTATACTTCTACACCACCTTACAACACAGACCACCACGTAGAGTCTGGATTGGAAAACACTAGAAGATAAGGCTATGTAGGAGACAGGGGTATATAATTATAGAGGAGTTTGCACTTGACATGGTAAACTTTCAGATTCTCCCCAGATTCTTGGAAGGGGGGTTATGTTTAGAGTATCCATTCTCAGAAGTGATCAAATAAACTGAATTTTCAAATTCAGGAAGAGGAAATTGACTCACAGAATGAAAGGTCTTTTTCTGAGAAAATGTAGTATCAGATTGCTTCTTTAAAATGACATAAAAACCAGGAGAATGAAGTACGGGAGTCCCCCTGATCTTAGCCCTGGGAGAAGAGAGTTGCTCATCTACTCTACAAACAGACCCAGCCTTGTGATACTTTGTTTTAATGCCACAAAACTATCAGGAGAGTGAGATATGAATGAAATCTGATGAGATGCTCATTAGACGCTGACGATTTCTTCCATTTGGTATATTTCCTCAGTCCCCTAAAAGATACTTATTTTCAAACATTGCTAGAGGGGAATGCAAAAATGGTACAATACCTGCCTATGGAGAGGAATCTAGAAACATCAGCATCATGGACACATTTACACTCTGAGCCAATTATCACACTTTCAAACTCTCTCCTACAGTCACGCTTGCCCCTCAAATTCAGACCACACAGGTGCGGCAACAAGGAATCAGCAAATGAGCTGTGGTAGAGCCACACCACGAAGTTCGTTTCTGAGGAAGAGGCTACACTTCTCCTTCCAGCCACGACGAAATACAAACGGATCTACTCTACCATCTGAGACAAAAACGAAAATACATGAAACAGCAAAACGGTGGATATCAGTTCACCAAGAATAATGATCTCTGAAAGTCAGGAAACAAGTGAGTTAGACAATTGTTTTGCTTATTGGCTTGATCAGCACATGCAGGTCAGGAAACTGCCTGAAAGGGAGGAAAGAGACGCAAGAGAGGGTTACTAACAATGGTGCCCAGCACAGGCGTGAGACCAAGACTAATGCCTATTCCTACCGTCAGACTGGTAGGACTCAAGATTTACAAGCATTGAGGAAAATACACAGAAGGGCATTGTCTCAGTAATGGAGAAAACTTAACCTTAAACTAAACATTGTTTTGGACTTAAATCTAAAAAAACATATCCATCACCTAGTAAGAGAAAATTTACTAGGTCTGGCATCCAAACAAATTACCATAAAAGAGACAGGAAAAATGACTTAAGATAAAAATCAATTAAAAATGCTCTAGAATTGATATTGGTGTTAGAATTACCAGAGAAAGCCATTAAAAGAGATTGCAACTATATTCCACATATTTAAAAGTAAAGTAAAAACATGGGAAGCATTTTTTAAAGATCCAGCTCAAACTTCTAGAGAATATAAATGACAATGCCCGAGATTTAAAAAATGAAAAATATCCAAAACACTGGATGAAATTAATAGCTGATTGCATATTACAGAAAAAAAAAAAAAGATTTGTGAACCTGTCTATACAGCAATAAAACTATCTGAAATGAAAATAGATTAAAAAAGAACCCAGTAACAGAGCATTAGTGTCCTGTGGAACAACTTCAAGTGGTTTAATATGTATATTTGTAGTCCCTAAAGGAGAGAAGATTAGGAGAAGTCAAAGTCAAAAACTTGAAAAAAATAATGGTTATAACTTTCCTAAATTTGATGAAAACTATCAACCTGCATATCCAAGAAACTCAACAAACCCTAAGCAAAGAAACATGGAGAAAACATCATCAAGACACATCACAGTCAAATCCTAAATGTCTATGTACGCAATAGAACTTCAAAATACATAAAGCAAAAACCCCTATAAGTATAATAATAAATCCCCAACTACAGTGATTTTAGTATCTCCTCAATAATGGATGGAACCAGAATATATAAAGTACAGTGAGTGTTTATATAATATTATCCATCAGCTTGGTCTAATTGACATTGGTAGAACATTCCTTCCCACAACAGAATACACATGCTTTTGAAGGTCCACAGAATATTTACCAAGATAGATCACTTTCTGGACCATAAGATATGTCCAGGTGTGCCTGCGTGGCTCAGTCAGTTGGGGATGGGACTCTTGATTTCAAATGGGGTCATGATGTCAGGGTCATGAGATCGAGCTCTGTGTCAGGCTCCGTGCTAGGTGTGGAACCCAATTAAGATTCTCTCTCTCCCTCTCTTTCTTCCTCACTCTTGTACATGCCTATACACATTCTCTTTCTCTGTAAAGATAGCTCTAAATGCACTTGAAAAGATTTAAACTACAGAACATATTTTCTGAGAACAATGGAATTAAATTAAAAGATCGATATATGGAGCATCTCTAAATATTTGGAAAAAAACACTTCAAATAATCCATGAGCCAAAAATATCAAAATCAAAATTAGCAAATACTTTGAGCTAAAGAAGAATTAAGATATATCAGAATAAAACATCACAAATCTTTGAGATGCCACAAATTTGCTGAGGGAAAAACTTGCCAAAGAATTTAAGACTAGGAGTACAGTCTCAAATCAAGATTCTAACGCTTCATCTTAAAAACTAGAAGAACAAAAACAAACAAACAAACAAACCCAAAAAATCAAAGCAGTGGATGTGAAGATCAAAGTGGAAATTAGGGAAATAGAAAAGTGAGCCAATGGAATAAAGCAATACAACTATAAATTATTTCTTTGAGAAAAATCAAATTGACAAACCACTGGACAAACTGATCAGGTAAAATGACACAAAGCACCAGTATCAAGATGGAAGAGAAAGGATATCCCTAAAGCTTCTATATATATTAGTATGTACAAATTTGTGCCAGTGAATTCAACAAATTAGGTGGAAAGGAAAAATTCCTCAAAAACTTCCAAACCATGCTGATTACACACTCATTCTCTCTCTCCCCTCCCCCAGCCTCACACTAATAAAACTGAAGGATCCTGTATCTATTAAATAAGTTAGATGTGCAATTAAATATCTGCTCCCAAAGAAAATTCCAGATCCAGGTACTGAATTCCACCAAAGGTTTAGGAAATAATTTTACTTTTACAGAAAATGTTCCAGAAAATGGAAGAGGGAATTTATACTTCCCAAATAATACTTTAATTCTAGAATAACCACAGAAACAAAACAATAAAGACATTACAGGAGGATGATAGACTAACATACCTCTTGAGCATAAATGCTTAAATTCTAAACAGATTTTACCAAGTAGAATCCAAAATATTCAAAAGGGTACTGCATATCAACTATGTTCACATTCCAAGATAATCCCTAAGAGTCCCACCCCCTGGTGTAAGGCCGTCTATGATTTTCTCTCCTGAAGTGTGGGTGAGATCTGTGGCTAGGACAGGATGGCAGTTTGCTACATAGGTAAGCGTGTACCATTGTGTAATTAGCTACTTAACTCCTAATTACTTAAGAAAAATGGACGTATTCATCCATATAAGAAATATGCACTGTTGTTCTAGTGTAATAGCAAACAACTGAAAGCAATCCAAAGGTCCTTTAGTGGGTGAATGGATAAACAATTGTGGCATAAACATGACAATGAGTTGACATACTGAATTAAAAACATTCCACATGGAAAAGCCTTAAAAACATTATGCTGAGTGCAAGAAGCTAGTCAGGAAGGACCATGTGTTGTAGGATTCTGTTTGTGTGAAATACCTAGAACAGGAAAATCCATAAAGACAGAAATAAAATTAGTCATTGCCAAACAGTTAGGACAGGGGAATGGACAGTGACTAATAATAGGTAAAGGGTTTCTTTTTCAGAGTGATAAAAATGGTCTAAAAGGAGACTGTGGGGATGAACACTCACATTTGTAAGTGTACTGAAAACCACTAAATTTTATATTTTACAATTCACACAACACAACATTCACCATTTGATCTCAAAACCGTTAACACTGCTTTCATGAATTTTCCTTGAAATCTAAAAATTAGCAGCCTTGTTTGTAAACAAGACTTATTTGTTGATAGCTACCCATTAAGCAAAGGTGGATATTATATGCCCTACTGGACAGATGCAAAGACATGATGCGTTAATGTTCCCATACCCACCAGCTCAAGAGTCTGGAATAGCACCATCTCAAAGTCTAAACAGATACCTTCAACCCACACAGAGTCACAGGTAACTCCATCCACATTCAAATGTGTAGGTTCCTACATGCCCCACTGTTGCTTCACTGCCACATGGATTTGAGACAGACTTTTCTGCAAATTGGGTCCGACCAGCTGATAGACTAGAAATTCTTCCTCTACTGACTCTTGTTGACAGGTGTAAAATAATCAAACATCAACGGAGGCTGGGAGCACATGGGAGGTCACACCAAGGTTCACTGAAGTATATTTGAATTGATTAATTAATGAGGCAAGCCTCATATTGTCTGCCCTATCAATTAAATGTTCATTCCCCTTTCCTACGCTGTGTTATGGAACCAAAAATATGAAACCTTAAATCCAGATGGGTGGTCTGGAGACAGGACCAGCTGTGCAGAGAAAATGACAGGACAAAAAGAAACAAAGTCCAAGGTAAGATAAGCTTGGGATGGCAAAAGTTACAGAATTAGGTCAATAAAATGTCAGCCTTTCAGTACCCAAAAAGAGTACAAATTAGGAGCTTAGAAATAACTTAACTTGATTAAATTAGAAGACTACAGGAGAAGACCACACACAGAAAGTAAAAAATAAACCCAGATCTAATTATTGTTCTTTCAAATTATTTGGAGAATCATTATAATTGGAAACAAAAATTCCACTCTGACAGAGGTGACAGGATTCTTCAGGGACTGCCGCCTGAACACAAAACCACAGAGTTAAATAGAGCTTCTATGTGTCATCACACTCAAAGACCCGTAGGGAGGCAAAAACTCACAACTTGAGAGAATTTAAAAACAAAGCAAGAGAAAGGAATAAATGGAGATGGTCACTTTACCTGAAGTGAATAAAGAGTTAAAACCACACTACTTGCCCCCAAAGCGATGCACATGTTCGCCATCTACGACCCTAGGACTTTTCACATATTTTATTCTTCATTTAGGCACCTAGTATTAAACTGTGACATTTTCTGGTTTAAAGGAGGGGGGAAACATTCTGAATGTTTTTAAATACCTGGATTATGCCTACTTCCGAATCAGCTTCCTTTGCTTTCTTTACACAGATATTAGAATCCAGAAATATATTTATATATAGGGAAGAAGAAAGAAGAAGGTTAGAATTTCCTTCTTGAATATAAACAAAAAGAAAATCCTTCTCCCTGGCTTACAAGAGCCAAGGAGATCAATCCTCAGATTGTCATATTTGGGAAAAAAATAATGTTCCTGAACTTGAGAAAATGTACAAGAGTAAGCTCCCATGAATTCACTGTTATCAAAACATGAACCTTGACCTAGGGATTGTTCTGCCCCTGGGTACCTAGGCCACTACCAATTTCAAGGAAAAAAAGTATCTAGAACTACACTATATGTTACAATTTAGGCACCACAGAGTCCAAAGCTAATAGGTTTTAAAAATGTCCCAATTATTTCCCAAACACTCCCCCTACTGTAAATGGCGTCACTTATTCAGTTTCTACAGATGATATGCAGTTGAAGACAATTAGTAAATAGTATATAAGTCTCCCTTAGAAATGAAAGCTTTTACTAGAAGATGCCAAGCAAGGGTATCAGCCACATGGGCATATTAGGATCAGGTTGGCAGAACATCCTATCCCTTCTGCAGCCACTTTAGATTACCTGGTCTTCCACTTGTCCTTCCCATCCTCCTCCTCAGGCCACACACCCTATAACCCACTTCCTCTCCTCTGCCCTTGTCCCTGTTCCTCGTGTTACTCCATCTGGCCCAGAGGAAGGTCTGCAGTGGGACAGCAGGCCAAGAGAGAAGCTCTTCCCTCCTCCTCCTCCCCCTATTAACCCCTGCCCTTTATCTGTGACCATCTCAACCTACACAATTCCCTTGGGAAACATAAACTAAAGTTAATCTGTGACAGTTTCATGGATACTGCCAAAAGACTCAGGATTCCTGGGTCACAGAAGGACAGCTTGGTATTATTAGCAATTGCTGTTGCCAGAGGCCCCCCACTGATGCTGGTTCCCTAAGTCCCAGTACCCACAGGAGGTGTCAGGAGGATCAGATGATGTTCACCTGATTCAGTGGGTGGTGTTAACTGCAGAGGAACCAGAATCTTGTCTATGAGGCAGTAAGTACTCAATGGGAGACATTACCTTACGGGGCAGTAAGCGTACCTGCCCTTTGCTCTGCAAGGAGATGTGGCTCGATCTCCAAAAGTGTTCTCCATATAAACACACTTCACAAAATAGTCCACAACAACAGGCAGTCAGCACTTTGCTCAAAGGACATGCAGACCAAGAAACCCATGGAGAGTTCTCTCCCAACACATCAGTGCACAGTTATCAGTCATGAGAACAGAAAGAGGTGAGGGGGAAGAAATGGGGTCATTAAAATGGTGACCAAGAAAACCAAGGAGTTATGGGGTGCCTGGGTGGCTCAGTGAGTTAAACCTCTGCCTTCGGCTCAGGTCATGATCTTGGGCTCTTAGGATCATGCCCCACATCAGGCTCTCTGCTCAGCAGGGAGCCTGCTTTCCCTCTCTCTCTCTGCCCACTTGTGATCTCTCTCTCTCTCTGTGTCAAATAAATAAATAAAATATTTAAAAACAAAAACAAACAAAGTAATTAAATCCCCTTTGCTTTGGAATTTTACAGATGCCCATGCTTGGACTTTCTCTTCCACTTCTTTGTCCTAAGGTCTTTTGGGAGCTTCACCCAACCTCCCCAACCCCATCATGCTGAAGTCCATCCTTTAAAATTAGCACAAGTGATTTCTGGAATTGTAGATCCCTCCTCTTTCCCCACCTAGAGAAAGCAAGGGGAACAGGGGCTCTTGAACTTGTGAGCGTGATGCAGCTGGGGCAGAGATTCTGGGGGCCTTGCACTGGAACCCCCAAATGATTTTCCTTTAGAAGCCTTATTATGGCTGATGCTACCCCAAAGGTATTATATTAAGACCATTCAAGAACATCCCACGGATCTTCAGAATTGGAGGTATGGTCTATGACCACAACCACCACACTTCCTCTAGAAGAAGAAGTTCTTCTTCTTCTGGTTACGTACTTCTAGAAGTACGTAACTTCTAGAGGAACACCATTTATGAAGGACTCTCCTGAAAAGTTTTAGAACATACCATAAGTTACAGAGAGCCTTTATATATTACGTGAAGGTATCTGTAGGTTAATCTGGTAGTTTTTGGCAAAGACTTCTTATAAGATTTTGAATGAACATATTCAAACATACAAACATCTCTGGGGGAAAAAAAGAATGCACTATAATACAGCTACGAAAAAAAACACATTTTTTAAGTGTTCAGTATTCAGTAATTTCAGTGGAACATACTGTTTAAAAAAATAATGGCAAAAACCAGATTTTATTTAAGGCATAAACCATGAAAAATTATTTAAATATGCCTATTCTACATCTGGATGCAACCATCATCTAGGCAACTAGAAGGATCAGGTATATATATATATATATATATATGGCAATGAGGGTGAGGGAGAACCACAGAACTTTTTCTAGAAAATGAAGAGCAGTTGAAATGGCCTATAAACTGTTAAATGCTTTAGACAACGGAGACTAGAAGCTGCAAACAAATAGCATCCCCACTGATCTAGATCCCGAGCCACCTCTACAAAAACACAAGTGAGACCAGCAGGTGGAGAGGAACTTGTAAGTCCAGCAATTTCCAAGAGCAACAGCTCTCTGGTCCTACTGAATTGTGGGGTCATGTAGACAGGTAAGCCTGCAAGCTTCCTCATGCAACCCTTTTCTTTTCCTGCTCTTGGCCTGAGGTTTTATTCCCTGGGTGTGAAGAAATTAGAACATTCTCACTTGTTCTGGTGTTTTCCTCCTGCAGGGAAATCTGAGTGAACATAAATAACTGTTTTCTGGCCTTTATTAGATGGTGCCTGGGGTTGAAACCGTCATGGACCTTACTCCTTAGAATCGAGTCCCTAAGAAAAAGTAGTTGCAAATGATGACAAATGCAAAGGGAATTTGTGACATTCTTCCTGCTCTAGCCATCAGATAAGAGGTGTTAGAAGCCCAAGAAAAAAAGAATGAGCATTGTTTGTCTTAAAGAGTAATGAGTGACAACTACCAAGCATGGAAACCTTGACCAGATGTACTTGAGTCATTCCTTGTAGGGCGTTACGGACAAATAGCAGTACATCGATGTTCTCATGGCAACCCCACATACAATTTGATTTATTCCTTTTTCTATTTTCTAACTAGTTGGTTTCCTGATATGTTGTCATTTTAGTCCTAAAGAATTCTGAAAGTAGAAAATTATACTAGCAAGAATAAATAAAGGAAAATAAAGTGGCTAGACGTGAGACAGTTTACTTTGCAGGGTTTACCTATACCAGGAAGTATTACCAGAGATGATTTCTTTTTGAGGAAGGGATCCTCTCAACATCAAACTCAACCTGGAACAGACTCTCCCCTTTGCTACCTCTCCCCACATGGGAAGGACAGAGGAGAGTGTGCCCAGTACAGGGTCAGCTTCCCAGGTCTTATTGGTCTGAGCCTCCTGGAGGCAAGCAATTTACTTTAAAGTTAATGATGACTGTACAAAGGATTGAACTCTGATGAACTGAAAGAACACTTATGAAATTACAAAAATGCCTTGATGCTAAGAAGAGTAGACAGTCTTGAATGATGGAGAAGACCACACATAGGAGATCATTTAGGAGGGAGAGCTAGTTCCGAGCCACAACTGACAAAAGGGCTCAAGCAAGCCCTGAGGAGGACAGGTGGGCTCAGCCACAGATGTGGCTACACACAGGTGTGCTCAGCTGACTACATGATTATGCTTAAGGACATCCGTAAGGACAGTCCTATGCATAGAGTTCCCATCCCAGAGAACGGGTTCGTTGTTGACTGACCTTTCTGTTATCTTCCAAAGTCCCAAATCATATAAAGCTTTTATATGTCAAAAATAGTTACCTGGTGGTGGGGGGGGAGGGGAGTGACTAGATGGCTCAGTCTATGGAATATTTGACTCTTAGTCTCCGAGTTGTGAGTTTAAGACCCACGTTGGGTGTAGAAATTATAAGTAAACTTTTAAAATCCCACCAAAAAAAAAAAAAAAAAAGTTACTTGGGACAGGTGCTCCTCACCTAACAAAATCAACAGATTCTCTTGGAGAAGGTCAACTTGGAAAGGTCTTCCCTTTAAGAACATGTTATACTTCAGGTCTGCCCCAAGCAAGAGAGTACATTTAGCACAGCCACAACCTAAATATTTCATTAGGGAGAGAAATCTGAGGTTGAGGATTTTTTAAATATGCCAAGAGATCTTGACTTTGATTCTACAGAAGCTTTAGTAAACCAGAGCCTGTAACTATTAATACAGCAGGAGCAGAGGTCCTAGAGCAGGAACGGAGCAGGGCTTCACACAGAGGTGCCACAGAAGAAAATACATGAAGAATATAAAGTTAGCAATAAGTCATCCCCCCGCCTGCAAACCAAACCAAAGAATGGTTCTTTGTCTTTTTTTCTCTTCTTTAGTAAATGTATACTTGACTCTAATGCCCTATTTGAACTCACCAGCAGGAAAATCCATCCTCTTTGCTCATGGGATTGCTCTCAGGGGTTTGCTAAGATCCCAGAGTTCTCTGCATGACCAAGGAGCTGGAGGCCAATTTCCAAAAGGGTTATCAAACCCACTCTTGTTATCACCAAGTCACCAAGAGTCTCCTGCCATTGGCCCTTCAGATCTGGCAGCCCTGCCACGTCCATGCTGTGGCCGAGGCCCTGGAAGTCTGTGGAGAGCCTGGCAGACTGTCCCAAGGCTAGCCTACCAGACTAGCGAATCACCTACCCTGTGTGGGGTCCTGCCACTCCCTATACTGTACCTAAGAGACTCCTCCACTTTTTCATCCTTGAGGGGAACATCTCCCACACTGCTGGTCCTCAAAAGCAATTCTCCCTAACATTCGACAGAGTTGTATTTAAACAACGTTTGCTTTGAGGTCTAAAAATTCAAGGCAAGAACAGAACCTAAGTCCTCATAAGGAGCCTTGTAACCTTATGGGCTTGGGGGAGGGCATGAAGAGAAAAGTATTGAAAGTGCACCCAAGGGAGAAAAATACAGGCAGGACAGACAAATCTGTTTATCAACGAATTACTCCCCCATCAGCTCCTGCTCTGCCCTGACTGACCCTGAATAAGCCATTGATCTGTGGCTTCATTTATCTTATTAGAAGTAGGAATCAAAATTCTTGTTCCTCCTTGGAATATTATCTCTTCTGCTTGTCTATTTGCTCTAGCTTGTTTAAAAATTACATATATATATGTAATTTTTAAAGGGCATCCTTTAAATATATATATTTATATATATAAAAATATTTATATATTTATACAATATAATATATAATTTATATATTTATATAAATATATAAATACATATAAATATATAAATATATTTATAAATATATTTAAATATAAATATATTTATAAATATATTTAAATATAAATATATAAATATATTTATAAATATATATATAAATATATAAATATATATATAAATATATATTTAAATATAAATATATTTATAAATATAAATATTTATAAATATATTTAAATATAAATTTATAAATATATTTATAAATATATTTATATATAAGTATATATTTTATATAAAAATTTATATATAAATTTATATATATTTATACATAAATATATATAAATAATTTAATTATATATAAAATTTATATTATATTATAATGATTATATTATTATATATTTTATATATTATATACATAAATTTATATAAATAAATATATATAAATTTAAATAAATAAATATATATATATATGTATACACACACATGATGTGTGTGTGTGTGTGTGTGCTGGATTACTGGACCTGATAGAGCTGATTGCAGGTACAGGGCAAGCTGGATGCAGAGTCTGGGAGCTGACCCTGTGCCATGTAGCACAATGAAGGGCAAGCAGGAGGAGAATGGAAGCCCTGAAAAGAACACGAGCATACAAAACTCAATGGCCACATTCAGTCCAGTAGGCCTGCACTGAGGTTGAGCAGAACAAGTACATAGCAGACCTAGATGACATTTTCTCCCAGGTGAGTAAGAAGAGAAAGAAGTGAGACATCCCCAACTACCTGTGTGGCACAATCAGCTTTGAGCTAATGCGGGAGCCACTGTGCATCACATCCAGTGACATCACCTAGGACAAGGAGGAGCACCTGCAGTGTGGGGGCCACTTTGACCCTGACACCCAGATGCCCCAGACCCAGGAACAGCTCATCCCCAACCTGGCCAGGAAAGACCTCATTGATCCACTCATCTCTGAGAATTGTTGGCCCAGAAGGGACTTGGGGCAGCCACTACCAGTCCCTGTATATAGTTTGTGTCCCTAGATCCCTGCCCTCCTATTCCCCAATCCCACTCTCCTCAGTTCTGCTGCTGGACCATGAGCCCCACCTTCTGCTGGGACAGAAACAGCAGGGGAGTGTGGGCTGTTGCTGTTGCTGTTACTGTACTGTAATAAAATATGTGAGCACCAAATACAGAGAGAGGGAACACATAGGCATTAAGAAGTCCACACTGTGTGCAGAAACAGGTGAGGAGGACTGGCCATTACCCTCATGGTTGTGTTGGTCAGTCCTTGAACACTTACTATATGCTGGACACTGTGGTACTACTTGCATGCATTTTCTGATCAGGATAGTCACGGTCCTTGTCCTTGAGGGCACTTATAATCCTGCGTCATCCAACGTAATCTACGTCTAGCATGTCCATGATGAAGAAAGAATTAGCAATGATCACGATGGATCTGTAGAGAGATGGTTTAATAGCTCAATAGTAACAAAAATGAGAAAAGAAGCAGGAGAGTTTTAAACACATGAGAACATGGTTGAAGTTATATCAAGTTATGGTCTGCCTTAAATGGAAGGGTACTTGAATATTAAGGGAAATATACATTAAAGTAGAAAAAAATTTAAAAATTCAACAAAATATATTAAGAAATATTAAGGTGGTTGTTAAAAAATATTAAGGTGGTTCTCCCCATGAGAAATCTTGCAATTATGTATGGTAACAGAAGTTAACTAAATTTATGGTGATCATTGAGTGATATACGCCAATATATAATGTTGTACACCTGAAACTCATACATTAATTATAACCTTAATAAATTAAGGTGAAAGTTCACAAGTAATGTAAAGCTTGAGGTGTTTTTTTTTTAAGATTTTATTTATTGATTTGAGAGGGAGAGAGAAACCATGAGTTGGGGGCGGTGGGGAGATGTTGCAAAGGGAGAAGCAGAATCCCCATTGAGCAGGGAGACAGACACAGAGCTCGATCCCAGGATCCTGAGATCATGACCTGATCCAAACACAGAGGCTTAACTGACTGAGCCAACGACGTGTCCCCCAGTGATGATTTTAATTCAAGTAAAGTGGAGGGATGGAGCTAGGAGAACTGTTCCTGCAGATGGAAACTGGAAGAAAAAGCATACAGAAGTTCACAGATTAAAACTTGGTAGATTCTTTGTTAGTTCAGATAGACTCTTTGCTCAGGGTGTTGTGTTGTGTTTTGTTTTGAGGGAGAGAGAACACCCGCAGGAGCAGGGAGAAACTGAGACGGTGGAGGGAGAAGCAGAGGAAGAGAGGGAAAGAGAATCTCAAAACAGATTCCACCGTCGGCAAGGAGCCTGATGTGGAGCTCAATTCACAACTCTGAGATCGTGACCTGGACCAAAATCAAGAGTCGGCTGCTTAACCAACGGAGCCACCCAGGCACCCCTCTGTTCTTAAATATCTGATCACTACCTATCCAAAAATAAAGCCAAGCCTCTAAAACACATATCATTTCTACTTCTCTAATGGGTTGGCTTGACTAACTCTGTTACGCTTTTCAGACAATAATTTAAGAGGTTTAAGAAGATGTTAAAATTAGGAACCTGTCATTTATTAGGATTAGTAACCATCACAGATAAGAAACTCTCAGCTCATAAAGTAGCAGTCAAACTGGTATATGTTCCATCAAAAGAAATTCGGACTCCATGGAAACCTTGAGTCTTCTTAAAGGAATAGGATTAGAATAGACAATATGCCAGCATTTTCCACAAATACTACATTAGCCATCCCTTTGCATTTTTGAGCACATTATGAAAATTCAGAAAAAATTTCCAGGGACCCTGGTAGGTATTTTTTCAGCATGAGAGGACTATCAGAGAAATAGTTCTCAGCTCCATTTTACTATTTCCTGCTTCACTCGAAGAATCTGCATGAGTTTAAAACCTATTTTGAGTAACTTATGTTACTGCTTAAAATAACTTCTCCTTCCAGGCAAGAAGAACGGACAGCTCTGGGGACTCATGGGTGTTGAAAGAAGGGGATCTAATGGTCAATCAATAGGGCAGTGACTACTGAACAGTGAACATGAGAAGTTCTAAAACAGCATCAGGATACTGCATGTTCTGTAAGATTATTCATGCACACATGCTAAAGATGATAAATGTGGGGTCGAGCTTTCTTTTCTCAAGCAGTCATGTTACTGATTTGAAACTTGCAAAGAGCCATGTTCAGAATTACAAGGATTTTCAACGGGATCAAACTTGAATGTGTCTGAAAATTTGAAACGTATTTCAACTGATTTAAATAATTAGCTTCCCCTATAAAATGAGCCTCAGTATTAAAAATGTCCCTTAAAGCGATGTATGGGCCCAAATGCTGATTTAATCTAATGGACTCAAGTTCCATAAAGAGTAATCTTGACTACTGTTCCTCCATGTATGCTTTTAAACACAGAGAAGTTTGTGGGGCTGCTGATATCCATCCTAGGGCACATTCTATAGATAAACAGAAGACTTTGTTCACTGGGTCTTTTCATTCAGAGCTTTTCATGAGCTGTGAATTCCTTCTAAAAGCACCTATCAGCATGAATAAACTGATAAAAGCAAATGTGTGAAATGCCTTTCACTTAACTAACAGGCATGACTCCAAATTCTAGAACTCCCACTGCTTTCCCTGAAACCCTAACCCATGATGATAGGAAACATGAATTGGTGGAAGGTCCTTCACTAATGTTACAAGATCTTTGGCTATTGTGAATTGATAGCTAATGGAAAGCTTTGTCAGGCATAATCCATTCCTGTACAGTCTTCGGGATTATCTCTTGTGACTGTGTTATTTCATTTTTGTACAGAAAGTCAGATTAATAAATCTGCTCAGCCTTCCCAGGTCATTTTCTTTCATTCATTCAGCAGCTGACATAAGGAAGTGATCAGGTATGCCCCTTCCCTTCAAAGTCGAGTGAAGGCATCATTCCCATAGCCAGATTTATTAATAAAAAAAAAAAAAAAAAAAAAAAAAGAAGGTAGGAAAATCCTATAGAACTGTGGGGAGATCTGATCAAATTCACAATTCATCTCTCAGCTGATGGGTCGAGAAGACAAAAATAATAGAAAAGACCTAGGAAACCTATAAAAGATAAAAATCGTATCGGAATGAATTTCCCCAGAATGTCTCATGGAGAACACACACTTTTCTCAAGACTTTTTAATTGTCACATACTAGTTCATAAGTCAAAATTTTAAAAGGATTCAGATCACAAAGGAAAATTAGGTAATAAAAACAAAAAGTCAAATTAAAAATCCCTCTGTTTGGAAAATCTGAAACATCTCTAAATTGATAGAAACAATGGAAATGAAGAAGTGTTTATAATCAACAATCAAAACACATTTTAACACTTGCAAGTTTGAACAAGGTAGTATTTCAAAGAACATTAGACTTTAAATGACTACAAAAGAAATGATAGGACAGATATCTTAACACAATGAGTTAGACACCATGCAACAGAATCAATCCAAACATTTTAAGAAAATGAGATAATGCAGAATAAGAAATATGCAATACAGAGTTGACAAAACCAAAAATTCACTCTTCAAGAAAACTAATAGAACAGACCATCTTCTAGTGAGAATGGTAGCTATTGTCATAAAGAAGGCAGAAACATTCCATTCTATGAAAGAAGATACACTCGAACTGAAAGGAGAAGAGAATATTATGAATGAATCTAGATTTTTCTAGGAACTTGTTATTTTCCAATTTATTGACATAACTTTCAAAACAGAGTTAAGGAGAAACAAAGCCCAAAGAGTTCTAATCAATTAAAAAGAAACTTTCAGAAGCAGTTTAAAAACTTTTTACAAGAACGCTTGGCCCAAATGGTTTTATAGGACTTTTCCATACTATTCCACATTTATATAAATTCCTTAGAAAATAGAAAAAGAAGGATTTCTCTTCAGTGTGTACCCTGAGGCTTATATAATATTGATCCCAAAGCAGAAAGAACAGAACATGGCAGGAGATCAGGAGATTAGAACAATCTTACTAAGCAAACTTAAAGCAAAATTCCTAAATGATGTATTAGCAAACCAAATTGAGTCAGGATCGATCGATCCCTCTCTCTCTCTCTCTCTCTCTCTCTCACACACACACACACACACACACACACATATGCGGGAAAGCGCGCATGCAGCCAAGCTGATTTTATAGTGCGAAGGGAGAGAGGTTTAAATAACAAAAACTTGTAGTTATATACCGCCACATTAAAAGATCAAAGAATCACATATTCATCTCAATAGATGCAGAAAATGTATTTTATTACATCCATTCAGGATACAAAAATGTCACCCAAAGAAATGAGACTCCTTGATAATATACAGGTACTTACGAAAAAACTAGAACAAAATTATTTCCTAATGATAAACATTTTGAAGCATTAATTTTAAAACTTTTTTTCAGTGTTCCAAAATTCATTGTTTATGTGCCACACCCAGTGCTCCATGCAATACATGCCTTCCTTAACACCCACCACCAGGCTCACCCAACCCCTCTACCCTCCTCCCCTTCAAAACCCTCAGTTTGTTTCTCAGAGTCCACAGTCTCTCACGGTTCATCTCCCCCTCTGATTTCCCCCAACTCACTTCTCTACAAATTTATCTCTAATGAAAATTAAGACTTCTGTATATTAGAAGTATAAAAAAAAAGTATGGAAGACAAAAAAGAGAAGGCACAACACATATAACCAAAACAATAGTTTCTCAAATTCTGTAGTAGTGGACATGAACGGTCATCCTCACAAATAGCCCAAAAACATGTGAAAAGATTCTCCACCTCCTTAGAAGTCATTAAGACATAAATCAAGACAAGATACTGTTGTATACTCCTTAGATTGCAAACCTCGTGAAGTCTGGCAGTAATAAGTTTGGGAGCATAGGAGTCAAAGGCAATACCAGCAGTGTTGATGGAAGGAGAATCGAGAACCACCACCTTGGAATAGGATTGGACATGAACATTCACTGATCCTACAATCCAGTAAGTTCCCATGTGTGGGTACACCCTAGAGAAATTCTTGTTTATGTGTAGAATGGACAGGTATGTAAATCTTTGTGATCATAAATAAGGAGGAAACAATCCTAATGGTTTTCCACACCACAATAGGTCAACTGGAGTATATTCACCTCATCTGAAGTAGTAAATAAAAGTAGAAGGTATTTCCCGTAACTTCTCTCTCCCTGGAAATACTAGCCCTGACGTGCAAGTGCAGAGCATGGAAGATGTTCCTCCGGAAACCCTGAAGCTTGCTCATCAAAGTGCGGGCCAAGAGCAGCAGCAGAGCTTCAGCTGGGAACTTCGTAAAAACGCAGACCTCCGGCCCCATCTCAGACCTGTCAAGTCATAGTCTGTATTTTAACAAGACTTTTACACATTAAAATTTGGCAAGTATTGCCCTACAGTAGCATTGACTGTTCAGTAGATCACCAGGTAGTTAGATCCTCTATTGCACGCAAATATTTTCCACAATTCTAGCAGTACTCATTCTAACATGCATCAATATAGGAAGCTCTTCTTGAGTTCCTACTCTGGACCAGCGACTTTATTACTGCTAGGGATCCGAATGCTCAAGGAGCTCACAGACTTCCGTATTTATACACACATACTTGCACAAGTTAGGTAACCCTACCGACCAAATTGAATTTTTTTCATACTTTTCCTAATGCTATAGTAATTTTTTTTAAAGATTTTATTTATTTGACAGAAAGAAATCACAGAGAGGCAAGCAGAGAGAGAGGAAGGGAAGCAGGCTCTCCGCTGAGCAGAGAGCCCGATGTGGGACTCGATCCCAGGACCCTGAGATCATGACCTGAGCCGAAGGCAGCGGCTTAACCCACTGAGCCACCCAGGTGCCCCACTATAGTAATTTTATATAACTATGTACATACTCATTTTATCCTCCTCTTGTGTTTTAATGTATCCTATAAGTAGTTGTGATGATGGTTCCTTCTAGGGATACCAAAAAAAAAAAAAAAAAGGTTTAATACTAAGTTTCTATGTCCTATCACATTCCAAGAAATTTAAGAGCTTAGACCACCTAAACTCTGGTTACCTTTCCCACGGTAGCTTGGAACAGAGTCCAGATTCCCCCTCTTCCTTAGGCTACATTCCATCCACTTGGTCTTAGAGTTGATTTCAGGAGGACAAGTTTGGACATTAATTCAGGCGCATTTTGGAAGAAGTCAGTGATATTCCCCATATAAATTCTACTATACTGTATAATGCCTCTTTTCCCATCCTGAAAGAATGTTATGATTTTCTGTACTTGCATGTATAATACTCTTAAATATGTGTGAATTGTTTACATTCAACATAGGAACAGGGTGACTGCGGCAGTTACAGACCTGACTGATAGAGGTATGTTACCTTAGACTCAGACCCCATGAGAGCTATTGCTGTCCTGAACTTGGACGCCAAACAGTTCCTGATAAAGTTTTAGACCAGAAAATACAAACATACCTCAGCTTACGTTAAGACGTGTATTCCTGGAAATTCCACCGTACCTATTAAAGCCTCACCAAAAATGAAGCCGAGAACAGTTAACCTTGAGGCTTAGGTCATTTTAAGTTTTCTTTTCCTTAACCTAGAAGATAATTCTATAAAAACATCAGAAATCTACAAAACACAGGATAATTTTTTATTCCGTCATAAGGATCTGACCTTCGCAGGATGTCTAAGATCTTTGGACCCCACTCAATCTTCATGGCCCCCAGTTCATTGTGACAAAAATCATCCCCACAAGTTTCCCCAGTAGAGAACTCCTCCAGGAGGAAGTGTTGCCCCATGGAGACCACTGTGTTAACCAGTCTTCCTAGGGAAGTGACCCACTTTGATGCCCATATTGCCTTTGAGAGAAGCCAATAAACCACCTATCCCTGTGCCCAGAATGTTATAGGATGGACATTTACCTCCATCACTCCCATATCCTGTTCTCCAAACACACGAGTGTTCCTACCAGCTAGCAAGGGCCAATTATTAGTTTTGAAGTTTTGCAAGCCAGTTGAAGTCATATTAGTAGTTTAAATCAACCACGATGGGAATATTTATACAACAGAAATTGGCAAATGCTACAAACCAGGGCTCATTTTGTGGGGAAAGGGACCAGTTGGTAAATATTTAACAGATTTTATACAAAGGACCTTTGGCAGCTTCCTCTTATTCTCGGTTTTATATTCAAGTTCCCTTCCTTGTAGCACATTGAGTCTCTTTTGACTGATAATATTGAAGGATATGACTGCTGTATTATCCACATTATTTTTCCAATAAATCATGTGGAGCCCTACGTGCCTTTGTGATTGAAAAATTTATGCTAATGCCAAGGTATGAAAACAGCCTGTTGTTTGCTTTCTTTTTAAGGCACTCACTTAAATCTACTTGTTACAAAAAACATGTACAGCGTTCCTGTCTTGTAAAAAAAAAAAAAAAAGACTTTTTTAATCTGTTAAGTAGTGATGAGGCATTTGGGTAAAGGTAGGACTTTTGAGAATGTGGGGGAGGATGGATAAAAATGGCAAGGCTGGAATAAATTCTCCTTCAGGCTGGGCCCTCTGTGCCGGATACAAGAGCCTGGCGGTTGGGAGACAGAGGTTTCAAGCCCATGGAGCTGCTCAGGCAGAGAATGAGACTTTGAACCCACAGAGGTTAACAGGACAGAGGCTGTAAATTTGGCTCAGAGTCTTGGAGCCTTCTTGAGATTATGCCCAGAAATCAGCACTCTGAGAATGGGGCACCCAGACTGCACCTTGCCTTACCTTGAACACTGGAATTGCCTTGACTGGGGATGGCCGCAAGGCCTCTCCCAAAGGTGGGGTAGGCAGTAAAACAGGCAAGTGAGAAAAAGAGGAAGGAAGATGGCATGGCTACCTTGTGGGGAATGAATCTGCCTGAAGATAATTCTCAGGGCTTCTGGAAATGATCAGAAGTTCCATTTAAAAAAAAAAAAAAAGTAAAAACACTAAGATAGAAACTGCAAATTCAGCAAACATCTGGGTTACCCTTCAACAAGGAGCACCCTTTTTGGAACTACTGATACCAAGCTCTGATGCTGGAAATTCCTGTTGAGCTAACTAGTGGTTCCCTAACTTTCATAGATATAATGGTCTCTTGGGGAATTTCATTAAGACACAGATACCCAGATTCCGGACACCAACCCCAAGATTCTCAGGCTTTACACTGGGGGGTGGGGGGGTGCAAAGCTGCATTTTTAATGGTCACTCCTTTGATGCAATTGTTTCAAACATACTGGGTACCCTTTGCTTTTATTTATAAGCAAAGAAGTTGTTTCTATTAATGAAGAAATCACCTTCCCGTGACCTTGTCAGTTTTGTACATTAATTCACATACTTCCCAACTGCTCTTCTCTTCCTGAAGAATTCTTAATCTTTCTGAATATCCTTTAAGACTACAGTATTTTAAACCTTTAAAAATCTCACTTAATCAAAGGAAAAGATCACACCATAGGAGGGGCTAGCACATTTTCAATCAACAAAATGTTACAAACTACTTCCATTTGTAATCAGTAAACCGACAAATCCATTATAGCCAGATTAGCTAATAAGGAATATAATGAGCCAAATTCTTCACTGTTTTGAAGGGCATATTAATTCAGGTAGAGTAGAACGTGACAAAGATGATCTAAACGTGGGCCCCCAAGCTGCATGCTTTTGTCTTGCACCCAAAACCCACAATCCTGACCTTCAAATTCTGTTTACATGACAGTGGCCTAATCCAAGGAAAATGTCCAAAACTGGGGTTTCTTTTTAACCTAGAACTGAACAATCTGGTCATTCATTCCTTTACTGCATAGGTCCTTTCCTGCAAGATTTCAAAATAATAATAGCAGATTTAGAGTAACGAAGCATTGTGTTTGTTACTGTACTTGCAACACAGAACAAAATGTACAAAGTGTCTGAAGTTTATTGGTCTTACACACACACACACACACACACACACACACAAAAGCACAAAGATTCCTCAATATCACGTTCCTGAGGTCTTGATTCTCAATTCTGCTTTTTAATTCCCCACATCTAGTTATTTCCAAGAAGAGCAGATTTTTCTTCCCCACCCCCACCCAACTTCATTTCAGACAAATGAATTTCCTATTTAGTTAAATATATGAAGGAGCAACATCCTTGATCGAATGGACAATTAGATGAAAGGAGTAGTGTCTGATTTGTGGCAGAACAGCTTCAAAGGGCAATAGGCCATTTTCCTAAGTGAAACGGCAGTAGATCCCTAGGCCATCGTGATGCTTACCCAGCGTGTGAACCAAGTGACTTTGGCACCTGTGGCTAGAATCGCCATATTCTCCTGCCTTGCCGCTTACTGACGAAACCGTATTTTATAATTCCACTAGAACCATACTTTGCGACTACCTAAAGAGAAATTCAGACTACACCAGTGAAGTCTAACATTTGAATGCTTAGACTAAAACTAGTGGTCATTAACTAAAACAGTCAGTCCATCCATTAGTGACTAGCTTCCTACACAGTATTAGGAATCATTCAGATGTATTTATTCATCTACTCTGACGACAGTTATAGATTATAACTAACAGCTCAAAGTACAAATCATACAAGCTGTGTTCACACAATATAGACAATTACGTACAGGGTCTACAGGGTGGGAGTTAGGGTTATGTGGGTTTGCAGAGACAAGGGCAGGAAAATGGTGTGGAATTAACATGGTGTTTAACCAGCAGCCCCTGTGATGACCAACCACAGGATGCTGTGAATGGGGAGGCCCTAAGAGGTCCTTGGCTCTTAGGACAACAAGCACTGGGCTCCCCAATGATTGACTTGCCACATGTAAGGATTCAGTACTGTACTTCTGATTTGAGGTTTATATTAAGTTATGATACAAACAGTAATGTGATAGGATACTAGACAAAGCCTCTTTCTAAGCAAAAAAACAGCACTTCCAGACACTGCTTTTAATCCATGTGTTTTTCAAAGGATGAATATAGATACAAATTATGCCAATATTAAAGATTTTCTTCCCTTGTAAATATAAATGGTACAACTAAAAGGGTTTTTTATTGATAATTTCATACAGTATTTTTCCTCTTAACATATCCCATTAGCCTGGGGAAAGTTTTATGAAGAGTAGAAAAACAAAGAGAAAAATTAAATTAAGAGAGTGACAGCCTTCCAGGTTTCATATTAACAAAAGCAGTAAAGCATTTTCCTAGAAAAGTATAGTAGACTCATTTGGTATTGTCCTCATTCCCGGAGAAGGAACAGCATTTTCTCAGAGGCATATTATAATAGCAGTGTGCACAAAATTAACCTGACCATAGCACGAGATCTCTCCAGCCTGAACTGTTGACTACTTTGCTGAAATTCTCATAGGTGATGGTCTTTAAGTTTTTCTAGTCTAAGTTTTTGTTTGTTTGTTTTTCTTGATATGAAACAAAACTTTCCAAGAAATGTTTCACAGCCCCAGGGCCCTGGGGATATAAAAGGTGAAAGCCAGCAGTCCCCACTTCCTGGGGGCTCACCATCCAGTGGAGGGAAACAGATGCCTCCTGGCATGAAGCAAGGGCTGGACTAAGAGTTGGGAGGAAGTGCAGGGGGAAGAGGAGATGGGCTGGGATAGTCAGGGATGTCCTAAGACTCAAGGACAGGTAGGACTCACAGTGACATCAGGTTGTCTATTCAAAGTGTGAAAGTAATCATTAAAAAAAAAAAAGGAAGGAACCTCAATGTTTTGGTTTTCAACCACCTATAACCTATGCCCAAATAACATATCAAGTAAGTCTTTTCCTTTTATCGGTATCAAGATGACAGCACATATTTGGGGGGGGAGGGGGCAGGGGAGTCTTTCCTAAAAGGACTGAGGTAAGGATTTACCAGAGTTGAGGAAGCCAAATAGGAAGTGTGGTGATAGAAGAAAGTTTGTAATAGATTTTACATGTCTCATCCCACTTGGTGACCAACAGTAGAGGAAAGAGGACAGTGAGGACTCAGAGGTGACTGAGGGTCCTCATTGGTGGCCAGGTACAAAGCTACATCCGCAGGTGCTTATAGTACAGAAACCCAATCCTATGATTCAGCTGGAAGTTACCTATCGATGGCATCAATAACCATATTGGCACACCTTCAAAAGTACCATTACTTTTCCCTGGAGACAAGAGTTCAGTCCCATAACGTACATTATCTCCCCCTACGTACATCCCACGTGTCTTCCATTGCTTTTTATACAGACTCATCCCTGATGTGGTCTGTAGAACGTTAACAGTCTTGGTCCCATTCCTCTAGCCCCACCACCCTGCTCCTTCCTCGCTCAATGCCAACGTCATTACTCTTATCAGTTTTTCAGAATCCCTTTGGCAATTCTTCTGCCATATAAACTCACCAGCACAGTCTACCGCAGACATTTCACCCATTCCCTGTGACCATGAACTCATCCTTTTGCTCCTCATCTGATCACTTTGTTTGCAAGTCCTTCCCCGACTGTCCTGCCAGCTTCCTTGAAAACGTGATTTCATAGAATGGCATTCCTCTCCTTGGAAGCAACTTTTACAGTCTGTGGCTGTTCATTCGACACTGATGTGACCTGGCATTGGACTAAACCCAGTGAGAGCAGAGCTACATCTGCAGAGCTGTCCAGTCCATCCCCCAGCATGTAACACAGTAGGCTCGATACAACTTGAGTCACTAGTGAGTCAGTGAAAAACTGAGTATCTCCTGTTGACATGAGTTTAGCCTTGCTATTGGGAAAAAACTTTCCCCGACTCAAGTTCCCTCCACCATATGAGACCAAGAAAGTGGCATTTGCTCCTTCCTGTCCTGACCAAGGCTTGGCTGTGTTACAAGAGACACTTTGGGAGCTTTAACCGGTTGTGGTCTCTGCTATCCAGAAGGAATAGTGCCAGCTTTGGGATGCCAGCTCTGATTAAATTCTTTTTTATTCTGGGTTTCCCTCTGATAGAGAAAGGGGGAAGGGGGCTTGCTGGTTCATTCTACCACTGTGGGAAGTGAAAATAAATACAGTTTTAATTTATTAGAGACTGTGTCTTCCAAATAGCACTTAGAACTCTGCAACATTGTCTCATTATAACAGAACAAGGCAGTTTCAAGAGAATCCATCACTCTTTCCGATTTCATTTGGCTCCTACCATGACCACACAGGTTTTCAAAACTCCAGCATTCTGGTTTCCAAAACCCACTTGGAACTCCATCAGAGCCCTCCCCTCCAAGCGGCTCCAACTCTCAGTTTGAGAATTAAGGCATGAAACACATGGAAATACAATGTTCCTATCCATCTAATTAATGCATTAAGTCCCTCATTTGCATAGCACAAATTTCCCTTTATGCTCTCAGTTGCTTGGCAATTGCTTGCCTCAAGAAAATATATTAGCAGTTAAAACGCAGCTTAACAATAAGAGAAACAAAGACATCAGCCTTATTTCCAAAAGCATATTTCAGAAAGGAAAGGGAAAATCCATCATGTGAAGGGATTTCAAATCCTAAAGTGGCTGAACCATTCAATTTTGAGAAACAATTTAACCATAGTAAGTCAAGTAACATATCACTCTGGCAGGCAGGAGGGGTGTCAATTAAAGTCTGTAGAGCAGATGCTACCAGCAAACCTCATAGCATCTCCCCAAATGGATCTTTGCTATAAAGGGCACAAAGAGATTGAAAGCGCCCTCAGACTTTACCAGAGGACAAAAAGATCATACTCCAGAGTTACATTATCTGGGAGAGGCACTCATGTTAGAACCAAAATGATCCCAAACAGAGGGAAGATTTTAAACCAAGCTTATAACACCCTGAACCAACAAAGCACTATAAACCATACTGAATCATTGGAAAGAGGCAGATGGAGCTCCAACTTTGATCCTGAATTAATCCCAGCTTGTGTAAAATTGCCATGTGCTCCGCAGGCTTCTGGGGAGGGGCATGGCTAGGCAGAGGTCCGGTGCGTGTGCTCTTCGGGGACTGCAGACATGTGACATGTCCATCACTGGCATCCTCCTCCCCACAGTGTGTCCAAGAGAGCTCCCCAGCAGTCAAGGCAGAAGGGGCAGCGTGACCTTTTTCTAACTCAAGCATGAAGTAGCATTAAGATACGTGTTCCACTGTCCATGATAAAGGACTATCCAGCTGAGGGAACTCTCAAAAGAACATTTCAGAATGTGGGCTTGGAAATGTTTGAGTAGGCTGAAAGCCCATCTCCATGAATAGCTCACATTCGCTCATGAACTATCAAGGTCTAAAAGTATGTTAATATTGCTTCTTTTGTGATGAGGTATATAATACCTACTACTTTTTAAGTAGTACATTGAAACATACAGAAGACTTCATCAAGTTACTATTGATACTTAAGCATTGGGAAGCAGGGACATCTACTATCTTTATCTTTCAGATGAGTGTGCTGGGTTTGGGGACTGGAGTTATTAGCTGTCCAAGAAAGCAAAAGAAAACATTGCAGAACTGTAATAATATGAGATTCTGAGATGCCAAATCCCATGGGAAATGGGAGGAGTTAGGATGACGGTCAAAAAAAAAAAAAAAATCAAACTGGAGGGATATTAGCCTTTGGTTTCCAACCAGCTACCTAGTTCTGAAAGCATCCAATGTGAAGCATTTGGATGCCACTTAATGGTCTTCAGCTGTAATAATCCATGATGGCACATGTCTTGGGAGGGTTGTCAGGGCTGCTCCCCCACTCCTCAGTCGGCAGGAAGCTGCTTGAGGATCAGCGCTACATGAGCTTTGTCCACCCTAAGCTCCCTGGACTCCAGCTTCTGGGTCCTCAACTTCATTCTTCAGCCTTCACCCCTCAACAGTCCCCAAGTCTTCAAGGGAGTCTCCCATGGCCTCCTGATTTCCATGCCCACCAGTGATTTCAGGACCCTCTTAAGTTTTCTCCTATGTATCAGTCTTTCAGGAGTCCCATATGCTGCTGTCATGGGAGGCCAACTTCCCCATTCTCTGATCAAATCCCCTTCAACACCAGATAGAAAAATTCAATCTCCTTGGCCTTACATTATACGGTCCAAACCCATCTCCCTAACCCAAAAGACCTTGGGCTTCCCAAGAACAAAAGGATTCACTACCTCTCTTGCATGCTTGCCCTGTCCATCACTCTTGTTCTTCTCTCCACCCCTCCCTTCCCACAGAGCTCCACAACTGAGTTGGACTAGTCACTCCTTGAAGGCCACAAACAAATGTTACCTCCCGCACCCCTGTTTCTCTGAACTGGACCCTGCTGTCCAGAGCCTTGCTCTGGAGTTCCATGGACACTTCATGGAGCACTCCACACTCCCCACGTGCATAGGCCAGGTGGTCCAGCTTCCCCCAGTCAGATTCTTAGCTCCGCACCTACCCCAGACACAGACTTGGGAGTCAGCACGCCATGTGCGGTATTCCCATTGTATAGAGAAACGTGCAACTTCAGACACAGAGGAGTAGTAAAGTGTAGCAAAGTAAGAAGGGGTGCATTGAACATTTTTCATCTTTTAAAATATAGCCTATAGGTGTTTAAGTTTATGTCCATTAAATGTTTATTAACAGCTCTGTTTACTGAGCAGCTGCAAAATTCCTGGAAACTTAAAAATCTGTTCTTCTGAGCTACTGCAAAGGGCTCCAGGACAGAAATCCTTTTTTTTATTTCTTTTTTTTTTATTCCCAAAGAAGCTTTGTGTGACCTTGAAGAAACTGCTTAACCTATGGAGCTTTAGTGTTCATCTGAAATACAGTGATAGGATATTAAGTTATCAAAAGAAGGAAGCATTTAAGACCATGCCTCCTGGATGAAAATTAAAAATGATGAAAATTAAAAAGTTCTCCTTCAGAATGGTTAGCTCCATTCTAGTAGACCCTACAGCTCTTAGCATTGTATTTTATTTATAATAAGAGTTTAACATCTTTGCAGGAAAAATGTGCAAAATATACAACTATTTTATTCCTAGACATCTCTTAGTATGTAGATATTTGGGTGAGTCAGAGAATAAAGTCCCAGGGTACAGGGGCTGCTTTTGTCCTAGAGTGGATCAGTATCTATGTTGGGGACACATGCAGTCTGGGAGACTTCTGTATTAACCTCTGTGAAATTTGTTCATGAAAACCAACGTAGTGTTCCCAGAAGAGTTTCATTTTTGTAACAGGTGCTGTTTCCACGCAGACATCGATTCACCATTTATCATGGCTTTTATTAGTGGTTTTACCTTGAGTCTTCTGTATTGAAAAAAACCTTTTCCTCTCTGTAGGATGCTTTGTAGTCCAGTCATCAACACACAGATGCTCAGAGTATATGCTTATAAAGCAGATGCCCTGCATCTACGAGAACAGACTTGGGATTTCTGCCCTGCATCTACGAGAACAGACTTGGGATTTCTTCCCTGCATCTAGGAGAACCGACTTGGGATTTCTCCTTGCATGGAAGCAAAAGTTTATGTGGGAACACTTACAAAACTCAGAGGAGCTATCGATTCTCAGTGAAGTTACTGGAGGTCTGGCCGGCCGGAAGTTTCTTGTTCTGGAAGCACAGAGTCACATGAACAGCCCTGGCCTTCTGAAGTTCCGTTTCAGAGCTGGGTCCGGCTTCCCTTGCTCCTCAGCTGTGTGTCCATCCTTGTCTGGGGGCTCCTGCATCGCCCTGGCACCTGGCTTCCAGGATTATTCCAGCTCCTCCTCCGGTCTGCTACTGCTCTGCTGCCAGCCAGCAGACAAGTGAGGTCTCTTCCCACCTGACCCGGGACCACTCACCCTATCTCGCTGGACCTCCTGCCATTTCTCTCCCTTGCACAGACTTTTTAAAGAGACTCACCCAGACTTCTTACCTTTTTTTACTCCCTCCCTGGTTATCCCTACATTACAGGAAATCAGGGTTTCGACCCCCATGCTCCTGGAACTCTCTCCTGGTCAAAGAAGCCAATGCCTTCCCCATTCTATGACTCAGTGGCCCCCGTTTGTTCTCATCCGGGCAGATTCTGTGGCAGTGAACACCCTCTCTAGCTTGCCTGCTTCTCTTGTCAGTCTCCTTCCACTGAAGTTTTTATTAATAGGACTCAACTATCACCAGTTTGCAAATGACTTCCCCGTCCATGCCTTAAGCCCTCCTCTTTCCACACTCACATTTCCAGCTGTGAATTAGATGGTTTCCAAATGAAGCCTAAAAGCATGCTCAAAATAGAACACAGCTGCCTTCCCTCCCCCCCAGAAAAACACAAAATTGTTTTAACTATTCCACTCTTTAGTTAATGGTATCATTAACTGCCCAGGAAATTAAAGCTAAAACTCGGCAGTCATCTTTGATGTATCTCTGTTTCACACCCATGCCCAGTCATACAGGAAATCCTGGAAAATCCCTCTATGGAATTATATACCCCTTTCTTTCTACCCCACTGATGTATTCTCAGAAGGTTCTTCATGTCCCACCTGGGCTATTTCAATATGGTCTTAGAGAGCTCCCCAGTCTTTCCTGCTTCCAATCTAGCTTACGCACTGCTTTCCCAGGCCATGTTCCTGAACAAGAATCTGATTACTCTATGCCCAAGGTTTTGAGGGCTCCCCACAGATATGAAGTGCAAATGCCCAACCCAGCACACAAATATTTAGTTGGCCTCCACCTATCTTCCAAGTATTGTTCTCCATTCCACTCCACTCTCCAGAACCAACTATGTTTGCCGTAAGGTTCCGCTCCCTGCCCCCAAGAGCCCCTGCTCTTCTGCTCTATCCTCTGCCCGCTGTTCCCTTTCTCTGTAATACTTCTCCCCCTTGGCATTCTCTGTGTACTTACTAGAGACCCAGCTCAAATCCCAGCTTTTCCAGTGCATTTCTAAATCTCCCAATTGCAATCCGTCTTTTCTTTCCCTTATAAATAAATGCTCAGTGTCCCACACCATCTGGAACTGAAATCTGTGTGAATCTACAGCAGATCTCTAAAACTCACAGCACCTACATAGGCAAACAGTCCTGGAGAACAGGGATCTAGATCTTCTGTGTTTTTTTTTTTTTTTAAGATTTTATTTATACATTTGACAGACAGAGATCACAAGTAGGCAGAGAGGCAGGCAGAGAGAGAGAGAGAGAGAGGAGGAAGCAGGCTCCCTGCCAAGCAGAGAGCCCGATGCGGGGCTCGATCCCAGGACCCTGGGATCATGACCTGAGCGAAAGGCAGAGGCTTTAACCCACTGAGCCACCCAGGCGCCCCGATCTTCTGTGTGTTTTTAACAGTTCACAACAGCCCAGTGCTTTCCCACAAGACGCGATACTTAAGAAGCTGATGGAGGACCTTGCTAAAAGTTTGCTTCTGTGCCAGTCCAGTTCACCTGTCCTGATCTACTCCCCCTAGTCGTTCAAAACAGTAAACCTGTACTTTCTATACTTTTCTTTGCAGCCTTAGTCACTTTTACTGTACTTGTTTCCTGTTCACATATATTTATTTTGTGGTCAGACATTTTACAATAAATTAGGCAAATTTTAGGACTCCGCCATCCTGGCGCCTGTGACATCGCCTTGAAAAGCTCATGAGACTTAAGGTCCCTCCCCTCAAAGCACATAAGGCAAAAATGTTTATGTGCTGCTTCAGGAGGTCCATAGACGGCTGACAACTAAGGGCACTGAAACTTCATCAATCCGTAAACTAGAGGGAGGTTCATGGATATGAGAAATGCCAATGTAAACAAAACCCCTAAAGCCACTTTAAACTTACCAAGAGGCTGATAAAAAATTAAGCAGTTAACCTGATTTGGAGATCTCCTGAATCAGGAGCTGCAGTCCGTCCTATTCCACTAGAATGCTAGAAAATCAAGGAGCAAATTTTCTTTTAAATATTTTTATTTCCAAACTAAATTTAACTAGTATATTATTTGTTTCTTTTTTTAAAAGATTTTATTTATTTATTTGGCAGAGCGAGCACAAGCAGGGGGAGTTGCAGGCGAAGGGAGAGGGAGAGGGAGGCTCCGGGCAGAGCAGGACTCGATCCCAGGACGCTGGGATCATGACCTGAGCCGAAGACAGATGCTTAAGGACCAAGCCACCCAGGCACCCATCTTTTTCAGTTTCTGAGGCTTTTCTTGAACTGTTAGTGGGTAGTTAATAGTTAATATTAACCTCCAGATGTAGACAAAATATTTTATATCCAAAAAAATGTGAATGGTACTTAAGTCATTTGACCTTTTTAAGAATATCCTTCTGAACCTGAAGAATATACTTTAAAGGAGCTATAGTAGTAATAAAAACCATTTGGAGAGCCTGTGGAAAAACTTAATAATCTCACCAGCAAACTGTAAAGTAAAAATTCTATTTAAGACATTATATTCTATTAAGCAAAAGCCTGAGAATCTTGCTAGACTCTTTATGGTTTATAAAATTTGTTCCTCAGTTTGTTTGTTTGTTTTTATTGTAGAACCTCAAGAGGGATAGTGTTTCAAACCCTCCTCATAATCCTTTGACTTATTCTTTCTAAGTGTTTGTAGAAAGCTCAATTTGTGTTGACACTGTACTTGGTTCTAGGAATTCAAGGTTGAGGAAAGTAAGTCAACTCTTTCTTTGAAGCGTATTGTCCAGCAGGTAATAAGCCATTGTCTTAGGAGTATAATTGTAAAGAGTTCACTAAAGGCAGGCTTCAGGGCTTGATTTTTATGTAAAGAAGACTTCTCACAGGAACTGGGGTC
Source organism: Meles meles (assembly GCF_922984935.1). NCBI lineage: Eukaryota > Metazoa > Chordata > Mammalia > Carnivora > Mustelidae > Meles > Meles meles. The sequence continues at coordinate 80,469,385 of NC_060079.1, forward strand.
CAGAGGAGCCCTGGAAGAAGAAACAGCCAGTGACTGAGGTGTGGGAAAATAAGTGAGAATCTGACGGTGAGCATCTGTGGGTCTTGTTAAAGAACTTACACATTCTCTTAGAGGCAGTGGCGAGCCTCTGTTTTAAGAATTTTAAGCCAGGAAGTCACGTAAGTCAACTTGTCATTTTAGAAAAATCACCCTAACTTTGATAGGAAAAAAATAATAATAATAAAAAGATTAAGGGAATTGGGTAGACAGGTTAGTCCATTGCTTGAGTCCTCTCCAGGACACATGGTGGCAATCTCAAGTACCATGTTGGTAGAGAGTTCTGGCCTTCAGCCAAGGGTCAGGGACGGTTTTAACTGAGGTTTGCTCCAGGCTGATCAACAGAGTCAGCTAGAGGGATCTGGGAATGTGGCCAGCCACCATCCAGGCCCCTGGCATTATTTATTAGTGACTTAAGTACTGATGAGTTCACTTGTGAGGAGATCACCTGCCCATTTGGTCCACTCTTCACCATCCCAAATTTGGAATACAGCACGCCATTTTACAATGGAAGAGATCACAGGGCAGCCTACAAATTCATCCAGCAGCCTTTCCCCGTAGGAACCCTGAATTATTCATCTTTGCCTCTTATAACATCCCTAATGGGCTTATCCCAAACGCATCTCCCACAATAAAGTTTTCTTAATCATTCTAATCAGACACGATCTCTAACTCCTCTACATCCCACTGAACTTTGCATTTTAGAATGACCTTTATTGTTTTCCAGATAATATAGTTTAAGCTTTGAGCTATAGTTGATATACGAGAGGTTACACATATTTAACGTACAAATCTTGAGTCTGGACATACGCATCACCACAACCAAGATACTAAACATATTGGGCTTCCAGAGATTTCCTTATGTTTGTGGGTTTATTGTTTATGTTCTGTGGTAAAAGCACTTAACTTGAGATCTGTCCTCTTATCATATTTCAAAGCGTACAATACCATGTTGTTAACTATTATGTGTGTTTTCTTAAACCCAGAGACTTTTTTTGACCTAGCATCAGCACTTACCAATACTTAGTCAGCTGATTAACTTAGAGATATAAGGGGGGAGAGGGGAGCCTATGCGGGGCGGGGAGGGGGGAGCATCCAAACTCACTTTTAAAAACAGCCTAGATGCCCATGAATGGATAACCTAAAATTTTTATCAATTTTTAAAATGTCACTGACTTTACAGTGTTTTTAACACGTTACATGCACAGTTGAATACCAGAAAGTGAAAACAAACACGAAACAGCCTAGATCATTGCACAGAGATGAAAATCGTGCTGTAGGTAGGTTAGCTCAAGAGAGGACCAAAGGTTGTAGAATAGCACATTGTCACACGTGGACGAAAAACACTTAATTCCTAGTTCTGTCACTGGCATTCTGAAGCAGCAGAATAAAGCAAATTGTACTCCAGGAGAAAATGGAGGTAGAAAGGCAACAGGTTCTTGCAAATAACCCACAGGAGGCAAAGAAGAAAGGGGATCGAAGGAAGCAAAAACATCGTAACAGTTATGGGTGTAATACTCACCATATGTCCCATATGTTTTCAGATTGCAACAGAGCAGCTCTTCCCCACAGCCCACTGCAAGGGGACCTGACAAGTCCAGCCCACCGAAATCAAAGACTGAAATCCACTATAAATCCTGCCATGCTAGATGGAACGAATATCTGTCAGATTTTTTTACTTAAACTTCTCTTCCTTTAAGAAAGCAGCATCTGGCTCTAAACGGCACATATAATTGAAAAATCCTTTAATAGCAGCATTAATTTTCATCATTTTGCATTCCGGCAGTCTGTGACAAGAAAACGCACTCTGCATGTGTAAGGCGGCCAGACTACAGAGCTGAGGGGGAGGGACAGTGGGGGGGGGGGGGTACATGGTGTGCACCACCCGAGGTGGGGGGGGGGAAGTGGGGGGAGACGGAGGGGAGAGCTCGGGGCTACCATGTGCCCGCAGCCCTGCGCCAAGAGCAGATCCGTGCTGGGGGCAGGTTCGGATTAAGGCGGGAGAGCTCGCTGGTTTCCCATTGCAGAGGTTGTTCCAGCAGGTCACTTGCACCTGAAGATTATCAAAAATAAACTGGGACCTTCGGAAGCTGAACTCAGCAGCAGTGACAAAGGCCACGAATCCTCGTCCTTGGACAGAACGGAGACAGGGTTCCAACTGCGGCTCTTACCGATCTTCTTTTGGGGCTTCTCATTTAACCGGAGCCTAGTGCCTCGCTTTCTAAATGGCTGGTTTCTTTCCACGGAAAAGGTAAAAATGGAACCCATCAGAATCCATGAGTCCCTCGTGCACACCCCTCTCTCCCATCCTGGGTCCGATAGACGTGGGACATTAGGGGAGGCTGTGGATCCACTGACACATTCGCCGGTAAAACGAGGTGAGTACCGCAGTGAAACACCTGTGACCAGGCAGAGTGGAGACAAACTCTCAGCCTGGGCAGCCTGGGCTCAGAGGCAGGAAAGGAAAGCAATTTGAAGAAAGGGCCCCTTCCAGAGAGACTGGGTAAGCATAGAAAAAAGAGGCAGGGGTTGAGGGGAGTAAAAAACCCAGTTTTTGTTTGGCCTTCCCAATACCAGGGGAACTTGCAGATAAAAGACCAGACTTTCCCCCTGGAAGGCTAAGGAGCAGCACTTTTGTTTGTGAACAGCACACACCCTGGGGTGGGGATTCCTTTGCTGTTGCCCTGACCAACGCCTGCCACACTCCTTCAGGAGTCCTGCCCTCCCCGGCCCTCCTCCTGCTGGCTTAAAATGGCCTAGATTTTTCCTTCTTCATTTAGGGAGAGCGAGAACTTTGTGTTTTAGGGTTTCAAAGCAGATGATCTCATTTTGAAGTCCATGTCCCTCAGTGGCCGAGCAAATCTACATGAAGGAACACAGAAAATATTTTATTTGTGTATTCAGGGCTTTTCAGCGGTTCCTTGTTGTTTAATTTAAAGCTGTATTTGGGGCATTAGCAACGCATAAAAATAACTGCTTAACAAACACTGTAAAACGGAAACGAGGAGGTGGCCCCCAGGGTGGGGAGGGGGAAAGAGAATTCTCTTGGCCTTAAATATTTTCCTAGTCATATTTCACAGAAGTGCTCCAATAAAGAGAAAGTAAGTCATTTTAGAAGTAGTCTGTGGTCTGACCCTTCTTCAGATTTAATTTGACTACTAATGTTGTGTGACCAGTCATTGCACTTCTCAAAATCTCATTAGCTGACTGAAATCAGCCAAGTGGACCATGCTTGGATTTCTGCTCAACCTCAGAAGCATCTTAAAGGTCCCTACATGACCAGGTCATGACACTGTAACAGAGGCCACCATAGCCAAACGACGCCCTCCTCCCCACAACCTATCATGGCCACTTTATGCCTCCATTCTAGAACAGCAGCCCTGTGTGACAGGGACTTTCTCCCAAAGTTTTCACGATGACCGGAGGCGTCCCTGGCGCCTAAGAAGAGCTCAACTAATGTGAAGAAGAGCAATTGAGTTATTTGTACGTCAGAGGAATCCAAGTCCTAAGATAAACATAATACAGAATCCCAGAAGATTTGAAGAGAAAAACATCTGTGTTGGTTTTAACAGGATATTAACTTTGTTTCTCTCCCTGTGTATCAGATCCTTTTCTTCCCACCATCAAGTTGGTCGTGTGGGTCAAACATATTTTTTAAGGGCTGCACAAGGTTGTACTCTAGCAAAAACCGAGCATTTTTTTTTTCCCCAAAGGTACTGAACACCCAATGCAGCAAAATATCCTTGCAACAATGCAAGAAAAAGTTTCTCGAGATTAGATATTCCAGGCTGGCTAGCAGCCAGTAGGAGAGTTCTCTGGATCCAAAATTCTGGTCAGAAGCCCAGGGACAAATCACTGCGGAAGATTCTAGGCAGACACCGTGGGTGGCCTAAGGAAGGTGCCCACACACAAAGTAGGATATGGAGGCCCAGAGTCAGCTGGGTCTGTCCGGGACACAATGACCTTCAGAATAGGTGGAAAAATCTGACACAAACATGGTCTTACACTTCTAACACTTTGACTCTCAAGCTCTCCTTGACACAGGTGTAGAAAGGTTGGGGGGAGGGTTGAAGGCAGAGAAATCACACACTGAGATCACGGCCATGCAACAGGTCCTAAGATTTGTAGAAAATATTCTATCTCTTTCTTGCATAAATTGAGTTTGTGAAAAGGGAGTCATGCCAAGTATTAGTATTTTAAACCAAGCACAAGCGTCCTTGATGGTAACTTATAAAAGGAAACTCCTACTTCAAAGAAACCTGATCCTTTTGGCTGAGGCCTCTACCCCATTCAACCGTAAGACTGAGGAGGGCAGAAATTGTTTGCCCATGACGTATCCCCAGAGATGCTTCATTTAGACAAGGAACCAAATAGTTGCTGAACGTATAAACGTATTTATAATCTCTTCTTCCACTTGGGATAATTCAGTAGAAAATCCAAATACTCTTAAAAGGATTCAAAATAGATTTAACAGCAGGTACTGTACCAGTATATTTTTTAAATTCAATTAATAAGCATATAATGTATTATTTGTTTCATTGTGATTCATCAGTCTTATAGAATACGCCGTGCTCATTTTAACACATGCCCTCCCCAATGTTCACCATCATCTCCTTTAAAATACAGGATTTCTTTTAGGCAGGTTAGATACTCAGGTATCACAGGTCTAGACACTCAGCAAGTGTCCAGACAGACACAGTGTTTTATCCCCTTGAGCTGCATAACAGGATACCACAGACTCACAGGCAAGGGTCTTACAGAACAGGAATATACTTTCTCGCAGTTCAGGAGGCTGGAAGTCTGAGATTTGTGTTTGGGGAGAATGTTCTTCCTGGCTTATAGACAGTCACCTTTTCCCTGCACTCTCACATGACTTTTCCCCTAGGCTCACCTAAGGTCCATCATCCCATCCTGACGTCATTTAATCCTGATTACCTGGTGAAAGTCTCATTTCCAAATATTCCTTTGGAAGTTAGGGTTTCAACATAAGATTTTGGGGGGTTGGGGACACAGAGAAAGGCACCTTCAGTTCACAACAGAAGTAGATAAAAACCCACTCACTTATTCTGTTGCCAGCAGACCCAGATCCTTCACCCAAACAAAAGCTCCATGCCTTTTGTACATTGATTTCTTGATTCTTTCCAGCCATTCTCTATCCAAATGTCTCTACAGAAGTGCAGAGGAGAAGGGCTTTTTACTTTCCAACCAAGAAGATGGTCGGAGAATCTTTCTGTCCACCACATGTGAGCAGGGGACCAGGCAGAGGAGTTTGATGCCTATCAGCACAGGCATTACTTTCTTCTTACAACAAACCACAATACAGGTTAGAGTGGAGAAATAGACGTACCTTGAGCAAGAAGCGGAGGGAAAGGTAAGACATGGCTACAGGCAAAAAGAACGTGAAAAGTAACAGAAAGCCAAGTTTAAAATGGCAGAATGGCTGATCACTGCTCTGGTTGGGGGTTGCCAGGCTGTAACCAAAAAGCAAGGGCATCAACTTCAAACACCAGTATGGCCCCACCATGCCCACCAGGCCAGGTGTGCGTCATCACCACAACTCACGGCCTCCAACAAAACCACCAAGAAGCGTGCATCCTATCCGTGGTAGAGATCTGCTTCCTGCGTTTCACCACAATACTTTCTTGGTCTTTCCATCAGCCCACGGGTTGACTTTGCCTGTCTTCAGCCTTACGGCCATTTTAAACTTGCTTTTCTTAGTCTGATGCAATCAGACCACAGGAGGAGGAAAGGCAGAGGTGCTTTCAAAATAGGTCTTCCCCCACGGCACCCCCCCCCCACATGTACACAATCCAAGTTCCTCCTCACTCTCCAATTACTATAACAGTTTGCACATCAATGGCCTTCTTAGCGTCTGCACATCAATGGCCCCTAGTGTTTGCTCATCCATTCTATAGACCACCTCAGGGGTAGTCTAATTAACAACCCTGGATCTGTCTGTCCCTCTACCCTGCAAAGAGTTTTAATGGCATGGACTACTGTAAGAAATACTTTACATTCTTCGGATTTCCCAATACCTGCTTCCATTCAGCCAACAAATGATAACTGAATGGTTACTAGGTTCCAGATACACATTTGGGCACTAGAGATTCAGTAAGGAAAAGGGACAACGTTCCTTTCCATTTTGGGGAATTTTAAATACTTTAGCTACATCATCACCAAGACGGAATCTGACACCAAACCCAGGACCACTTCTGAGCTTTCAATCATGTTTATCTCTTGCCTCCTGTTTAATACTTTCAAATTCATTAATGTCCTGGGAGCACCAGGACATTCTGGACATTATAGCAGGACCTAAGGAAGCATGAGACATTGTATCTGGGTCCCCGCCCCCACACGCCCACCCCCAGAGTGAGCAACCACGCCCAAGGGCTCCACAACAGGGCCAGTCTTCCAGCATCAAAACAAATGTGATTCCTCTAGCTTGTGCTTCCCATCCCTTTTTCTTACTACTGGGCCTACTGCTCATTTTAGCAAAACTATGTCATCTCTCCACTAGGGTAGAAACCTTTTCCCACAACAGCACAGACACTACTGGACTTATTTCTAGCTCTTTCTAACATCTAAACCAGCGTCTGGCATATAGCATGTACTCAAAAGAGATTTGTGGAATAGAGGAAGGAATGAATGCATCCCTATCCTCATATGGCGCCACTGCAAATATGTTTAATTATGGGGGAAAAAACCCAGAAAATACAATCATTTAATTAGGTAGGAGAAAGCATACTAAAACTAGATATTAATAATACTAGATATAATGCAAGACACAAAATTTACCCTGTTTCTGTTCTCAGGAACTTTGGGGTTTTGATAGTATCTGTAAGCCATAATAATAGCTAATATTTATGGCATGCTTACTAAATAACAGCTGTGGTTTTCAACATTTTCCCTGTAGGATCTAATCCTTAGGACTTCTCCATGTAGGTATTGTACCCATTTTACAGAGCAGAATGCTAAAGGCACAGAGAAACGTACTGAATCCAAGATCAGTTACTAAGGGAGGAGACTGTATTGAAACTACTTCCAGTATAATGCCAGATAACCACTGCCATAACCACTGGTTCTTCCTTCAGTCCAAAAATCACGTCTCAAACATTTATGACATGTTAGCACTTGATCGGCTGAATGAATCAGACTGCCTGCCTTAAAGGATGGCTCTTCCTAGTGGGGTAACTTAGTTCAATGAAAAGTCAGCTAATAAAAATCATGAATGTGGAGGTCTGGAGCCCAAGCTATAATATAAGACCTCTCTTACCTGAGAGGTCAGAAGCTCTGGAAGAAAAGCCACAGTTAGGCTTCATTTTAGCTGGGGGGCGGGGGGGTCAGGCGTCGGGGGGTAAGGGAGGAGGAGTATGAAACACCATGCAAGTGACAGAAAGAGAGGGAGAAAGAGACTGCCAGACCACACAGATAGCATTTGTGAAGGCCAACAGCCCCAGGAACATGGGCATTTTAGAAATTTTGGAATATTACCACTAGTTTGGTAGTGCTTGAGCAGGGACACTCATGTGAAGGGATTAAACTATACCTAAAGGCAATGGTTACACATGGATGTGGCAGAAAAGGATGGGAATTTTTCTGGATGTATTTTAAACAGGAGAGGGAGGTTGCCACAGATGCCTTTTCGAAAGGACAATGGTGGGTAGAACGAAACCCCAGGATCAGTGACCACCAGGGACACCCTGGTGAACAGGACACAGCGGTCATAGGATCGGGAATAAGCACCATGAATACAGGTCAGGAGGGTGAATCCTTGGACCCACTGACTGAACTGTCTGGCTGAAAAGGAAGGCATGAGGAGTACAAGGTTTCTGGCTTGATTCTGAGCATCTGAATGAGTGTTCCTCCCACTGAATTGGAAAATACTTTCTTGGGCTGGCTAAAGGAATTCAATGTCGAATTTGAAGTGTTATCATTGAGGTGCTGATGATCTTTTGCTAGTTCTAGAGACCCCGTCTGGGAGTTCACAGGCGGCTTCTGAAATCAAGATCCAGATTTAAAGGTCAGTGACACACAGGTGCTCACTTAGGGGTCCCAGCACAGGTCCCTGTGCAGAGAATACAAACAATTTTAAGCCCCGACAGAGCCTCAAGCTAAGCTCAGGACACTTCTGAGAGCGGGGTCCCATGTGGTGGAACAAATAGCGTCCTCACAAAGCCAGCTCCGGCGGGAAGGAAGGTGGAGACAAAAATGGAGATGTAGGGAACGTTAAGGGAGTGGGGCACAGTACAGTGTGTGAGGGGGAAGGATGGACTCGAGCAGTCGGTCAGTAGGTGTAAGTCACGCATTGGCAGAAATTTTTAGTGTCTTACATGAGCATTTTCCCCCTTGAGATTTAGTCAAAAGCTACATTATGAAGTTTATTGAATTCCAAGTCAGAACAGGTATCAGACCATTATCTGAGTCTCCCAAGAGAGTCCCATAATTTGTGCTATAACAACACCAGTCTATGGAGCAAACTAAACGCCGATGCCTCCCATGCAGTCCTGTCTGCTCGTTACCAGTGAGGACCCAGGCCCGCCGTCTGGCTCGCAAAGGCCCCAGGCAAGGCATTAAGGACTTGGAGGATTTTTCACTGTCCCAGGTTTGGCCCTCAGCTTTACAAGCATCTACTCGGGGGCAGAAGCACATTTTCCAAGCTCATTAGACTAGTATAAAGCAAAATGCCAGTTGAATCATTTCAGAGAAATAAAACTGCCACACACAGTAGGACCAGCACATTCTGTCCCAATGGTGAAACTATAGGAGAAAGCAAGTTGCAATCAGGGGCATCTTCTTTGAGATACCAAGAAGAATTACTACATGGGGACCTGAGAGGGTTGTGTTGAGCTTGTTCTAGGTCATAAGCCAACTCACTCATCAACTGTAAGGATTCACGATTGCAGAAACAGGAGCTCTGGAAGCTGGAAGACCTACTAACGGGAAGCCAGACTATGATCTGAACGTAGTTTTGGGAGCAGACTCACAACCGAGGGGTTAAGAGAATGGAGTATTTTAACAGCATCTAGCAAAGATGCACAGAGATGCTCACGCACAGAAGAGACAGTTTCCGCCACTGGGACCACAACACTGGAGGCCACGTGGCTAAGGAGCTCCTTTCTATCAACATCACGCTGGCAACATTTCCCAGTGGTGACTCGGCCAGTATCTCACTCGTCTCTAGAGGGATCCTATCCATACATGCCTGCAAGACTCCTGGAGGTCATCACAGACTTTTGTAGTCTATCGATCATGGTTGTCTAACAAACCCTTTCCTCTAGGCATGGAAACCAGTTTAACCTGGTTTAGAGTGATACAGGCCCAGAGGCCCCCTAAGTCCTTTAGACGGTCGTCTTGCACATCTTCATTTGAATGCTCAACTGTAAAACCCCATCATTTAAATTTATTTCTTTCTTTCTAAGGGAAGGTAGTGGTATCCTTACAAGATCCCTTAATTTCTCAAGACTTAAGGAATTGAGTGTAAGAACGGAAGCTCAGTCTCCAGGGCTGAATCCTATGTTCTCCCCTCCCAAGTCCCACATTTGCTCTAACTAGGCTTGCTCTAGAGCCTTTGCTCCATCGGCTCTTCCAACTCTCAGTTTCTGGCTCTGGAGGGTTCTCTGAGCAGGGGCAGGGAGTAGGATTATGGGAAAGGAAATTAAAGGGACATTCTATTTCCCTAAGAACTTACCATTTTTAGATCTCTATCCTTAAATTCTGGTTTAGATTTGAATCCAGCTGCTGACATTTTCGAATCTTAACTCTTATTTTTAAGTTAAAGTAGAGAGCGTTCAAAGAGTGAGGAGTAGCTTGCCCAGCAGTCTCCCTTTCTGGCTCACCCCGGTGATTTCTGCAGTAAGATCTCTGTACCAACAGCAGCATCACCCAGGACTTTGTTAGAAATGCAATCTCCTGCCTTCTCCAGCACACTGAATCAGAAACTCCGGGACATGACCCCATGCCTGCTTTAACAAGCCAAGGAGTCCTCCATGGCATTTTGGGGCACACTAGCATTTGAAAAATCAGTGCTCTGGCCTTCGCATAGTTTACTAACCATGAAGATTTTTGTAAGAATAAAATGAGGACAGTTAAAGGAAATGGGCTCCTACATGAAGTTGTTATCTTTAAATACATTAGGTCAAAGCTGGTTAAGAATTTAACCAAGATAATCTGCTTATTTTCACTTAGCTAAAGAATCCCTGACCCACATTATCTTGGGCAAAATTACTATGGAGAAAAGCCCACTGACATTATTCCGAAAGGCTCAGAACCTTTTGATAGATGAAGTAGGTCAGTGGGTTTAAAAGAAACCTGATTAGACTGATCAAAAGAGATTATCCAATGTCCTCCCAGGCTACTTTTTGACATTCCTGCTCCCGAACCACTAAGTAAATACGTTGATCTCCATAATTTTACATAAAAGTCAAGCTCCAAGCAAATGCTACAAGGTTTCCTTTTTCAGTGACAATTGCACACGTCATAGATAAAGGTCCTCCAAAAATTTTTTTAAAAAATGTGCATGACATAAAAAGGAGTAATTTAATATCATGTTAACTCATTCTGTATGATACAAGGTAATGCAGCATCATGGCAAAGACACGGTGTAAAGTACTCCCATATGATTTCAGAACCATTAATAGGCGAATTCCATATTTTATAACATCAACAAACCAGATGAACCTCATCCACTTAAAGTAGAGAACAGTGAAAAGAACAAATGTCTTGTGAAGAGTGGAAATGAGAGCAATGTGTGTGAGGTTAAACAGTGGAAATCAGTTGCGGATGCTATGCATGAAATAATTATTTCTGCAGTGCCATTTCTGCGTTTAGTTTATAAGCGTGTCAGGGTGTGCAATCCAGGCATATTTCAAAAAAAGGAATACCAATCTACATGATGTCTGGAGAAAGTTGCCATATACAAAGCCCCATAAAAGACTCATTAAAGTGGAAACTTTGAAAAAGCTTCTCTGACTAGAGCCTACATAGAGAGGAGGTGCCCATAATTCATTTAGGCCCCATGAGATTTTCAGTTGTTGTTTTTTTTGTTTTGTTTTGTTTTTTACCAACTATTTGATAACCTAAATAGATGGAGATAGGAATTTAAAAACAAAAGAAAACTAATGTGAAATTTTAAATTGCTACTAAAACAGTAAATGTACCCTGGTTTACCTAGGTTGGTCTCACATGTTCTGGATACTTATCATCTAGAGAGAGGATGGATCAGGTCTTAGGTATTATGAGACTACCCCTGTACCACGCTCACTCACATACACATACAAGTTTCTGAAACAATAGTCAATGATATGGAGAATTCTTGGGTCCTTAATCATACAGCAAAAGCGTAAGAACCTCAAGATTGCAAAGAGTCTGGGAATTTGTTTGGTGGCATTACAAATTAAGGACCTGTGGCTTAGGCAGGTAAAGGGACTTATTCAAGGTCACAGAGCCAGGGATGGTCAGGACTTGACACCCAATCTAGTGAATTTACAGATAAGCCCATGCTGTCTCCTTTGGAGTGGTCACCTAAAGCTATTAGAAAAATTGGGGGTGGGGGCACCTGGGTGGCTCAGTTGGTTAAAGCCTCTGCTTTCGGCTCAGGTCATGGTCCCAGGGTCCTGGGATGGAGCCCCGCATCGGGCTCTCTGCTCAGCAAGGAGCCTGCTTCCCTCTCTCACTGTCTGCGTCTCTGCCTACTTGTGATCTCTGTCTGTCAAATAAATAAAATAAAAAAAGAAAAAAGAAAAAAGAAAAATTGGGGGTGGGTTCCCTGCAGGCTAGGTGCTTGGGGAGCCCCATGCAGGTCACTCCAGACCAGCACCAGGCATTCAGCTGGGACCAGGGCTGAGCCAGCAGTTCAAACTAGTTTCTCCCACCAGAAGTCCTGCACCCCAGACCCCTGTCTGCACAGGTGGGAGGACCAAACCGTCCCCAGTGAGGCTCTACAACACTGGGAGCACGCCTCCAGCACCCATGTGCAGGGTCTCAGGTTGGCCATGCTAGGTCCAGGACGCTGGCCTAAAATGCAGCAGGGATGCCCCCACCCCCGTCTGCTCCTCCAGTGCCCCTCCCTGAGTGTTGAGGACCACCCACCCTCCCCAGGAACCCTGGCAAGTGGGCTGCATGCACATCCACACTTGGGGCTTCATGACCACATCATTCCCGTGATGCTGCCATTACTTAAAAGCATTTCCGTATTTGAATTCCCCTTTTGAATCATTTCCGAAGCCTTTCTTTGGAATACTATCAGTAATGGGCCATCTTCACACTTTCCGTTTTATTTCTGGTTGCGGGGAAAGGAAGACAATGGCCATTCAGAGCCAAGTTTTGTGAATAAAGGGGAGTAATCGAGGTGTGTAGTGCTACTTGGTTGAACTAAGTGCTGTGATCTACATAGATGGATTATGTTTGGTTCATAAATGGGCTCTGAAAGCTATTCCAAGACAAGATCTGAGTAAGAGTCATCAAATTCTAAATCTTCTAAAGAAGGAAGGGTATTTGAAGGACAGTCCTCATCTGCATGGATAACTTTTGATACTGTTTAAGACTTGATAGAGTCTAGGAGTGCCTGGGTGGCTCAGTCAGTTAAGCATCTAAACTTCAGCCCAAGTCATGATCTCAAGAGTCCTAGGATCCAGCCCCAAGTGGGGCTCTGCACTCAGTGGGGAGTCTGCTTTTTCCCTTTTCTTCTTCCCCTTCCCATCATCGTGCTTGCTCTCAAAAATTTCCAGAAAAGCAAACAAACATTAAGACAAAACAAAACTACCACAACGTAATAGATTCCATGCACGTTGCAAAGATATGACCCCCTAATTAATGATTTTTTACCTGTGAAAACCTCCATACACCCATCTGCCTAACAGAAAATGTTGACACCTTGAAACATTAAAATAGGACTCAACACTGAATCCTATAAAGTCTCTATGCAAAAAGATACCTTGGAAATACTGCTTTTACCAAGTCCTAGAAAACCAAGGTTTAGGACAAGTGTGAGTAACGCTTTCTGAATCGGAGCTTCCATAGGTCCAAGTGCAGACATGTGACAGCCCAGTCAACATTTAAGAATTTTCCATTGCTTATTTAAGCTACATGTCGCGGACAGGTTGGTAGCACAAGCTGGTCAACCTGTTGCCTCCCAATCACTAACAAAACACCCCAAACTGCTGTTCCAGCCATTTCCCTTCATCCCTAAGTCTAAGCCCTAGAGAAGAGCTGGGGTGGCTGATCCTTACCCAACTCTTCCCAAGATCCGCATTGCATTTTCCTTCTGTGGTTTTCCAGGAGTCCAAACCCTGAGAAGCGGTTGAGGAGGGAATCCAAGGATACAAACATCAATTACAAAAGAATTAAAAATATTAAAGGTCCCCTGAATCAGAAACGGTACTGATAGAAGTGGCTAAGTGTTAGAACCTCTGTCTTTGTACCCTCTAAAGGGACAAAGGAAATTTATGGTCAGAAAAAGCAACTCTCATTCTCCCAGAACACTCCCAGAACTACCACTCCCAGAACAGTAATATAGATTCTAGAACCTGATCTGTCTTTACTTTTCTGTGCACAGGCTTTAAAGAAGAGTTTACACTCAAATACACTCTTTAAAGAAATAAACTTTTGACCAAATGAACCTTAAAGCAAAGGATTTCACTTTGTTGGTTAGTTTTCTGCATATAAAAAGGGCTATTTTTCCATAAGCTGCTAATTCCATGCAGGATTAATCTTTAAGATTCAGTCATGCTTCATTGTAGTATTGAGGAGTGGGTTTTCTCCATCTTTATTTCTAGTTGGTCATCCTTCAAGTATATAATAACCATTTTCAAAGATATTTCTGATTTAAGCCCATACAGAAAGACAGAATTACTTAAGAAAACCACAAAATTTACATTTTTAAAGATTCTTCCAAGGGTGCCTGAAATCACAATATATCTCCAGTTAGAACAAAATGTCTCAAAGATTGTAAAACTAAATAGGCAAACCTGAACAACTTGCCTCGATTTAACTTCAGTAGAATTTGGCAGTTCATGTTTCTCTAAGAAGTGGAGTGTAGTTGTCATGCTAAAGGTCTGATGGTCATCCCCGCCATTTTTTATTTTAATGACATCAATTCTACATGAAGTGATTAATGTAGATTAAAAAAAAAAAAAAACTTTGACAGTCTCATTTTTGTGTGTGCTTTCAAGAAAAGGGACTTTAGTGGAAGGAAAAGAACCAAGAGAATATTAAGAATGGAAGAAACACAGAAGACAGAGTGAATGAGGAAAGCTCAGATTAGTCTGTAGGATGGACCTAAAGGAAGAGAGTCACAGGAGTGTAGGTTCTCACCCCGATTTGACAAAGGGCCACCAAACACCCTACTGAGAGTTTTCCTTAGAGTCAGACTTGAATCAGGGATCTAAGTTTCTAGGACTGTGTTAGCCTGAATGATTTTCAGATTTGACTGGTACCCTGAGGAAGCAGGACCTTGAGGGGATGGTCCATAGGACTGGTGGCTTCTTCTTCTTTTTTTTTTTTAATTTTATTTATTTGACAGACAGAGATCACAAGTAGGCAGAGAGGCAGACAGAGAGAAAGGAAGGGAAGCAGGCAGGACCCTGGGATCATGACCTGAGCCAAAGGCAGAGGCTTTAACCCACTGAGCCACCCAGGCGCCCCGGACTGGTGCCTTCTTAAGGGGGAGGAGAAACTGCAAACCTTTGGAGTTTCTGTCCAGAAGGGAAAGGGAAAGCACTTAAGTGAGGAGGGACAGTTGCTCAGATGGTTAAATGCAAGTTTCCTGTGTTGGTCTGCCGTCCTAGGGCCAACCGAAGACACGTCAGGATTCAGCACAGGGGCTGAGCCTGAAAAAAGATCTACAGAAAGTAAGACTCTTACTCAGATGCCTATTCCAGTATCCTGGCTTTTTCCAACGCTGCTTCTATTTGCTGTTTGCCTATCCCTTCGTTTTCTTCCTCCCCTGAACATACTCATGACGAACCTACCACAGGGAATTGGCTCCATCATATCAGCATTCCAAGAAAGGAAGTATGAAGAAACTCATTCTGGGAAATTGTGGAATGCTCCTTTTTAAATTCTCCAGGGCTGGTCCAAACATTTTAGCTGAAAGGTTTCTCTGGAAGAAGCCAGTGTTACCATGCCAGCAGCATGTTCCCTTACCCAGCACCTTAAGTGGAGTACCAATTCTAGACACAGCCATGGGAGCCACCATGGCCCCACCTGTCCATAGTTCGAATAAGAAGAATGAATGGGGGCAGAATTGAAAACCAGCAGGAAAGAAGAAGCACAGAAAAGGTCAGGCTGAGCGGATGTTCTGTGGGAGCAACGTACACCTGCTCAGAGATAAGGAGAGTGGACATCACCCAACAAGGATCCAAAGGGTTTGCTGTATCTCTCCCCTCAATTCTAAGTGCCCAAGCCATGTGGAGAACACAGATCCAAAGTACTTCCATTTCCCTGCCTGCCACAGAATTTCAAAAATAGAATTCTGTGCAATTGAATCCAAGTTAGCAGCAATCACTTCATCTTGGGACTAAAGTCTTCAACAGTCCTTCAGAGAGAACTCCCTCTCCTATCTCAGATTCAGGAAAAAGCAGCGATGTTTTTGGCTCTAGGAAAAATGGGAAGGATGAAGGGGTTTCAGCTTTTCAGCTTTTCTTCTGTGTTTCGAGGAATGGTTCCTGGGACAAGACATTTGAAAGACCAAGATAGATTATCCCAACCTCTTCAGGATGGGATACCTACTATATGCACAAATACTCCTGTTCAGTGCTGCAAGTGCTCCGACAAACAAAATATTCACAATGTCCCCGTGAGACAATTCAAAGAGAATACATGTTTTCAGCAACTTTTTTTTTTTAATCGGATCTCTTATTTGGACCTCTATAGCCCATCTTCCCCGCAAGTCTTTAAACCCTATCCAAGCCACATAAAAGAGTAGATTCCATCAGACTTTACTTATTTCCTTCAACACCTTCCCTAAATTACAATCAGAAACTAAAGAATCCCAGAGAAGAATAAATGAAACAAGATGGGATTGGGAGGGAGATAAACCATAAGTGACTCTTAATTTCACAAAACAAACTGAGGGTTGCTGGGGGGGGGGGGGTTGGGAGGGGGGAGGGGGGTTATGGACACTGGGGAGGGTATGTGCTATGGAGAGTGCTGTGAAGTGTGTAAACCTGGCGATTCACAGACCTGTACCCCTGGGGATAAAAATACATTATATGTTTATAAAAAATAAGAAATAAATAAAAAATTTAAAAAAAAAAAGAATCCCAGATTTCTCTTCTGTAGCCTAGGCAAAATTCCAGTTTTGACTCATATATACAGGATGCTGAGGCATCATGAGTCTTCAGATCATTTTCTGACCTAACTTCCTTGAAAATTTATTCAGAGGTAAAAGAATCGGACTGTCCATTTCACCCTATAGGAAATACCTTTCAGAAATCTAGAGAAGAGGCTCTTCTGCAGTTTGTGGTGAGGAACACTCCTTAACGGGATCATTCAAATGTTTTCCGCTAGACTAATGGCTTCATAAATTGAATTCTTTATTCATTTGTCCTTTGAATAAATGTTCTCACTTGTTAGAGCCTCGGAATAGTTTCAAACCATCTTATAAAACATCAGCAGTATCAGGATATACAAGACTGACTGCAAAAATTTGGTAGAAACAATTTCGATGACCTCTTTTTTCGGAGGACGAGGCTAGAAAAAGATGAATTTTAACAGAGAATGAAACTGGGGAGCACATGGGAAGCTTTAGGAAGAAAGTAGGACAAACAAGTGTACAGACCTGAAGACAGAATCAGGTGGTTTGTGTCATGAAAACAAGATATTGAATGTGTTTATTCGCTCCCTTCCTCGGCCCCACACTTGCTCAGAAGAACATGTTGGCCCATTCCCTGACCCCAACCATGAATATAGAATCTGTAGGACCTCAGGAAAATACTCTTATGGTCTGAATAAGCCTACAATGGACAGGCTCCTAGCTTTAAGTCTCTTGCTTTTGCCTTGTTCTCGGTGGTGGGGCAGGGGGGAAGCATATAATAGCTATCAACTTTTGAAGGAAACAGGAGATTTGAGACGACATGGGCATTTGCATCTCAATTTCTACATCTCAGGACTTGGATCCTGTTAAATAATGCCTCCCACTGTAGTCCCCCAGCCTGGTGCAAAGTCAAGCTCCAAATGGCTGAATGCAGATCTGAAGGCTTGGAGCAAATAATGAACTGCCTGCTTTTCATTATGCTTCAGTCTCAAGACGGGGATACATCTGGTTTTCTGATTATACTTTCCCGTAGTAAAGAAAATTCTAGCCTAGCAGGTCAAACCAGCTGATGACTAGCCAGCTCCAATTACTGACCTGACCTGCTTCTAACCTCAAAGGGGAAAAAAGAAAACCCTTTTTACTCATTCTTAGAAACCAAAATATGGGTGTAGAAGGTTGTTGGGTTTTTTCCTTGATTAATTAAAGTTGCTTATTCAAATTGTGCTTTAGTACAGAGTCTTTAATTATAAACAAAATAATGCCTGACTTCCTCTATAAACCTCCACTCAAAGGCAAAGAGAAAGAAAGACCAGACTCTTTTATTCTTATAATAAACAACAAAAGCACAGTAATTTCAATTTGGCATTTGGAACTTGATTTGTTCTATTTAATGAATGAAAGATAATAGTATTTCTCAAAAGAGACTGTCTACTAAGATAAGGGTTGTTCTTTTTTAATGGACACTCTAAAAGCCATTTCTAACTTCCAAATAAACTTTACCATGGGTTTACTCTGCTAAACAATGCTTGTGGCTTTCCTTGTATAAAGTGTTAACCTGATCAAACTTCCGTCAACCTCAAAAAAAAAAAAAAAATAGACCCATGGTCCCCAATTTATAGAGGTATTAACGCAGTTTAAATTTCTGTCAAGAATTTTAAAGCAATTAAAAAATATCTCCATGCTAGAGGATGCTTTTCAGACCAATGGCTTACAGGAAAAGGCACACAAGGCCACCATTTCTGTTAGATTATGATTCAAAAGGGCAGTTTCTCAGAGGAATGTAGCTTCCGTGTTAGACTGACGATGAAATTGCTAAGACTTGACTTTTGACCTATTAAAAATGATTTCAAAACCTTTGACCTAATTTTAAAAAGATATTGAATAGAATAGATTATGTTCAAAATACCAAGCCATTTTTAGCCTATCACATAGATAACTTTTGAATTATTCTCCAACTAAGAATGAAGAGTTAGCATTGTTTTCCCCACTATCAACATGCAAAAAAACTCTCTTAAGGGTCTTCCAAAATACTTAGGTTTATTTTCCAGAATCCCTCACTCCAAAGGAAGCACCCAAATGTTCGTTTTGATTTACATTTTAGATCATTCCTACAAAACAGGTAATGTTTGGCCCACTTTAGGGATATACCAATTAAGGAGAAGTTTTAAGTACAGAAAAGCTCTTTGAATCGGTTTTGGAGTCCATTCCTACAGCCTGAATTTACTACCTCCTTTGGAGAATTCAAATCATGCCCAATAAATGCATCCTGACAGTCTTAATGACAGCAGGTCTGAAAGAATACATAGATGCCTGCGTTAGAGGCTTTGAATTAAAATCACACCAGTAAAAATAACAGATATATACATTTTACCAACCTGGACTGCTTCTCCAGTTTCGTATTCCGCATTCTGATGAGTAGATTTCAGTTCAATTTCAAATATCTATTGGTTGCCTATTATGTATCAAACACCTCACGGAAGGGTGTTAATTATGAAAAGTTACTGGGATACAGAACACATCACGTTAATCAGAACCTAGAAACTCAGTGGAAGAATCCTAACAAAGAATGGTGAACGATATAAGCAGTCCAGGAGAGTAACAAAGAATTACACTGTATGGGATCACAGGATTAACAGCTGCACACTGGGCATGTGGTCACGGGAGCCTTGCTCGTGCACTCTCTCTCTCTCTCTCTCCCCCCCACGCTTGCTCTCATTCCAGTTGAAGATGCCTCAGTAGACTGTCCTACCAGACAGCCTTCCCACAGCCAGACACGCACTTACAATTAAGTTTTCAGCTTGCCAAGTGGGAAGTTACTCTCTGGCCTGGGCATTTCATTTCATTTCTAAAACTAGCAAGAGTTTTCAGACAGCACTTTCCATCTTGCTGCCTGCTGCAATTCCGTTTCCCCCTTTGCCCTTCTGTATCCATCCCCCAACCCTAACCATAAAGAACCATACCCACACCTCACTCAGCCACCAGGCTCTGTGAACTATTGTCCCATCCAAGGTCCATCTAATCTAAAAGGAATGTCTCTTTTGTTGTAAGGAAACTGAGTTGTTGAATGTTTTCAATAGAGTCTATATCCTTTCTGTGCCCTTGCTATTATGTCTAGCAGAGGTAGATGGCTCCGTAATCTTAGAAACAATTTTAATCTCTTAAAAATAGCAATATCGACAACTACTTAAAAAAAATAAAATAAAACATTCCTGGCCTTGCATCTCCAGGTAAACATGCCTGCTTCAACTCCAGCCTTAAGCACTGCTATCTCCCCTCTAACATGCTTTCCATCTTCAGCCAAGTCTTCTCAAAGCGCACTGAACCGTCTCCTGTTCCCCACCTCCCCAGGTCCTCCTTATCTTACTATAATTGGACATGTCCCACCACCATTGTTCCTCTGCTGCATGACCAGCCCCCTCTATTGTGCCCAAATCAATGGGCTCTTGCTTCTTTGACACTTTGATACCAAGGAGCATATCATCTCTGAAACTGTCCTCATTGGACCCCCTGTCTAAAAATACCATGGGCAGGGTGGCTTATAAACACACATTTCTCACAGTTCCAGAGCCTGGAAGTCTAGGACAAAGGCATCAACCATTTCTGTTAAGGACCTGCTTCCTGGTTCATGGTTTCCATGTGTCCTCACATGGCAGAGAAGGTTAGAGAGTTTGCTAGGGTTCTCCTTCATTCACAATGGCTTTGCTCAAATGACCTCATCACCTACCAAAGACCCCATCCCCAAGTGTTACATCAGGCATTAAGTTCAACACATGGATTTCACAGGAACATTCAGTCTATAGCACTGATGACACTGATTCCCCCCTGCTTCTGGTCAGTCCTTTGTTTTCTTCATGGACCCACCTAGGGCTCTCTTCCATCTTGAGTCTCCTTGTTCCTAAGTTTCCTGTCACAGATCCCTGTCCTTTTACAGAGACAATGAGCACTCCACGACAACTGTGGTTTCCTTCCCCATGCCTGTTATCCCAATCAGAAGACGCACTGGTAGCAGCACTAAGTCCCAGCTGGAGTTTACCACTTTTCCCAGTATGGAGCTCTTCTTTCTTGTGATGACACCAGAGTATGCTCAACAACTTCAGCCAAAAGCTTCAGGGACATTATGACCCCCACACCACTCTTCTCATGAGTTTGTGACAAATGTCTGCTATTTCTGCCTCCTAAAGACCTTCAAAGATTCTTCACCCACCTCATCTCTGTTACTCTAGACAATTAAGTGGCTCTAATAAGCAGTACCATGCCAAGTTCTACACAGCTGTCAGGACGACCTTAGACTCCATGTAAGCAGGTCACAGCCCTGCTTACTCTTCAGTGGTCCTCTACTGATTTAGATAATCCAGCACCTTCACCATCTCCATGACCCCTTTCCAGCATTCAAAGCTTTGGTCCATGCCACTTTCACATGGATTAGCCATACTAACTACTAACTAACAACTAACAATACAATTCTCCAGTCATCCTAAACTCCTCTTAGCTTCTACCACCTTCCATAGGAAATTTCCTCCACTAGAAAACTTCATCTTTAAACAAATTCCTATTCCACATTCAAGCTTCCACTAAGAGGAGACAGATTAGGAAGTTTTGCACACAACCCCACTTCCTCCCACCATTGTTAAGATCAGATGTAGCCTCCTCAGATCTGTGACAGCACATTATACATGAAAGCTCTGCTTTATCACTTAGTTTTATTTTGTTGTAGCTGTTATGGCCTCCTTCAAAATCCAGGTTTCTTAATCTTGGCACTACAGGCATTTTTGGAATAGATAATCCTATTGTAGGGGCTGTCTTGTGCAATGTAAGAGGTTTCACAGCATCCCCAACCTCTGATTCAATAGAGGTCTACCCCAGTTGTGACAACCAAAAACATCTACAGACATTACTAAATACTCCCTGGGGATCATTTTCCCCAGTTCAGAACCAGTCCTCTGTGAAGGGCTCACCTAGTCATCTCCAGCAGCAAGTACGTAATGTGGAACTGCACATGTTTAATGAAGGGCTACTGAATGATGCACATTGAATTGATGAGGTCCTACACATTATGAATCAGTTACTTAACAAATCTTGAATTGATACTTTAAGGTAACCAAGAATAAGTCATCCTTTATGTACAATATTTTAAGTGCATGAAAGGAAAGGATTATAACCTAGTTGATTTACAAAGAAGGACTCTATCTCTGCTCTAAAGAACACAACTCAAATGACATTACTTTATAAAAGTAGGTTATTTTAGTGGGAAAACAAGCAATTAAAACCAGGATACTTCAGTGTATTAATTCTGTTTTTGTGCAAAGAAAAGTACACCTTACTTGAATGCATCATGTTTCAATGGTTATTTTCCCCTGTATTAAATTAGATCTGGCTAAAATAAGGAACTCCAGAGATAAGGTAATATTTGCAAAGCATTCTCTAAGCTGTATTACAACCAATCATTGGCAGTGACCCTTATGCTTTATAAGATCTGTGCTTGATTAAAACTTACATTTTGAACCTTAAATGAGGCCCACCAATTTTAAATCCCTTTCCTTCCCATCCAAACCACACAACCAATTACATATGCATTTTCCTTCAAAAGCTTCATCTGTCAAAAGGATCCCACTTGCCTTTATCCAAGGATTATGATGAGGCAAAAAAAAAAAAAAAAAAGAGCTTGATTCTCTTCTGAGAGAACTACTAAGTAATTAAAAGTTTCACAAGTGAAGAATCTATCCATTAGTTTAGGATGAAGTTTGGCTTCAAGCAAAGAACCAAATTAAATTAAAACCTAAAAGTCATTGTATGTGTGTATTATTGAATCTTGCCCCTGGTCTTATTCTCTATAATCGAAGACAATATTCTTTTAGGTTCCCTGAAATGAGTTAACCAAGTAAACTAAGCCTACCTACTTCCCAACCCCACCCCCGTCCCCCAGTTTCTCAACAGGTATATTTAGGAAATAGAGCTCTACCTGACCTGGTGGGACAGAATATGAAGATCTGAGATTAGCTGAATACTATTTAGACACCAAAGTATCACTCTAAGGTATTGACCAAGTACCCCTCATGTCAAAGATCTTCAATCATCAAGTTTGAGGCCCATCTTCTTCTAAAGTCTGCATTTCTCTATTTTTAGCATTTGTAAACACATGACCCTATGACCCTAAAAAGTACTTTGTATAATATGTTGTTTTATTCAACTAAGGATTCTTAAAGATTTGAGGATCCCTTAGACTGAGCAATTTTCTACAGTGTGTGTACAACACAAACGTTCATATGCTGGGGACATTATGAAACATGACAGCCTAGAAGCTGGGACACAGATCAAACTAAAGAGAAGAGCTAAAGAAAGCCTGAAACAAAACTAGTTAGTGAAAATAAAATGTTTGGTGGAATGGTTTTTTCATCTGAACTCTATTTCAGGATAGTAACAGATGCATGAAAACCTCAAGGTCAAATGTATACAGCATATCAGGACTCTGCTTAGATGTGGATCCTTGAGAAGCCTTCTCTGATCTTGCTCCCTTCCACATCACACCTGGACAGTATTCTGCCCTTTAGGTTCCCATAATGCCTTCTGCCTCTAGGATACCAACCACTATACCACAGCATTCAGAACGCAGACCTGAATGGTGTCCTCCAAATACAAGCTCAGGTGAGGAGCCCTGTCTCTAAACCCCATCTCCTCCTTTTTCAATTCGAATGGCCATTCTGACAATCCCATCACCACCACCTCTCCTCCCCTACCAGGACCTGTAATCCCCTGGTCTCCCACCTTTTCATTTTGACTTATCTCCATTACTTCCTTACTTTCCTCCTTCATTCCTGAGCTTCCATTCCAGCTCCATCACAGGCACTGCTTAAACGAATCCCGAAAGTCCTGCCCTCCTCCACAATTGTTGGCAAAACCCTGGCCCTGGTTCAATAGCAGGGGATATTCTTTACCAGGATAGCTGAAGCAGGCAGACAAAACACAGGCAAGGTGACTGGTCTTGGTCTTCCTTGACATCTATGAAACTCATGGGGGCCCTTGGTGCTACCCATAATACCCCAGGTTTTGTTGGCTCATCTCTTTTGCTACCTTCTACAAGACTGACCTCTCTCCTCAAGCACGTAAACTTTCATCTTCTCCCTTCTCACAGTGGGTCTATGATTCCTAGGAGAAAAAACATGAGCAGACAGAAAAGGACCTCCACTCACTCTCAACCCATTTTATGCCCCAACTTCTTCTATATCCCATTTTTTGTCTTCCTACCTATACTAATGGAAGAACTTTCTACTCCTACAGAAGGCCAAGGCTCCTACACAGGTACTAGAGCCCATCCTTTCTTACCTACTCAAGGGGGAGGAGTGTCACTCCAGGAATTCCCTTCTCTGTCTTGCATCATCCCCTGGTCACTGAGGCTGTTTCTCATACAGTAGAGGGACACAGAGGATTCCATGCTAAAATAAAGAACTCTAGTATTCCCACAACTTCCTCCAGCTGCTGGATTATTTCTACACTCATTTTTAGGGCAGTCTGTGTTAGTGTTCTTTTACTTGTTTTTTCTCATCTCCCAGATAGCTGGGTGCCAGGACCCCCAGACTCTTGTCTATTAAACCCTTGAGAATGTTAAATGGGCAAATGGACAACTCAAGTTTTATAACAAACTGAACTGATTTCTTTGCCAACCGGAAGTACCTCCTGCTGCACTTTAATGGATCCCTCCTTGATATCAAGTGAGTGGTAAGTATGTCCTAGGAGTTCCTCAGATAAATGGCCATAAAAATATGGCCATTAGAGCAAAGGACCATAGAACTAATTTATTAAATGATGATTCAAGGTAACTGCATATATATGTTCACATTCACATAATATATGTATTATAAATGGATATGAAGCTGCATAGACATATATGTGCATATCAAAGGGGGGACAAGGGACAAATGAAGCAAACAGGGTAAAATGTTAACAGGTGAGTCTAGCTAAAGGGTATAGCTGGTGTTCCTTGAACTAGTCTTACAACTTTTGATCGGCTTGAAGCTACTTTCTAATCAAGTTTTTAAAGTGAAACTATCATTGACTCTTCTGTCCTTTACTCTTCCCACCCAGGTCACCAGAAAATCCTGTTGCCACTACTTTCAGATGATGTCCAAGATCTGGCCCCAGTCACCATCTGTAGCATCAGCACCCTAGCGCAGCCGCATGCTTGCCACGCTCTCTCCTCTACCCTCCCCTCTTGCCCTGGCACCGACAGCCCCTTATAGGACCAGCTGAAGCCTATTTCTGCTCTGCTCACAACCTACCCGTGGCTCCCATGTCCCTCGAGTAAGGGCTGTACCCTCATCAAAGCCTCACCCAGCCCTGCCCTCCCCCCATGCAGCTGCAGGTACTCTGGGATACGCTAAACTTAATTCCTCCTCAGGGCCATTGGATTTGCTTTTCCTTCTGCCTAGAACATTCTTCCCCCAGACATCTATGGGTCTTGCTCTAGCAATTCTTCAGGTCTGTGCCCAAGTGTGGCTTCATCAGCATGGCTTCCTCGGACCAACCTCTTAAAAGATGCCCCTCATCCCCAGGGCTCACCACTCCTTTATCTGATTCTCTATCAGACTTCAGTAAAATTTTCCTTAAAAGGCAAGGGCAGGTATTGTCAATCGTATGGTCTTTGCATAGGATTTTTCAACTCTTATTATAGCATGGAAGCAGTCAGAGACCATAAACAGTTGAGTATAGCTCTGTTCCCATAAAATTTTACTAAGGTGGTTGGCCAGATTTGGCCAATATGCCCTCATTCCAGACCCCTGTTCTAGATGAAGGCTATTGCTAATCATCTGGGCTTCTTCCATCTCCTGTTATTGAACTGCAAGCTCCAAGAGAGAAGGCACAGTCTTTCATTCACTATTGTATCTTCCGTGCCAAGAGCAACTGGCACGGACTGCAATATTCACTGGATAAAAGAAATCCATCCAGTTAATACTGTCTAGTTCTACTACAGGTCTTTACTTTATCCAATGCAGTTCCTTCTGCTCCATCTGCCTCTACAGTATTATTTCCTTGTATTTTGTCTCAAATACCCTCCTTTATAACAGAGATAGGTTTCTCCCATTCTGTAAGCCCAACATGCATCAGAATACTTAACTGAACATGCTCAATAGATCTCTATTGAATGAAGAAATCGATCACAAGATTGAGGTAAGAATAGAGAAGGCTTAGCAGAGGTGGGAGAGGAGCCTATAGGAAAAAAAGTATCCTAGGAGTGTAATTGCCAGCAATTTTCTTTGATTACAGAAAACGGAGAGGGTGTTCTGCTCTATATTTTGCCTATCAAACAATACCTAGAGGGCTTTGTTCTAATGCTGGTGCCCATACTTTAAGATAGGACAACATATGGTCCCTTAAGAGAAATACAGCCAAGATAGTGCAAGGAAACTTGACATTTGAAGGACCATTGAAAAACTGGTGACACTGAAAAATTCAGACTGCTTAGCTTAGGGAAGAGATTGAGTGGTACAGGATAGCCTTCTTCAAATACTGAGATTTGTCAGATTGGAGAACGATTCAGTTCTCTGTTGCTCCAGAAGTCAAAACACCTTGTGAAAAATTATACAGGTTGATTTTAGTTCAATAGAAGAACTTTCTAGGAATTAGAACATCTGAAAACAAAGGAGCAGTCATCAGAAGACCTGCAGTTCCCCTCACCAGGCATGTTCAACCACTTCTCAGGAAAAGCCTGGGAGGATTTGGGTGTGAGGTCAAGATTTTTGCCCAGACAACCGAGGTTCAACTTTGAGATTAGAGAAGTCTATAAAAGCTATGAAGGGTCTCCAAATGCATCTCCAAATGCAGAACTGGATTCCAAATCCAAATGCAGAACTGATGGACCAACACGCCAGCTATTGTCCTGGAAGGTTGTTGGTGTCATCTGGCAGGGCTCCAAACTCATTCAGTAGACACCCAAGAGGAATGTTGTTTCAGTATGACTCGAAAGGTCGTAGGACAAAGAAAATTTTTAAAGTCTTTTAAATGTTAATTATAAAAACCAAAAAAATGGGAGGGAGATGGCATCTTTATTCCTACTATGGGTCACAGAAGAAGAAACTCAGGAGAAAAGTTATCTGACTACAGGCTCATGATACTACTTCGGAAGAGGACCACTGAAGAAAGGCACCAAAACTACCAGAACCACATCCTTGGCATGGCAGCTTCTCAACAAGGGCTCCCCAAGAACCCGGTCCAAACTTAGAAGACCAGCTGGCCAGTTGGCCATCTATTTCATAGCTCTTTGCATAGATCTCAAAACCCCTCCTCATACCTTACTTCACATTCACACATGAAGAGATCTTGCCTCAACTACACACTCTTCCTCAACAGCATTATCATTCTATCATCCTACAGGGAAGGCTTTTAAAGGACATGCCTCAAATTTCTCAGCTTGCATGTTGTTCAGGCTGTAGACAGGATTTTAACCCAAATCACAGCATTTTCCATGCCTCTGGGGTTAAATCCTCTGGAGGCTTTACAGGTGCAGGCTTGATGTGAAATTCTGAGAGTGCTGATATTTGCAGCCTTTGCCTCTCTGGCAGTGTGTGCTTTTGTCACTGAGAATTCATGACTTATGGATCTGTGTGTCAGGCACAGAGCTTGCGCCTGAAGACCACACTGAAGAGGACGTATGTGGTTTCTGCTGTCATTCTGCAACTTTGTGGAGGATTATACAAGTGTCATGAATGGAATTTCATCTCACATAAAAGTACATTCAAGTTCTAACCCCTAGGACCTGTGAGTGGGTCCTTATTTGGGAATGGGGTCTTCACAGGTGTAATGAAGAGGCAAGTTACAGTGGGAGGGTGAACCAATTAGCAGTGTCCTTATAAGCTGATTTGGACATCAGCACATATTGGACACAGACACAGGAGGAGGGCATGTGAAAGCCAATATTCAGACACAGACAGAGGGAAGACGTAAAAACCCCATGCAAAGACAGAGGCAGAGGTCAGAGTAATAGCCCAACAAGTCAAGGAACACCATGGCTTGCTGGCAACACCAGAAGCTAAGAGAACAGCATGGGGCCGATCCTTCCCTTAGAGCCTCCAGGGAGAGCAGGGTTTGCCAACATTCTGATTTGGGACTTCTAAATTCCAGAATGGAGAATAAGTTTGTTTTAAAACATCTAAATCTTGGTACCTGAAGGCAGTCCTAGGAAACTACAAACGCAGCAGCTGGGCAGTTCATGGTAAGACGCTGCCATGAAGGAATCTCAGGAACCTACAGGGGAAGACTAGCAGGAAGGGTTTTGCTTGCAAGAGACAGAAGCCAAACCCAAACTGAATCAAGCCACAGAAAGACGAGTGCCCAAGGGTTTCACCACCCGGGACCCGTCAGAACTCTCCCTCTGCTCCATCCTTGCATCTTGGACAGGCTGCCCCAAGGCCAGCAGAACCCCAGTGCAGACTGACCTGATCCCCAGAGCCTCCATCCAGGGACAGGAGTTTGTGTTCTCAGCTTCCAGGTAAGTTCCTGAAGAAAAGCTGTGCCTGGCAGCTGGGGTCAGAGGTCAGCACTCACAGGGAGGCTCCGCGGTACACCTCCCCACCTTGGTTGGGGTACGGGGGTGGAGAGGAAAAGAGCTTGCCAGGTAGCAAGAAAAAGAGAATATAGTGCAAGGCAGGGCAGGCTAACAAGTGTCCACAATGGGTACCTATGTTTCCAGGGAAGACTTGGGGACACAAAAGGCCTTTCTGGTGGGGATTTGAAGGAAGCTACTAACTGCCAGGCCAAGGACAAGAGGGAACCAGTTTCAGGAATAAGAAGCGAAGTGTCCAGAAGCCTGAGGCCCACTTAGGTCCTCAAAGCCACATGTTTTTCCAGGTTCACTACGAGCAGAAATCCTAACTCCTAGCCAAAGGGACAAATCATCTTTGTTTTCTTTTATAGTTCTCACTCGGCAGTCTCCTACCCATGGTCATGACACGCGGCTCCTTCTCCTTCTTGGGGTTAGGAGGACATCAGAGGCAACAGGTCTGCTTCCTACCAATGGACTGCAGAGCTCCCCTCTGCTGCTGGCTTCTCAGGGAGATGCCCTCCAACCTCCCAGCACTCGGTCAAACGCCATGGGCCCATCCTCAGTGTCATCCTTCCCCCCATACCCAAGAACTCCCCACGTACTCTCCATTGCTGTGACTGCTGCTCAGAGAGGCTGCTAATGGTTGTGCGACCTCTAGTCCTTCCTGCTGCTGAGTACTATTTCCAGAACACACACCCAGTCTCATCAGCCCACTGCCTGAGACCTTACTGGCTTCCTCTCTATGTTCAGGATAAAGACAAAACCACAGAGCAGGGCTGGACCTTGGGTTGCCTTTCATGCCCCCCAGCTCCTTGCTCTCTGCACTGGAATCTGTCTTCATATATGCTCAGTTCCTAGCTATGCTGTAACAAGCCACCACAATCCAAACCGAATACCTTCAAACAATGACACAAAGCTATTACCTTACTCTCCTGGAGGTCAGAAGTCCCACACAAGACACACTGAACCAAAGTCAAGGTGTTGGCTGGGCCACATTCCCATCTGGAAGACCCAGGAGAAAATCTGCTCCCTTACTTTTCCAGCTCCTAGAGGCTTCCCATAATCCATGGTTCCTGGTTGCTTCCTCCAGCTTCAAAACCAATAGCAAAATGAGCCCTTCTCGAATCTCACCACTCTACCACTTCTGCCTCCCATGTCCATTTTCAAGGATGCTTTCGATTACATCTGGCCCACCTGCATAACTCCAGAGAGTCATTAATGACCTTAACTGCCCCTGCAACCTTTTCTCCCCACCCCTTTCCCATGTCAACTGACAGAGTCCCAGGGCTTTCATGTGGCCATTATTCTGCCAATCACACAATTCATGTCTACCTTGCTGGCCCATGAACACTTTTGCTTTTGTCCACGCTGAGTTACATGGCAGGCTCTACCCCTGCCAGGAGCACCCATCTCTTATCTAACCCCACTCCACTCCCACAACTCTTCAGAATTGAACATTCCTCACCACCTTCCCTCAAGAGCCTTCTCTGTGCTCTCTAGGTTGAGTCACATGGTCCCATCTCTGGGTTTCAAGGAGCTCCCTGAGCTCATGTACCTCACAGCACCTGTCGTGGCTGCTGACTACACCATTGCTGGTTGTTTTCTACGTGGGGAATGTTGTCGCACTAATCTGTCTCAAGCTTTTGGCACACACCTAGCCACCCAGGTTCAGTCCAGGCTAGAGCACTTAAGTCCTAGATTAAAGTGGACTCCGAGATCTGCCCCCATGCATCCAGAGGCTCCTTTGGTCTTTGTTCCTAAACCACTGCCCATTTTTCTCCATTCTTTGCTTTTCACATAAGCATATGTATGTATAGGAATGATTTCCTTCCTTACATTTCAAGTGACTTATCTTAAAAAAGAAGTTAACTTCACATATCCTCTATAGATTCCTAGCCATAACCTAGAAACCAAGAAAATAATCCTTTCATGTTGCCAATATTTATTTATGTCCAAATTTTGTTGACTGAGTGATATAGATTCTAAACTGTAGGCTGGATCTCTTGCATACATGCTCTGTTTATAAGCACACCAGTAATAGTCTGCAAAGAGTTACAATGATTATAATACATTATTTATACAAACCAACACATGAGTTTATAATTATCACATTTGTGGCAAGTTTTGTTTTCTACCAAAGATGGCTATCACTTAAATAAGGTCATGTTATCAAATTTCAGAATATTGTGTTAAACATAAGATTGTGTTTGGAGTCATTGTCCACCTTGCCCCTACCCAATGTTGTAAAAACTCCACGAAACTTAATTTTTAATGTTGTATGAATAAAATTTGGGGGCTATAATGAACATTAATGACATGTTCATTATATTCCTCAAAATACAAATATTCTGCACTGTACCACTCACAAAATCAAGCACATAGTGTAAAGTTATTATAAAGCTGCATGTCAACAAATGTAAATGATTACAGTACAGTCCAGGAACTAAACACAATTACTAGTGTCCCTACAAGTAGAGGGAACATAAAGTATGTGTAATGAAGAAAATCATGAATCAGGGTAAAGTAGAATTACATCTAGACGATTTTCTTTAGTGAATACCATTTCTCCTGGAGGTTGAGCTGGGCTATGATATTATTTACTGACCAGGGAAATAAAGGAAACTAACTCCAAGTAAGAACTGTGTGCCTATGAAGTTGGAAAACACACAAAATCACAACAGGTTCAGGGAAGAAAATCAGGTCAGACTGAGAAAATCTCTTAGGAAATGGGAACACATATTATTGGAGAGAGAAGAAAAGGGGAACAGTAAAGAATTCTTAAGAAACCTGTAGTTTAGATATAATACTTAATCTTCGCATAAACATTTGTCACCTAATTATCAACCACTGTGCAACTCATCAGCTTCCTTCAGCACAAGGCCTTTGTCACCAGATGAGTCCCCTCCCCGTTCCCTGATGTCCATGGTGCTGACCTCACAGGATGAACTGTGATGAGAGCTTTAGAGTACGTAACCAATTGTTCAAAGTTGAGTTACAAGACCTTACACTTACTGCCGTTAAATGTCATCTTTCTGTTTCTGATCTGTGTTTTTGCCTACTCACACATCTCTCTAGCTTCCTGCTCGCCATCCATGGTATTGACGACTACCAGCTTTGTGCAAGGCTTTGGTTTAATTCAAGTCATTAACAAGGACGTGAAAGAGCACCTGGCTTCAAGCATGCGCTCGAATCAAGGATGAGAAACACGCAAGTCCAATGGTCTCCACCGATGTGGAAAGTTCTTGAAGACAAACAGATGCCTACTCTGCCAAAGCAAACAGAGGAGGGCCCAGAGAGGAGGAGGCGCTGCCGAATGAAGGGACGAAGCTCCCAGGTCCATCTCTGAGCACCTGTTCTGTTTCTGAGAGACAATCACCGGTCAGTACCCTTTCCCTTAAGGGGACAGTTTCTATCTGTTGGGGTAGTAGTCACTAGATCAGTATGAATAAGGTCAATAACAACATGTTCCTTGCAGCTGACCTGACTTCATGTGCCTCTCATGACAGTCATGTGCCTCTCTTCCAATGTGGGTGGAAAAACAGGACTGAGTTCTTCAGTAACGAGAACTTTCCTCTAAGTCAGGAAGCTCAGATCTCTGCAAAATTGATCAAGCTTGATCTTTATCACCCTGAAATTCCCCAGTCTAACACTGGGTCAAAATGGGCCCCAGAACCAAGACGTATAAGAGCCCAAACCTGGAGGAATTTCTGAATTTCCTTGTTTCTCAACTTTCGATGTAATACCTGCCACTTCTCTGGAAAGTCTAGTTCTTCAAAAGTTCTACAGTGGACCCACTTTTTCTTATAGTTCCTCTAAACAAGAGAGTTGTGGGGTAGTTTTGTCTAAATTATGACCAGCTGTTCAAAGAGAAGGCCCAAAAAGCTACAGTGCTTTAACTCGGTCTATACATATTCATTTTGCCCCAATGAGTATCTTAAGGGCTTTCTCAAAGATCTCCTGAAATCCCTAATATGCAAATTCAACACATTAAAAATATCCTCTGCCTTCAGGCAAGACAACACCTAAACCATTATTAAAGACCTCCAGAGAAGACTTCACCATCTCCTTCAATAACTGGTTTCAGTATTTAATAACCCTTTCCATCAGCCAGCTCTTAAATCTAACTTAAATCCTACTTCCTGGTGCTTAAGTTGGGAAATATCCTTCTGTGAAGGAATTTTAAAGTTAGAAAATTACTCATCAGCCTAGGTATTACTGCCAGTGATTAACCACACATGGAAATATCTGGAGCCTGATGCTTTTGAAAATAGAATTCCATTATTCACACTTTCTGCAGCCAAAGACAGAGCCACAAGATAGTATTATAACCTATTTGGGAAAGCAATCTGGCTCTCAGATCCAACCGTGAGAATGAGCTCCAACCTTCCCACTAATCTCAGTCCAGCCAGTGTGATTCACAGAAGCAATTTCTACATTATAATATAGAATCCAGCGATCATTACTGTCCTCTATGGTTCTCTCTGCATGATAGTGAGATGACTACGGCATCTCTTCAGAGCTGAAGAGAATACTAGTAGAGATGGTTATGTACCAGAGTCACCAGACTTTCTCCTGGGAAGCCTTTGGAATCAGTTTCGCCTCATCACTCTGCTTTCCTTCATCTAAATGACCTTGCGCAAAGAGTAGCATTCTGTTTGCTTTAACATCCCCTGGTGTAGACCAGGCTAGCATCGGCCAATTGTTGCTTTTCATGGTGAGAAAATCATCACCTTGCCTTCTTCACAAAATTCTGAAAGACCTATCTGTATACCAACAATGCAGTGTTATTCAACAATTATAAGGGTGAATAAATAATGCCCATGAAGTTTGGTTTCACGGCCATAATAACATAGGACGTTTTTATATAAATCCTTTTAAAAGGGAGCCTTCACGTATTTCCATGCAACCCAGCAAAGGAGAAAATTTAACAAATCCTTTCAGTAGGTGCTAAATACCATCAACATGTGAATCATCTTTAAATCATTTCCTTAACAATAGCTCCATTTTGAATGGTACAAATTGCTTGGCTAAAAGAGACAAGGAGAACGCCAGCATACTGATAAACTAGCGAACTCAGACGAAGTCACTGTGGTTTTCACCATCACACGAGCTCAGCAGCGGCATGGAGGAGAGGCTACAGAAATGCTCACAATTTTAGCTTGGGAAAAAATACAGACCTCAGTTGACAAGACTTCTTACTTACCACGGTTTCTGGAAATCTGGAGGGGGCACCTGTCCCCGTAGGAACATGGTCTTATTAAGGTGGTCTCCCCACCCCCATTGCCCAGCATCACTGATATGGCAGGCAGAACCGTGCTCCCCCAAGGATGCCCTAATCCACAGAGCCTGTGAATATAGGACCTTCCATGGCAAAAGAGTCTTTGCTGATGTAATTACATGAAGGCTCCTGAGAGACGGAGATTATCCTAGATGATCCAGGTGGGACCAATGTCATCACAAGCATTTTTATAAGAGAAGGACAGGTAGTCACAGTCAGTGTGATTCATAGAAGCAATTTCTACATTATAATATAGAATCCAGCGATCATTACTGTCCTCTATGGTTCTCTCTGCATGATAGTGAGATGACTACGCCATCTCTTCAGAGCTGAAGAGAATACTAGTAGAGATGGTTATGTACCAGAGTCACCAGACTTTCTCCTGGGAAGCCTTTGGAATCAGTTTCGCCTCATCACTCTGCTTTCCTTCATCTAAATGACCTTGCGCAAAGAGTATCATTCTGCTTGCTTTAACATCCCCTGGTGTAGACCAGGCTAGCATCGGCCAATTGTTGCTTTTCATGGTGAGAAAATCATCACCTTGTCTTCTTCACAAAATTCTGTGACAATAGTAGAGGCCAGACTAAAGAGAAGGGGGTGGGCGGGGCGCTTGTTATGATTCCAGGGAGGTGGGGAGCACATGAAGCAAACAGTAAGGAAGTGGTTTGTCCTTTTGAGCCTCCAGAAGGAGCACAGCCCTATAGACATCTCGATTTTAGCTCCCTGAGACCGCTCACCTCCAGATATGGGAGAGTGAAGTTTTATCTTTAAAACCACCAAGTTCGTAGTAATTTGTTACAGCAACCATAGGAAACTGATACAACTGGCATAGTGTCCTGTTCACAGAATGAAAACATAAACCAGAGATTTATACAGACAGGGTCTGAAATATTTCTTTTTTTAGGCAACTAAAGGTTATCACATGATATAGCTTTGTGTGTATTTCAACCTACCCTTCTGTTCAAGTAACTTCAAGACCTTCTGAGGTCTTCAGTCTACTAGCATTTTCTAAGATGACAATTTTCCCATCTTCTTGTACTTCTATAAACAAGAGGCACTAAAATGAAATTATATTCAATGCCATTTAGTAAAAGATGCTAAATGAACCACTAAGTTAAAACCCTCACTGGGGTGCCTGGGTGGCTCAGTGGATTAAGCCACTGCATTCAGCTCAGGTCATGGTCCTGGAGTCCTGGGATCGAGCACCACATTGGGCTCCCAGCTCTTCGGGAAGTCTGCCTCTCCCTCTGACCTTCTCCCCTCTCATGCTCTCTCTCTCTTAAGTAAATAAATAAAATCTTAAAAAAAAAAAACCCTCACTTACCCTATAACCTAAAACTAACCTCAAAAAGAGATATTTTCTCCCCCCCACCCAAATAAAAGCAACAGCAGAACACAGTTTAGAGCAGATTTTGGCAAACTATTGTGTACAGGTCAAATCCACAGTTTTTTATAAATAAAGTTTTATTAGAACACAGCTACACCATTAGCTTACTTATTATATGTGACTCCTTTCATGCTACAACCTATAACATCTATATAATGCTATAACATCCTCAACTTTGTTTCAAGCCCACAAAGCCTAAAATATTTACTTCCTGGCTCTTTACAGAAAAAATTGGCTGACCCCTGGATTGAAGGACTGCCTTTGGAGTCAGACAGACTTCAGTTCTAATTGTGACTCAACCACTTATGAGCTATGACATTTGGAGCAAAGTATTTAATCTTAGGGACGCCTGGATGGTTCAGTCGGTTAAGTGTCTGTCTTTGGCTCACATCATGATCCTAGGGTCCTGGGATTGAGCCCCATGTCAGGTTCCCTGCTCAGGGACTAGTCTGTCTCTCCCTTTCTCTCTGAAGCTCCTTCTGCTTATGAACTCTCTCTCTCTCTGATAAATAAATAAATAAATAAATAAATACAAAATCTTAAAGTATTAAATCTCGGTGAGCTTCATTTTTCTTGATTTGTAGAGGGAGAGAGATCCATGCCTACCTTAGAGGAGACTGAAGCTTAGCATACAGTGCACAGAACATCTGTCAAAGGGAGCCCATATTATTTACGTTATATCATATATATTTTGTAATTCTATAAAAATAGTAAACACATCAAAAATTAACTTACACAGTAATAGCTAAATAAGCAATAGATGCTTCTACCAATAACATTGCTCCTTAGTAGATGCTCTCTCCATAAGTAATTCTGAATGAATAAGTAATCTGAATTTCCAAGTCCTGAAATGGAATTATGTTAAGACTGAATTATCTTGGGACATAAGACAACGTCTTCCCCAAGCCTTTACCCGCTGAACTGATTGCAGCAACACTGAGGAACTCCTCCAGCAACAGGAAGGAAGCATTTCTGGTGAAGGACAGCAGGCTACAATAATGTCAAGGGCAAGGAACCTTGAGGCAGATCATCTGAGAGCAATCCCAGGGCTGAGGGAAAACATTAAGTGCCCTACCTGAATTACCACTCTATGCCAGTGACCGCCTCATGAATTATTTACATCAGTTCAAGAAAGCACAGAGTGATCCTGAGTGAAGAGACAAATTGTGCCATCATTGTATGGGTAAGGAACCCTTCTAATTCCTGGTCAGGAGAACACTCACTGGATTTTTCCAATCCTAAAATTTGGCATGATTAGTGAAGACTTTGTGTTCTTTCTAAATCAGGAAAAGTAATTCTTTAAGTTGATTGAGTTTTGACTATGCCTCTTTCCAATACTTTATTTCAATTTTATTACTTTCTGGGCCCACTCTGGGCTATTACCAGTGAACAAGGTTAACTGGGCTTGGAGTGAGAATGTCTTGCTCTGAATTCCAGCTCTGTACCTTCCTACTATCATCATCTTAGGCAAATCCCGATGCATCCCTAAGTTCCCATTTTTTCACCTGCAAAATGGAGCTAAAAATATTTAAATCATGGAATTGCTCTAAATATTAAATGAGATAGCTTATCTAAAATCATGTACAAAAAGCACTATTTGACATGTTTCTTATTAGATAATTATATGGTAGAAATTAAAAACAAACATACTCTAAATGCTGAAGGGCAGTATAAATATTAGCCATTCCTATACAACAATCTGTAGAGGAAAATGGATTACATTTGAATGTGTCTCAAAAAGTTATATTAAAAGCCATTAAGTTGTCATAGTTCACAGAGCAGTATTTCTTATATTAGACAAAAACTGGACACACAGATGTTCATCAACTGGCAAATGCATAGATCATTGTGATATATTCATTTTATGAAATACAACTGAACAATAGAAAGAACAAAGTATTAATACATGCAATAATATGGATTAATCTCATAAACCTTATGCTTAAAAGCAAACACAAAAGGCTGGGTGATGATTAATTTTATTAATCAATTTGGTTAGTTTCTGGTACCCAGTTGTTTTGTTAAACACCATCTGTATAGTGCTGTGAATGCATTTTTTTAGATGTGATTAGCACTTAAATCAGTAGACGTTGAATAAAGCAGATTACTCTCCATGAATGGGCCTTGTCCAATCAGTTGAAGGCCTTTAGAGAAAAGACCGAACTCCCTCAACAAAGGAAAGAACTCTGCTTCTGGACTGCCTTAGGACTTACAAAGTATCACCTCTTAAGTCTTTGTCAGATCTTCCAGCCTGCTGGCCTGCATTGCAAATTTTAGACTTGCCCACCCCTATAACCAAATGACTCCATCCCTTTAAATAACATAAATATTTCTCTCTCTTCTCTTCTTTCTCTCTTTATATATTGTCATATATGTGCATTGCATACACATTACATTACATATAAACATTATACATTACATGTATGTATTGCCTAAATATTACATATATTCAATATGTGTGTGTGTAATCTCCTGTCTGATGAATACAGGCTGTATATCATAAAATTCCATTTACAGGAAGAGGTAGAAAAATGAAACAGTAGTGATGGGAAGCACAGCAGAGCTGTGTCGTTCTCTATGGCTGGGAGAATGAGAAACTTTTTAGGATAATGGAAGTGTTTTATGCATTTGTACATAAAATGTACAAGTGGTAGTGGTTCCATGATTGTACTGATTCCCAAAGCCTCTCAAACTCTACATGTACCTAAGACGGACGAATCTTACTGTATTTAAAATATACTTCCGTAGAACTTGCAGGAAAAAGTCAAACTACAAGCCCTGTAATAAGTTACAATAATCTCTTCTATATCACGAGTAAACTTAACTGACAATTATTTGGCATATACCTTTTTTTTTTTTCATGAACACAGAAATACTAGGATCCACTGAATTGGTATTGTTGCCTCATACACTGAAAATGTTCAAGGTGAACAAACACTGACTAATATATCTGTCAGGCAGAATCATGGGTACTTCACATATTCATTATTATGAACAAGTTAATTAAAGTCATACCACTAATAAATTACATCCACTAAAGTCATTATTTTATTCACTGCTGATTTATCTACAGTCCCTCTCTTGAGTAAATGGGAATTTTTATGTGACAGTAAAAACTGAATAACTAATATATCCATCCATAGTAAACATCATCCAAAGGCAAACTGTGATAAAATTAAATCCTTACAATATTGGGGAAGAACAACAGTTATCAAAAATAAAAGTGTTTATAATTTTAAATGTACCAGCAGTATTACAGGTTCAGACCCAGCAACTTTGATCTCTGGCTCAGAAACCTTTTACAAGAGTTCACGAGTTATCAAGAAGTCACCCGCTCAGGACAGAGCATTTGACAAATGTATCAGAGTGGCAAATAAACAGCTAAAAGCCTTTGTTCAGAACTCCCACCTTTGCTCTCCCAGCTGCCCTTCTGGACCAACGGTTCCATGATAAGCAAATTGGTCTACCCTTGATCTGCTACCACATTTCCTAGATATAAGTCACCCCGCAGAATCTCTTAAGGGCAACCATGAGTAATGATCACCCCATGAATCCAGACACCCCAGGTCCTTCTGCTACTACCGCAGCTGAGCCCACTTACAGCATTTCAATGCTTTGCTGTGACTATTGAGGTTTATTTGCAACATGAGGAAGTATCAGAAATGGAGAATTCTATCTAAAAATGCCTAGCCATGGAGTTTATGGCATAAAGTCCATTTCTTCATTGGTAGTGTGGAATGAGGATGAAAACCCAGGTTTTAGGGGCACATCTGGATTTTACCAGCAGTTCTGACACTTTGAAGTTGTGGAGTCTTAGACAAACTATTGACCTCTCCAAAACTCAGATTCAAAATTGGGAAAATAGGAATAATGGTACTAAGCATTCATGCCTGTTTAAAGGCTCAAGTATTGTTTGTAAACCCTCAACTTTTAACACCCAGCCATTCTAAGATCTCAATAAAATGGGGGATACCACTATGATTATTCCTCAAAAGAACTGAATTGTGTGAGGGGAGGGGACTTGTATGACATCCCTGAGACAATTGTCATCTCCTCTAAAACCAGTTTCCTAGAGAGACCTGGGTGGTTCAGTTGGTTAAGTGGTTGCTTTCGGTTCAGGTCATGATCCCAAGATCCTGGGAACCCGTCCCACACTGAGGTCCTTGCTCAAGGCAGAGCATGCTTCTCTCTCTGCCTGCCACTCTCCTTGCCTGTGTTCTCTCCCCCTCTCTCTCTCTTTCTCTCTTGGATAAATAAATAAATAAAATCTTTAAAAAAAAAAAAAGTTTATCCATTCATCTGTTGATGGACATCTAGGTTCTTTCCATATGGATAAAGAAGATGTGGTATATATACACAATGGAATACTATGCAGCCATCAAAAGAAATGAAATCATGCCATTTGCGACGACGTGGATGGAACTAGAGCGTATCATGCTTAGTGAAATAAGTCAATCGGAGAAAGACAACTATCATATGATCTCCCTGATATGAGGACATGGAGAAGCAACATGGGGGGGTAGGGGGATAGGAGAAGAGTAAATGAAACAAGATGGGATTGGGAGGGAGACAAACCATAAATGACTCTTAATCTCACAAAACAAACTGGGGGTTGCTGGGGGGAGGTGGGATTGGGAGAGGGGGAGCGGGCTATGGACATTGGGGAGGGGAGGCGAACCATAAGAGACTATGTACTCTGAAAAACAACCTGAGGGTTTTGAAGGGTCAGGGGTGGGAGGTTGGGGCAACCTGAGGGTTTTGAAGGGTCAGGGGTGGGAGGTTGGGGGAACAGGTGGTGGGTAATGGGGAGGGCACGTTTTGCATGGAGCACTGGGTGTTGTGCAAAAAGAATGAATACTGTTACACTGAAAAAATAAATAAAATGAAAAAAAAAAAAGTTTAAAAAAATGCTCCTAAACATCACAGATTGTAATAGGTTCCAGTTAAAATAGTTGGAATATCAGGTCAACCTTACATGGAAATGTGCCAAGTAATGATGGCCTCCCATCCTGAAGGAGATCCACACATCTGCCCTGAAGTGCAGGGCTTTCTTTTGAATATAGAACCAACCATCTCCTATGCCTCTAATGCTGATCCCCCAACACACGGATCTAAACTTTCATTTTCAAAGACGTGAAATCAATAGATGCCCACCAAGCTTGAAACTGAACTTACTCCTCATATAAAAAATGTGAAAGAGTTGACAGGTGTCAATAAGTGCTGATTGATTTTTAAGAGATACATTAAAAAATGAGGGTGCCAATTTATTTTCTCTGCTGATGACTGATAATGGTTTCAGTTGCCTTAAAATACAACTGCATCCCTTTCAGACACCACTTTGATTGTTCGGGGTTTGTGTACACCTCACTTTTTCTGTCCCTTTTTTCTCCATCCAATACCTTGTTACTCACCAATCGATAGCACTTACGCCTTTATCATTCCCACCGAAGCCTGATTTTGGAACCACCACATCATTAGCGCCACTGGAAACTCCCATGTCAACACAGGTGACTTACCTGACAGTAATATCCTCTGCAGCCGGTGTACAAGCAAATCGCAATATGAAAGTCTTCTTTACAAAGATATTAGAACATCCCATACCTAAAAGTTGGCATAAAAGTGCATAAATATGATGCATATTAGCACATAAAAGTGTACTATAAATTCTTTCAGGGGACACATATTATCTTTCTTTGGTTTTCTAGCTCTAGCAAAATACTTGGCACAGAGTAATTGCTCAATAAATACTTGATGAAAGAATAAATAAACCATGTCTCACAAAACACGCTGAAGAATGACAGAGACAGAAATAACCTTTTTTCTTCTGTCAAGAGGAAACTTTTTGAAGAATGTGCAGTGAAAGAGTTAGTGACATGAGTACTAACCTGCTTGATCCCTCCCTCGTACCAGCACAATTTCTCTGAAGAACACTGTGGGTCAGGGAGAAACACTAAAGTTTGGGTGCATGTTAGGTCACTAAAGTAAGGAGTCTTTTGTATAGAGGAAACAATATTGGAGAAATGAACAGGGAAGGTACACTAGCTATTCTTTTTGGGACCATGGAAAACAATTCAGTCTTTGAGATGACTGATATTCATGACTCCTATTCAAGAAATTATACAGGTAAGTCTTCTATAAATTATCTGTACAGTGAAATTCATATGCACTAAAGCAGTATTTAAGGCATAAGCCTTTCTTTTGCAACAGACAAATCATGTGTTGTTAGAAAGCTCTTATGTTCCCCCAATATTTAGAACTCGGATTTTTTAAAAAATATAATTAGGTATATTTATATATTGCTGTTTAATTCACTACATACACATTCACTATGATGTCTTAGACAGGACCTCACATAATCAAGCCTAGTTAAACTGGAGAGGAAACAAAATCAATATAACCCACCAGAATGGTGACGCTTTCGTTTTTTGTCTTATCCAGTTACTCCCCTGCTGCCAAATTAGATGATCCTGATAAATATGGGGTATGAACCTGAAGACAGGTAAGATTAAGATTGCAAATTCTTTTGTCTCAGATCTTTCGTTTCTCATAATTTTGCATTAAGAGCCAAGCATAATTTTAAGTGCTAATAAAGGACAATTTTTTTTCTCCTTATTCTTATTTCCTCACACCCCATTACCAACAGGGGGTTTTACATCTGTCCAACAAAAACTTGAAGACTAATCACAGAAACATTTATAAACACCAAGAAGTTCAGCATGTATGTGGAATAGGAATTTGAAGATGTTTACTTATGCAAATATTTGGGAGCTAGAATTTTATTCTTGGCATAAAAACTAAGCTTTTTCTAAGCATGTTGCTACAGAAAACTGACAGCCCGGAGTGCCTGTTTCCTCGGAAGAGGCTTCAGGAATGAGAGTTACACTAGCATCTAATGACGTTGATCAAATGTTACTTTCCCGTTAAAAGGAACTGAGGAATTTATCTTAAACTTGGACTTAGTTGTCCTTTTTTTTCTCATTTTCATAGTCAAGACCGTAATTTTAAAGGTGGACTAGTGTAGCACGATGTGCCTGTCTTTCTCAATTTCACTGACGTCAGTGAAGGCAGAAGGGATGAAACTGCATACTCACTTGGGTCACTAAAAAAATAAACCATGTAATTTCAGGGTTTAGTCAACAAATGAATTCAGCAATATTCACACAGTAATTTTTTAGCCATTTGGCGGGGTTTTTGTTTGGGTTTTGTTCTTGCTGTTGTTGTTGTTTGTTGCTTTTTCTTAGAAAAATAGAGCCAAAACTTCAAGCCCCATTGGCCACAAGTAGACCCCAAAGTCACCATGAAGCAGGTGTGGCAGGGGTGCCCAGATGCAGGCTGCAGCCTGACCAGGGGTTTGACCTCAAAGTCCAAGCACCATGCTTCTCTGTGTTGACTGACCCCAAAATGCCCGAGTTCTTTTTGTTTAATTCACAAACACCAATTTCAT
This sequence comes from Meles meles, assembly GCF_922984935.1. NCBI lineage: Eukaryota > Metazoa > Chordata > Mammalia > Carnivora > Mustelidae > Meles > Meles meles. The sequence goes on from NC_060079.1 coordinate 80,511,315, forward strand.
GCTATCTTCCCCCAAAAAGGGGAAATGTTTGCTAGTCACATACTTAATATTCACCTGCTCCTATGTGAAAATAAATACCAGAGAGTCCATTCTCCTCCCCACTCACCCCCCCTCCACTCCCCACTGTTAGTTTGGGGTGGTTTCTGCTCTAGAGCAAAACCTGCAAAACCCGTTTTACCCAATCCTTAGAAGAATGTTTTACTGCACAAAGAGAGCATTGTTCCACAGGACAAGATAGGTAATTATGATAATGGAGAAGTTTGTCTTTCATTGTGAACTTACATAAAACAGAAATAAAGTGAGTGATCGTCTGATTACAGAAGTTCTCTTACTCACCCTGGAACTTGTAAGAAAAACAGAAGTTCACTTTCCAGAGAGGCATTCAAAAAATGCTCCATTTGTAACCCAAGCTAATGAAAACAAGGAAATGATTAGTTAAAGCTGACGTCCAGTACCTGCCACAACACTATGTCTTCCTCCCCACCTCCCTTAGATGCCCTGTTGAGTCCATGGAGGAAGGTCGGCTTCAGCTGTGAATTTCCTTATGATTCGTTTCTGTCACGACCTTAATGTACTTTGAGCAACTCTCTGGTTAGTACATCCAATTTCCTCTCTTGAACAACAGAGTATTACCCCAATAGGATAAGCTACCTCAACGGAGGGTCAATTCTCGCTAAATGGAGATATTGCTCTAGTTTAAGTCCCATAAAAAGAGGGTTTGGCTTTATCACCAAATCCCATGGATCACCATAAATGGTCTTTTTTTGGACGTCACATCTTCATAAAATGTGTTTCTAATAGTGACAATTTATTTTATGATGTCAATAAAATTTTATATTCAAATGCTTTTTCACGTTGTGTTTTACCATGTCGAAAACCAAGATCAAGAAATCTACCTTCTGTGTAAAATGACTTCAGTGATTTATAGGAACTCATCCACAGTTCCCATTGTTGGGTGGAAAGGGCAAGATTCCATGGGACACAAGAAAATGATGCTCATTTTTGCATCCTGTGCATTCAAAACCTTTCTCTGTGGACAGCATGCCAACCTTTGGGCACATCTCAAGCAGATTGCCTGCTGTTCATGAGCATTCTCTGGTAAGGAAAGTCCTGCAGTCATTTTTAGTAATAAAAACAGTCTAGGGGTGCCTGGGTGGCTCAGTGAGTTAAAGCCTCTGCCTTCGGCTCGGGTCATGATCCCAGGGTCCTGGGATCGAGCCCCGCATCGGGCTCTCTGCTCTGCGGGGGGCCTGCTTCCTCCTCTCTCTCTGCCTGCCTCTCTGCCTGCCTCTCTGCCTAGTTGTGATTTCTCTCTGTCAAATAAGTAAAATATTTAAAAAAAAAAAAAACAGTCTAATTTCAGTCAATTAAATGTCAAAACCAGTGTACCTGTCAAAATTCCAAATTTCCTTTAGAGTTAGTTTTTCTCCCTGATACCCTTCCCCCACTCCATACCTTGGGCCTGCTTATGGGGTCCTGTAGTGGAAAGGGGGTTGACTTCTCCATTTTAACACCTTCTCTTTTTCTTGTCTTACCCTTGTCCCCACGAGGCCATCCTCTGGTTCTTCCTGAGCTGGAGTGAGACCCAGGGAGGACAGAGAGGTGGAAGGACAAAAAAGTTTCTCTAGAATTTAGGGGTCTTCAAAGCTAACTCTTTTTCTCTTGAATGTATTTATGAGTTCTTTAAAAACACCATCCCAAATGAAGATCTCTCCTTATAGTTCCCTTAATAGGGTAAAAATTCATTCTGGCTATTACTTAAGACACCTCTCAGCTTCTGCCTCAGTGATATCCCTCTTGGCTTTTGCCATTGGCAGTAAAATGTTCCGTGATAGGATCCCTGTAACAGTGTTCCTCAAGCTGGTTCCTTCCCTGTGGCTTACTTCTGGTCCCAGTGTAGCTGTGGCCCTCCACAGGACTGGCTACATAATTTACAGGGTCCAATGTGAAAGGAAAATGCAGGACCTCTTGTTCAAAAATTGGGAATTTCAAGATGGGGACAACAGAACCTAAAACCTAAGTGGGAGTCCTCCTATGCATGGGGATAAACAACCACACAGGTGTTGGGCCCAGCATCTCACTTACCCCTAGAATAGTAACCACAGCCTCTCACCTCCTGTATTCCTCAGGTCTTTGACACCACTCCACAGTGTTGCCCTGAGTTTCACTCCATAAGCAGAAAGTGGGGGACAAACCCTGAGTCCCTGTTCTTTGGAACAGAGGGGGCAAACACCAAGAATGAACCTCCTCTAAGGAAAATTCCTGGGTTTCATCAGCCTCATGCTTTGCTACCCTGGAGGTGAGCTGAACCAGACATTGACAAAGATATCTCTCTCTCTCTCATCTTTTTTTTTCTTTTTAAGAGAGAGCAGAAAAGTGAGAGAGAGTGGGGAAAGGGTCAGAGGGAGAGAATCTCAAGCAGACTCCGCACTGAGCATGGAGCCTGACGTGGGACTCAATCCCACAATCCTGAGATCACAACCTGGGTTGAAATCAAGAGTAAGTCACTCAACCAAATGAGCCAGAAGGTGCCCTGACAAAGATCTCCTTTCCAAGGACATACTCTAGTGAAAATTGGACAAAATCTTCCAGTAACGGCATCAGATTTTCCTCTAGGTCTCCACCCTCTTTGCTACGTCTAGTTCACTTGTTTCAAGTCTCCAGGGTGGTATGGCCAAGCCTAAGCCATCAGTATGTTGGCTTCAGCTTTTCAGAGGCAGTGACAAGCAATGAGAGTTGTGACTGACGTGCTGAGGACACTCTTGCTCTTCCCCCTCAAGAAGAGAAGGGAGGTAGATGGGATGATGTGGAATGTTCTGGCCACCACCTTGTGACCACAGAAGTGAAATCAGGAAGTTAAAAAGGCTGAAACCTACTTATATCTTTTGAGTCCCTGCATCCAGCTAACACTGTAATGTTGAGATAACTGAGGCAAAGGCTTGATCTCCTTTTGGCTTAAGCCGATTTGAATTAGAGTTTTGGTAAACTCTCTGAAGTAGAGTTTCAGTTTTAACTGTTAAATTTACTAATAATCTTTTATAGTTCATCATTTCAGATTTATTCCTCAGTAATAATTATTCTAAATATAAAATTTAAGCAGTGTTAAAACGCCATGTACTTTTACCATTATTTTCCATGTATCATCCAACTTATTATTATTCAAGGGCAGGGACCACATTACTGCTTCATACCCAGGTAAGAAGTAACTAACGTGATCTATAAAACTATACAACTGGGGCATCTGGATGGCTCAGTTGGCTAAATGTCTGACTCTTGGTTTCTGCTCAGGTCATGATCTTAGGGTCCTGAGATCTAGTGTGTGTCATATGTTGGCTCTCAGCGGGAAGTCTGCTTGAGATTTTCTCTCTCTCCTTTTTCTCTGCCCCTTCTTACTCCTCTCTCTCTAAAATAAATAAATAAATCTTTAAAAACAAACAAACATACAAACAAAAAAACAACAGACAATACCAAGGCACACATGAGAAGTACAGTATTTTACATATGATAAAGACAAAGTATACAAGGCTTTTGAAGCCCTCAGAGACATGTTCTGGGAAATATCAGTGAATCAACCTGAACAGTAATTATAATTCATTATTTGATACTAACAAATCCAACAGAATGTCATCACTTACATTACTTATAGAATGTTTCCGTATAGTACATATGACTTTTTCTTAAAGATGGTTTTGATGTTTTTTTAAGTTGATGCTCTCGCATTAATAACTGTCATTTTGGAAGCAAGTAAAAGGTAAATGAAGAGAAAAGTTATTAGCAAAAACAACTCAAAGACTATTTTAAAACTTGAACTTCATTTCCTCCCACCCAGTGAAACTCATATGTTAAAGGGAATCTGTAATATAACTTATTCCACATTTTTTTTATCCCTCAAAGACACTGACATTTATAAAGCATCATCCCCTCACCAACATGAACACTTCCTTGAACGACAGCGAAGTCAAACCTTACAAATATCATCGAAAAGCAAGAGGAAAGCTGTTACTTCAAGAAATGTGGCAGAGATGGTCTTCTGTTTCAGAAACACTACCGCCCAAACTACTCACACCCACAGGTTTCCATTCGATTTTTCCTCCTTTAAAGAAAAACTAGGGGAGACCACAATGGTGGGGATAATATTTTAAATTCTCTGCAGCTGCATTCATGAATTACACTCTCTTTGAAGTACGAAATTAATAGTTAAACTATACACCTCAAACAGGGCCCCAAAAGGTGACCATAGCATGCTAACACCACAGTTTTAAAATGTGAACATTTCCAGAGGTGTGCACACGTGGGTGCTGATAACATCTCCATCTGGGCTATTGGCAAGTAGGCTTCTTTGAAGTTTAAGGAATCTTGAGGGGAAGAGGCAGAGAAATTTTTCCAGGATAATGGGCCTGAGATACTCTTGGCAAATTTCTCTAGAAACAAAATACAAAAACAAAAAGATGGTGAATCACCACTGTATTTTAACGTAAATGCAGCATTTTCCCCATGAAAACTGAAAGAATCTATATATGTCCTCCTAACAAGAGGAAAGTCATCATCATAACGAGGATAATCGCTTCTAAAGGATTTATGGAAATGATAGAAAAAAAAAAGTCAGTGCTATAGGTTGAGTGTAGTTTTGGTGGAGACATAAAAAAATGGGATATTTCAATGACAATGATGGGCTCGATTATCAAATGAGTTGCAGTCTCCTGATCTCTACCTACCAGGCCTCCCTACCCAGACACAATCTACCAAGAGGGTAGCTCATTTGGGTAAGTCTTGCCTAAATCCCTGCATTAGCTCCCCTCTGCCTGTACAAGAGGCTGGAGCTTTAGCGGGGTATGCCGAATCTATCCAAGATGGTGCCCTGCCTGGCCTTCCAATCTCACCCCGCCTCCCGACGTATCCCTCCCCCTTCCACACACTTACAGCCTTCTACCACCACACATGCACGCACGCTCATACATGCACATACACCTCTCTCTCTCTCTCTCTCATGCATCCCCCCACACTCCAGCCAAGCTGAACGGATAGGACTTGGCACGTGCTGTCTCCTCTAACTCGGGGATCAGCATTTTCTTCTGTAAAGGAGCAAATAGTGAATATGTTCAGCTTTTGAAATATAACCATGGCTGCAACTCTTCTGCCGTGGGCCATACGTGAATGGCCATGCCTGCATTCCAATAAAGCTTTATTGACAGACACTACAATCTGAATTTCATATAATGTACATGGGCCATATGATATTATTTACCTGTTTTTCCCTACCATCTGAATATGTATAAAAACCATTTTTAGCTCCCAGGCCACACAAAAACAGGCAGTGGGCCAGACTGGGCCCCTAGGCCATAGCTGGCAAGCACCACTCTAGGTATATGGCTTCAACTGACTTATGTGCCAAACTCATTCTTTCAGACAGTCCTGGAACCTTCCACACCCAGGCACAGCGCTGACATGGTCAGAGTAATGCATCTCTCTAATCCCGCTTATTCTAATGTTTTAAATAATTTTTATTACCTTTCCTCCTAACCAGGCACTGGGCTCTTTATAAGCAGCAAAAGTCTTAAGCAATTTTGTTTCCCACCAAGGTCTGTGGGAAATTAATAGTTACATGAAGTGAGGGGACTCAAGTTTTTTAGACTCCTTTCACTTCTCTAAAATATTTCCAATGCGTCACTCCTCTGTGGATAAAAGGCACGAGGTACAATGGGGCCGATACAATGGGGCCAGGAGACGGTGTGGCTGGGAATGTGTACCTGCCAGCATGAGATCCCAGTCTCTGTCGGGATAATTGCTAATCTGACCTGGGTTGGGGTGTGGTGGACAGTCACTGGGCCCACAAACATTCCACGGCTGCTGGGTGTTAGGGCTATAGCTGGGAACAGGACAAAGATACTCCTTGCCCTGAGGGATTTACAGACTAGTCAGAAGAAAGACTGCAAAAGCCAGTCTGATGAGAAAGTAGAGAGACACCCCCAAGCACTGAGCGGAGGAAGCCAGTCGGGCAGGAGAAGGAGAGGCTTGGGGAGGACCCTGAGGCAGTGACCTGCACACTCAGGCCTGAAGGAGAAAGGTGAGGTTAGCTTGGTAAAAAGAGAGGGAAGGGTATGGAAGTGCAAGAAATAGTCTGCACCACAGCTCAGAGGTGGGAGAACCTGAGAGAGATTGACCAGCCATCCCTACTCTATTACCATTTGCATGAGGCTTTAGAAGGAGTTGTAGGGGGAGTGCAGGGGGGGGCGGGGGGGCGCTGCCAGCTTCAGACTGACCCAAGGATGGCTGAGAACAATGAGTTAAATACTACTGGGGTTCTTCCTGAATATATTCATTCTAGATGTGGCCGTCTTCTTTTCTGACTCAGGCGGAGAGCCATGCAAGGGTGTAAGCAGAGGCAGGGCCCAACCCAGCCATGTTTTAAAGGGGCAGTGGGGCTTTGGGGCTGAGACGAGATGGTAGGGGACAAAAACAGGAGCAGAGGAGCTGGGGAGGAGCCCACTGTGGTCATCCCGTGGAGACCCGTGGGGCAGGAGGCCATTGGCAGTCTCCCCTCCCTGCCTGAATGCGGGGTATGAGATAAAGATAAGAGGGAAGGAGGGGTACCAAGCTTTTGCCTGGGGCCCCGGGGAGGTTGGAGTCACACCATTGGTGAACCAAGACAAGGAGGTCTGGAGTGGAGTGCGTGGCGGGAGCCCATCAGAAGCTGGCTTTGCTGAGAATGGAGTTTCCCATAGACTTTTAGTTCAAGAGATCACAGGCAATTGGAAACAAGAGACTTAGTTCCAAAGAGAGTTCTGAGCTAGGGATATAAATTTGGACATCTGCAGCGTATAAATGGCCAGCAGAGCAAGAGATCAGCGGAGGTCGTCAAATGGATGAATGGAGCCTGAGGAGAGAAGAGGTGGGAGGACTGAGTCCTGAGCCCTCCGAAGCTAGAGCGATTTATTGTCATTGTGGCAGAACTAACCGATTCCCTGGCTGACTCCAGTAATACCATTGTCCGAGTAATGCATCAGAAGTAGATGCCCTAACCTCTTTTATGGGACAGCAAATAACATTACACACGACTAAGAATATGGTTTCGTCATTTCATACTGGGGGGGAAAATACACTCTTTCAAAGGAAAAACTGTAGGCACACACACACACACACACACGTTTCTCAAGGTAAACAGTGCAGGAAACGGGATTCAGGGACTGCAACCCAGAGCTCAGACACAAAATGGGAAGACAGGGAGCCTGGGAAATCGCCCCGGAGCTGGGAAGGGATTCTCCTGGGCTACCTTCCTCGGTGCTGCCTGCAAGACATTCCCCCAGGGGATGCTCCTGAAGCTTGAGTCTCCCAGAACTTCAGTCCACAGTCTATACCTCAAGGTTGCTGAAGCACAAGCCATGTTTTCTTCTCTAATATATGAATTAAAAATCAAAATTTTAAATTAACCTAATAAATTCCCTTCGTGGTCTGGCCTGCAACATAATTTTCAAGCATAACTAAGACATTGACTTTATTGAATTCTTTCCACACTGAATAATTAGCTGATGCTATTTTTAACAAATTTCGCACCATAAATGTGGTATACATTGCAAATACTGGAAACAATCAAATCTAAACCGCCTGAACGACGCAGGGCGTCTCTATTTGAAACTTTAATCCTTTTGGTATAAGACGTCCTGTTCCTGATGCTTTTCTGTACTTCAGTCCACAAATCCCTTGAAAAATAAGGACTCCTTTTGTACCCGTGTGTGTGTGTGTGTGTGTGTGTGTGTGTTTTACTTTAAGTATCTTCTTACTCATTTTTAAACAGAGAAATTGCCAGAGTCGAAGGTATGGGCTTTCATTTTAAAGGATTTTCTTTTCTCCCAAATCTGTAATCATCATAATCCTCCAAGCACACACAGCAGCTGACTTACCTGTCCTGGATTCTGACCACAGCAGCTTCTGAAGTTGGACTTTGATTCAGATTAAACAGTGCCCAAGCCAAAGATTTCCAGAGGATCCTTGAAAAGGTTGGGACTGGGTGGGAGGAGCAGCTGCTTCCTGAAGTTTAAAGGGCAGGGCTGAGGTGGGGCGCGGGGTTGCCCTGAAGAACAGTAAATAACCATTATAAAATGCTTGGCAAATGCTTTTAATGTGACACATGAAGGCTCTATGGTCAAAGAATGTCCCGGCAAGGTGCAGGGCTCCGGGCAGGTGGAGGTTTTGTCCTTCAGATGAGTAATAACCACGATTAGTGAAAACCTCAGAGCTCCCTGAGTGAGAGCGAGTGCGCCATCTTGCCACACTGGGTATCTCCAAATATGGGAACGTTATTCTTCATTTCCTCTTCCAACGCTTGACTTTTGATTGAGAATCCCGGTGTAAATACTTGCTCCCTGACACCATCTGAGTGAATCATGGCTGTAGGAACTACAGGAGGGAAGAAAGTGGATCATCTCTTTACTTGGGTTGGGACTGGAGGCATTACCAAAACAGTCTGGTTCTCAAGCTGCACACGGGAGACTTTTTCCAGCGAGTCTCTTCCTCTGTTTCTTCGCTGCCTGTTAATTAGATATTCACTTCCATATTTCCTGGTTTCACTGTGAGCCTATTCTCCTAAATCTCATGAAAGAGCTACATTTTATGGCATGTTGTTGTCTCTCTGAGTGTAAGCAGGCACACATTCTCAAACCCACGGAGAGCACTCTCAGACTTTGGCATTTCATGTGAGAAACATTTCCTTTAATCAATAAAGTTAATCACTTACCTCTATCAAAATCACCTCTTTTTAATTTTATGCGGCCCAGTTTCAGACAAATTCCTGCTTAATGATCTGAATTTCATCCCACTGGTACAGTTGTTGAGAAAAGACATTATCATTATTCCTACAATTTTATCACAATTTACATAAAAACGAAAACAATTTGGAGACACCCGGGTGGCTTAGTTAGTTAGGTATCTACCTCTGGCTCAGGTCATGATCCCGTGGTCTTGGGATCGAGCCCCACATCGGGCTCCCTGCTCAGTGGGGAGTCTGCTTCCCCCTCTCCCTCTGCCCCTCCCCACGGTCATGCTGTCTCTCTCTCTCTCTCTCTGTGTCTCATAAACAAATAAAGTCTTTAAAAAAAACTAATATAATTTGTCCTGTGATGTATTGTACATGTTAGGGAGGATATCTGTCACCAAATTTAAATAAATATCTCTCCACCCACGTCCCTAATGATGTTGATACCTCACGCTCCCTGTTTATATTTCATAATTTTTTTCCATAAAATCTGTTTTTTCTGTAATGCCCATTTTACCCAATTTTCCCATTACTTGGGCCAGTCTGCAGTTAAGAGTCTCATGCAGGGACTCAAGCAGCAGGAGCACCAGGGCAGAGAGGATGGGGACATGCCTTCCTGTGAGGCACAGTATGCTTATCTTCTGGGGGCCTGTTTCAAACACATGTATCTACCACAGAGAATTTGGTAGGCGCCCCTTTTGACTTGTCAGTTCAGCTAACATTTATTTAGAAACTTCTATAACCCAGACTCTGCCCTCTCTGTGGAACAAAATCCCTGGCAAAAATGGGACCTTTGTCTCTTCAGATGTGAGAGGCATGGAATCCGGAGGACACATTGGATGGAGATGGAGCCCCATTTACTTGTATTTCAGTATTTCTTGGCCAATGAAATTTATTTTCCTAAAAGAAGTCTTCCTGTGAGATCTGGACTAAGTCATTGAAACTTTCTGGGTTTTAGTGTTTCTATCTATAAAATCAAGCAGTTGACTTGTGAGAAAGCATTCAAATATGGAGGACATAGAATTTTATTTGCCAAGTGCTTTTTTTTTTTTTAATACAAGGTAATCAGTCTATGTCACAATCTTTAGCATGCAATAGCTAAATTGTCAATAGACTAAAAATGCACAAAGTTGGCAAAGCAGGAAAATGCACTCTCCAGGCTGAGATGCCACATCATCGTCTCAGTAGAGCATGTCATGCCGGCTCGGAGGGCCTGCCACAGGCACGTCTCCACATGTGGGGGGCTCTGAACACACACCTACTCTCTCTCTTGTACTCCAACAGCCAAGGGATGACCTCTATTGCAACTGGCTCTCTGAGAATAAGGAAGACTAAGACCATCCAGTACTGGGAAGGATTTATGGAAACACCTGGAGTTGGGACAAGCATCCATGTCCCAAGCACCCTGGGCAGCAATTCGGGCACACTGAGAATGAGGGGACACGTGTGTGTTCCGTGAACCAGCACAATTCTGCCTCCATGGAAACACTCACCTGTGCACGGGGAGGCACGTCCAAGGATGTTTGCTGCAGCGTGGCTGGAACAAGGAAGGGATCGCCCAGACCAGGATTGAACATTTGGAGGCGGCTGTCTGGGGGAAATGTGTGTGCACACAGTGTGTAGCAGACGTGACCTTACACTTACTGCAGTGACTGTATGTGTGTCTCCTCTTGGCATTCGATGGTGATGAAGAAAGCTGGTGTCAGGAGGACCCCTAAAATACCACATGGAAACATGGGTAAAGCAACCGATAGACAGGGAAGATGCTGGCAGGAACCTCGCCCAGGACGCATCATCTTCCGTTTTTCTACCTTCTTCTTAAGAGAATTCATTCAACTGTCCTTTTTATTTTTATTTTTATTTTTTTGCCCGTCCTCCCTCCCCTTCCTCTGCCAACATGAGCATTAACACATACATTTCCTGTGTGACTTTTAAAGACTACAGATAGAAAAAAGACATAGGCAGCAAATAACACGAAATGTTAGCTGTTTTAAATGTGAGTCCTTTCCTATATGTCAGAATTTTCTTCAAATAATAATAATAACAACAAAAAAAAAAAAAACAGTCAATTCTGGAAGGAGGCTCCCCATGTTCTAGTTCACACACATGCCCACACACAGGGCCCTCCTCCATCTGTCACCTGTGAGAGCTGGAGCACATCACTTAACCTCTCAAGACCTCGGCAGTCTCCTGGGGGTCACGATAGCTTAACCTCTGAAAGCCCAGGGCAGCACCAGATGGTCTCCTGAGATGCTTTCATTCTCAACACTGGGATATCAGCTTTGCCAGCATCTCCAGAGACAAAAGCCCCAGATCTCACTGAACCTCCCCTATCTTCAGTTGCCGGACTCTGCAACCTGTCCGCTGCCTCAGAGAGCCCAGAAGTGCGGCCCTGGTCCAAGCTGACACAGTGGCTCCTGCGAGACCCCCAAAGGAAGATTTCCATGAGGAGGTTGAGGAGGAACGCCTTCTTGCCAGGCAGGTGCAACAACGAGCTGGAGGAGCTCTGGAAGTGGTCAGAGACAGAGGGGAGGGAAGTCAGCACCGGGAATGGGAGGGGGGCAGGAGAGGGGAAGGTGAGAGAAAGGAACAGCCTGGGACAAGCAGAAATGCAGACATCAGGAAATGTCAGGGACAAGCCAAGTAAAACACAGCTTTTTAGGCTGACTTTCTGCAAGCACGTCACCTGGGTATGAACACGACGGCTGTCACAGAGAGGAGCACGACTTCTCCTGTCCGAGCAAAAGAGATAAGGACGGTGCGAAACGCACGGGTCTCTGCTCACCGGCACTGATGCTCCCAGACTGGGTGTGTCTCCAGGCAATGATGTGACCCACGTACCAGGTAAACACAAACGCGTCACCCATCCCCTCTGTTGCCTTCATTTCCTCCAGGTTCGTTCCATGTCCTCCCCTCCGGCACGCTGCCTTCAGTCTGGTATGGGGAGAACATGAACAGCCTCACCCATGTGCTCGAGCCATGATTCAATCCCAACTGAGTACATTTGTTCATACGGGTCTTGTGAACGGCTCTGCAATCCCCCTCCGGGGGGGGGGGGCGCAGAATAATCCCTTTCCATTGCAAGTTATTGAAATCAACGCTTTGGATGAAAATGAAAAACTGCGATTTCTTTCTTTTTTAAAAAGCTACCACTTCAGCCTGTCCCCACCCCACCCAAGCACGTGTGTTGATTACAACAGCAGTCAGGTCAGTAGTAATTTCTGATCATCCAGAAGGAACCATTAGACTAAAGGGATATTCAGAGAACTGTTTCTCACAGTCAGGTCAGTAGTAATTTCTGATCATCTAGAAGGAACCATTAGACTAAAGGGATATTCAGAGAACTGTTTCTCACAGTCAGGTCAGTAGTAATTTCTGATCATCTAGAAGGAACCATTAGACTAAAGGGATATTCAGAGAACTGTTTCTCACCCCGTTACGCCAATCTCTCTTTAGCAGCTGGCAATATGTATATAATACATAACGGTGAGAACTAGACAGGAGTTACCCCGACAAACCCCAGGGGACTGTCCTGGAGTCACTGTTTTAAGTGGGATTTCACAACATGGGAGCTTAGCTCTGTGAACTGCCTTTTCTACACTGATATAAAAATACTTTCACCAGATGTAGGTTTCAACTACACTTAGATATACCATTTTCATATATATGATTTTTCCCTTAGTTCTCAAATTCCATCATAAAATGGGCAGAGTGATACAGACACTGTTTCTCTATTTGGAATTTAATATGTAAGATAGAAGTTTTTTTTTTTTTTTCCTTCTGGAAAAATGTGAATCCACATTGTTCCAACATTTGGAAAATTATTCCTCTCATGCCAAACCTATAATAGAGCAATAAAATGTGTAGCAGTTGGGTGGGGCTCCCCAGATTCCAGAAGTCTGTGAAATGCAGAGGCCCCCAAGTTTAAAAAATAAAATGTCTGTTTATTTTGTCCTTAACACATTTCTAATTTGTTTTTGCAGATTGTTCTTTATTAACAAGGGAAAGCTATTTTTGTATTGTTGCCAAGAGACTTCAGAAACCAACAGCCTGATCAAAATAATAACTTCCTGTAATGAACAGTCTTGCTGGTTCAAAGATATTTAATTCTATAATTTTTTTTCTGAAAATGTAAATTAAGGGCTTTTAAGCATTAGTGACAAGACAGTGCAGCTTTGGAATCTTACACTAAACCAGCCTGCCCTACTTTCATTGCTATATTGAGCAAGGTAAAGAACAATGCTTTTCTTCTCTTTGAAACACTATAGCCCTTTGGAAATACTGACAGAGTTATGTATTAGTTCTAAATGCTATTTGCTTAAGGTTTCTTTAAAACTGAGAGGCTAACAAAACACATAGCACAAAAAGGCCTGTGACACATTGACAGCCTAACATAATTTAAATAAATCCTAAAATAAAGTTTGAAATTCAAATTTTGCTCTTTTCCCCCTAAAACTTCACATACACAAGATAGGAAATAAGTTGCCAGTGACACAAGCTATAATATCACAAATTCTTCTCCAACAAAAGAAACTATAAAAGGCATTTCCTTTTTTATTGAAATGTAGTTGACATATTATATTAGTTGCAATATAAAATGCACTTCTTGGGGCGCCTGGGTGGCTCAGTGGGTAAAAGCCTCTGCCTTCGGCTCAGGTCATGATCCCAGAGTCCTGGGATCTAGCCCCGCATCGGGCTCTCTCCTCCGCGGGGAGCCTGCTTCCTCCTCTCTCTCTGCCTAGTTGTGATTTCTCTCTGTCAAATAAATAAAATATTTAAAAAAAAAATAAATAAAAAAAAAAAATAAAATGCACTTCTTTTTTTTTAAAGATTTTATTTATTTATTAAAATGCACTTCTTGTAAGGTTTCTGCACTCAGAATGCTCAATCTTCGAATAATATGCACCAATTACCTTCTAAGACATAATCTTATAGTATCACACTATTGTAATAATAAATTATATTACGATACAATTCGGATGTTTCTTATACATCTTCTCTGTAGTATTCACAGGCATTAATTTTGCCTGTTCTTCTACTCAACGTCCTTCTAAGTTTCTGTGAAATTGGCTTCTCCACTTGGTCTTCCCTGAAGAGCCAGTGCTACCAGACAGAGGAAGGGCAAATTACAGTGGAGACTTTTCAATGTCAAATATGTTAAAAGGTCAGTAATTGAAAATACATCATTTGAGCTTGGTACAATGGCAACATGCAAGGATGCCAATGAAGAAATTTTATAACCTTAGGTATGTTTAACTGGAATTACTGAGGGGTCGAAAGAGAAACAAAGCGATGCTTGTTTCTCGACTGGACTATCCCTGCTCCCCGCCTCTCATCGGTAGTGAAGCAAAAAGGAAAGTTCACCCAAATTATTTTTTAAATTACGGAAAAGTACCGTCATTAGAGCTTGAAGAAGCAATTAAATTTCTTTTTTGATCCAAGAATCCCTTTCACTCAGAGGGTCTTTATTCTATGAATTCAGTGAAAACGAATCCTTGAAAATTCATACTCTTTTTAAAATCTTTTCTTTTGTAAACTGATTTTATGAAAGCACAACTTTATAGTCCAGATCAGACTAGTCCTCTCCAAATGTCTGTGGACTCAGACCTGATGAGTAAATCTCAATTCGTTTTCACCAAAAAAGCATTCTGGTCCCAATTCAAAGGCCATCGCACAAAGTCTTGGCAAATTGCTGTGATTTCAGAGGGTAATGAATGTCAGTGCCCTGGCCCAGCCTGAGAGGACCAGCACTTGCTGCGCTTGCCATGTGGTCTCAGCTCCTGAGCCAGCAAATCTGCACCAAGAAGCTAAAGGTATACCGTTTGCTCAGTTACTGAAGCCAGTAAATAACATTTAAAAGACAAACATTAACACAGGATGACTTTGTTTAAAAAAAAAAAAAAAAAGTCGAGGTGCCTGGGTGGCTCAGTCAGTTAAGCAACTGCCTTCAGCTCAGGTCATGATTTTAGAGACCCAGGATCGAGTCCTGCATCAGGCTCCCTGCTCAGGGAGTCTGCTTCTCCCTCTGACCCTCTCCTCACTCATGCTCTCTCTTTCTCTCATTCTCTCTCTCAAATAAATAAATAAAAATCTTTTAAAAAAAAAAAGGTGTTGGGGAGATGGAGAGGAGAGGGAGTTGAGGGAAACTGGAAGGGGAGAGGAACCATGAGAGACTATGGACTCTGAAAAACAACCAGAGGGTTATGAAGGGGCGGTGGGGGGGGGGGGGGGAGGTTGAGGAACCAGGTGGTGGGTAATAGGGAGGACACGTACTGCATGGAGCACTGGGTATGATGCCAAAACAATGAACACTGTTATGCTGTAAATAAACAAATAAAATAAATAAATAAATAAATAAAAACAAAAACAAAAACAAAAACCAAAAAAAGGTGTTAAGAGAGGCATATAAACCTAGAGTCACATAAAAGAAAGGAAGCATCAAAGTCAACAGAATTAGGGAGACAGGCTGAGAACCAAGTTCAGTGAGCTTCCTTGTCCTCATCATGCACCAAGATTAATTACAGGTGGATTGGAGAGTTTAATATGTATAACATATAAACAAAAACATAAAAAACTTGGAAGACATAATTTAATACTTTTTTTTGACTGCTAATATAGAGGAAGGAAACTTTCTAAGAGCCAAGCATGGTAGAAATTGAAAACATTGATATTTTAAGGTAAATTCCAGGGGGGGGAAAGAGATCACTCACTACAGTAAAAGACAAGCAAACAAGAAACTATATTCACAAAAGACATACATTAAACGGGTTAATGTCTTGAATTTTTAAAGAATGCCTATCAATCATAAAGACAACACTAAGACCCCCTGTGGAAAAAAAAAAACAAGCAAAATCACAAGCACAAAAGTTACAAGGGAGAAAATGCACATAGAGGATAAATATATGTAACCAAGTGTTCAATTCACTAATAATCAAATAAATGGGAATTAAATTGCGATGGATTTTTTATAGCTAGTCAATAAGCAGATTTTGGATAATAAAACTAAGTAACACTGGTGAGTATTTGCTAAAAATATATTGTTCAGAATACATATTAGTAGATTCCAAATCAATAACAGCTTGGGGTGGACCCGCCAAATCAGTAAAGATGGTGGCCACAGGTGAGAGAGCTCCTCAAGTGTACCCTGTGCTTTGTTTGGGGCACTCTGAGGGCTCCCAGGAAGGAACTAGATGGCCACAGAGGAGGGACTCATCCAGCAGCCAGTTACTAACCTGCACACCGGTATCTTTATGTTTTAACAGTGAATATAGCTGTACCCATGTGTCGTGAAATAATCAAGTATTGTTTTATTTAGAGGAATGGATTGCAAAAACTAGAAAGAACAAAATGATGAGTTTACCCTTTGACCTAGTAATGCCAATGTTATCCATTTGAGAAAATTTGAGAACCCTTTATGAAAAGATTCTGATCAGAGAATTGATATCAACATAACAACAGTAGCTCAATGTATAACATTTACTATATGGCAGGTATTCTTGGTGACAGATAGAGATTATCTCACTCAATAGAATTATGAAATCCAGCTTTTCTCATCACCCTCATTGTGCAGAAGAACAAACCGAGGGAAGAGAAGTGAGAGTAGTGTGCACAAGGTCACAGAGTTAATAAGTGAGAGAACCAGAATTCAAAATTTGCCCCCAGAACTGCATTTATCCACTAGCTATGTGGATATTTAATTAATATTAACATTAATAACCCAATGTTGTGTGAATTAGTAGGCTTTATAGCTTCTTAAATAAAATATAATGATTAGCCTACCTCAATTATACTTAGGTCACTTAAATTTTCATTACCTGGTCACATTTGCCAATTCTTTTTTCTTAGTAAAGTATTTTTTTTAGATTAATTATTATTTTTTTTGAGAGAGAGAGAATACAAGTGGGGGGAGGAGCAGAGAAAGAGGGACAAGCAGACTCCAGGCTGAGCCCAGAACCAGACGTGGGGCTCGATCCCAGGACCCTGAGATGATGACCTTAGCAGGAACCAAAAGTCAGACGCCCAACCAGCTGAGCCACCCAGGCGTCCCCCCATTTACCACTGTTATCTCCTCACTGTTTTTATGCCCTTCTCACACACTGTTGGTCTCACCAGCTACACTTTAGCTATATCTGGTGATATGGTTATGACTCAAACTATCGGCCTGAAATGACGCATTTCTCCTTGTTCCCCCCAAAATAGTAAATGCGTTCCTGTTGGATTCATCATTAAATCTGTTACAAACAACACCTCATTCCCAGCAAAAGTATAGGCATGCCTTGCTCTTCCTCCTGTTGCTGGCTAGAGTCTAGCTTTGGAGCCAGAACTGAACCAAAAAAATGCTATCTCTGTGGCTCGATGATGTCATACAGCAGAGTTCGTGGTTTGATGAGATAGTGAGGTGTGTCTTTGTGAGGATGTCTTAGCAATGGACCATCTCCTTTAAAATCTCTAAAACATGATTTTATTGGAATCAGACTTACTTTTTTTTAACTTGAATTTTAAACCAGAGGTGCCTTTCACAATTGAAATCTTAATGCCAGTTTTTCTAAACTTTTGCTATTACGGAAATTTGTGACAAACAAGCCTCTTCAAGTAAATCCTATTTTATTCTTTGCCTCCTCAATGGCTGTAGCAGCTGACCATCTACAATACACAGAAATCTCCTGTGGGGCGTGCACTCTGCAGTTCGCTTTCCCTGTAAAAAAATGCAGTTCATCCAGAGTGCCTCATCTAAAATCCCTCGTGGGAATTTCCCTCACGAGAACTACCTAGCCCCGTTAACACATCCTTGAGAAAGTGCCACAAGAAATTCATGTCGATCTCATTCTCCAGATCTTATGAGAAGGCCTGCTGGCTGGTTATGTGTTTGTGGATAAAAAAAAACTCCATGACACAAACCTGGCTTTTTTTCATCCTCTGAGCCCACGAGCTCTGTCTTTGCTCCAGAGCAGAACAGAATTGTGCTTGAATATGAAGCCAGAGAGCGACAACTCACCTTACCTAATCTCATCCTCTTCCCATCTGCTTTTGCTCAGTTTCCATGCCCCAAATCCCTCGGGAAAATGGCACTGAGCTGAGGGCCGAAAGAAAGGCGGACAGAGTGGGGGCAGGCCCTCCCGGGGTCTGGGCTCACACAGGGAGAAGACGGGAACCAGTGGGTCCCGTCTCTTCCCTCCAAGGCCAGGCCTGTGAAAGGGGATAAACTTAGTGACTTAGTGACTTACGATTCGGAAAAGGGAGCATGGTAGCAATCAGTGCAGCTGACATTTGCTGACTGTCCCCTGGCTATCAGGCCTCCAGTGCTCCATGTGGACAGCTGTCCTGCCAGCCCTGTGAGGTGGGTACCATCATTGGGTCCCTGGACAAATGAAGAGACATAAGGACGAGTCGTAGGGAAACCTCCCCAGAGCAGAAGAGGGCAGAAGCATGGTTTAGCCCCGAACATCCAGGGTCCGGAGCACAGGCTCCTAACTGGCCATAAAGTGTGGGATCTTACCTTCTGCAGGGATGTCACCCGAGGAGCGTCTGCTCAGCTCAGTTAACTTCGATTCTTCAGGGCCTTTCTATGCCCTCCCAGAGAGGCTAATCAAGCCAAAAATGCCCCAGCGTTCTCTCCACAGCAGCAAGCAACAGGTCATAGCTACATCCCGATGAGCCTCGCAAGCAGGTTCAAAATTGGCTTGGCTTTCCCTAAACACCCCCGTTTCTTGCCTTAAAAGAGAAAATAAAGGTCAATATATGAAAAAAATGTATATGTTCAATTATCAATATCCCTGACTATGAAAAAGATGCAGTGCACATCTGTACAAATATCTCTATGAAGAGGCAATTCCCTACAACCTGCTCCCCAGGTTGGGCTTTGCTCACCGAACACAGATTCGGAGGGATGGCCATGAAAATACTCTGTGCTGGTTTGTCATGCCCGGCACGCCAGACAAACACAGAGAGGACCTTATCCTGGCAGAAGGATCAGAGAAGGCTTTGGGAGGAGGAGGTTCTAGGTTTGGGGGGGGGGGTGGTGGTGACGGGGACACATGGGCAGAGTCCTGAGGCGGTTAGGGGTTAACAAAGGTTTGGAGATGGTCTTTCCAGAAAGAGAGACAGTCACAGAGGCAAGAGAGAGCGTAGGTTTCGCTGGGTGTTTCCATACAGCGGAGGAACAGGTCATGAATCACAGAGCCCTGGGGAGGGTGCGGTGGAAGGCTGCCCAGCGGGGTCTGCAGAGCTGAGCATCTCGACATTCCTGAAGGCTCTAGGGGAGTCCCTGAAGATTTTCTCCTTCGAAAAGCGTAACGCAATCAGATTTGGTTTGTCACAAAAGCACACTGATGGTGATAGGAAAAAAATATTGGGGCCGTGAGGTTGAAGAGTGGACACTGTCAGGAAATGAACAAAGTAGAGGCTGTTTTTTAATAAATGTGGGCATAACAGAGCACAGAATAACAAGTATTTCTCGTATCGCCGCATGAAGTATGAACTACTGCTTTGATTTTAAGCGTTGGTAGACTGAAGTGTTTGAATTCCACAAGTGTTTTATGTTGTTCCCCCCCACACACACCCCTGCCTCCCCAAGTAAGGCTCTGACCTGTGCAATGTTTGGGTGGTAGAAAAGAAGTCTGATGGGTTTCCTTTCGGTCTTCCGTACCCCGGGTTTGGGACATCTACATTTTGGTTCTTTGCTGTTACCACGTCTTAATGTGGAAGGGAACACATGCCGGACAGATGTGACGTGGAGACGAGGAGAAATAAAGCAACCAGCTTTTTGAGCTAAGGCACTGGGATATTATAACCTGTAAATCCTGCCAGAAGTTAAATATGCCCTCTAATAAATGGTTCTTAAAAAAAAAAAAATAAGTTTCAAGGTGGCTCCTGGACATGCAAAGGGTAGCTTTTATGTATGTCTTAACCCCCAGTACTCCAAGTCCACACAGAGTTTTCCAGAGTGCAGGCGTGTCTGGCTTCTGAGATACCCCCGACATGTGCAGCAGTCCGGAGCTTCCCAACCCGGGAAGAGAGCAAACCGGGCAAACCGCTCATTGATGACAAGCACCAGAAATTAAGGTTGTTGGCCAGAAATCTGTACTAGTTGCAATTTCAGAGGCTCTGTGTTTTTCTGTACTTTCTGCCAGAGACTTATTTTTAATATCTTCCTACCAAAGAGGAAAAGATAGAAACCTGAAATAATAGTTAAATTCACGGGGAACTGCTCTGTCAGCAACCACAGCCCTTCCTACAATTCCGATCAGCAGATGGACAGTAAACGAGTGTGTTTCCCCCGCCTCCCCCTCCCCCACACAACTCCCCCTCCACCCACACCCCACCCTCAAGTGCAGGGTCCTGTCTGCCCCGGTGGGTTTTTTGGGATAGGAGCAGATTTAGTCCCCCTGCTTCCAGCAACTGGCCCTAGAGATTCTCTCCTCCTGCCGGCTCCGGAACATTCCCATGGTCCCCAGCAGCGAGAGTCTCCATGCCTCGTTTACCCGCAAGTAGCAGGAGCACTTGTCTAATGTTGCTTTCAAGATTTGCATCTTTCTCCCACTTGATCTTAATCTGGGAAACTGTAGATTGTTTAGGCGAAGAACTTCAACCTAAGCTGCTTCCAACATAAAAGCTGAGATGGAGCAAATAAGAATTTGGCTTTTTTTTTTTTTACTCTTTCCATTCAGAGACTTAAAACAACTTTAAAATCTTTATTAAATAAAAGCAATGTAATCACTTCAGACGACATAACATAACCGACATCAAAGATGCACGTAAATAAGATACGGATTGCTGTCGCTGACTTCCACGAAAGTATGCGTCCTCGCATTTGGATTCTGTTGGACGCGCACAGGCTCTATATGCCAGATTTGCTTATTCGAGTCAGATGTAGCTTCTGGCAAACAACTCTTATACGTTTTAGGTGGCCCGTTTAAAACATTTTTTAAGAAGCTTTCGCCTTATCTGCCGATTCAGTTTAAATAAGGGTCAACTGTGTTGTTTTTCTTCTTGTAAAAATATTCCTAGTCCCCTCCAATGCCTGAAGCCCCAGTAGATTCCCCACCTGTTTGCAAGGAGGGAGGGAGGTCTACTGACTCAGAACCGTGGCAGGGGTCAGCCTGTCATTGCAGAGTGTGCAGTGGTAGACAGACCGTGATGAATCTGGGGGTGGGAATGAGTTTCACACTATCCTCTGGCAGATTCTTCAACTTCTAGAGTTAGGCTTATCCTTCAACTCTAGTCCCGCAGAAGAACGGAGTTTTGGAAGTGCATCTTGGAAACAGCCCGACATACTAGCCTACCCTCCTGGAACGTGTACCAAGTCATTATCAAATTTCCAGAACCCTTGAAGCTTGCATTCCAATGCAATGAGGCCGAACCAAAATTCTGTCACAGGCGACAGTTTGCACAGGGCCTACAGATCAAAGGCAGGGGACAGCAGCTGGAGCAACAGGTGAGTGTGTTTCCTGGGGAACAAGGTGGCGGTGGGTGGTGCAGGAGAAAGGGCTCCTCACCATCCTGTAGGCTGCCTGGCCAGAAGGACAGCAAAACAGGTGTGGGCCGCGGGTGGGATCAAAGGACCGTTTGGATGTGCATTGGATGGAACGAGTTGGCCCATTTGTGAGAGTCACAGTGGAGTGCCTCAGAGCTATGACTTAATTATCATTTAGCAGGGATACCTCATTAGGGACGTAGGAGGCAAATGGGTTAAGCTTCTAATTGCACCTTGTCTAACTTGAACGTGAAGCCGGCACCTTTTCTCACATGCGACGTCTTTGAGATAACCCATCTGGATTGGCTCTATTTTCCCAACGAATGTTTCTTATGACCAAACTAAACCCTTCGCAGCAGAAAGAATGTGACAGAAGCCGGGAGAGGACCGATTTGTTGAATTATGCCCCATCCTACTGCGTGTATATGAAAGAGAAAGGGTTATACAAGCAAACAGTTGTGGATTGTTTCATGTTTCAGTGAAAGGAGAGAAGACCCAAGAATGCCACAAAGGACCCTGGGGTTCAAAATATTTAGAAACTTCCTTTACTCTCCAAACAAAACCAGAATGGGAAAGGGACATGCAGAAATTAGGAACAGGCTCACAAGAGAATTGGCTGACTCTGCGGTTCAACAAACCGGTGTTTTTGACGCAAAAAGTGACAACTGGTTTCGTCCCCCCTCTTCTCTGTGGCGTCTGAGACTCAGAGAGGAGCGATGTTCCTGAGAACATAAAACATAATTTATTGCCTCCCGAGGCTGAAATGTCCCCACATGGTGCCAAGAGCGAGTTCCAGAAACCAATGACGTTTCAGGAAGAAATCATTGTTTTCGTAAGGTGTTGCCTGTGTCCCGTCCTCAACTTGGTGCCAAACAGAAACTGGGCAAATAAAACAAGATAAGAGCTACCACTGAAGCGTCCGAAGGCTTGATTCGGACAGTCGGATGGCTCGCCTCTTACCGCATCTTCTGTGTGCCCTGTGAATGGTTCCAGAACCGGCAAGGTTGTAAGAGACTTGGGCCACAATGTGAGGCTGTGTCCTGAGTGTTTTACAGAAGGGTTATGGAGCAGCTTCTGGGTCAGGCTCTAACCTCCGTGCCATGGGCCTCAGGAGCATGACCCAAACCCCTGTGTCGGGGGTGCCCACAGCGCAAAGCACCCCAGATCCTTTTCCCCACTAAGGAACCATGAAGGAGAACAGCACCAAGAAGGAGCAAAGGTTAACCATTCACTGGGGGCTGACCTTCCAGTATGCATAAGAAAAAGAAAAGCCCTGTAGGCAGAGGAAATGGGAACCTAACTTTTTTTTTTTTTTTTTTTGCTGCCTCTGCCTAGAATACTCTTCTGGGAGTCTCCAGCCCGCTCCTGTCTTTAAGATGCAGATTTCTGCTCTTCAGGGGCCCTCTCTCCCTCAGCTCCTCCATCCCTCCCCAAATGTCACTCAGCTTTGTTTTCTTCCTGGTACTTACACTATAGGTCTTTCGATTATTCTGTTTGCTCTTGGTCATTCTCCTTCCTGTGGCAATGTAGGCTCCAGAGGGAGGGGACTTTGCTTTGCTTTTCTTGTTCGTCTCCAACAGTGTCAGTAATCAATAAATTTTCTGTAACTAACAGAGAAATGAGTGATACTATATTAGTTTGTTTTTAACAGGAAATTCATTTTAATCATGGAGAAAAAGAAGAAAAAATTATTTGCCAGTGTAATAAAAAAGTGCTTTGATTTTAGCATTTCAAACAAGTACGAGCTCAGCCTCATACATCACCAGACATGTTTTAAAATTTCACATCAACCTAAAAACCCAACTGTAAGGGGCTTTCTAGCTCTCTTCACCCTCCTCCACATGCTTTTGATAAAAAATAAAAAGCAGTCTAATTGGGCAATTTCATTGATGTAAATTACTCTCTGAATAATTTCATAGTAAATATTGTATTTCTATCTCTTAATACTGTTTTGGGGGGGAAAGGGCTTTGTATTTTTTTTTTCCCCCTCACAGACTCAAGAAAGCTTATTGCATTCTAAGGCTTGATTTCATTTTGAGCTCATCACGCTTAAGGATGAAAACCAAAAGCTTCAGATTCAAGTTCTGCCTTTATTTATCAGCTCCCATCTACCGCTGAAGGAGAGTGTCTCTCATGTCGGTTCCCCAGCTGCAAAATTAGGGTAATAATAGCTTCGCTCCCCTATCTCAGCGAGATGCTAGGAGGATTAAAAAACATCACCTTTTTAATTAGTGTAGAAACTCTACGATTTTACGGAAGGTGCGACATTCACACAGAATAGTCTTCGACTTCACTTCCTGCAACCTGCTCGTGGAACGATCGGTTGGAAATCCAGCTGCCGAGAGAAAACACGAGCCAGAGAATCCTGTGTGATGGATGGGGCTGTGAAGAATCAGTGGTAATAGTATACACATTGGGCTTGGTGGGGATTTTCCCTCTAAAGAAGTTAAGTATTTTATAAATATTATCTCTTTCATCCTTTTAAACTTCCTGTGATGTGGCATTTATTACTCGCAGCTTCCAGATGGACAACTAACCGCAGAGAAATGTATGATCTTCCCAAAGGCACGTGACGGCTGCGTCTCCGTGTGCTCAGTTAAATGGGCTTTGACGGATTGAGTCGCTCATTCGTTTGCTCCTCCGCTCGGTCACTCAACAGGAAATGTGGAGAATCCTTTCTGGGACGGACACTGCACTCAGGACACGGGTGGGGCCTGTGACAGGCATGGAGGCCAGAAGACCAAAGAGGCGGGCGCACTATGCTAGGACAAGAGGAGAGTGCTCTTGCAGATGTGATGCTTGTGGTGATGCTCGTGGAGATGTGGATACACCTTCGGGGACACGGGAAGATGTCAGCAAGAGCTACACGGGGAAAGCCCAGCTCAACACCAGGAAGAAGGGTGTGCTGGCTGGGTGTCCTTCCAGGAGATACATGCAAGTGTCAGTGTGTATGCGTCGGGAGACAAATAAGAAGTGTTAAGCCGTTAAGACAGCAGGTCACTGTGCAGCACGTGGGTCATTTTTCATTTCCTTTTTATGCCTTCATGTATTTTCTGGACATTTTTGCAGTAAGTATATACTGAGTCTTTAATAAAAACAGGTCACTTGACTGATTATAAAATAGCATGTTTATTGACAAATGTATCAAACAGTGTAAAATAAAAGTGGTTACAATAAAAAGTAAATATTTCTTCTTGGCCTCAACTTTCAGAAATAACCACCAGAATCGATGAATTTTATAGAAATCCTCATTTTTTTTATTCACATATATGTATATATTTTTTAAAAAGAGATCATCACCGAGATTCTGTCACAAAATCATAAACACCCATCCAGGTTAATGTATTTCATCTTTAATGAAATACATTTTAATGAATATTTTAAAATAATTAATATTCTAAAGAAGTATTCAATGAACATTTTAATAATAATTAATATTTTAATGAAACATATTTATTTTCATTTCTTCTGAAATGATTTCCCTATTCATGTCTTCACCCATTTGCTTCTGAAATTTTATCTTCTTATTGTTGCTTTCCAATAGATTTTTATATATTAAGAATAGGAACTATTTGCCTATCATGTATGTTGCACCTAATTCCTAAAGCAGTGTTAATGAAAAAAACAAAAAAACTGCTAAATGAGTGCAGTTATTATTTTCAAATTTGGGAAGATAAATCACATGGAATCACTTTAAACAGATACTAGAAGAAACAAATTGATCAGTGTTCCAAGAAATTAGAAACATGATTTAAAAAATTTTTAAATGATCCGAGAAGCAGAGAAAAGCAGATGAATAAAATAAATAAACAAATACATGGAACAGTGATTCTTCTAAAACACATAGAAAATGTTAAATTATTTTCTGAAAGAAAGGTTTAACAAAAATAATAGATCCAGTGGTATAATCATACATCTAAGAGGTGTTTTCAAAAAGACAATGAGCAGAGAATTGAGATAAGAAATTATTTTAAAAGGTAAAAGAAAAGAA
Organism: Meles meles; assembly: GCF_922984935.1. NCBI lineage: Eukaryota > Metazoa > Chordata > Mammalia > Carnivora > Mustelidae > Meles > Meles meles. The sequence goes on from NC_060079.1 coordinate 80,536,527, forward strand.
AATTTTTCAGAACTTAATATCAAAGACAGAGAAATGCCTGAATAAAATATTATAAAAGCAAGCAAAGAAAAAAAATTCTCTATAAATTAATTTACCAAATTCCAAGTAAATCTAATAATAATCGTAATTTTAAAAACCTTTTATCATTTTCTTATTACAAATTTTAACAACTAATTCTAAAATGTATCTGTAAGAATATCTTTTGATGAGGACCACCGGAAAGGGGGGTTTATTTATTTTTTTTAAAGATTGTATTTATTTAGTTATCTTAAAAAGAGAGAGCACATACATGAATGCAAGAGGGATGGGAGGGGCAGAGAGGGAGGGAGAGAGAGAGAGTCAGAGAGACTCTCTAGCAGACTCCATGCTAAATGGCTCGGGTCTCAATATCATGAACCACAGATCATGACCTAAGGCCAAACCAAGAGTCAGACACTTTACCAGCTGAGTCCCCCAGGGGTCCCAAGGGGGATTTATTTAAAATCAAATAATATACAGATCAATGTAAGTTACAATTGTTGTCTTATTCGTGAAGAAATAAATCAATGGAACAAGGGGGTTGAAGGAGAAACTGACTCATGTACGTAAAAGATTTTATAATATGAAAAGTCACACATTTTTAAACTGAGTACTTATAAGTGGTGTTGCATAATTTGTTCTTTATTTGGGAAAACTAAAGTTGGATTTCCACTTCAAATCATACACAACTATAAATTCTAAATGGTTAAACAGGTAGGGAGTGAAAAAGAGAATTCATGTGGCAGTGAAAGATACAGGAATATTTTTCTTTAGAATTTCAGAGTATGAGTGGCTTCCTATGCAAAACACGAAATTCTGAAGCCACTAAAAAAAAATGTGGCATTATGGTCTGAGATTAAGTATTATTAACACACAAGGTGGATTGAAGATGACCATATTTTACTGCACTTCTCCCACTGAAAGGTAAATTCTATGATGCCTCCTCTTGAATCTACATGAGCTCTTTTACTACTTGCAGAATAGAATTCTCTGAAAATGATGTGAAACCAGTTTCTGAGCCTGAGCCTGAGCCTTAAGAGAATGGGAGTTTCCACTTCCTGTATTTTAAGACAGGTGCTAAGCTGGTATGTTGTGAAGATTCAAGTCACATAGAGAAGCCACTCGTGGACACCTTTGCCAACAGCAACAGAAGAGTCCAGAGCCAACAGCTGACATCAACGGCAAGCCAGTCTTGGTATCTAGCCCATTCAAGCCTTCAGATAATTCAGGTCCCAAGTCCTGAGCTCAGTGATTCAGGTGAGAACTACCTATCTGAGCCCAGGCAATGACAGAATTGTGAGAGATAAGAATTACATGTGGTCCTAAGGCACTACCTTTCAGTATTTTTTTTAAAGCAAGAATAGATAATTGGACACAATTTGTTACTGCATATAGGGTGTTTCCATAAATTCTGAAATACGTGACATTAGCTCTGGGTCCAATGGTGGAGACAAGATGGGAGACTTTTGAGGATACTTTTTGAGAAGGTAGAAGAGCCTTCAGACAACTGTTGTTGGGCCTTGATGAGAGTGAAACTAACTGTGCTGGAGGCTAGAGAAAGGAGGCCCTGGTAGATAACACCATCACCAACTCTAACGTGGAAAATAGAAAATATACTGAATGCACTGATGGACCTGGCTACGGATATTTCCCATCAGAATATTGAATTGCCAACTATTTTTTAATCATGTGTGGAAAAGATAGCTGATCTAATTCCTCTTAAAAACAACTGTTGAGTTTTCAAGTTGAATTTCAAAAAAGTAAATTGAAGGCAATACTTACTGAGAGAGAAAATTAAACTATTTCTCATCCTGAGTTGCTCCAGATGTCAAAAGACTCAAAAAATAAGAAATGGTTTCAGGACAAATATGAAACCCAGAGCACTATCAGTAAAACATGACTTCAGAGTAATGACTTTAATAGTACGATATACTACCTTTTGGTGAGTCCTAAGAGAGTTTCTGTGCATACCTAGTAGGACCTCAAATAATCCTAAGGTCACTATCCATAGATCTTCTCTCTTAGACAATAGGTACTAAATGAGTCTTATGTGCCTGCCTCAAAGACACTTTCAACTAAGCAAAAAGCCTTCCAAAAATCTTAAGGATATTGTTCAACAGCACCCTGACTCTTGACTCAAATAAATAGCTCACACTGGAAAAATGTGAGTATGGTATGGCTTTTCTCTAATGCTGTATGATTTGATCTACTGAAGTCTACAAACTTTTAAAGAGAATTGTATCAAAAATTAAAAATAAAAGAGAGAGAAAGAGGGAGACAGAGACAGAGAGAAAGAATCATATTAGCTTTGAATGATGGAGTTGGGATAGGACAAAATTAAAAGGGCCTTGTATACCCCCTCCCCAAACTACAATGGGAAGAAAGAAGGCAGAGGAAACATTCAGATGTGAACAGTCTATATTTTATGGAAAAAGAAAGATGACGTGAAGGAAGAAACAAGAAACCAGGGCCCAAAGCCAAAAACCATAGAGAATCATTCCCAGGAAACAGAACAATTCAAAGAATTGGCAATATGTGCCCAGCTGGATTTCATAATTGCTATGGACCAATGACTGCCATGTGCCTCCTATTTTCCTCACTTTTGAATGGGAATGTCACTTGTGGTTTCTCTATGCCTGTCCAACATTGTATGTCTAATGTGTGTGTGGAGATAACTTGCCTCTTTGGCTCACAGGTCTTCAAATAGAGAGGGCCCACACCCAAGGAGCCTCATTCACACCTGGGCCTGATTTAGATGATAAAAGCCTGAACTTTGAACTTGAAATGTGAAGCTATCATGATAGAGGTGAGGTTTTAGGCAGGAGGGGAAGGGGCAGTGGTAGGAAGTAGGGGAGGGCAACAGCATAAATTTTGCACGTGGGAAATTTGCAAATATGTAAATAATTGTGGTAAGAGAATTTGAGAGTGGTGGATTAAAGTGGGTCATGATTTTTTTTAGTATTCTTCCTCCTCCCTATCTTGAATTCGGGTAGGCTCTCTGACTGCTTTGAACAACAGATTATAGCAAAAGGGATGCATTGCCACTTATCACACCCAGAATTTAAGAGACTGGTCATCGGGCATCTTGTCTCTTGGACCACTTGTATTAGAAAGGAGCCACCATGCCGTGGGGGCCAAACCACATGGACGGATTAAGTTAAGTTGAACTCATGTGTAGACACATTAACTGACAGCCCCAACCGAGCCTCCCCCAGAGCTCCCAGGGCCAGTAGCACCCACTGCCGCCCTGGGTGGGAGCTTTTGTGGGACCAAGTCTTTAGATGACTCTCCTCTCAGTAGCTACTTGACTGCAAGTACACGAAAGACCAAGCAAGAAACCTCAGAGCTGTGCCCGGCCAGCTCACATAACCATGAAACGATATCTTGCTGATCTAAGTTGTTATATAGATCACAACGAATTGATACCCATAATATGTGGAGAGCTGCTGCAAGTCAGTAAAAAAGAAAAAGAACTCGATACAAAAACTGGGCAAAGAATACGATAAGGCAATTCCCAGGAAAAAAGTAAAAGGATAAACAAGCCTATAGAAAGATGCTCATAAGCTATGAGCGAAATACAAATTAATGTAACAAGTAGACAACTGCTTTCTTCTATCTGATTTGGCACAAATTTAAATGACTGATAAATCTAGTTTGGAAAATTGATAGCTTTATCAGCTAATGTGACAATGCATCTACTTTTATGGAAACAATGAGTGCGATTTTTTTAAAGATTTTAATCTTTAAATCTTTAAATCTTTAATCATTTAAAGATGATTTTTTTAAAGACCCCAACAAGGGGTTTGATCTCGAGACCCTGAGATCATGACGTGAGCTGAAACTATTAGTCAGACAATTAACCAGCTGAGTCACCCAGGGGTCCCAGATTTTTTTATTTCAATTCATATGCTCTTAATATCAGCATTTCTTCTAATAGGATACTAGCCTATAGGAAAAAATATATGTACACACATACACACATACATATACACATACATAACTATATATGAACAGAGATGTTCATTGTAGCACCTTTTATAATCATTAAAACGGAAAATAATGTCAAAATTATCAATCAGTAATTAATAAATAGTGAGATATGCATACTATATGAGGATTTAAAAGAATAAGGTGTATATACATTGTTGACATGAAAGGATATGTATGATCCATTTTTAAGTAAAAAAGTTGCAGAACAACATATATAAAGTTTAAAATGTGGCTATTCATGTACATTTGCATATATTTGAATATATATATGACAGGGAAACTCTGGAATGATTCACAACAAATACTACCAACAATAGAAATAGAGTAGACTTTACATTGGCAGATGATTGTGTGTGCTTCTGCAAGGTCAGCATCTTTGCAATGAGCACATAGTTGAGGGTTATCCTTGACATTTCAAGATGTCTCCATCCCATCACCACCCAACAGCACACACACACAGCAGGGGAGGAGGTATGTGCAGTGTATAGGCACGTTGTTGTTGTGGAAAAGGAGAACAGAATCCAGGAGAGGATTTTATAATCAGTAGACAAGGACACGTGTCTGAATGTTGAGCAAAACACCCAGGAGCCAGGGGGTGGTGAAGTTTCTGGAGTGTCTTCAGTGAGGTCTCACAGAGAAGGAGGGAAAGGGTTCCAGAGCCCAAGGGTGGGGTATGGAGGTTGTAGGCCACACTTGGGACCATGGACTGGCCTCAGAGGACCCCTGGCAGAAGGAGATTTTCCAGAAGGAGTGCCCCACCCAGCAGAAGCAGATGCAGAGAATATCCCAGGCTCTGCTTCAGTTCTCCTTATGTCTCCCACTTTCTCCAATACAAGGAAGTATAAAGGATAAAGGGCTATATTTACATATAACCTTTAGCCCAGATACAGCTTTCACAACTTACAAAACACCTAATAACCAGAATGATTTCCTCTCAGAGTCTTCCTTGGTATGCTTCCAGGCTGTAGACCTTCTCCATCATCCCGTCCCCTGCCCTCTTGCCCCCGACAGGCCTAGGTGTGCGGCCATAACGTACACCCAAGATTAGCTCCTGAAGGCCAACCCAATGAGAAGGTGATAAGCTTGAAGTTTAACTGACTTGAACTTTTCCTTCTACAACAAAAAGGAAGAGCACATCAAGACTTAGATGCTTACAAGATGGTCTCCCCAGAAGTTGATCCCCTCACTCCTAATCCAGTCCTCCTGCTTTTAGATTTGACACAGCACACATCGACCTCCTTAAATCCATTCCAACAGAAACACCCTTTTCTGGAAAATACCAGTCACAGAAGGCCTTTTCAAGGTTGTTTTGGCTCTGTGTTCATGAGCGAGGGAGGATGGGGTCCTCTCATTCTGGATGAGTCTTTCACCATGGTAGCTGCGTGACTCTCTTACTTAGCAACCTACTCGTTAAATTCCTGTATTAAAGTATTAAGCCATGAAGGCAGCATCACCTAATTTCACCTTGGGGAGAAAATGGAGTATTTCTGCTCCTATCAAAGCTCTGGCTTCAAGGAATGATAAATTCCTCCAATGAGGAACTTCACCCCCTCCCCTATGCAGCCTGCAGCCTCCCAGCAAAGCCATGCCAGCTTCTCTGGGTGGCTTGTCTGCAACCTGGGGCAATGACACCACACCAGCTACCATTACATCGCATGTACCTGGGGGCCCTCTCCAACCTATGCCAGGAGTGGTCTGCCAGCTCCTGTCACCATGTAACTATCACAGAGCCCTTGTACCTGTGACAAATGTGATTTCTCCTTGACTATGACATAGCCCGTTCAGGCAGTTACTGTTTGTAGGTAGAGATCTTAGTCCCCGGTTTCATTCCCACAGCCACCTTGTGTTTTAGTACTCTAGTTGGCCCGCAGAACCCAACCATGCCCGTAGAATTCCCGCAGGGTTTCTGCAGCGAGGCAAACCTACTCTCACTCCTGAATTAATGAAGCCCTCTCGCTGTCAGTGGAGCTTAATGGACTTCACCATCCCATGGATTTTCACACCCAGAACAGAAAGTCATACAAAGGTAACTTAATTCAGGGGTGACCTTTGAGCTCACCGCCTGGCAGTGTTGTAAATCTTGTTCAGTGGCAGCTTTATTCCTTGGCCCGTGATTTCCATAGGCGACTTCACCTTCTGTGTGGCAATGACTTACAAATGGCTGCAAAAATGTTACCTCTGTCTAAAATGGGCGACCGTCATTGCACTTTATCAACCCAGGTGATAACTTAGCCTTATTCATTCCCCAAACTTAACGGTTTACAAGACTATCTTTCAAAAAGATGGTGTCCCCATGGTACATAGTATTTCAAGCAACTATAAAGAAAAATAACTTCTATCCTGTCCCCTTCATTGAGGCACCATTATTGGTTACTTTCTAAGGCTTAAAAACTGCCAAACTCGGGGCTTTTCTTTACTTTTTAATTTTTCTTCCTATCCTCTTAAGTCATTCCATAATCAGTTGTAATGCTCATCTTTAAAATTAAATGCAAATTGTCAGGTGAGTTTGAGATGAATACAATCTCCACAGTGGAGGTGAGTGATTAAGAATAGGGTTTCATGGGTCAGATATAAACTGGTAGGAAACAGGGAATTCCCAAACTGTCCCTGTTTCATTCCCTTTCTCCACAGATGTGGTTCATCACTTGCCTTTTGTGGAACATCGAGGAAATACAGGTGCACAACAGTGAACAGTGAATTATCTGCCTCTTGAGATGTTCCCGGCTAGTGGGAGAGACCATCGAGTTTAAGAAGAATCACAATATTTTGTTACACTAGCTATGAGTAACTGTGAGATGTGTTTGGGCAGCAAACAGGAGAGGCAAGCAGAAGGGGCAGCACATTGTAGCATGTATCTCCAACGTCCACCCTTCTGTGTCTGGAGACAGCCTCCTCGCACTTACCTCCCACCACAGCAACGGGCGAGTAACGGGAATGACCCACATCCTTCTGGCCATAGTGACTGGTTCCGGATAAGCACATGACGCAAAGTGGTCCAATCAGAAACACTTCTTGTGATTCTCTTCCCAGATGCTGAAACAGAAAAGCCATCATGATAGTCAATAAATGTATGTTTGTGTTGGGTGTCTTTGAATTGGGTTTTGTTCACCTACAGTTGAATGAATCCTGACTAGCACAGAGGCATTTTAGAAGAGAACAACCAGTGATGGCAAGAATGATACATTCGTGATACAGCAGATACAGAAAAGGGACACTTACACCCTCCCATTCCACCCCACCATTTGACCATGGTATTTTGATATTTTGATGCTGCCATTTTAACTCTGTTTGATTTCTCTCTGTTTTGCCAAAACCTGGACTGTAAGTATGTGGTGGACAAAATTACAGGTTATACCTAAAAAATAGATGATCAACACAATGGATCATCTGACCATCCAGACCATCTTGGAATACTTGCGAGAGTTGTTTAATATAGTCTCTCGAATTAAATGAAGATACACGTAATAAGGTTTTCAGTCAATTCATAATGAAAAATATTGAAAATTATAATGAACAAAATTTAAAAATTTAATAAGGGCTCAACCTAAACAAGGTGAAATTTAATCTAAAAATTTCATCAAGACAAAAACAGAGTTGGGAGAAATGACAGGTACAACATAGATCTTACAATGGAAGAAAATTGATTAGAAATCTTAATTTTGTAAAATAATGTTCTAAGTACTCTGACACAGAGATGCCTGATTAATAAATCAAATATCAAGTATAAAATTAACAGAGATAGTTTTCCCAATGAGATTATTTCAATTAAATTAAAAGATTCGGAATAAATGGTATACAATTCAATTGTGCTACATAAACATTTAGACAAGCAATCATTTGGTTTACTGTATCAGCAAGAGAAAACAATCCCTCGATAAAATCTCACCTTGAAGTTAATTCAGTGGGATTAGAACCTATTGATTCCATATGTACATCAATTTGGTTGAAGTGTACACTGCGAAGGGAAAAGTGTCAAAAAACGAAGCCATAGGAGGAGGAGGATACAGATTACAAAAGATCAGGCATACCATGCTAGAGGCTTTGACTTTATCCTGAAGACTATGAATCACTTTAAAAAGGGAGTAACCCGATCAGCTCTTCGTCAAGTCAAATCCCTCTGGTAGCTCCGTGGAGGGGGAACTGCAGAGGAGTGAGATCCGAGGCGGGAAGACTAATGAGGATCTGATCCAGTAATCCCAGCAGGACTTAGCGAGTGTCCCAGTCTAGGGAGGGGCAGAGGGAACAGAGGGAAGGCACGGGATGCAAGCGCTTTTAAGTCCATGAATTTGACGGGACTCAATGACTAACTGAACGCGAGGAGGAGCGAGAATGAAAAATCACTGCCAGGATTCCAGTCTGCGCATTTGGACAGCTTTCACCAGGAAAGAAAATAAAATAAGAGTAACGGTTCTGGTGAGGTGATGAGTTCATTTCGGATGACCGAGTGCGAGGTGAGTGGAGATGCCCATCCGTCAGCCTCCCCTGCTGCTCAGGAGGGAGGTATGGGCTTGAAGGGACAGTGCAGTGTATCAGCCTACACTTTATAGAGACAGTCAGTTCATCCACCAAGACCAGAAACACAGAAAACAGAATTAAGAGGGGAAATCTGGTTTCTGTTTATCTTGTTCTTAAATTAATAGCTGTGTAGAGTGCTGTGTGCTTTATGTATTTGAATTGCTGAATCTTCACAAGAAACATATGAAACATCTTTCTGACAGATGAAGAAACAGAGGCCCAGATAGGTGAAGTATTCTGTGAATGGTACCACATACAGTAAATGGCTCAGACCCGTGCAATCTGGTCTCGGTCTGTGTTCTGACCAGGAGGATGTACTGCCCCTCACTGTGTTGAATACCACACAGAAGGGACAGACAAAAGACATCCAAGAGAAATAAACAGAAGTCATGGTTGAGGAAGAAAAAGGGAAAAGCCGTGGGTGGGATGCCCCAGACTCTGAAGAAGGCATGAGTTTTAAGGAGAAAGTGAACAAGAATACCGTGTCTAAAAGTGATCTTGAATGCCAAGAGATAACAAGTGGCCCCTGAGATGCAATGGGCGGGCTTTCTTGTATTGTGGAGAGTTAGGGGCACAATCCACAAGACAGTAGACAGAGAAGAGAAAGGGGGGTGAGGAATGAAAAATGATAGGCACAGGGGTGTCTCAGTGGCTCAGTGGGTTAAAGACTCTGCCTTTGGCTCTGGTCCTGATCTCAGGGTTTGGGGATCGAGCCCCACATTGGGCTCTCTGCTCAGCGGGGAGCCTGCTTCCCCCTCTCTGCCTGCCTCTCTGCCTACTTGTGATCTCTGTCAAATAAATAAAATCTTAAAAAAAAAAGATAAGCACAGAAAACTCTGTCCTTTCCTTCATAGCTGAGTTTCTTTAGAGAGGGGATATTGGTGAAGAAAGACCCAAGGTCCATTTACATTGTGACAAGAGAGGACACAAGAACGTTTGACTAGGGCACCTAGAAAGAAAAGAGAGCTCATGTGGGAGGAGCTTATGCTAAGTCATTTTCCTTTTACACCGGAAGTTGGGCAGAAGTCTATTTGCCAAAGGGAACAAGGTAAATGGTAAATAAAGAGCTAGATTTTGTTTTTTTTTTTGTTTGGTTGTTTATTTGTTTTGTGTTTTCAGAGAGGGAGAGAAGGTAGGGAGGGAACAGAGAGAGAGAGAGAGAGAGAGAATCTTAAGCAAGCTCCATGTCTAATATGGAGCCCGAGGTGTGACTCGATCCCACAACCCTGAAATTATGACCTGAAATGAAATCAAGAGTCAAATGCTTAACCATCTGAGCCACCCAGGTGCCCAAGGGCTAGAGAATTTAAACAGAATACCAAAGAATTGAAACAACTTGTGAAAATTAAAGAATCTAGAAAGAATAGACTAGAGATGTTTCCCTTAAAGTTGACAGCACCCTCTGATACTGAGAGGGCAGCCATACATCATGGTTAGCAAAGGATGGTCCCAATGGATACCTATTGGGTTCATATCATTGTTTCTCTTTCAAAAGGGTCTCTGTTTAGAGGTTATGGAGACTGTAATATTAGGAGATGTCTTAAGAAAGAGACTTACAATAAATGCTCATTCTAAGAATGGAAGAGATTCCTTATACAGAATGTGATCTCAGTGAGAACCCATGGGAGAAATCTTATAACTGACAGGACAACCCTCTACATGTTGACTTCTAAGCAATTTAGAGCAAAATTTATGGCATGCTTCAGCAAATATAGAGAATTTTGGCATATCTTTTGTGTTCTGACCTTATCAATTTTATGTCTGCAGTACTTTACTTTTCAATCTTTAAATTTCCATTGTCTGTCATTTTAATATTTGCTATTTTATAAAATATACATAGATATGTAAAAATACTGTAAATCCTTTCTAGAACTAGAGGTTCTGTTCCGTCTCTCATTCATTCATTTTTTTTTCCATTTCTTAAAATTAGTAAGTAGGACAATATAAAATGTGGAGCTGTGAAAAAAAAATCAATTGAGATATTGTTATCATTTCAAGTTTCAGAAGAACTTTCTAATTTGTTAAAGAAAAATTAACCTGGAAATAAAAACGTGGCCCTTGTGGTTAGATAAAGTGATGGGGACAAAAATCGTGACAAGATTCTAATGGCCATTTGCTGAGCTGACATGGGGAGTTATGGCAGATACTACCTCTTTTCTATAAGTGTCCTCTTGCCCTTTCTTCCTCAGTTTATAGAAACCCAGTTTGTGGGGTAAAGTGTGCCCCTCTCCCACTCCCAAAGCATGAAGGGAAGGTGACCTAAGTCACCTAAGCCAACTGTGCTAATTCAGCTTCACTTGGCCCGTGACTTGCTTAGGACATTCTGATGAAGTAAGGAGATGTCACTTGGGCACCTTCCAGGAAAGATGTTTCTCCTGATAAAAAGAGAACTGCTATCCTATCCCACAAACATCCCTCTCTGCAGGACACATTGCCTTCCTGCCTTAGAAATGGTTGTGAGAGTTCATGGTATTTGTAGCAGCTATGAGGACACTGAAAATGGAGTGAAACCAGAGCCCTGAAACCATCCACCTTGAGGAGACTGGCCATCTTGTCGTGTGAAGAAATCAGAGCCACCTTTGTCTAAGTCAGGTATTAGCACTTCCGCCTGAAGGCATCTAGACCGCTGTGCAAGCATTCTGGATAGAAAACCAAAAATCAGTCCAGGGGTTTCTGGAGGATCAGACAACTAGACAAATAATACATTCTTCAAGAATTCTTTTAAAGAAAATAATTGTATATTGGACTTGCCGCAAGACAAAACCCTTGGTGGTAGATTGACGGTTGTGTTAAATTTTCCTTTCGCCTTTCTCCGTTTTTAATTTGTTGTGTTCTCAGCGCATTCGACTTTGGTGATCATAAAAGAAAGCAAATACTATTTATAAATAAGTAGAGTCCCGACATTATAGTTTCAACACTGGGTGATGAACACCAATGTAGAACCCAAATCAAGATGGGTCCAGCCAGCAAACCTGAATTTGAGAGGATATTATCCCAGCCGCTGGCCACAGAGGAATGCAAGGCACAGCTAAGCTGACAGGTATACCAGGTATACATTTACCCAGGACGTTCCACACAACATGGCTTTAAGTGTTGCTATTCACGTTCACTAGTCTTCCTCTCCATTTGGTTGTATAATTTCTACATCTGGGACTGACTTTTACTCTTCCTTCCTTTGTATGCAACTTATTCTCAGTCAATGAACAAAATCCTATGCAATCTCTAACAGGAGCCTCTTAACATATTAAAAATATAAAGATTTTAGTTTGTTTTGTCATGGCTTCATCAAATGTCGTATCTGTTAAACACCTATCAAGTTGTTTCATATGAAAAGCCTTAACTAGTAGTGAGTGTAAGTCATATTTCAGTTTGTTTCTTTCCACCCACTCTCATTCAGTCTACTGAAATGTATTGAGTAAAAGACAGTGGTCTGCCTGTAAACCACCAGACAGATAATGAGATCACAATATGGCCCTCATGACCATTTGAAGTCTCATTAGGTGACACCATCTGAGGAATTCTGGTATTACTGTCTCTTTAGAAGTAGAAGATAGGGCTCAAACAAGACCTACGGGTCCTTCAAAATTGATGGCCCTTTAAGCAATATATTTTTTAAACAATTGTTTTCAGGAATTTGTACACTATGTGTTTAGAAATGGTCTTTCCATAAAATCTCTAGACTGAAAACTGAATTTTCAAATGAATACATAGGCAATCAATAAAATATCATATTATTAACTCACCTGATAGTACAATGATGCTTTTTATATTATAATATTCAACTCGTGAAAGAGAAGATAACAGAGGGGGGTAGCCTTTCATTTAAAATTGGTGCTTGAGCTTTGCAATTACTTCAAATGTCATTGCTGATATTTGAAGAGCTTTCCAGTGGAATTTTTCTCAAGTTGGGTATTTGACCGATATGATTAACCTTAGGCCCCATCTTGATGCTGCTAGACCATATGATGAAAAAATTAATTTTATCTTACAATGTGTGCCAGACTTGCAACTGATAAGGAAACTAAAATCAAAGGATTGTTCTGGGACAAAGATTATGGTAGCAATGATTAATTTTTAGATCACGAACAGTTCTTTGTTACTAAATTGGTTCATTTTTGCAAAACTCTTCTTCAAAAATATATTAAAGCAAAAAAAATATGCCATCAGTTTTGAAATATTTAGTAAGGAAAACAGGAAAAGTTTTTTCAAAATTTGTCTTTGCATATTATATTCATTAATAAAGGACAATATAGTAGAATATGGTATACACAAAACATCTGTCAGGAAACCAGTTAATTTAGTTCTTCGGCTAAAAAGATCTTTGGAAAACATGTAAGTTTTTAAAAGCTTCCTCATGAAATTACACATAAATATTTATTGCTGCTCTCCTCCATTTATGTTCATTATGACCTTGCAGGGCTTGAGAAGACACTTCCAATTTATTTTCAGCAGCACCAATAGGCAAAGGCAAAACACATTTCTATATACTGATGGTCCCCAACTTACCATGGTTCAACTTGGGATTTTTCAGCTTTATGATGGTTCAAAACGCATACACATCTAGTAGAAACTATTCTCAGAATTTTGAACTTGGATTTTCTGCTGGGCTACCAATATGTGGTTTGGTCTTCTCTCCTGGTGCTGAGCAGGTTAGATCCCGTTCAGCCGTGGGATCCCAAGGATAAATAACCCTTCTGTCCCCATACAGTCATTTTGTTTGCTTTCAATACCATATTCAAGAAAGTATGTGAGATATTCAATACTTTGTTATGAAACAGGCTTTGCATTAGTTGCTTTGCCCAACTGTAGGCTAATGGAAGTGTTCTGAACATATCTAAGTTAGGCTAGGCTAAGTTCAGTAGGTGGGATATAGAAAATGCATTTTCAGCTTTCAATATTTACAACTTGTGATGGTTTTATCAGAATGCAACCCCATCATAAATCAAAGGAGCTATGTAATGTTAACTGATTTAAAAAAAAATATATATATATATATATGAACAGTTCACTGAGTGTCAGAGTTTCTGTATGTCTTATTTGAAAAGTTTCCTTTTGATTAGTCTAAAACCCAAAAAAAGTTCATTTCGGTTTACTAGGGAACTCTGTCCAAGGAACCCAAATAAAGAACAAATGTTGGAAATTTGGAAATAAAACAGGACTGTTGAGAAAAGAATGGTGTGAAAATTAACTGGCTTTCTGGACTAACAGTATTTCTCCAAATAACACATCTACTGACAAATTACAGATCCTACTGTGGGTATTAAATTCTCCCACAATCACACAATGTTACTTTATCTTCCAAGGAGAGAAGCAATCTTGTAAAACATGACGATTAAAGTAGTATAAAAGAACTCAATAGTATTTAATACCTATGTCTTCAGAAGGGTGTGTTTTAGAAATTTTGATCATAATGCAATCTGCTCAAAGCTGTTAAAGTATGGATAATTTCACTCAATTTTCCAGTAGGTTTCTGCCTTGAATAAGTAAATAGTGGGTAATGGTTTGTGTCAAAGTCCTTGCAACACTCCATTAAACATAGAGCATGACAATCTGATCAGATGTCTCTTTTATAGTCAGAAACTGACTTGTGACTTTGTGAGTTACTCAGCTACATCAGGTCACATCAAAAGTCTTGTCTTTTCATCTTGCCCAAATCCCTGACGGTTTCCCATCTGACACGTTTTGAATCTCAGCACTGTGACCTTACTTTTCAACCGGCATTTGAGATAGTCTAAGTACTGCTGTTGAAATAATATGAAGTCATTATTTAGGGAGCTGGATTGATAAGAAAATAATATCCACATTAATAGAATTTCAAAAAAAAATTCTTAAGATTTTATTTATTTATTTGAGAGAGAGAGAGCACAAACGGGAGGAGTGGCAGAGGGAAGGGGAGAAGCAGGGTCCCCGTTGAGCAGGGAGCCCAATGCAGGGCTTGATCCCAGGACCCCAGGATCATGACCTGAGCTAAAGGCAGATGCTTAACCCACTGAGCCACATAGATGCCCCTAGAATTTCAAAATTTTACACTATTTTCTATCAGTGTCTACCCCCAAATAAATCACAATTTTGTTTTGACTCATCATCAAATCATCAAAAACTTTAGTTATTCAATCCTGAGAAATAAATTCAATATTTGAGTACTTGACTACATAAACTCATATAAAATATAACCAACACCAGATAGTGCAAATGTCAAACCTACCTAAGTATTGCATCAAATAATTAGATGTACACTTTACATAAATCCGGCCTAGATTTATATAATTCAGTGCTTATATCACTGTTGGACATTCTTTGCTGATATTAATATTCAAGTAAATTTCTCAGTCACCAATTACAAACCATTTTATGAGACAGTGACTGTAACTGGATTTTTATTATTTATTAAAATTATATGTACAGATATTTGGCACTTTCTGAGTCTAAGATGATGACTCTAAAACTGTGTATTGGGGCGCCTGGGTGTCTCAGTGGGTTAAAGCCTCTGCCTTTGGCTCAGGTCATGATTCCAGGGTCCTGGGATCGAGCCCCATATCAGGCTCTCTACTCAGCAGGGAGCCTGCTTCCCCTCTCTCTCTGCCTGCCTCTCTGCCTACTTGTGATCTCTGTCTGTCAAATAAATAAATAAAAATCTTTAAAACTGTGTATTAAGTTTCCTCAGATTCTAAGAATTTATTTCACATCTACTGTTTAATACGTATTTGTTTCATTTAGGGATTGTTGGGTGCAAGGTTTGTAGGATCTAGACATTTACTGTTCACTTTGTTCACAAGCCTGGGAATCAGAGAGTGTGTTACAAATTTACATCGATGAATCTGAGGTCCAGAAACAGCACGTTGGGGCTTTTCAAAAAACAGAACTCTCAACCATCTTAATACTCCTGCAGTCCATGCCAATCACCAAAGAACCAGAGATTGCTTAGACCGGAAGGGATCTTAGTGATTCTGCATCTAAGGGTTTATGAGAAACCTGTGATCCTAGCTTCTAGTCTTTCCTTGAATACATCCACGGAGGTAAGTTATTATTTTGGTTCACTTCACAAAAATTGTCATCCCTGTGTTGCATCCTTGAGTTGCAATATGTTTGACTAACTCTTTGATGTTAAATTTTCAACCTATTTTGCATGACATTTCAACTATTTCCATGAACTACCCCCGTAACCCCTAATCCTTTTCCCTTCTAATTAAATTCTCCAGTTCTTCCTGTCATTTCATATATGGCATCAATTCCCAGACCTCCTGCCATCCTGATTAGTCTCCTCTGATTTTTCCCCCCTCACATATAATTGTTTGTGTTTAACGTTTTCTTATTGAGAAAATAACCTACATACAATGAAGCACAAACGTCTCCAACAGAGAGCTCAATAAATACGTATACATCACTAGAGTTTTGTTTTTTAAGCCCACAAAAATAGAAGGTTACAAAAAGTCCTTGGTATTCTACAGGTAAAAACTACTATCATCTAGGAGAGGAGAAGGAAGTTGAGGGAAAGTGGAAGGGGAGGCGAACCATAAGAGACTATGGACTCTGAAAAACAACCTGAGGGTTTTGAAGGGGCGGGGGTGGGAGATTGGGGGAACCAAGTGGTGGGAGATAGGGAGGGCACGTATTGCATGGAGCACTGGGTGTGGTGCAAAAACAATGAATACTGTTACGCTGAAAAAATAAATTAATTAATTTTAAAAAATTTAAAAAAAAAAACTACTATCATCTAGTTACCATTCCGCTATCAATGGAAAGATACATCCTGCCTTTTGTCTTTCCTCTCTATTCTTCCTCCTTTGCTCCCTGCTTCTTATCCCTCACTCCCCTGCCCTTTATTCCTATATCTTGTTTTTATGTATCTAAAGAGGTAATTGCTTTAACTTTCAGAATTCTGGATTCTCACTGTTATGGCATGAATGGAAGCTTCTGGAACCCCACCAGTAAGTCATTCAGAATATCCTTAAAATAGTAAAGTTTTGTCCTTTGAAAAACAAAGGTCTTCTTCCTTATTTTGAAGAATGCTGATTTCCTTGACTACAAAGAAGCAATGAAGTTTCCTGAATTTAAATCCAAAAGGTTTGAGTGAAATCTTTTTAATTACTCATGATCATTAGTTCTAAACTTCCAGAATCATTCTGTTTAAGCTAAATGGCCTCATATAGGATTTCAGCCTTCTGTTTTTGTTGTGGTTTTTGTTACTATAACGTGGTTGAAGGTTACCACCGCCATAAGCATTCATTGGTATGCTTCATGTTAATTTGGCCCTGTTAATACCATGTCACTATGGATTATCAGAAGCCCGTCTACACTGGCGTATTCAACTGGTATTAATATAATGCATTATATACATGCTGTACTTCCTCATGGAGAGATAGGAATTCTTTCTTTGTGCTATTACAAAACACAAGATTTTCTAAAAATTTTCTTTTTCACGTTATTTTTCTTCTTTTAATACTAATGCATGCTTATTGTAAAATTTCCAACACTTCAGAAATGTCTGGCTTAGGAAAAGTAGGTCTCATAAATTCTTTCTCCTGAAATACTCTGAAAACCTCAGGATAAAGATGTATATTGGTCACTCTCTATGTTATTGAATCTTCCAAATGCTTCCAACTAGTCATTATCACTCAAAACTTTTCACGACATTTCATAAAGTCATCTAAGCCTGAATGACTTCCTTTCAAAGGATAGAACTCAGAAAACCCATGAACGTGCATAGAGAACAAAATAAATCTGTACCTTCCTTTTCACTTTCTTCAATGATGACAGTAACACACCATAGTTATACCAGCAGTGTCTGATGCTTGGTCATTAATCGATATTATTTCATATCAGATACCTCTAAATATTCATTGTGCTCATCAAATTAGACCCTCTACTAGATCTTGTCACTTTGTGTATTTGTAATCAAGATTATCATTTCACAAATATATCGTTCTTTCATTTTCATAATTATTTTTAAAGTAGGACTTCTTTTATTTAATTCTATGTATTTTATTTTATGCATGTAAGAATATTGCTTTGAGAAGGGTTTGCCAAAGGGAGTCCATAGCAAAAAAATAGGTTAAGAACTCCTGACCTACTGGCTTTAGTTATTTAATGTCTTGGAAGAAAGCCCAAATGCATTCTCAGACACATTTCATCAGTGATACGTGCACCTGAAGACAAGCACTGGAATTGGCCTTTTTGTAAATTCACTAGGGTTGTCTTTATTTTCTGTTTCCTACAGAATAATCTATATATTATCCCACCTATATCCAATACGATCTACTCCACTATACCTCCTTTTACCCCAAAGCCCCATGTACTTTTGAAACTCTTGGCTCACAACTCATCCTTTCCCCAGCGTTCTTTTCCCAGCAAATATTCACTTGTGGTGAATATCGGAGGCTGGCTCTTCTTACCCTGAAATTATGCAATGGTTTTTGGCCACCTTATTAAATTTTAGCCAATAATCTCACACCAACAATATCATTTTGAATCCCCTGCCTGTTCTGTAATGGAAGAAGTATCCCTCCTGATTAAACACTATGTGTCAGTTTGGTACAGAAGCCAGCGCTCCTGAATGATATGGTCAGCATCTGTACTTGGTGAAAACATAGACTGAAGAAGAGTAAGGTGATGTGGTGTCTCAGCAGAACGGTTAGTTAAGCCTCCAACTCTTGGTTTCAGCTCAGGTTGTGATTTCAGGGTCCTAGGATGGAACCCCACATCAGGCTCCATGGTCAGTGTGGAGTCTGCTTGAGCCTCTCTCTCTCTCTGTCTCTCTCTCTCTCTGTGCCCCTCCTACTCATGCTCTCTCTCTCTCTTGCAAATAAATAAACAATATCTTTTTTAAAAAATAAGAGTAAGATGAAAACAACATGAACATCTTAACTAACAATGTACAAATGAACGATCCTTGTCAGTGAACGGATGTAGGGCCAGGACCCACTCTCTGAATATGGGTCCTCTGGCTCAAGTTCACCATCATCCTCTCCACTTTTAACACCTCACTTGTGATTTCCAGGTTTTTATTTCTTTAAAGTGAAGTGAGATCCCAAAGATAGTTGTGAAAGCAAATGAGTGCTGAATCTTTCTAGATTTTTATGGCTTGTCTTCTTCAGTTGACCTGCCTGTGACTCATTGGTAGTGGTTATTTTTACCGATGAGCTTTTCCTGAATCACTGCAAAGCATTACACTTAGCTTTCAGAGCAAGAGTGCTCTTTCTTTATGTGCTCGTTTTTAGGTCCTGCTTTAATTATACTGCTTAACTAGAAACCTAATACAATTAGCTCTACCATGTCTGGGGGTGGGGGGTGCAGATGCAAAAAAACAATTCTTGGTAAGGCAGATCAAGTTGGATGGAGACAAGGGGAGTGTGCAGGGATGGACAGGGGACAGACTTACCACCACCTAGTAGAAATTGGCACACCAACAATGACTGTCACTGGGTTTACAGAGAAAAGGGACATGTGGTTGACTCTGGCAGGAAATGATGTGGAGAGAGCTGTCCCTGTAAAAATAGTATATATATCACTTTTATTCACTTTTACATTTCTATATTCTCTCTACCCCCATCTTATATATAATTTCTGTGAGATGTCTTAGAAAAATAACTTTTTTATGCAGAAAGATTCAGGGTTTTTTGTTTTTTATTTTTTTTGTTTTTGTTTTTGTTTTTAAGAAAAAAAGAAAACAAAACAAAAAGCCAGACATTGGAATCAAACCCTCAGTGTTAGACTCTGGAATCTGAACCCATCCCACATCAGGAGAGGCTATTAGGCATGTCAGGACACTTCCTGGTCTCCCCACCTCACTTCTGTGGGCAGACAATTTGACTTCTGATTGGCCAGTGTGTGAAATAGTTGACGATAAGCACCGTAGATATAAATGAGATACATCCTCAACCCAAATGACTATTACCAAATATTTTTAAATATATATGCTTTAAAACTTACATGACAAAGAAGAATTTTCCCCTAACTTCTAAATTGTTAGAGAATAACTACACCAGCCTTCTAGCAAATTTTGCTATTCAGCATCAAATATGACGTGAAAAATAACTGAACGAAAAAAATTTTCCAGTACCTAAATCCGCTTTACTCTACAGAAAAGTGAACTTTCTTGGAATGTAATGGGAGCGATTTTGTGTAGAACAAAAGAGCATAACAGAGCCAGAAAAATGCAGTACTGGTTTCTAGCAGATCTTTACAATGACAGTCTTTTGTGGACACGTATTTTAGAGGTTATCAGTTCTACATGGCACTGTAGTCCCCGAAATCACAACCCCATTCCAATGTAGTATTGGATTGTCATGGACTTCTCCTTTTGTGATGATGTTCTACATGGTTAAGGTCACTAGAAGTACAACCTCTGGAAGGCACCCCACCCATAACCTTGTCCCCCATCTGAAGACACAGTATCCTGTCTTAGAAGATTCCAGAGAATAGGTACAGAGAATCTCCTCTGCCACTATTTCTCTGGAGTGCTGCAATGAGGCAGTTACCCAATGTCGTTGAATGGCTGGGCACATGGGGGCACAAATGGTGACCAGATCTGTGACACCATGCATTCAAAGCCTAGGCTATTGAATCCCATGGGAGTTGAACTATTCACTCAGCAGACAACTGGCCATCACATGGAATGCCTCCACTCCCTGCTCACTTACATCGATAACTGCTGGGCACTTAAACTTTGTCTTTTATGGTGGTCCTATTGGCCCAAGCACTTTCTGTGCTGGAGAAAGACTATGAGACCAATTGTCTGTTGGCAGCCCCAGACTTCCTACATCGGTTCTGTTACAGACTGAATTGTGTTCCCTTCCTCAAAATCCGTACATCGAAGCTCCAGCCCCTGATGTGACTCTATTTGGAAGATGGGTAACTATGGTTTAATGAGGTAATAAGGTTGGGGACCTTAATCCAAAAGGACTAGTGACCTTCTAAGAAGAATAAGAGATGCCACGATTGTGTGCACACAGAGAAAAGGCCATGTTGGAGATGTAGTGAGAAGACAGTCATCCACAAGTCAAAGAGAGTGGCTAAACTGGAAACCAATCCTGCCAGCCCCTCGATCTTGGACTTCCAGCCTCCAGAACTGAGATGATAAATAAATGTCTGCTGTTCAAGGCCCCTCCTGTGCTATTCTGTTATGGTGGCTGGAGCCCAGTGGCTCAACACCCAAGCCAGCACCACCGTCATTCACACCTCCCAGTAACCCCCATCCCTGTGTCTCCTCCAACCTTTCCCTCTGGGCCCTTGAAGAGAGAAGTCCTTAAACAATATATTTCTTTTTAAATTGTGTTTGATGACCATCAAGAAGAATTTGATGTCTTATCACATTGGACCCCCCACCCTTTCAAACATAAAGTCAGGTTTCCCCTCCCTGGACAGGAAAAGAAATGTTTTCATTCTTCCTCTAATGAGTCAACCTCCTCAAAAAAATGGACAGAAAACATTTGCACAAAGCAAAACTCAAGTTTGAGTTGTTGTATCCTATTCCACACATATATTTCTTATGAATAATTTCAGTAAATGTTCAATGTTTTCCCTATATTTTTAACAGTGACCCTGAGGCTGCTAAAATATCAAATTGTCCTCCATCTATAAACATGGTAGGGAAGCATGAATTGCATTCGGACAAGAGTATTCTCTAAAAGTAGTTAAAAAATGAAGTGTTGATAATTGAGCATTCTTTCCATATCTGGAAAATTTCTTTCATGGAACACCTCAATCCTTCTACCATGCCAAATTAACAAAGTGCTGTTATCCTTCAGATGAAGCACTTCGGCTAAAAACACACTCAGAATTCAATGAATCACATTTTGCCAGCTTGTTTAGAAATTTAAATGTCATTTGCTTCTGGAACATGTTTTTCTTGTTCTATCAAAGTGAATGTCATCATTTTTGACTAAGAGGGTCCCAGTGGACAGCACCATGAGATAATGTCAGGTTTCAGATATCAGGAGTTAACATCAGAGTAGACCTGATTTGTATTTTCTAAAGCTCTAATCCAATGTCTGGAAGGCCAAGGAAGGATCTGCTACACAAAGACGTGCGGTGGAATCCCAACAAGGGGAAATAAAAGGAAGGACTGTAGGAAGTAGGTAAGTAAGTAAAAGGCAAATTTTCTTTTCTTTTCTTTTTTAAGATTTTATTATTTATTTGTCAGAGAGAGAGAGAGCACAAGCAGGGTGAGAGAAGAGGGACAAGCAGCCTCCCTGCTATGTTGGGAGACCTACGTGGGCCTTAATCCCAAGAACCTGAGATCACGACCCAAACTGAAGGCAGATACCAAATCGACTGAGCCACCTGGGTGCCCCCAATAGCAGCATTTTCTTATGCAGGCACAGAGTGAGTCACTGATGGCTGGGGAAGGCTCTGCTCCCTTGACCTCTGCACATAAAGTAATTTCATAAAAAGCAACAAGCTCTGGTTTCCCTGCTCTGAAGATTTTCACTCCTCAGAAGTATAAGAGAACCGCAAACTTCATGACCATTTTCTTAAAAAAAAAAAAAAAGGGGGGGGGAAATAACAGCATAAGGTTGCATGTACTCTCTTTTGTCCGTGACTCTTATCTCTGCATTACTTGGCGGCTAGCTTGATAGTAACATGAATTGAAACAACGTTTTTAAATGTGAGGCTTTCTTCTTGGCCATCTTTGAACCCAGACCAGCCTGTGTGGTCAGGCTCTGCTCTTTCTCTACATGGTGGAACAGGAAATGGAGGTTCGGTGAGCAAATCATATCTTTCATTTTGTCAACAGTGAGGTCTCCTAAAAACCAAATGGCTTAAGGTGGTAGGAGATATTTCACCATTGGAAAGATAGGGCACACTGTTGGTTAAACTAGAATTTTTGTGGTGGTCATTGAGACCACTTGTGGCCTGAAAAATAAATTCACACCATGTTTTTTCTCCCAAACAGAAAATAATAACCAGACCTTTCTCAAAGGGTTTCTGCAAGGGATGAGTGAACACGGCTCTACAGAGAACACTCCCCGACATCTGAAAGTCTTTCCTGAAGCCACATATCTCAAGTTTGGGGTGTAGTGAGACCCCAAACTGTCCTCCCAAACATGTATAACCATGTGTTTGCAGAGAAATCTGGACCCATATGTTTCTGATTGGCGTGAACAGTGCTGTGAAGTCTGCTCCAAAGATTTTACAAGCTGTTCTCAGGAAACTTGTTGTATTTCAAACTCAAGAGTGATACTTAACCAAAAATAAACCAAAGGTAAACCCCTACCTATGGGGCATTAATTTGAACCAAAGACCACAAAACTACCTTTTAAAGAGAACAATTACTTTCTGGGACATGCGGGGCCGAGAGGTATGTTCTTTCTAGTACTTTTCTAGCTGAGCTTGGTAAGCCACTAAAAGAAGCACTTTTTAATAAAATTGAGAGAATAAAGCTCTATAGTAAATCCAAAATAGCACTTTCTTAAATCCCTACTCCAAATAGAAGACGTTATCACCATTAAACTTGGTTTAAAAAAGAAAAAAAGACTTAAAAAAGAAAAAGGCACAGGCTTTTTTTCAAATGGTAAAGGAAATTGTCACATAATCTAGCCTTTCAGGGTTAAGTCTGTCTGTGATATAAATTGAAAATTAAGGATTTTTATCTGAATTAAATCCTTTTAAAACATTCGCAAATTTAATAGTAACCTATTGTACCCAGGGGATTTCGAATTCCTACTTCCAATATCCACCGGATTTCAAAAGCAAATTCTAGACCAAATATTTGAAGTAACCTGAGTTTTGCCTACACACTATCTTCTTACTAGTTTAAAGGAGGTTTACAATAATAGGACTCTTGAGAGAAATTATTTCTTCGCAACCATAAAACCAGATGCATGGGAGGGTTCATTAACAATCAGCATTAAACGAGGGGCTTTCCTGGTTAGTCTGAACGTTGTTAGGATTTCCTCCATCAGTAAAAGGAAATAAATATAAGTTAGTTGTATTATCTAGTACTGGTAAAATCAATGAGAAGTAAAAATGCAGATCAAAAATTGTAAATGTATGGGAAGTTGTCGGTATGCGTGTGTGTGTGTAATATATATCACATATATATTTATAACCCACATAGAAAGAAAAAAAATTAAATAAATATTGGATACAAGCAATCATTACCACAACAGTAAGACATGTGTGCCCCTAGGGATAATTCTTTGTGGTGCAGGCCCACTGGAATGCACCAGAAGGCCAAGAGCTGCGACTGACATCACACTGGGGGAGGGGGGAAATCTATTCTCGGGAAGAGTTTACATTTGTCTTTTTTAACCAAAAACCCTCCACTCCTGAATCCACTTACATTTCAGTCAAAATAAGATACAACAAAGAAAGATTAAGAAAATGTTCTATATTCACCTAATTCAGACTTCAGGATCGCAGAAACTGACGCTCTGATTAGAAGAGATAACAGTCCCCAAATTACAAACGTATTCACTCTGCCATTAAATGTAAAGGTAAATTCTACCATTAAGAAGAAGAAGACGACGATGACAATGACGACTATCTTCTCTTCGACGACGACTATCTTCTCTTCTCTGTAGTCTTCTAACTCAAGGAAGAGGACGGAGAATTTTCTGCTATGGGAAGGAACACTCACCCTCCATCAGGGAAAAGCCCTTTTATTTATTTTTTGTTCCATTTTATTTATTTTTTCAGCGTAACAGTATTCATTCTTTTTGCACAACACCCAGTGCTCCATGCAAAACGTGCCCTCCCCATTACCCACCACCTGTTCCCCCAACCTCCCACCCCTGACCCTTCAAAACCCTCAGGTTGTTTTTCAGAGTCCATCGTCTCTTATGGTTCGCCTCCCCTTCCAGATTTTTTTTTCTAAATAAACATATAATGTATTTTTATCCCCAGGGGTACAGGTCTGTGAACCGCCAGGTTTACACACTTCACAGCACTCACGATAGCACTTACCCACCCCAATGTCCATAGCCCCCTCCTCCTCTCCCAATCCCACCTCCCCCCAGCAACCCCCAGTTTGTTTTGTGAGATTAAGAGTCATTTATGGTTTGTCTCCCTCCCAATCCCATCTTGTTTCATTTATTCTTCTCCTATCCCCCTACCCCCCATGTTGCTTCTCCATGTCCTCATATCAGGGAGATCATATGATAGTTGTCTTTCTCCGATTGACTTATTTCACTAAGCATGATACGCTCTAGTTCCATCCACGTCGTCGCAAATGGCAAGATTTCATTTCTTTTGATGGCTGCATAGTATTCCATTGTGTATATATACCACATCTTCTTGATCCATTCATCTGTTGATGGACATCTAGGTTCTTTCCATAGTTTGGCTATTGTAGACATTGCTGCTATAAATATTCGGGTACACGTGCCCCTTCGGATCACTATGTTTGTATCTTTAGGGTAAATACCCAGTAGTGCAATTGCTGGGTCATAGGGTAGTTCTATTTTCAACCTTTTGAGGAACCTCCATGCTGTTTTCCAGAGTGGTTGCACCAGCTTGCATTCCCACCAACAGTGGAGGAGGGTTCCCCTTTCTCCACATCCTCGCCAGCATCTGTCATTTCCTGACTTGTTAATTTTAGCCATTCTGACTGGTGTGAGGTGATATCTCATTGTGGTTTTGATTTGTATTTCCCTGATGCCGAGTGACATGGAGCACTTTTTCATGGTCTGTTGGCCATCTGGATGTCTTCTTTGCAGAAATGTCTGTTCATGTCCTCTGCCCATTTCTTGATTGGATTGTTTGTTCTTTGGGTGTTGAGTTTGCTAAGTTCCTTATAGATTTTGGATACTAGCCCTTTATCTGATATGTCATTTGCAAATATCTTCTCCCATTCTGTCAGTTGTCTTTTGGTTTTGTTACTCAATAGATGCTGAGAAAGCATTTGACAAAGTACAGCATCCCTTCCTGATCAAAACTCTTCAAAGTGTAGGGATAGAGGGCACATACCTCAATATTATCAAAGCCATCTATGAAAAACCCACCGAAAATATCATTCTCAATGGAGAAAAACTGAAAGCTTTTCTGTTAAGGTCAGGAACATGGCAGGGATGTCCATTATCACCACTGCTATTCAACATAGTACTAGAAGTCCTAGCCTCAGCAATCAGACAACAAAAAGAAATTAAAGGCATCCAAATTGGTAAAGAAGAAGTCAAACTATCACTCTTCGCAGATGATATGATACTATATGTGGAAAACCCAAAAGACTCCACTCCAAAACTGTTAGAACTTGTACAGGAATTCAGTAAAGTGTCAGGATATAAAATCAATGCACAGAAATCAGTTGCATTTCTGTACACCAACAAGACTGAAGAAAGAGAAATTAAGGAGTCAATCCCATTTACAATTGTACCCAAAACTATAAGATACCTAGGAATAAACCTAACCAAAGAGACTAAGAATCTATACACAGAAAATTATAAAGTACTCATGAAAGAAATTGAGGAAGACACAAAAAAATGGAAAAATGTTCCATGCTCCTGGATTGGAAGAATAAATATTGTGAAAATGTCTATGCTACCTAAAGCAATCTACACATTTAATGCAATCCCTATCAAAATACCATCCATTTTTTTCAAAGAAATGGAACAAATAATCCTAAAATTTATATGGAACCAGAAAAGACCTCGAATAGCCAAAGGAATATTGAAAAAGAAAGCCAAAGTTGGTGGCATCACAATTCCGGACTCCAAGCTCTATTACAAAGCTGTCGTCATCAAGACAGCATGGTACTGGCACAAAAACAGACACATAGATCAGTGGAACAGAATAGAGAGCCCAAAAATCAACCCTCAACTCTATGGTCAACTAATCTTCGACAAAGCAGGAAAGAATGTCCAATGGAAAAAAGATAGCCTCTTCAATAAATGGTGCTGGGAAAATTGGACAGCCACATGCAGAAAAATGAAATTGGACCACTTCCTTACACCACATACGAAAATAGACTCCAAATGGATGAAGGACCTCAATGTGAGAAAGGAATCCATCAAAATCCTTGAGGAGAATGCAGGCAGCAACCTCTTCGACCTCAGCCGTAGTAACATCTTCCTAGGAACAACGGTAAAGGCAAGGGAAGCAAGGGCAAAAATGAACTATTGGGATTTCATCAAGATCAAAAGCTTTTGCATAGGAAAAGCCCTTTTAAATCCTCTGCTGGACCCATTCACTTCCTACAGGTTTTTGCTTCTGTGCTGTTGGTCACACCTTGTGGCTGGAGACCGTCAGCAGAGAGAGAGTGGAAAACCAACTGGAGATTCAATTGTTTGTGGCCTCAGAGATCTGTTAACCCTCAGATGTTTTGTTTTGTTTTGTTTTCACTTAAATGAAAACTTAAGTCTTCTGTGTGCTTCTCCTTGCATCATAATCCACCAGTCAGTGACTCTGCTCCTTTGAAAGAAAAACGTAACAAAGATGCACAAACCCAACGGTTGTCTGTAGTCCCCTAAGATCTAATCTAAGCCATTACAATTACGGCTTTAACACACCATGGCGTTTTCCTCAGGAAGTAAACCAACTTCACGCTGCACAGCACCAGAAAGTATATGTTTAATTCAGGGAATTTACATCTCCCAATTTAGAGGAAGGAATGTATAATTTTAACTCTTTGAAAATTAAAAATGTATCTCCTTTTCTTTATGATGTGTTTTTGAGTCTTCTTTTCCTTAAGAATGATTAGGTAGATTCTCTTTACAAACTTTATATATATATATATATATATATATATATATATATATATATACATACACATACATATACATATTAACTATTTCTGTTTTCTCCATACAGGTAGAACCACCAGCCTAAGCAGTACTTCAAGGAATTGGCATTGCTTTTTAGGAAGGAAACAGTCACCAGGATGTTCTAGAATCTTCAAAATGAGTCATTCTGTAATAGACTTCGGTCTGTCAAAAATTAAAATAATATTCTACAAGATGTTTGTAGCGTCTCTGCTAAGGTGTTTAGGTCCAAACCTGGACTTGTAAAGACACGATTACAGCTAGAGTAGGTTTGGATTTTCTCTTCTCCTTAGGCCTCGCCCAACCAATAATTGTCTGAAAGGCCCCATGTGGCAAGGACAGGTGGGACATAAGTATAATTTAGAGTGGATTTGACCTTCCTAAATAGACCCACTTCCAGAGACAAGAAGACCATCTTCCACCAGGACGTTTTCTGCCTTCCAGGGAAGGAGGGAAGGTGATGTCCAGCTGACTGTCGGGTTCACCAAAGAAGATTTCACCATCTGCCCCACAAGGCCCTTCGGGGTGTAAACACTCCCACCGCCATGATGGAAAAGGTCAGAAAGAGCTCTGAGGTCACCTTATGTGAAGGTGTTACTGCGCAGATTACTAGTGACAGCCAACAATTCCTCCGTATGTCCTCTGAGAACAAGACTGAGCCATCAGCGGTTTCCAAATTGCAAGACAAGTGCCACGGACAGATGAGCTACGTTTTTCAGACTTAATACATCATGCAAACCAGGTGAGGTCAAATGAGCACTCTCGATTACACTTAGAGAATACAATCTCCCCCACATTTTCTTGGTTTAAAATAAATACCCTGTTGGAGACTCTGCAGTGCCTGTTTTCTACTGAATTGTGCGGTGCAGCTACGCTGTGGGGGGAGGGGACAGGGTGGCGCTCAGAGAGGAGCTTGCACAGTTAGTTCTCCTCTGTGTCCCCGGTGACGTGCATGAGTGGAAAGAAGAAAGGAGAGGCAGGAAGGAGGAGAGAAGGGAGAAAGGAGGGCATGAGGGAGCGGGCATCATGAAGTATCGTGTTAGAAATGAAACCTTAAGAAGCAGTCTACCGGTACCTCTGCTCGTCCACCGTCTAGTGTGCTAAGGTCCCCAGAGCTGAAAGTCAGCAAAAATAACCATAAAAACATTCTCCCTTCTGTACTCCTAGGGGGAGGGCATAGTAGCAGGAGAACAGCACTGATCAACCCATCATAGATTCATCCCTGGCCACCATGCCAACGGGTACATGACTCCCATGGTATTGGATTAGGCAATAGCACAATAAATAAGCTCTTAAGATTTCAATACTTTTTTTGCTATAGCAAGGAAAAGACCTAAAAATACCTCAATTCTCTGTCTTGTTCTTCCTCTGAGTAACTTCCAGCTTCTAGGGACTGAAAATCTAGTTTTACTGTAAGTAACTGCTCAGCTGTTTTTACCAACAGTAACTGTAATTTGCAACTTAAAAAAAAAAATCTTAAACCAAACTTCTTCCGTGCCCAGGTTTATGTATTCAGCTTAAATTACACTGTTTTGCATCCATAAATATGTAATATTATCATGTTCTTGAGTCATTTGATGTTTTGATCGTCAGATCCTAAAAATATAAACTCGAGCAAGTCAGAATTCCCTCCTTTCCCAGATTTCTACCGTACTATGTATGCTATAGAAGTTTAATAAATAACCGGAATTTGTTCATTGATTCATCATTCAGTAATTCCAGAAACACAGTAAAACAGATCAAAGAGATGGAAAAGAACAGACAGGAGGCCAAGAACAGGATGACGTCATCTGATTGAACAAGATGAGGACCTCTAAGAATAACAAGCAAAGGGGTTTATGTTCTCGCTCTCTCCCTCTCCAATCCTGATGTCCAGATGAAATGAAAACTGGGTCGCTCATTCAAATTGTGTATCTAACACCAGACATCTGGATATTTGGCATCGGCCGGGGGGCGGGGTGGGGAAGACACCACAACCGGGTGCCTATCTTTTTTTTTTTTAATTTTTTTATTTCGATCTTGCAATTTCAGATAGAAGGAACACACAAAGCATGACGGATTGAAGCGATAGTATGGCAGAAATAGCGGGGTAACTAACTTGGGGAAGCGTGTTTTGAATGGAGAGTATGAAGGAGAAAGGAGACGGGAATTTCAAGGGTGAAGAAGAGAGATGGTCTTGGTTTAGTTATTTTATAGGTTGTCACACATTAAGATGACAGAGTGCTCGCACTGAAGGTCCAAACTTCTTTTTTAAACAACAGTGCATTTTAAAAAGAGAAAAGACAGTTTTAGAATCACACATATCCTCACAATTTTCTAATAAATACCAGCTTGCAGCAGCTGGGATGACACTCCACCAGCTTTTCAGCGTCTCAACTCACAAAGTAAACTGAGCATTCGGGTTTGCCTCAACAAACTCTTGCCTGCTAAAATTGGAGAGTTTGACAGATTTTTAGAAATGTTCCATGAATCCTAATTTATGAGCAACAGTTGGTAAGTGAGCATGCCAGTTAAACCCAAGAGTGAGTGTTCATTCATTGACGTGGTATTTCCACATGGAAAGGGAAAAGTGTCTGCAAAGCAATGATGGGAGAGTCTTTACTGGCTGAAGGTTGCGTCACATCCTAGTTCGTATTTCTTGATTATTCGCTGGTCATTGTTTACTGAAACTGTTCCCTCGCGCAGCAATTTGCCCATTAAGGTCCACTCATCCCTTGATCTGACACTTATTTCATTTAGAGTAACCATCAGTAAAATGGGATTCTTTCCCAAGAAGACGTTTTAGGCCAGAAGCATGCAAAACTGTCAATTTCGTGAACTGTTGAGCACCACAGTGTTGTTTCAGATTAATCTCCAGACGCCATTTTAGACCTTCCAACTCCGGCTGTGGTGCTCAGCTTTCTTCTTTTCTGCTCCCAGCAGGAACTGAGAACGTTGGCAGGGCGAGAACTGGAATGCGTAAGAGACAGCAGAGGAAGAGATAAGGAAGTTCCCCATTGTTCCCGTGAGCAGCAGCACACCTCCCCAGCTACATGCCCACGACTCTGCTGGGGATGCAGTGTGTCTCTGTCAGGAAATCCCTCCCCGGTAGATAAGAAAAGGGACTGGCTGGACAGTGATCAGCAGTGACGGTAGTGGGGATCACAACACCCACCACCACGGGCTCCCATCCTCTGGGGAGTCTGGGGCATTGTGTGGCCCAGTAGACATAGATAACAGCAGCCTTGATAGCTATAAAATAAATAGATAGAGAGATAGATAGATAAATGAATAAATAAATAAAATATTCTTTCTCTTTGACTTTAATAGCATGGGAGAGCAGGGTAATTTTTAATTGAACACTAATACTGGAAAGTTTTCTTTCAATGATCTCTTTTTTTTTTAAGATTTTATTTATTTATTAGAGACAGAGAGAGAGAGCAGGGGCAGAGGGAGAGGGAGAAGCAGACTCCCTGCTGAGTAGAGAGCCTGATATGGGGCTCGATCCCAGGACCCTGGAATCATGACCTGAGCCAAAGGCAGAGGCTTTAACCCACTGAGCCACCCAGGTGCCCCACTCTCTGTCTCAGTGATTTCTGTATAGCATTATTAACAGTGAGTTGCACGAAAGGAAGATCACACCACGTGTTAAAAAAGAAACAACAGGGGCACCTGGGTGGTTCAGCCGTTAAGTATCTGCCTTGGGCTCAGGTCATGATCCCAGGGTCCTGGAATCGAGCCCCACTTCGGGCTCCCTGCTCTGTGGGGAGTTGGCTTGTCCCTTTCTTACTCCCCCTGCTTGTGTTTCTTCTCTCATTGTGTCTCTCTCTGTCAAATAAATAAATAAAATCTTTCAAAAAGAAAACACAGAGTCAACAAGAATATAAAGTAATTCATTTGTAGGCTTTAAATAAATTCATTTGTCATGATTGTCAACAAGTATACGGACACAGTGGGAGAATCATGCGAGTCGTACTTATGAAACAGACTCTCTCGAACTTAAGCTGTCCCCTTACATGTGTCTGCTGGTCAAGCCACCAAGTCACTCCGATGGGAAAAAATGTGCCTGGAGTGTCAATTATCAAAGTTTCCAGAAGGGGGAAGAGCCTGCATTTTGCAGGGACGTAGAGTGACATTTTCAGGAAAAGTAATGATTGATACTGAAGGAGAAATAGAAGTCCAAAGCGTGGAAGGGTCTTTTGATTCTTTGTCGAGTCCGTAAACGTAGCACAATTAAGGGGGAAAAAAACCTGAAGACTATTCTAAAAATTTAACATTAAAAATGCATTCTCAAACACACAGGAAAGGGTATGTTCTTGTTTTGTGTCTCCCCACGGTCCCCCACTCCGTGTTCCATTAACCACTGACTTGTATCACAAGCTGGGAATATCTTAGCTCAGGAAGTAAACAGACATTCAATCATGCTTCTTTCAACCACCCAATAAGTTGAAGTGAAAACAATCCAGTATTGATTAAATTGGGGGTCAAAAGGCAAAACAGACTTTGGAAAGTGAACATTCATCTCACGTGGGCTACAAAGAATTCTCAATGGCCCAAACTACAAGAGTCTCTACTTCCTACAGATACTTTCATGACTGAGGGGGGAAAAATTCTGGGTTGGAGTTGCCGAATGAGAAATATCCACAAAGAAAACAGCAACGACAAGACAGCCATTTGGGGAACAGCACGCAGTTTAAAAAGCTGGGAATAAAGAGACTAATGGGTAGAATGCATGCAGACAGACGCTAAGCACATGGAAGTGACAGGCCCAGTAATCTCTATTTTCAGATGTCATTGTATCTGTAGCTAAATGACGATGTGATATTTTAATCGGCCTTGACCAAATTTTTCACTCTGTCCCCCCAAAAATAAAAATTTGCAGGTGAAGTGAAAACTTATTCTAAAGATACCCAACACTCTCCCTTTCGAATGCAACAGCAAGCTCTATCTGAAAACCCGGCTACCACAATTCTAAATGCATTCAAGTGAAACACGGACTTGTGTTCACAGCCCAAAACTAAAACCATAAAGTCTGTGCTATGTGACAAAGAAATGTTATGTCTTTGAAAGGAGAAATAGCAACCGACAAAGAAAATTGAATCCCGGAAATAACCAGGTGATTTAAAGCTTTCTAGATAATCACCAGCAACTAGAATGATAATACTTTAATAACATATTATATTTAAATAACACCTTTCAAACTCCATCATGTTAATCTACACAACATGTTCACAGGTAGGAAGGAATGGGTATTATTCTCATTTTAGATTAGAATGTGGAAGGGTAATAGCAGGTGCCTTTACCAAGGTCTCTCTCAAGCCCCTCAGTGGATTCAGTATTAAGCAATCAGGGTGCTTTTCATGAGACGTCCCCTGCCTCCACACCAACCCTGGGTCGGTGTGTTGGCCTTCCATGCTGTTTTCATCACCCCTGTGTAGGCTGAGAATTTCTCAGTGATTTGACCAAATCTCAGGGTTTCTCTACTTCCTGGCCTCACCTCGTGGGTGTCCTATGGAGACTTCCTGGGACCAATAGAAGGAACACTTGAATCTCCCTGAAATCCATCCTTAGTCCTTAGGCTTTGCCACAGTCTGAATGCAAAAAATCAAGTGAGCCGTGGGTTAAGGGTGTCTCAGGGTACAAATCTTTCTCAGAGTTGCCTCAGCTCTGAATATATGGACCCAGTTGTTAGGATCCAGTCTGTCTTTGTCCTTGTCCCTTGAGAAATGTCTATTTCTTTTTTTTTTTAAGATATTATTTATTTATTTGACAGATAGAGAGAGAGCACAAGTAGGCAGAGTGGCAGACAGAGGAAAAAGGAGACGCAGACTCTCTGCCGAGCAGGGAGCCCAGTGTAGGACTCGATCCCAGGATCCTGGGATCATGACCTGAGCCAAAGGCAGCCTCGCAACCAACTGAGCCACGCAGGCACCCCAACAAATGTCTATTTCTATTTTTTCTTCATTTCTACCCTCAGAGTAAGTTGACCTCCATTTTAAGCCCAGCCTACACGTATACAAAGTTCAGAAAGAATGCAGGCATATCTTTACGACCTTCTGGGCCAGGAGGCTAACTTGAATTCCAACCTAAAGCCATTTCTACCTTAGCCAGTGTTGCAGCAGAGACTCAAAAATAGGAAAAATAGTTCTTATTCACACGTCAAGTGACTACAAGAACCTGGTTCTTCAGACTCCAGATCAAAGTACTTTTCCAATCTCGGTGGCCACCACCCACCATCTGCACCATGGCAGCACTGAGTACCATCACCCATACTGTGAGCCATGCTTCCCCTGGATTGTCCGCAGGAGAACAGGATGGAAATAGCAAAGGCGTTGAAAAGCACTGAGCAAAACCACGCATCCTGCTCTGGAGTCTGCATGCTTTGCTCTTCAAATCCATGTGTGTGTTGTCTTCCACACGCTGTTCTCAGAATAGCGAGGTCTCACCTCATTCTCAGTTACTGCTCAGCGGGGTCCAAGTGCTCTCCAGACAAGTGATCTTTTTCTTCCACGCATTACAAAGAGCTCTATACAAACACACTGTTTATATTGAACAGTCCAGGGATGACATGCTGTTTACCACAAAAGGACATTTTCATATGAATAATCAGTAGGGCTTTTCACACGTGGTTTTAGGGAGATGCTCTAACCCATGGACAAAGTGATAACAAGAATGATTGATACCTTTGTACAGCGTTTTGTTGTATGTAAAGCACATTCACATACATCACTGCATTTGTAGGCAAATTATTTTGCTTCTTTGAGCTTCATCTTCCTCACATGTGTAGATACTGGCACAAATGTTTCATGATACGCACACGCATTTAAAGGACTATAGTTCAGTTGTAGAACTGAGAATTCGAACACCAATTAGATATTATTTCTGATGGCAATATGTTTTTAAGTGACAATGAGTGAGGTTTTGATGAACTGTCACTTGTTGTGGGCACCAAGTACAGTGTTTGAAGAGGCGCTGTATTAGCTGCTTTCAGAGCTTGCTAAGCATTTAGCAAACTATCCAATGTGCTCTTACGGATCCTGATTTAGTTATGATAAATATTATAAAATTTGAAGTTAGCAGTAACATTTCTTAGATATTTTAAGCCAATCCCACTTGATATTGAAAGATTTGTTCAATCTGGCTTATTAAATCATCCTGTGGATGGAGTTTTCTCCTGATTATATAGAACATTCTTTTGGAGTGATCTAATCCATTCACTTGGATCAAAAGGCCATTTATATACTAAAGGCAGACTAACCTCCTATCTCCAACCCAGACTTCTCTGAATTCTTGGATCTCGCACCAAACATCATGTTTGACATGTTTACCTCTAAGCACTTCTTAGAATAACTTAAGCTATATAGATATAGATATATAGATAAAGCTTAGAATAATTAAGCTATATAAAATTTATCACTTGATTCTACTTTCATAAAAAGAAAACTAGTAAAATTAAAATTATCTCTTAAGGGTTTAAATGATATTTTATTTTAGCCAGGGATGTTTTCTACAAGAAGTTGGATTATTTTTTTCTAATGGCCTTTTTGAGAAGATTCCTGAAATTTATATGCACATACATACCCACTTACACATATAAACATGTATTTCCAGGGAGGATTCTTACCAAGAGAGAGATTTTGTCTATTTAACAATTCAGAAGTTTAATTTTTAGATGTCTCAGAGAATAGGGCATTTTTTAACCATTGTAAGTCTGATTCAAATCTGGGGTTAAAGGCCTTTATGATGCATCAGGTCCCAAGATCCAGGTGCATGGCTCACAGGTTGGATGGACCCGCAACAGGAGCTCATTATCAGCTAAGAACAGATTTCCTGTTTGTTGGTTTAGGAACTGTTCTTGTATGTGTTGGCCGATAGCCTATAAGCAAGCAATTATTTTATTAATGAAAAAATAGAGGAAATAAGATCACCCATTATGTGTCCTGACAGTGTCTCTTAGCTTTAAATCATCACGTTTGCATGAGATGTTAATCCCATGAGCCAACAATTGCTCCTCACAGACACCAAGGCTGGCTTCCAGAAACATCAGCACTCTGGCCTCTCTGAGTTTTCTGTAGGCTCACTGAGATTTCTAGGGTCAAAGTGAGGGCTCCCTGGAAACGTAGAATAGCTTCCTTTTGGGAGCCCAGGCATCACTTCTTTCTCCCCTATAGGGACTGAGCTAGAAAGGGATAGGAAAGGTAATTAAATATGTTTACAAATCAAGCCCTAAACCTTTCATCCCTCTCTTTGGGCATAGCTACCACTGTGGGTCTCCTGATCTCAACTGAACAATATACTTGCTGTCCCCCATACAGTCTTGGTTTATAATTTCAAAATCTGTGGCTTTGCTCATGTTGTTTCCTTTGCCTGCAGACTCTTCCCTCCAACATTTGCTCCCTAAATACCAATCTTTGTTAGAAGTCAATCCATCTTATATAGTTTATTCCAAAAGAGCATCTCCTCCACTGACACCTTTCCCTAATCCTTCCATTTAAATACTCCCTGCCAGCTCCCAGTTCCTGCTGTCACTTAAATAAATACTTATTCCCCTCCATATCCTATACCTTAATGGATTTTAATTACCGGGGCATTTATCTAATTTCCCTCATTGTTTGCTCGTTTCCTTGCATGTCATAGTACCCACCAAAAAATATGTGGAATGAACATCCCATAAAGTCATGCTTCCAAACATGCACTTTGTAGAGTGGACATGGGTCTGAATTCAAATCTTCACTCCTCTGCGTATTAGGTGCATAAACTTGGGCAAGTTGATTAATAGCTCCACACCTCAATTTCTTCCACTGCAAATAGTCATCATAATAGCACTTACTTCACGGGCTTATTCCTAAAATTAAATGAACGAATACATGCAAAGCAATAGTAAGAAGTCTCCTATTTAACAAGCAAATATTTGAATGAGTCAAAGAATGGATTGTAAATTGAGCAGATTAATAATTGGATGTTAGGTATGTGTCCTTTCACAGAGAGGAAGTAGCGCTCTAACTGGGAAACTCAGATGTCCGGCAAAGGCAACTGAGATGAAATCACACAGTCCAGTAGGCTTATGGGCATCATGGTGGTCACCGAGCCCACGTGGTCAGCCAGGCACACGAAGAAAGTGTGCTGTGCCTTGTAGCTCACCACGACTTTCTTTTATTGTCTGAAATAAGGCTAATGAGAGCAGAAATTGAGCTTTTTCTTCCCTTTCTTTCTTTTTTTTTCCTTTTTTTTTTTCACCAAGTGATAGAGGATAGATCAGAAGTAAAGGAATCAAGGTAGAAAGTGCCCAGCTGAAGAAGAACCATGAAGAGTGGCAAGGAAAGAGTGCCCAGGGTGATGATGACAGGCCACCTCAGCCTATGGAATGCTTGCAGGTAGTTTGGCAGATGCAAAGAAAAGCCCATTTTACCACATCAGTAGCCCAATCCTAAATGTAAGAATAATCATGATTCTTAAAAAAAAAAAATCCTTTCTTGGTTATTTAGAACTAGTGTATCTTTAAAGGGTATGTGCACACGTGCACGCAACACACACACACACACACACACACACACACACACACACACACCTGCAGGCCCACGCATTACAAAAATGGCTTTGCTTAAGTTATCTCAGCTCATCTTGAGTTATTACAGGGCATATCATCTCATCTAACATCATATGATTTGCACTTAATTTTTCTATTTGCGTTTAACTGCTACTAGGACAATAATCTTATAATGTATACCGGTGGCTTAAACTAGGGTTTGCAAATAATAATAGAAACAGAGACACAAATTCTATAACTAACATCAGCAAAGATGATGGGACTATGAAATATAAATTTGGATGTGCCAGGACAAGAGAATCTACAAGTGAGATTTTATAAAAGAAGCTGAAAAGAACAGAAGCAGGAGGAGTGGAAATTTCTGTGGATCATCTATTTACCACACTATTTGGTATGTTATCCAGTAAGAAACATTTCAGATAAAAACATGAAGTCACCAAAGCTTTTCTTGTTATTTGCAAAAGAAAAAAAAAAACAAAACAAAAAAACCTCAGAGTAACATCTCGGGTAAGCTGACAAAGATTTCACAGAACCAGTATCAAATGCTGATTTTCAGCATGAAACTGACTAAATTGTTAAGAGCAAGAAGAGACCAAGATTACAGAAATCCTCCAAATTTTCACTTTTATCAAAAAAACAGGGAAAAAATCATGTAACTGATGGGAGACATGAAGATCAGTAACGACGTTAATGACAAATATGCTTGGAGAGAAAAGGGCAGAGGGAATTCTTGCATGTTTCCTCGATTAGACAATATTGCTGAAAGTCACATGATGTCAATAACATTTAAGGCAAAAAAGCAGTTATTTCCCTGGGACACCCTTGCACGCATTTTGCTTCATAATTGGGTGCGTACACTGATGTGCGGAACAAAAATTAGGTCCCCGGTTATGTGCAGCAAATACATGAGGGATGAGTGTTCAGTTGCATTCTTTTTTTGTTGAATATTCACAGTACAGGAGACGAGATATTTCACTCAGCTTATGGCTACTTGTGATCCACCATGTAAATTGGAAGGAATATGCTGTGATTACTATAAATGTCTTTATGTCAGTGCATAAGGAAAGTCATATTTTCATAAATAAAAGCTTTTTTACTTAAATGTCAATCTATTTAATATCTACTATTCACTAGGAACTGACAGTGATCCACAAATAAATATTAGTCCTAGGGGAAACAGGGCAAATTGAAATATGATATAACCACTCATTACACAGTTCTTAACTTCCCCCTATATGAACAAATAAGTAATAAGAGACTCTACTTTTAAGTAGGTTGGTTAACCAAATTCAAGGAGCTCACACATATCATTTAAGTGAGGCTGAAACCAAAACATTGCTTCATGATCTTGTCTTGGATTTCAAGTATGCACTCAAGAAACACATTGCAGCCATATACTCTGTACCATCAGTGCTCCGAACCTATCTCTTCAGTTGAAATATAACAAACACTAACGTCAAGACTATAATGTAGATTCCTAAACTAGACCCATCTGTAGAATAGAGATCTCAATAACCAAGATTATGCTCTTTCATGAGACTTACTGAATTTCTTTATTTAATAATGAAACCAATTGATTCTGTATTGTGGGCATACATTTTTTTTTTTTTAAGTTCCGAAACCTACCAATCCCCGCAACATGATGAAGCACTTTTCAGAGTCAAATTCTCAGAGCTGGTTCACCCACTTTTTGGTCATGGTCATCAGCGGGTCACCCTGAATCTTCCTACTAGAGTGTGACCTGCTTCCCTGCTTACTTCCTTCAAGGGCTAAAAGTGGCCCCAGTGAAAAATCTCTGCATGTTCACGTTCAGCTCGCTTATCTAGAACTATCTGAGAAAATCAACAAAAGGCTCGCTACCATTCCTGACTAGATGCGATGTGGATCACCATGATCCAATTCAGTAGAAATAAGGAGTGAAGATAGAACCTGACTGGGTGAGGAAATTTATTTAGAAACCATGCTATTTGCAAGGCAAATATAGAAAACCAAGTGAGAAATTTCCTACAATATGATCTGTAACATATGATGATAGCAACTTGATTTTGTATTGTGGGTCAAAGGCATGGTTTGCAAATACCGCTGCATTTACCATCAATAACATTGTATGAGTCTCCCACCTCCACTCATGCAGCCGAGGGCGCACCTACCCTCACCCCAATCTGAACTTTTTAGTACAAGTGGCACATTATGTATCTTCTTATTTTTATTTGAATGCGTTTTGTTATTTGTGAGGTTGAACGTAGTTTCAGATGATTATTGCTCTATTTTTCCTTTTCTGAATTACTTGCTGTTAGTCCACCTAGTGGGCTATGTGTATTTCTTGCTGATTAATAAAAATAAAAATGTTAACTATAGTAATAAGAGCACCAAGAGCTGATGGTTCTTGAGCATTATAAAGCACTGGGCACCATCATACGTGCTTCCCCTTGATGGTCACATTCATCTTCAAACCAAACATGTGAAATAGCAAGTATCCCTGGGATTGGTGCCAAGACCCCTGGTCAGTAGTGAACAGGATGAGGACCTGGACACTTGGGCTCCTGTCTTTCTTCTTATCCATTGCTTTCCACTTAACCATTTGTATGAATTAATCATATATTATAGATCTTGAACTATATTGTATTGTAGCATTCCAACAAATATTACTTAAATGTTTAAGTTTCATTACCTAAAATGATAAGCTCCCACTACCTGGAAAATACATTTATAGGAAACACCTCATTATCCACAATGCCACACAAATAATGCTACTTATATATGACACCATGCTGATCTGTCAATCCTGACTAGCTAAAGCAATATAGAAAAATAGGAGTTAAAGGAAAACATTTTGTCAACTACCAAGAGTTGTCTCAAAGCCCAAGTACTGAAGCTTATTTATTTACTTCTTAGGAGAGGCGCCCGGGTGGCTCAGTCAGTTAAGCATTGGTCTCTTGATTTCAGCTCCGGTCATGATCTCACAGTTGTGAGATTGGCCCACATCTGGCTCCACGCTGAGTGTAGAGCCTGCTTAAGATTCTCTCTCTCCCTCTTCCTCTGCCCCTCTCCACACACCACCAAGTTGTAGGCCCTCTCTCTAAAAAAATAAAAATAAAAATAAAATATTTTATTCTGTAGGAGAGAGCAGAAGCTGTACTCAGAGGGTTTTACATAGACTTCTGATGCCTTTGTCTTTGGGCTTTCATTGTACCAAAGATTGAACGTGTCCTATGAGATAGAAGGTGTGACGTTCAGCTAGGGAAGGCACACTCACATCCACGAGAAGCAGCCTGGCCTGATAACAGCAGAGCACAAAGCAAATTCCTAAAACAGGAAAAAGGAAGTTCCTTTAGAGTAGAGGCACATACTGAAGGTGTTATGGTATTAATTTAATGTAGTCCTTCGAAGTCCAACGTAATCCAATAATGGGGCTGAAAGTAACAAGAAGGAACATTTATTCACCAGCATTCCAGGGAGACCAAGGAAGAAAGTCCTGACAGGTGTATTCAAAAGAAAGTCTGTCAGTTTAAATTAAAAACCAATTTGGTTGTTTTAAATTAAAAACTGATTTTAATTACATTAAAACTGTCAGAATAAATTAGCCAACCAGGGGCTACATGAGGTAGGGAAGGCACATGTTAGCCTGTGGATTCTGGAAAAAGGAGGACATGAGTGCAGAAGGGCTGAAGTCCAGGAGCTACGCAGACTGTAACCTAACCCCCCCCCAACCCCGTGAGCTATCACATCTTCAGTAAAGGGGCACCTTGACAGATCCTGGCTTAGTATGGCTCCAAGCTAAACTCAAGCCAAACAAGATGGCATACATCAACAGGGAAACAGAAAAAGAGGTGCCTTCAGGAGGGAGTGTGTGATTGAGATTTAAAAGAAATTATGGAAAGACCCTTGTGCTTACACTGATGGTTAAGAATTCTAACAAGTTTTCAAGAGACAGTCCAAATTATAATAGAAATAACCATAATGCCAATATCCAGTGGGGATCAAACACTTACTATCTGTCAAGCACCCTGCTGAGAATTTTCCATGCATGTTATCTTATTTAATTCTCACAAACTCCCAATGAGTTTGGTACCAATGATTATTACTTCTATTTTATAGGCTAGGGCACTGAGGATCAGAGAGCTTAAGTGTGTTACATTGCAAAGTGCAACCAGTGATATAGCCATGATTCAACTTGAACCCAGCTCTGGCTCCAGAGAATGTACAATTAACTACTACACCAAGTTCATAATGATATATTCCCTGAGTTTTCAAAAAGAGTCAAAGTTTGTCACTAATCTAAGAAACCAAGCAGAACACAATACCATTTTTTCAAGTATTTCCATCAGTAATTTTACTTTTTAAAAATCCTAGCCTATTAGTTTAAGTTTAGAGGGCAGTATGATACATCAATTTGTAGTCAAGAGTGTTCGGTTCTCTTAAATACCTTCATACCTTCAAACGTCAGGTTTTCCATCTACCAAACAATGCGGTGAGTGGTTGGTTATTAAAATCCCTTCTTGCTCTAACTTTCTGTGATAAACTTAAATAGGACATTTCATTGCCCAACAGTACTGAGGTGGGTAAGGGTTTTAGTGTAAGTATCAGCACTCACCTCATCATGGGCGTGTGACACGTATCCACACCTATAAGACAGCCGTGGGAGCAAACACCTTGCTCTTGGGCTCTTCAGAGCATCTGAAAGTCACTGTATTCTTCCTTCCATTTACTATTGTTTGGATAAAGAGAGGAATTAGAGCTAAATGAAACCCAGGGATCCGGAAAGTTCCTTAAAGTCTTTGTTGTATACCTGTCAAGGTATGGGCTAAAGTCTTGGAGTCACACAGCTCAGGGTCACCACTCGGGCGAAGGCCCGGTTTTCTGGTCCCCAGTCCGAAGTTCCTCCAACTCCACTCCATGGTTTGAAGGCTCAAGCCACACGATTGAGAGCAACAATACTTCAAGTTTCCAAAAAGCCCTGGTGGGTAACCGAGAAGAGTAGAATACCTACCATGCCCAGTCGCTAGGTCAAGACATAAGATCAGGTCCAGAGATCTTGCAAAAGGAGCAACTACTTCACAAGACAAGGGCTCTTCCAACCACTGTTGGGATAGGCCTGATCCTGGCATGGCTGCCCTGAGTTTGGCAGATGGTGATGAGTCATGGCAGCCATATATATGAGGTGATCACCCTGTAAACAAGAAGAAATGCCAGCTTTCAGAAAGTAGAAAATGATTCAGAAAATGATCCTATCATGAGACCAAGTAGATCCTGCCTGAAATCCAGGAAGGCAAGGATGCGCCTGGTCCCACCTTTACTCCCAACACCTTGCCCAAGGCTGACCAGCGAGGAGGCCCTCAGTAAACATGTGTTGAGTGAAAGAGACAAGAAATGGTCATAGTCGTGTCCAATGGGTAGCCATACCAAATGCATCAACTTGCTTACCACTTCTCCCATGTGTTTTAAGTTTGCCATATTCCTTTATTTTCTCTTTCTCCTGTATGTACGTATAGGTATGTTGTATAAGCCACGCTAGTTCTACTGACTTAATAGATCACCGGCATTATCTTCTCCTTGTCTTATTTTTTAATTTTTTAATTGGTTCTACCTAAAATTAGAGATTCTCAATGCCAGAAACAAATTTAGCAATTTTGTGTGCGTGTCTTTAATAGGAAACTATAGTAGTGGAGATGACTCAATCAGATGGAATGATTCATCTCTTTGGTTTTGTTGTTTCAAGCTACTGTACATCAATTCCCATGTAGCCCCAGTGCTTAAAAGAGTGGCTACCACTTCGTAGACACTTGGAAGATACTAATGTACACATATACTATACTATATGTGTATATATACATATACTATACACTATACTAAGCATTTAGGATCCAGCACCACTGCTGATGAAAAAATTTCCTGGACTCTTTCTGTCTCCACACAAAGATTCCCTCTTAACAGGAACTTCATGGTTGGGACCACATACGGCAAACTTCCAGTAACTATGCCTTACACTACACCCCTTTACACACATATACAAAATCTAAATTTAAAAATGGATAGGAACAGAGACGCCTGAATGACTCAAGTCAGTTAAGCATCCAACTTTTGATTTAGGCTCAGATCCTGATCTCGGAGTCCTGGGATTGAGCCCTGCATCAGGCTCTGAGCTCAGTGCCTGATCTGCTTGTCCCTCTCTCTTGCCCTCACCGTTTGCTCTCTCTCTCTCTCTCAAATAAACAAATAAAATCTTTTTTAAAAATGCGTAGGAACAACTCAGTGAAGTTTGGTGTCATTTGCTAAGATGAGGAAGATCAGGAGAGGGGCAGATTTGTGAGGAAAAGCAAATTCTCTAATTTTATTTATTTATTTATTTTTTTCAGCGTAACAGTATTCATTGTTTTTGCACAACACCCAGTGCTCCATGCAATACGTGCCCTCCCTATTACCCACCACCTGGTTCCCCCAACCTCCCACCCCCGCCCCTTCAAAACCCTCAGGTTGTTTTTCAGAGTCCATAGTCTCTTATGGTTCGCCTCCCCTTCCAATTTCCCTCAACTTCCTTCTCCTCTCCATCTCCCAATGTCCTCCATGTCATTTGTTATGCTCCATAAATAAGTGGAACCATATGATACTTGACTCTCTCTGCTTGACTTATTTCACTCAGCATAATCACTTCCAGTCCCGTCCATGTTGCTACAAAAGTTGGGTATTCATCCTTTCTTTTTTTTTTAATAAACATATAATGTATTTTTATCTCCAGGGGTACAGGTCTGTGAATCACCAGGTTTACACACTTCACAGCACTCACGATAGCACATACCTTCCCCAATGTCCATAACCCCCTCCCCCTCTCCCAACCCCATCTCCCCCCAGCAACCCCCAGTTTGTTTTGTGAGATTAAGAGTCATTTATGGTTTGTCTCCCTCCCAATCCCATCTTGTTTCATTTATTCTTCTCCTATCCCCCTAACCCCCCATGTTGCATCTCCATGTCCTCATATCAGGGAGATCATATGATAGTTGTCTTTCTCCGATTGATTTATTTCACTAAGCATGATACCCTCTAGTTCCATCCACGTCATCACAAATGGCAAGATTTCATTTCTTTTGATGGCTGCATAGTATTCCATTGTGTATATATACCATCTCTTCTTTATCCATTCATCTGTTGATGGACATCTAGGTTCTTTCCATAGTTTGGCTATTGTAGACATTGCTGCTGTAAACATTTGGGTACACGTGCCCCTTCGGATCACTATGTTTGTATCTTTAGGGTAAATACCCAGTAGTGCAATTGCTGGGTCATAGGGTAGTTCTATTTTCAACCTTTTGAGGAACCTCCATGCTGTTTTCCAGAGTGGTTGCACCAGCTTGCATTCCCACCAACAGTGGAGGAGGGTTCCCCTTTCTCCGCATCCTCGCCAGCATCTGTCATTTCCTGACTTGTTAATTTTAGCCATTCTGACTGGTGTGAGGTGATATCTCATTGTGGTTTTGATTTGTATTTCCCTGATGCCGAGTGACATGGAGCACTTTTTCATGTGTCTGTTGGCCATCTGGATGTCTTCTTTGCAGAAAGGTCTCTTCATGTCCTCTGCCCATTTCTTGATCAGATTGTTTGTTCTTTCAGTGTTGAGTTTGCTAAGTTCCTTATAGATTTTGGATACTAGCCCTTTATCTGATATGTCATTTGCAAATACCTTCTCCCATTCTGT
This sequence comes from Meles meles, assembly GCF_922984935.1. Classification (NCBI taxonomy): domain Eukaryota; kingdom Metazoa; phylum Chordata; class Mammalia; order Carnivora; family Mustelidae; genus Meles; species Meles meles. The sequence continues at coordinate 80,580,964 of NC_060079.1, forward strand.
CAGTTGTCTTTTGGTTTTGTTCACTGTTTCCTTTGCTGTGCAAAAGCTTTTGATCTTGATGAAATCCCAATAGTTCATTTTTGCCCTTGCTTCCCTTGCCTTTGGTGATGTTCCTAGGAAGATGTTGCTGCAACTGAGGTCGAAGAGGTTGCTGCCTGCATTCTCCTCAAGGATTTTGATGGATTCCTTTCTCACATTGAGGTCCTTCATCCATTTTGAGTCTATTTTCGTGTGTGGTGTAAGGAAGTGGTCCAATAAATTCTCTAATTTAGACATTTTTAGTTTGTCATGTAAGAACTGTCAAGAGACAGTTGGATATATAGACTTTTAGATTTTAGCAGTTCGCTTAAAATTTTAAAAATAGTTTGCTAAAAAAGTTTTGCTAAAAAATTTTCAATATCCACATACAGTGTGAACCAGTTGGGTATCAAAGAGAGCTTTTAAATCAATCTTAGGAATGCAAATTTTTTTATATAAGTTATTACTATAATTATGTGGTCCCAGAAGGAAACATCTTTTTTCTTCACCCACACATTCATGTGTGTGCATATGTGTACACACACGCGCACACACAGAACCACCAGGTGTGAGAGCAATGAGCATTTTGTGATATCCATGTACTCATTACCTGAAATACTTGCTCTGCATTCCAGTAATGCATCCTAATTCCATGAAGCTTCCCTTGTCAAACAGAAAGAAAACACAATAATTCATTCTTCATAGAAAACCTTAGCCTCAACTAATAAAGCAGGTTAAGAAAACCAGTATCTGTTCACATTTCACAGAATTACACATACGCAGGAAACATTTTGTTGTATTTTACAGCATATTAATTTTTCCCACATGCTAATATGAAATTATAGAAACATGCCTTTTTTATATTATGCATAAAACACAGAAATGACATACACTTCTCAAACACATGAAGGAATCCCAAAAACTGTACGTTGAATTTGAAATTTCTATAGTCCTTTTTATACATCTACCTTTATGGTCATCCTCCTTTATGTAAGAATTTTTATTTATTCTGTATTTGTCATTAGAAATAAGAACCAAATATCTAGCTATAGATGTAGGTCTAATGAACCCACATTTTCACACATTATTTACAATTAATTTTTGTTGACTTTTGAGTTTACTTCCCTACTTTAGAACCAATCTACATGTCCTTTGCGATAATAAGCAAATATCCTCCATTTTCTATTGATTTCATGTAAGAGATAAAGTGGTCACAGTTACAATCTTTCATGTGCTTATGTTTGAATATCCCGACTCCACGTCCTGGGTGCATTTGCTTGAATTCTGAAATCAACCGTATCCAATAGCCGTCCTCTTAATGTCGTTTCAATACCCAGTTCCGTGGCGCCTCTCCTCTGTGCCAGCAGAGCCACAAAGAAACACGTCTGAGAGTGTGGAGAGAAGAATTGGCTTTTCCACTTGGCAACAGACCCTGTGTTGATGATTTTTAAAAGAATAAGTGTTCAGTTCAAGGGCCCTAGAGAGGCTTATGACTGGAGCTCCGGTCATTTGAGGGGAAAAGGAAAGAGATTCTTAAAAGCCAGGGGCAGGGGCATGGAATAAAGACATTTCCTCTCATTAAAAAAAAAAAAAAAAAAAATTAAAACAAACACAAGGTTTGAGTAAGAACATATGTAGTTCCTTATAATTAGATTAAAAGCACCTAGATACATGGATTCATGCATGGCTTTTGATGTGTCTGGACTTCAGATCAATTATACACATGCTAATGCTCAATTTCCATAAGAATAAAGCAGATGACAATTATATGTTGGCTTCATTTTGTCATGACAAAGACACTCTTCAGATGCCTTAGCAAGAAATTTGGTTCTATTCCATGTGGGTTCACTCCTAAAATCTATAAAATTCCATGGAGAAGAAATTAACTAATTTGGATAAGACCCAATATCCTCTCAGGGACTTTTGGGTCTCTGCTATCCTAGAATAAACAGAGGACGAAGAAGCATTGGAGGTTTGTTCATTTCCCTTCAGAACAAGGCCTCTAGGAGAAGGTTTCGGTGGTAAATCCCAAAGCACCAGGTGCTTGGGTCTTTCAGGGATCCTGGAAAGGCTCTCTGAAGGTAGGACCCACCCTGCTTCTCATCAAAGTAATCTCGCTTTCCAGAATGGAAAAATGTTACCTAATGTAAATTCTGAAATAACTTAAATATAATAAAATATAATTCTGATCACTCTGTTGGGAAAGTTAATTAAAACTTGAGTCAATGGGGTGCCTGGGTGGCTCAGTGGATTAAGCCACTGCCTTCGGCTCAGGTCATGATCTCAGGGTCCTGGGATCGAGCCCCGCATCGGGCTCTCTGCTCCGCAGGGAGCCTGCTTCCTCCTCTCTCTCTGCCTGCCTCTCTGCCTACTTGTGATCTCTCTGTCAAATAAATAAATAAAATCTTAAAAAAAAAAAAAAAAAACTTGAGTCAAGATAGGGTACCAAAAACTAAAACCAAAACAAAGCAAAAACAAAAACAAACAAAAAACAAAACAAAACAAAAAACCTTAGTGTAATAGTAAGAAACGCCTGCTTTCTCACTAAATAGCCCTGTGCATTGATGAGATTATTTGATCTCTCTTGGTTGAGTCTCCTTTATACAATGGAGGGTTTCAGCACAATAATTGTGGGTTCTTCTAGTTCTAAAATTCCATAATTCTATGCATAAAGGGGGTTGTTTGCTGTGCAGGGCTTAAGGGCCTTGGCTGCGGAGCATTCTCAGGAAAATCCCAGCGGGATCGGCCTCCATCTCCAGCCCAGATCAAACGTGATGCATGATTAATCTCCAGGTCTTAGCACTTGAAGGACGCAGAGGTGACCTCCCAAGGGCCCCGGAAACAATGGGAGCCACCAGGGGAAGCCTTGCTGAGGGAAATCACATCTTAGCCCTGTGCACCCTCCTTTCTCAGCCCAGCCCGCAGACAGGGGTGACAGTGAGCAGACAGGACAGGTGGGTTCTTCACACACTTGCTTGTATCGTGTCGCACTGCAGGGCCACGAAGGAGAACATGGCAACAAAATTTTTCCTGCACCAAGCATCCCGTACTGAAATGATCTTTGGAAAAGATCAAAGGTGTGCCCCCACCGTTAAATGATTATTGAGAAGAGAAGGGCAGAAGAGTTCCAGAATGCACACGTCTCCCCGAAATCCACCTGCAATGGCCTCCCGGCTCCTGCTCCAGCGCGAAACAGCCTTCACTAATTCCAAGCCAGATCTTTAATCTTTGTGAGACAGAGTGCAAATGCATGTGTTTATACTTAAAATGAAAGGCAGCTTGATAGAAAGGAATCTTTACTTCTTTCAAATGCTGTTAAGTGACACAAATCTCCTGAAGATGGTATTAATTTCCTCTAATAATAATTTCTGGGTCATTAAGTTCATTGCATTTTACTTTACACTCTCCTTATCAAGGGTACAGAATGCTCTGCAGGTTCCCCCAGGAGTCCGGCTGCCATATCAGAAAGGCTCACACTTTCAAAGGATTAATAATACCTCTCTGGTGCTTTTAAAAATCCCTCACTAATCTCCCCACTTTCACTTACACTGACCCTGCCTGGCCGGGCTTCTGTGTGATAGAATGTCTACACTGGCGTGCAGGAGGGAGGGCAGCGTCCTAACTCACCACAGAAGGGAAGCCATCTCGCCAGGGCAAGATGGATAAGCCAACTTGTATTTCTTTATTTCTGCTTCTCCTGGAAGGAAGAGCGAAAATAAAGGTCACCTCCATATGAATAAAGTGGCCTTTTGATGAAAGGCATTTGAAGGGATTTGACTACTTATAACAGAAATCCTAATTCAATGAAACAGTATGACTTCATCTAACCATGTTAACTCAGGGCACACCAGTGTAAGAACTGGCTTGAAAGCCAGAAGCAGAATTTTTCACTGTTTTAAGCTGCATTCCATCTTAACAATGCTAGCCTTACATTAACTTGCTATCCACCTAGCTTCCTTTGCAGACCATAACCATTGCTCCAAGTTGGTGATTTTATTTATTGGTATCAATCAAAAAATCCCTCAAATGAATATTTCCTCCCTTTTAAGAAGTTTTAAGAAGATACTGCAAGTCCATAAAGTTTCTTTAGTCTCAGCAATTAAGATTTTTTAGCAGGAGGGTCTCAATTAATTTCACTGGAATTCATTCATTTATTAATCATTCAGCATGTAACATGGGAAAGAGAGAAAGAGTGGAAGGATGTAATCTCCAATCGAGGCGAGCCTTCTGGGAACAGAGCTGGCTGGACAAGCTAGAGGCTGCCTGAGAAACCCCTCATTCTGCTCTAGCTGCTCTAGCTCTGACTCCTTTAATACTCTGAACGCACATAGTAGAGTATAGACATGTAAACACAAACATAACCCCACACAGTATGCACGTTAGTTTCCATGCATTCAACACAGGTGATTTATGACCGAGCCATGATTTCTTCATCAACCTTAGGAAAGTAAATGAACCTTCAAACTCCAATTGCTTTTTCATCCATTTATTCAATATTCAAAATGGGTTCATAATTCTCTGAGATCTTATAGGACTGAGGTCCCTATTTTCGTGGCTTAACACCAAATCTCCCTCCTAACTTCCTAGTTTCAAAAAAGCACATACACAGCGATGCCCATGTATTTAGCATTCCCAAATGCGCAAAGAAAGTGAGGGCTTTGCGTCTTTCCATAATTGAGCTCATCTTTCTTGCCACCTCCACTCCACTGAGGGCCAGAGAAGCAAATTTTCCAGTTCACACTAGCTTATCTGCTTCCCGCCCTATCTTCTCTCAGTCTACAATGATCTCTTTCAGGCTGAATGTCAAGTCTTGAAATTATCATCCATCCCCCCGTCCACTGCTCCCAACAATGGCCGCTGTTTTGTGGCCGCCACGGGAGTTGCCGTGAATGTCCTTCTCTGTATCCTCCCTGACCATGAGGGTGAAAAATGTCCTTGGTGCCCTGCATGGCTCTCCTTGCCCCTCATGTTCTGGAGATGCCTGATGCTGGTGGGCTCCTGATCGGTTCCTTCTGGGCTGGATCAGAGCCAGGTGGGGTGCCCACTGGCCCAGACCCACCTGGGCTTGCTCGCACTTTTGGGATATTCAAATCGAGCTAAGAATCTCATTCTATTCTGACCTGGCTGGCTCGTGCGTCAAGACTGTACCAGTGTCCCCAGCAAGCTCTCCGGCCAGTCTCCTCAGCTACTTTACATCATTTCCCCAAGGACCGCCTGCATGACAAGGCTACCAGCTAACCTCAGAACTTCTCCCTCTACCTCAACTACCAAAAGTCCAGTTTATTCTGATAGGCACAGGGTCCCAAACCAAATACAGAACGAGCTCTCTGCCTTCATGTTTCTCCCTGACCCTCAGCGATGGTAGCTTCATGTGCATCCCCCACGACGCCCCCACACACATACATACCGCTGCCCATTACATCCTCAGACCATCCATTTCTCACTCAAGGATGTTGGGAAACCCTGGTGCAGGAGTTCAGGGTCTCTCCAGTGAGGGAAATCGGATCAGAAGAGAGGCCATCTTTCCTTACTTATGTTCTAGTTCCCACGAACAGACTCGGTTTCAGTCTCTCCCAAAACCCTCATTTCACTTCCCAGGTTCAGTAACCAGGTCCCCAAGTAAGGTCCACTTCCTGACGTTCTCAGTGGCTAAAGTTCTTCTACCTTCCTGTTCTCTTCCTTCCTGGAAAATAGGCTAAGCTTATTCCAGTCCCACCTCGTCTCAAATCCAACTTCCTTATGGTGTAAGAAACATGCCCCAGTTTGTAAATGATCAAATGCTGTGGCTAGGGCATAAGGTGGCCTTGAGGGAGGGCTAGAATATACAGAGGTCAAGAGCAAGAGGATGAATCCAAATTCCTGCCAGATGCTTACAATTTGATTTTTCTTAAAGTTAAGCTGTTTCCCATCTTTAAATATAATTGTTGATTTATTTTTTTCAGAAACGTTTTGAAGTGGCAAATGTTAACTGAACCTCATGCTCGATTTCATATGTTTCATTGACAGATGAGATACTTTTTTATTTCCTGGACTTTGGAGTATAAAAGATCTCTTTCAACTGAATAACTTGATGATAAAGTGTCCAACGGAATGAAAAACTCTGCCATTAATTCAAGGGCCAGCACCTTTTTTAGAGAAGTTTCGAGTTTCCCTAAAGATAAGCACTTCCTGAATGAGGTTGCTTCTCCCCTCCCCCAGTCATTGAATTTTTTAGAGTTTAAAGAAATCATAACCTGAGCATAATCCATCAGTAGACATTGCCATGTGAATTCTCTGGGTGACCATAATGCTAAGTCACGGAAACACAAAGGCCAACAAATCAGCCCCATTCTTTGCCCTCAGGAGGCTTATAAGGTGGGACAATCAGTACTACCTTACTGAGAGAGTACTCAGTACTAAGACTGAGTACTAGTACTAGGTAGTACTCAGTATTAATACTGAGAGAGTACTACCTGTGGATTGAGAATAATGGGGTCTGATATTCCACCAGCCATTTAGCGTCTGTGAGATCTTGATGGGTCCCTTAGCTCCTGTAAGACTTGACTTGCCTGTCTGTCTAATGGAGATGGTATTGCCCACCCTGTCTACCTTGAGATACTACCATGAAACAAACCACAAATGTGATTTCACTTCGTGAGTGGTACTAAAGGCCAAGCAAAGATGGGACAGTCGTCACAGGATGACAAGGTTTGCACAGAACCTGTTCCTCACAATACTGACAAAGCCGTCCTGTGAGCCAGCTCTGGAGAGAGACCACTCACTTGGGCAGCACAATTTCTTGCTTTGTCTGTGAGGTGATTGAGGAACCCTTTTTACCTGGTGAAGGAGATTAATTTTGCTTTCAGCCGAACGGAGTCTACTCTCAAGTCATGGGAAATCAAAACTGTGAGTCAAATCGAAGCAAAAGGACAATGGCTGTGCAGTGCTTAAACGTTTACAAAGCACTTTTGCTTCTTTACCTCCTTTAGTCTTAGTTAATTCTGATACGATTGCATTTGTCATGATGGGTCATTTTATTATTGCATCATTTCTTTGCAGTAACTGCTTAATAATGTGAAATACAAAAAAAAAAAAAATTGCCCAGGTACCCTCCAATATTGTCTTGCAAATAAGAATTCCGGTCAGGGTTGTAGAAGATTCACACCCAAGACTGTGCTGCTCAGTGTTCTTTCTCAGAGCATTTTCCCAGGACTCCATGTTTCTCCTTGGCTCTGGAAGGCTCCCTTGCTCATGAAGGCTCTTGCCTCTTGTGCAAAATGCATCAGGGAGGCGTCAGGACCTCCAACTGGCCACCAGAGGCTCTCAATCACTTGACCCCTTGCCAAGGGACAAGAACAGAGGAGGAGGCTCATTCAGTGGATGACAGAAGAGACTCTCTACTTAATGCAAATGAAACTAGCAGGGAGTCCTGACTTAAGAGCCTCTGTGGAGAGGAGTAGAGAGAGGACAAAATTCTGCATCGCACTCTTCTTGGATTTTTACTCAAATATAATCCAAACGTCATAATTTTTTATCAGATATGGTATCGCTCAATTATTTTGTTTCTATAAAATATCCTTTTAAACTATGTCTTGAAAATGTTTTCTGGGAAAACCAAAGATAGATAGAAAGATAGATAGATAGATAGATATGATACATCTAAGTTTATTTCAGATTTTTTTTTCTTCTATATTAAACCTAGAAACTTTTAGTCCAAAGCTCTACATTTGGCAATATTTTATTTTCCTAAGTAATCAATAGCTTTAAAATGTTTTCTTAGGGGGGCGCCTGGGTAGCTCAATGGGTTGAAGTCTCTGCCTTCTGCTCAGGTCATGATCCCAGTGTCCTGGGATCAAGCCCCACATCAGGCTCCCTGCTCAGCGGGAAGCCTGCTTCTTCCTCTCCTACTCCCCCTACTGTGTTCCCTCTCTTACTGTGTTTCTCTCTGTCAAATAAATAAATAAAATCTCTAAAATGTTCTCTTAGTGTTCTCTAGGACAAACAATGGCCTTTGAGCCTAGAAAGAGATCCCTGAATCTCTACGACCCCACGATGCCCTATATGCTATTTCCACTTCATCAGATATTCAGAAATTGTTGAACAGAATATAATTTTTCAATAATGACTTTAAAATACTTTCAAAAACAGCAGCTCAATTTTGTATCACACTTACACAAATCATTATGAGGCAGATTATTTTTGAGGAGTGGGAAAACCCTTGAGAGTAATTTAGGTTATCTGAGTTATAATAAGGCTAAAAAACTGGGGGTCTACGAAGTGATGCTAGAATTGCAAATAAGCTTAAGTTGCTAACCCACTCACTGGATATCAGGTTCAGGTTCTTCTATCGAAACAAAAAGAAGAGTTAAAAGTCCCAAGCATGCAATTTCATGTGTAGATTTTCAGCAGGAGAGCTTATCTGCAAACCCAGTAGTCCCACCAGAGAGAAGGAAACTGAGACATGGGGAAGTTGGGTGATCGCCCAAGGTTGCAGAGCCCGCTGGGGCTGGGGAGGAAGGAGTTCAGCGTCCTTATGAAAGTTCACAACACCTTACACTAGGGTCCATGATGGTATGTTAATGGCTACACTGGAAAGTTGAGCAACTTAATTCCCTCCTGAACATGCTCTAAGTCGTTTAGTCAATATTAAGGTTGGTCATATTTTCATATTTTCCAATAATCGCTTCTTTCTTTTTTTTTTTTTTCAAAGATTTTATCAGAGAGAGAAAGAGAATGAATAAGCAGAGAGAGCAGCAGAGGGAGGGAAAAGAAGGCTCTCCACTGAGCAAGGAGCCTGGTGTGGGACTCAGTTCCAGGACCCTGGGATTATGACCTGAGCCAAAGGCAGATGCTTAACCAACTGAGCCAACCAGGCATCCCTCCAATAATCACTTCTTAATAGTAACTTCTTTCTTCATTGCTCAGCATGCTGCCTAAATTCCAACTAGCGAGCTTACCTGCATTATCCAAACTCTCTGATACTTACCATTTGTAAAATAAAGCAACACGAACTCTGATATGGCAGTCACTCCACTGCTCAGCAGTATCCCAGTTGTACTCCTCTGGATGCCCAATAAGGTTGATTGTACTTCCCACTCTCTTGAAATTGTGCAATGGCCATGCCATGAACTTGTGCCACGAGATGTGAGCACACCTACTATGTGTCACTTGGAGGCAGAAATCTTGAAGAGCCATTGTGTCCTTTGCTGGTTCTCCTTCTACAGCCACAGCCATAAGCAACCCTCCAGGAGAATCCAGGGTTCACCATCAGCCTGCACACCTGAGTGGAAATGAGGGGAGCAGGGCCCCAATGACGTGGAACAGAATGGACCTGTAGAATGAGCAATGAAAAGAAGACAAACATCGCTATTGTTCCGAGCCACCAAGTATTGGTGAATTTTGTTAACACAGCCTAACTTAGTCTGTCCTGACCAACTCACCTTTGGGATTCTTCTAGCTTTAAAGTTGCTGTTTGTCAAATGGTTACCACTTGGCCTTCCAGAGGTGCTCAATCAAAAGGTGTCACCTAGTTGAACCTGGGAAAAGAGGGTTTTATTTTTAAACTCTCTAAACAAATGTGGTGTTTAAAGTTTGAAAAGTGTAAAAAGAAATGATGACAACTGTTGTAAGTAACGTGCCTGGCTAAAAATAACTCTGTATTTTATATTCAAATTGCTCCTAGAAGTGAGAAGTGAGACGTTCTCATGTCTGAGTTCTATCCAATGTGGTTGGTCAGTTAAGTAAAAACACTAACTCATTCCCGCAACAAGTAATCACATTCAGTGCACATAGCTGAATTTCACACCAAAATAAAATAATAATTGTGTACCAGTAACACACACATACACACACACTCAGTACTTTCTTTCTATCTAAGTACATAATATACATAATGTACATGTATGCAGGACTTTGTCTTGTCTAAGTTTGTTCTTTCATTTGATCAAAAATAATTATGAAGCATAAAATACTTCAACAGAATGCTCTCGACTTACTGTGGGGCAACTCTCTCCCTTTTACATAGTTAATGAGATAGATTCTCTCTGAGAAGAAAAAAAATGTGTATGATCCCAAATACACACCATGCTCATAGTCCTGGGAGACTTACAGACCCACTGTGGACAATGCTAGATCCTGACTAGGAATTTTGGCATTGACACTATAGGGTAGTCCTACCTTCACCAAGGGTCTGTAGCTGAGTGGAATATTTCACGTCATACATCGGTATTTATTGAACCCGTCAGTGATCCAAGGCATTTAAATAAGCAAAAGAAATATTGTCATGAGAGGACCATGATACATCAAGTATACTCCGTCCTATAGGATTTGTGCAGGAGAAGCTCTAGTAATCCAGTCCCTGTCACTTTCACCCTCAGCTCTTCTAAGGAACGAGACATCCCTCTCCTTCTCCAGTATTTGAAGGTTCCATGTGATCATTCCTTCAGAGTCATCACGGGCAAGAGGGGGAGACAGGAGGAGTGAGAGACAAAGGTGGTGCTAAAGGACACAGGGAGTGGCCATATGCCAGAATCTCAAGTCCCCAGGAACATTTGGGTCATTCAAAGGCAGAAAATGCAGAGGAATGATGCCTTGCTTTCCGATTCCTTTTTTTTTTTTTTCCTTTTCTCAGGCTGACCCCTAGACCTTAGAGGATTACCACGGACCCTACAGAAGGGCCAGCACGTCCTGACTACGGTAAGAATGACATACCCAGCTTCCCTCGGATCCGAAGCCAAGTGCCTGTTGTAAAGGCCTACTTAGCCAGAGGGAGCCATTTTATTGTTTATGCAGTAAACTTAGATTGACCCTGCCCCTCCCGGAGGAACTTACTTAAAAACAAGTCTGGGAAACCAGTCCCAGGTAGCAAAGGCCAGATACAAGGGCAGGTCAGGCCAGGTGGAGACATCCAATCAGTGGGGCGCATACTGTCTCCCTAGCTACCAAGGAGAGTGGGCCCCACCTTTTGGGCACCAATCCTGACCAAGGTGATAGGGTAGTTCAAATATCTACTATCTAGTACAAATATCAATCTACAATTGAAATTCAATTGGCCATCTGTGTGTGACCTAGCATGACTGGGCAGCTTTCTCTGTGTGTTGCAATCTCATTGGCCACCTGTGTGTTGCCAGGCCCAGCCACATGGCCTTTGCTTTATAAAAGTTAGTCTGTGAGGCTGGGAGGGGTCACCTTCTCTGCAAGAGGCGGCCCGACTGGTTGGTTTGATTCTCGATGCTTGGTGCGAAATAAAGCTTTGCTTGACCTTCGCTTTGTATCAGTCTCGCTCCTTTGATCACAGACCCATTATTGAGGGACCAATCAGCTGTGAAAGACCCCGACTCAGCGTCCAGGATCACCAATGGTGAAGGGGAAGGGGAACGGCAAGCTCACCCCACAGATGGAGGCTCTTGGCCCGCAGGCCTAGATGCACAGCGGTGAGGATGCTGTCCTCGTTACTGGCTTTGACAACCTGGATATCTCAGGAATCTGGGATGGACCCAGATTCACTTCTGAAACCAAAAGCAGACAGGAGAATTAACTTTAAGGCCGTAGTTTAAATTCTCCCCTAATGGAGATAAGAGGCTTATCGTTTTCGTAGAAAGTGCCTGAGTGTGTCTGGGTGCAGAATGCCTGTGCTCCGAACGAGCTCTGAGTCAGCCCGGTTCTGAGCTGGTCTCGGCCTCATGGTGGGCACACGGCGGCACCACAAGAAGATAAAGGCGCATCGATCTTTTGCAGCAGAACTCGGTTCTGGAGCAGATCATGAAAACCCACACAGGGAGGGCTTAGCCCACTGCCTCCACTTGCTGATACTTGTGACTGGGAACATTCTGCTCTTTCTTCTGCCTGTTTTCCCACACGACTTTGCTTCAGGCCTTTGCTTGTTGGTGTGGGTGGTCGCAGTGTGTTGCACGGCTTACACACACATACCCCCACACGTACATAACCGAGGTGTCAGCACCTGTATTTCAGTAAGTGTGAGAATTCTTTATACACTGATGTACAGTTTGCTTTTTTTTTTTCAATGTGAGAGTCCATCTTGCAGAGTGTCCCATCTCGGTGTGCATGGGTTAAATTGGCTTTTTAAAAATGAATAGTATAGGGGCGCCTGGGTGGCTCAGTGGGTTAAAGCCTCTGCCTTTGGCTCAGGTCATGATCCCAGGGTCCTGGGATCGAGCCCCACATCGGGCTCTCTGCTCTGCGGGGAGCCTGCTTCCTCCTCTCTCTCTCTCTGCCTGCCTCTCCGCCTAGTTGTGATTTCTCTCTGTCAAATAAATAAAATATTTTTAAAAATTTAAAAAAATAAAATAAAAATGAATAGTATAAAACATACACAATGTTAAAAACAATTCAAAGACTGCAAAAGGGAATAAAGTGAAAACTATGGCCTTCTAATTTCAACTCTCTAGTCTCCCTCCTGGTCTCTTTGTCCAGGTTAAATAGACCTAATATAAATGTGTGTGTGTGTGTGTGTGTGTGTGTGTGTGAGAGAGAGAGAGAGAGAGAGAGAGAATGGGGAGAGAGAAGATAAAAGATGCCTGCAGATGAGAGCACCTAAGTGGCTCAGTCCATTAAGCAATTCACTCTTGACTTTGACTCAGGTCATGATCTCAGGGTCCTGGAATAGAGCCCCAGAGAATCTCTGCCTCATCCTTCGCCCCTCCTCCTCCCTCTCTAAAGAGAGAAAGAAAACAAGAAAGAAAGAGAGAGAGAGAGAAAGAAGGAAGAAAGGAATGGAAAGGGAAGGGAAGGGAAGGAAAGGAAAGGAAAGGAAAGGAAAGGAAAGGAAAGGAAAGGAAAAAAGAAAGGAAAGGCAAGGAAAAAGGAAAGAAAAGAAAAGGAAAGACAAAAAAAGATGTCTGCAGGTTGCTCCCTGCCCTCCCATGCACAGATGAAGTCTGTCCCTCCATCCCCTGGAATCTAGGCTGATCTTGTCACTGCTTCCGCCGATTGAATATGGAGGAAGAATACCAGTTACAGCTCGGGCTGAGTCTTTTCAGGAAACTATGTGCTTCCTGTCCTTGGAAATGAGAGGTGAGATGTCTTACTACCTTGAAACTGACATACCATGAGATTCATTCCAATCACAAGATGCTCCAAACACCGTGTTCAGGAATGACTGGAGTACCCCCAGCCCAGTCAGTAGAGTCAGTAGAGTGCATTATCCAATCCAATTATTTTAGTTCCTATTTCTTTAACTGTGGCAGGGTTTGAAGTATCTTTTTGCAGATTTGACAGGGTTTTTGTGTGTGTTTTTTCCTCTGCAAACTATCGGCTAACCTATTTTACCCTTCATATTGTTAATTTTTTATTGAATTATTATGCTTTTATATATTAAGAAGCTAATTCCTTTTATGCTATGAATAAATTTTTAATATGTATATAATCAAATGTATTCATCTTTCTGTTATGGTCATAGTTAATAGGACGACTTTAATATTAGTGTCTTCATATTTTCCTTTAGCTATTTTATATGTTGATCTTTTTACATTCCATATTCGAGATATCTTTAATTTATGCTGCTAAAATAGTGATGTAGAGCTCTAGTTGTAATCTCTTCCAGGTGGCTATTTTTCCCTAATTATTTAAATGTAATCTTTACATACTAAATTCGCATGTCCATTTAGATTTTTTTCTTCTACTTTTTGATTCATGCACAAAACTTGGCTTTGGTTTATTGTCAATTTAATAACTTTAACTTTAAATACAACTTTAAATTTCATAACTTTAAATATGAAATAATAAAATCATTTAACATCCATAGATGCCATTAATGAATTTGGGTTTAAAATTTAGGGGCGCCTATATAGCTCAGTGGGTTAAAGCCTCTGCCTTTGGCTCAGGTCATGATCTCGGGGTCCTGGGATCGAGCCCCGCATCAGGCTCTCTGCTCAGCAGGGAGCCTGCTTCCTCCTCTCTCTCCACCTGCCTCTCTGCCTACTTGTGATCTCTATCAAATAAATAAATAAAATATTAAATAAAATAAAATTTAATAAAAAGATTCTAGAAAGCTTCCTACAAATTCCAACCAGTCATCAAATTGTCATATTATAAAATTGTACTTCAAAAAGTGTAGAGAGGATTTTTTTAAAGTTCACATACCTTGAAGAACAAAAGAAAAAAAGTAATGGCCATTTTCACTTAATGCTTGCTAGCACAGAAACATAACAGTATGTTTTATAATTTCTGGAATTAACAAAATTAATTATAAATTCTTAACCTATGGGTCACACAAAATGAAAGGTTAATTTATCTGAGCAGACATGGGCCAATTTGCTCTGGAAAAATAAAAGTAGTTTGTAAACTCTACAGTTACTTGAAATCACAAGGAAAGCAGTGTGCATGGTTTGGTTGCTTTGTATTATAGTTCTCAGCAGCTTCTGCTTTATATTATAGTCCATTTAAAACGGATGTTCTTCCCTCCCCTGTGAAAGGTGAGTTCAGCTATTAAAGATAGAAAAGTAGCTCATTTATCTTCAAAACTCCTCTGTGCTGATCACAATACATAGAATACAATGTGTGCTAAGTAAACGTCAGCTCCGTGATGTGAAGACATGGATTCAATGTCATATATTTTAATTGGAAACTTCACTAAAGGGACACCTGGGGGGCTCAGTCGGTTAGGCATCTGCCTTTGGCTCAAGTCGTGATCTCAGGGTCCTGGGATCGAGCCCTGACTTGGGCTCCCTGCTCAGTGGGAGTCTGCTTCTCTCTCTCCTCCCTGCTCACACTCTCTGTCACTCTCTCTTTCTCAAACAGATAAATAAAATCTTAAAAAAAAAAAAAAAGGAATTTCATTAAGCTCCAAAAGTCAAGGAGAAAGCATGCAATGAAAAAAATAAACAAAACAAAACTTTTGAGATAACCATACTGAAATCGTCAAAAATGTTGTTTGTCATTGTATCTAGGCAAGACTAGACCAATGGAATAGCAAGAGATAATGATTTGGGAATTCGTTAATCAGTTACATAGTACTAGTATGTTACATGTCTCTTTTTTCTATCTATCCGCACATCTACCTGGTAATGAATTATTTGTTGATAACCTATTCATAAATGATTCGTACTCATTCTGTGTGTTAGATTCTGGAGATCAGATTGAGACCAGAGTGTGCCCAGGGTTAGGGGAAGAAGATGGGATGCACTCAAGGGTTTGGGAATGACGTTTCCTAAGAGATGCAATAGAGCTGGCTCATGAACCCGAGGAGGGAGTACATCCCAGACAGAAGGAGCGTGGGTAAGTAGTACTGTGGGTACGCTAAACACACAAACAAAACATCATTGTCAGCTGGGGAACAGTCTCCTGGATTTAGGATTAATAACTATGTGTTTCATGGATCACTGATAAAACCTGACGTACGGTTTCTCTCTCTCTTTTTACTTTTATTCTGGCGAAGATGAGTTCAAAGACCTTTCCCATTCTGGTTCTGCGCCGCCCCGTGTATTAAATCATACACAAAAGAGGAGCTCAGCTTTGCTATTCATCAGTGTGAGAGACGAAATTCCTACTGAAAGGAGGAGGGAAGGACTTCTTTAAAAAGCAGTACCACTTTATTTTACAAGGTAAAAAATAACCATATAATAACAACGTAAATACATGACTGTTGACAATGTAAGTGCCATGTTACCATAGAGCAATTATCTACTTCGCTCCTTTTTTAAAACAAAGACCAAGCTGAAAATCTAAGAGCTGCAAGTTGCATGATGATTATTCTGTTCATTACTTGGTAACTGGAAGTATAATTATCAAGTAATCTGCATGAACATAATTACGTATTTACATAGTCTTTGCCATGTAATTATAGAGGAGTTCAGTGATTATACAGTATACTCCTTGAAAAAGAAAGTGATACCAAAAAACAACCCCAAAAAAATCTGCGTGAAGTAGTCATCTCAAACAGAAAGAATTAAACATGAAGATGATTTATCTGAGAAAAGTCCTAAATCATAACATAAGTGAAAACAATAAAAATTAGATCAATTTCCAATCATGAAAACCAATCAGAGTCCATTTCATGAATTATGGAAGCCTGCTGAGACCGACAAACCATTTCATTCATTAAGTGCTCTAGGAACATAGTAGAATGTACTTTCTTATTTCAAAGTGAAGGGTTTTTTTATATCTATTAGTCTAATCATCGTTATCTCGTCTTCTTTCTCCCACTATTAAAATCACAAGTGTGTCTTTTAAATTCTAAGATGTTTAATGCGTAGATAAAAAATGAAAAAGAATAAAGCTGAATAGTGTTGATCACTTAACAAAGTTCTAATGCTTTCTCTTGCAAAAAAAAAAAGGATAGTAAATACTTTATTTTTTTTAAGGTATTTAATATGGACGGTGTAAAAAAGGATGTTCTGGAATTTTTAAGCATTTTGGTAACTGGGTCCTCATTATTAAGATCCCACTATTGGCTGATAATTGACCACGATACTTTTGCTTTCTGTTTGCAAGGGATGTTCAGGCTATAGTCAGTGATTGGGTGACATGTTCTGCACAGTGAAGATTATCACTTAAGGGAGTCATTGTCTGGAATCATTTGCATAAAACAACAGTTCAGTCAGAAATAAATCCAAAGCGACTTCTAGAGTGTGGACCAAATTTGAGTAAGAACCTATAATCTGCAAGATACACACACAAAACCAACACAATTGGAAGCCTGTGATGATTTCACATTAGTCACTGTCCTCTAAATAGATATATTCTCCCAGAATTTGCACAGCCTCATGTTGGAATCTAACAAGCTTGGCAAGTTGACTCTTTTAGTTCTGTAAATGCTATTGAATACATCCACGGACTCATTTGCTGCTATTTTTCATAGTTAAAACAACATCTGAAGGTTGGTGACTGGCAATAAAAAAGTAATTTAAATATGAGACAATCAGACTGTGAGGCTTTTGTCGCTCCTCATTACGAGTGTATCTGAGGCATCAGCTCTGAAGCCAACCTGGCTGAAGATGTTACAAATTAGTTTTCATGTTCTTGGTGAAAAACAACAACAACAACAGCAACATTGTGTCTTTAAAGAATTTCTACTTCTAAATTAACAATGTCACAAATATTTGAGACCCATTCCCTGAGTTTCTGTTAAACATTTGTTTCTTCTGTACAGACACCATCTTCTCCCCAGGACATGGCAATGATAGAACACAGAAGGCTTTCCAAAAGGTGGCGAGATGTTTCCTGACTCCTCTTACACCTGCTGCCCAGCCCAGAGACCCAGTTACCCGACCAGCCAAGGAAGATGGGTGTGGTGCTTCCCTGAGAGGCTGCCCTGGGCCCTGCGAATCACAACACACGCACTCAGAAATAATGTATATGTTGGCACACATGGGCGGCTCCTTACTGGGGATTTGCCCATGAGTCACACCATCCCAGCTCCCTGGAAACACTTCTCTACAGCTCTTGCCCTGTGTCCTTGAAGCAGAATTCAATTTTGTTTGAATGCTGCAGTGGCTTCCGAGGTGTGCCTCTGCTCTCATCCATGGTGGGCAAAGCCTGGCGGTGCAGGAAGACGTGAGGCAGCAGAGCACTTAGATAAACCCCCATGTGGGTTTCTTCCTTGGCGATGGCGTACAAACGCAATAGATTCTCGAACAGTGAAGCGCCATGTTCCAATGAGGCAGGCGTCCACTTCCTTGTTAGTTTCTCATGCGCTACATTTGCATATGGTCGCTGAAGAGTATCAGGTAATCCTGAGCACTGGATTAGTTGTGTGCATGTAGGTCTCGACTTTTGAGAAATGAAATGCGAGTTTTCCAAAAATCAAATTATTAAAGTTTAGATTTATTTAAATAATTGCATTGGAAATGTTCGTACTCATCACTTATAATTCATATTTTATTTAATGGATAATGTTGAATTTTTAGAAAGAACTGTTTTTTAGAAAGCATCAGTAATTGAAATTGTTTTTAGTTTGTTGTAGTTTAATCAAAATATATTCAGGTTTTGAAAAAAATATATATATTCAGGTTTCGAACATTCTGAGTGCAATTACATGTTTTGGTTTTTTAGGGAACTACTCTCAAAAGAATACAACAATGTTGTGAAAATCTTTACTATTAAAACAATTAGGGGGTGCCTGGGCGACTCAGTTTAGTGCCCGAGTCTTGATTTCAGCTCAGGTCTTGATCTCAGGGTCATGAAATCCAGCCCCACCTTGGATGCCATATGATGCAGGAAAGATGTTAGGGTACAGAGTCAACAGTCAAAAAAGAATTCTTCAGATGACTTTAGTGCAAAAAGGTGATTGTATTAAAGCACGGGGATAGGACCGGTGGGCAGAGAGAGCTGCAACGGGGTCCTGAGGAGTGGCCCATTATGTACTTTCAAGTTGGGAGGGGGTTAGGGAGAGTGTAAGTCTCTCAGGAGTTGTTGGGCTCTGTGCTGAGTGTAGAACCTCCTTGAAATTCTCTCTCCGTCTCCCTCTGCCCCTCCCTCATTTGTGCTTTCTTAAAAAATAAAAATAAAAATAAATTTCAAAAAGTGATTTTGTTAGCGTAAGGCAAGAAAAACTTTAAGGGGCACATAGTAAACTTATGAATTACATATGCACTCCTCAAACAATACTGGAACACCTATCAACAGAACACCCAGATATGTAGTAACCATGAAATTCTGTCACATTTTGCTAGGGTTTAGTCACATAAAAACTACAACTTTGGATATTTTTTTCAGTTTTGACATTATGAACGTACTATTTGTCAAGACAGGAGTATAAAACATCTTTTATTTAACATCTTGTTAAGTCTGATTTATAACTTTAAATTTCAGACATGCATGGAGGTTTCCCTTTTTTTTTTTTTTTTTTTTTTTTTTGGTCTTGTCCTCAAAAGCATTCAGGGAAGGGGTGTGGTGCAGCTTTCCCTCTCGTCAGGATGGAATGATGTGAAGGGAATGGGCTCCCTATCTCATCCTCCTTCTCCAGCAACTGGCCAGCAGCTGCCTATAGAACACAAGACAGGAAATTGTATGGAGGGAACAAACTGAGTTTAAATCAACAGAATGGAGGGAAAAGAAGGGTAAATGAAAAAAGAGAAAATTGCAAGCAAATTAAGAATGACATATCAGATTAAAAATTCCTTCAGGACACATTGAAGAGCAGAATCCACACTGAAGAAAATTAAGGCAGAGCCATTGAAAGATAAATTTGAAAATGTGCCCTGGGATCAAGAGGACAATGACAGAGATGAAGCTCACTAGAGAGTGGAGAATAGTCCTGCCAAAGCAGGAACAGAGCTATAACATTGAGATCATTAATATTCCAGAATTTTAAAAAATGAAAAGGAAAGGACAACGGATGGGGGAAATCCATTGAGCTGAAAAGATCTATATATATATTTGAGACAACACACTACATTGCAGGTAAAAAAAAATGAGAAAAAGTTCATCCCATCTAAATACAGCCTATCCAAAATAATGATGATGATGATGATGGATGTCCCAGATGAGAGCAGGAGTTCTATGGGGAACAAGCTGAGTTGTCTTTGGCCAAGTTGTTTTTCATGGATGGAATCAACAGGAAGACATTTTCTCTTTTTTTTTTTTTTTTAAGATTTTTATTATTTATTTGACAGAGAAAGAGAGAGAGAACACACAGGCAGAAGGAGAGGGAGATGCAGGCTCCCCGATGAGCAGAGAGCCCAGTTCAGGGCTCAATCCCAGGACCCTGGGATCCTGACCTGAGCTGAAGGAGGATGTTTAACCAACTGAGCCACCCAGGCATCCCAAAGACATTTTCATATACACAAGGACTCTTTTTTTTTTTTTAAGATTTTATTTATTTGAGAGAGAGTGAGAGAGAGAGCATAAGAGGGGAGAAGGTTAGAGGGAGAAGCAGACTTCCCTTGGAGCAGGAAGCCCGATTTGGGACTCGATCGCGGGACTCCGGGATCATGACCTGAGCCGAAGGCAGTTGCTTAACCAACTGAAGCCATCCAGGCTCCCTACACAAGGGCTCTTTAAAAAGCATCACTATGTGCCTTTTTATAAAAATAAGAGTTTGTGTGAGACCATCAACATTAAAAGCTCACCAGAGAGGTACACAAGGCATAAAAGTACTCAGTGTCTCCCCCATATAGTGGTTCAGGGCTGAGAAATGAAGACTCATAGGCTGGTTTTAATTCTTGATGCTGATACTAGCTGTGGCCTCTGACTTCTAAAAACTCTAGCTTTCCATCTGTAAAGTGGGGAGGGGGTTATCTACAGCCAATAGCTAGAAGGCTTTGATGTATGTGAAATACTCGTTGTGTAGTCTCTCAGGTAAGGGCGTGCTCAGTAGAAGCTCATGACATCGTCCCTGGCAACATTCATGTGTAATATTTAAGACTAAAATTAAGTGAAATGCACTTTGAAGGAGCTCCTTGAATTTATGCCAATCTCTTCTATACCCTATGTATAGAGACATACGGCAACTTTGAAAAATACCTCTTTACTTCTGAAAAGTACATGTCTGATGACCCCCTTGTATGAATATTATACACGTCTGTACATTTTGTACGTTATATAAATATCATCGTAGAATTATAGGCGAAGGAGGAGTAGCAGACCCCTCATAAACTAATCAAGATCTACACCAATTAGTGGTAAAACTAGCCACTGATACAGAGGTGGGTCACCTCTTTATGAAATGGGTCCAGGGTCATCCAGATACCTGGACTTTGATAACCGAAGTTTGTGTGAACTGGTAAGGTAGACCAGAGTGGTCTCAGTCAAGATTCTCTCGCTGACAGGGAGAGGCAATGAGAGCGTGGAAAAAAATCCCCATGTTGGTCTATCTTTGTGGTTCAGATTCAACAGAAAAGCTAAGTGTCAGATGGTTGTTTTTGAGGGCCCCACCACAGGGTAACATCTGGCCAATGCAATTACAATGGTTTCCCTACCATGATGGACAAGAGTGCCCTGGGTGACAGGCCAATCCTCAAAAGAACACTGTCTCAGAAAAAAGATACGGTAGCCACTAACATCTGGAAACAAGATTGATCTCTTTCTCTGGGAACCTCAACACAGGGAAGACACCAGGAGCTCAAGAGGGTAGCTGGAAGAAAAGATCATGTGACTTCATGTGTCCCTTAAGTTGACAGAACCAAGTCATACCAGCTGAAAGCGTTTGTGAAATTAAATATACAGTAAGCGTCATGAAAAGTTAACATGTCCCCACCATCCCAGCTTTTCCAGAAAAGGGCCATGGCTAGTTTTCTTAGTCTAATCAAATCAAAATTATGCAGTCCCCGCAACTTAATTAAACCTGACTTCTTGCCAAGACTTTTCAAGTATTTTCCAGGGTGTCATGCTTCTAGCCTTTCAAAACGTTGTGAGCATTACGTCCATGTAAGAAACAGTCACCCAGCAGTTTGCGAACATACATCCAAATACAGCGTATCAATGTACTAACAGTACTGCCTCATAAATACTTTATGGGTGTTCAGAGTTCATGTCTGCAGTGAAATTCTTGTCTGCAGTGAATTACCTGTTATTTTGAGTCCCTTCTGAGATTTTTGTCACAACTCACTTACACCCATTAGCAACCTGGAAAACCTCCCACCAGGTTCTTTGTTATCCATTAAATGTCTAGTCAGAAGAACTCCCAAACCCATTAAAAATAACATCAGACTTACAAAAACTGAAATGTAGTTTTCTTCAAGTTCAGAAATAGAATTTCAGAGAAAATCAATTACTAGAATTTTCATGTTCTTCTGTGATGGAAAATGTAACCGTAAACCAACTCTGAATGAAATTGCTAAACAGACAAAATGTCTCTGAGACTCTTCCATTTTCAGGCACTCAGTGTTTCCACGTTGTCTGTTCTTCCCCCATCACAAAAGAGAAAGAACTGGTAAATTTATTCATACCAAGATATTGTGAATTGACATCCATGTAATCTCAGGATTGAAGTATGTATCAGAGACCATCCAACCCAACCTACTACCTAATATAGTGATCAACTCTTTGGTACCCTTGAGAAGCAAGCATTGCTTATCCTCCCAAAGATCAACTCACTCCCTTCCCATTGCTGGGTAGGCTCTCTCAAAACACTTCGACCTCCTTGGGGTCGAAGTTGTCTCCTTCAACTATCAGCTATCACTCACTCTTTGACCCCATAGACTACACCCAGCCTTTGGTCCAGCTCTCCAGCTTTTTGCAGGAAGCTCTTGTATTCTTAAGTGGCTCTTTCACTGACTTAACCTTGGTGGTTTCAACTTGTCCTCCACGTCATGGTTTCCAGACAACTACCACCTTACTTTTGTTTGGATGTTAATTAGTTTGTAAACCTTCTTCAAGGATGCTACTCAGAAGAGTTTCATTCTTATGACAATTTCAGGGAAGGTGTCGTGGTATTTTAAGAAGATCTCAGGCATTGAAACTATACAAGATTCCTGGTTATAAATCCAGCTCTTGTACCTACCAGCTCTGTGACCTTGAACAAGTTATATAATCTCTCTGTTTTTCTCATCTGTAAAACAGAAATCATTCTATCTGATAAAATTATAGTGAAAACTAAAGAAAATCAAAGTGGCGTCAAAGCATACCCGCCCAGCACAGGATGGTAAACCCTCAATTAATGATATCGACCATTACTCTATATCACTATTAAAAGCTTCAAATCATGACATCAAAAATTACTCAGTTACCTTATATAAGATGGAAGTGTGAATATTCCAGAAACAAGAAACTGAGTGTTTGTATCCCCCAAGAGTGACTTCTCTGTTTTTAGTATTCTTTCTCCTGGCTCTAATTCGGGGGTACAGATTAATCCATTGTTTTTTGGTGAAATGATACTTTACATATTTCAAGTATTTCAACTTTGAGAATTAAACAGTAAAGTTTTCCAAAATCCCAAAGTAGTGCTTGGGTTTTCTGATTTTATGTGAAATAAATGATCTCCCAGGTCATAAATTCTCTGTATCATCAACTAGTTCTGCTCATGGGTGTTATGGGAGAGATTTGTGTTATTGCTAACACTAAATCTACACCAAACACCTCTCACTCTTGCTACAGAAATTACCATGAAAATGGTGTAATTTAGTAGTGCCACTTCTAAGGGTTCAAGGGCGGGGCTGATGTCCAGAGAAAGAATCAGACACAGCCTCATTCTATCTGCTCATGCACTGGAAATTAAGAGGCCTCCTCACTCCCACATGGGCTTCTGCACAGGTGGTGTCTATGAGGCCATAATGTAAAATGACATTGAAATAGAGGCAATTGAATTTTTTAATCCCAAATACTCTGAAATGCAAATGGATCTCATTTCACACTTTAATGGGAGAAATTCTGACCTCTTCTTTATCTAACTTCCCCATCTCGAGAACTGCTGGTTTAGAGCTCTGGGGGAAAATAGAGACATCCTAAGATTGCAAAATGGAGAAAACTAGTCCAACACACAAAAGAGAGAGAGAGACTGGTTGGAAGGGGGTTGGAATGAATGACCCATCACAGGATCATCTCCCACCCCCATGCTCCATTTCCATTCCTGGGAAAAGCACAGGTGTCTAACCACCAGACCCCAAGTCTTCCAAAATTGTTCACAAACATTACTTTAACTCCTGTATTCTGTGTTACCAACAGTAAAAATGTTTCGCAAACCTCAAGACGCTTTGAGAACTTATTTAGAGACATAACTGAAAGAACCATAACGGCAGAATCGCTCTGACTTCAGAAGGATCTCAAGCAGAAAAACCGAAAGTGACAGTGAGGATAGTGCCCAAGTAACCAGTCCCAGAGAGCTGACACCAATAATTCATGTACAGTTGGCACATTACAGTGTCGAGAGCCCTTTTCCATTCCTTATTTCACTTGAGGCTCACAAAGTGCAATGGGGCACAGCCTAGGAGGCACTTTCATGAATAAAATAATGGAGTCATCACAGGGATCAAGCAGACAGGGTTTCCTTCGGTGCAAAAGTGGAGAGGTGAGCTGCCTGGGGAGGCTTCACAGAGAAGACATTCAGGAACAAAGGTGTATGTTCGAAAAGCCCCGGGAAACTTCCAAAATCATCAGTGATGATCCAGGCTTTGCAAAGAGACTCTTACTTTGAAAGTTTGGGTCAGCCTCATGTTGACCATATGACCCGGGGACTTGTCTATATGATACCAATCAAAATAGGACCTAACCCTAGATTTGTCTTGAAGATTAAGTGAGTTAATATTTATAAATCTCCTCTTCAATACTTGGGTAAATAATTTTCTCTTTGCGGTATGTAAACTTTACTTCATGCTTCTAGATTACTCACATACACTCCTGGAAATTTAGATCTGTATGAGTTGCCAATTACTGACATGTAATACTCTATGAATGTCAACATGACCAGCAGCCCTGCACTCTCCTTTTCTCTGAATGCCAGCTTTCACACTACACAACCCTATTGGCCATGACTACTCAACTTTCTCCCCTGAGGGCTGCACTCTGCCCCAGCTCTGGGACCTTATAAGAAGATGCAGAAATACAGAAAGGAGGGACACCTGTGTGGTGCAGTCAGTTGAGCATTTGACTCTTGATTTCAGCTCAGGTCATGATCTCAGGGTCCTAAGATCGAGTCCTGCATCCAGCTCCATGCTGGGTGTGAAGCATGCTTAAGATTCTCTCTCTCCCTCTCCCTCTGTCCCTCCCTGCTGCCAATCATGTTCTCAAGAAAGAAAGAAAGAGAGAAAGAAAGGAAAGGAAAGGAAAGGAAAGACGTACAGAGAGAACATATGAAGACAGACACGCCGAGAAGTCACCACATGAGGACAGAAGCAGATCAGAATGATGCAGCCACAAACCAAAGAACGTCAAAGATTATTGGCAACACCAGAAACTAGGAGAGGGAGCAGGGCCACCCCATACCTTGATTTTGGATTTCTGTCCTCCAGAACTGTCCTACTAACTTCTTATCATCTTAAGCCACCCAGTGGATGGAGGCTTGGTTATGGCAGCTCTAGGAAGCTAAAACAGTGGCATGAATGTAATTTGTCATTTCTAGCCACTCCAGGAACTAGTTTCCTGCTCTGAACCAGAGACCCAGAGGGACTTTCCAGAGACTGACCATCAAAATTCTTGCCTGACCACGGCACACCCTTGCCAATGACTACGTCCAGAATACCTGCTTTGGTATCACTCTCCCAGGTCCCCTCCTGGATCCAACACGGGCCATGGCTACCACCTCTGCCCCTCACATACCATATGACGAGTGTGTTCAGCCTGCCTAACTGCACTACTATTCATTTCCTGCAGCTGGCAGCCCCCAGAACTGGCATATCCCCTTGAGCACATCCCTCAGTGAGGACCCCTTCTCATCAGGCCTTTCCAAAGGCCCATGTTGCAATGAGCTCCCAACCTGCCACCTCTCCCTAACATCAAACAGTGTCCTCTGCTTTATTTAAGACTCAGATTGCAAAGACATTCAGAGCCATAGGCTGGGAAGAGAGAACCAGCCCCTTCTTCACTCCGGAAAGCCAGAACCCCCATGAGGTCTCATGTGTTGCACTTTTATGAGTGACTGAACAGGATTTACATGTCTCTTAACCTGGGATAAGATTTAATTGGTTGGTTTAAAAATTATTCATGCTCTTCATGCATGCATTTTGAGCAGATTAGAAAACACCAGTACATATCAAATTACGTTTTTCAGAAGAGTCATTAAATACTATGAGAAAATACATGCAGGGTAGGGTAAATGTCAATATTTGGGGGTAATTACTCACTGCTTCCTTTCCCAATTGCCCTGTAATAGCTTCTTATATTTGTTTTATTTTTATCAATAAAAATGGCTGGGAAAATCCTTGCCATGTCACCAACTTCCCAAATGTTTCTAGGTATTCTCTAAAAGTAGCCCAGTTTAATTTCCAGGAGTAGGAACGTTGAGTCATACAGTTTAATTTTATTAAATACTGACAAATGCTCTCCTAAGAATGTAAAATAATTTATAATCCCACCACTGGATATTATGAATTATAAATTCATATGAATATGGAGGTTATGAATATTTACAACCTTCACCAACACAATGAGTGAAAATGGGTATGTTGTTTTGTTTTGTTTTCATTTTGGTGCATGTTGTGTGTGTGTGTGTGTGTGTGTGTCTGTGTGTGTCTATCTCCTTGACTACGAGTGATGTCAAAGTCTCCAAACTGTATTGGTCATTTGCAATTCTTCTGCTCTAACAAATCCTCTTCTTTTTCTTATACGTATTCTAAATCATTTGTCTTTTTCTTATTTATCTGCTTATTTTATCCTACAGAAAACAAAGAACCGTGCCACAAATTTACATGAATATGTTTGCTCATCCTGGCATTTGTTGGTCATGATTGGAAACTGGAAACAGCCTGAAGAATCATCGATACGGTTTTACTGTTTAAATTATGATGCGTCCTCCTGGAATACTGTTTGGGCATTTAAAGACTAAGAAGGATATATGCATACTTATGTGGAAGGAATCCATGATAAAATTGTTCAGAAAAAAAATAGTATGTTAGAATATCACGTACAGACTGTTTTGTAAAACAAACAAAAACAAAACAAACATTTGGACGTGTTCATACGTAATTTAACATTCAAAGGATAGAAGCTTACACAACAATTGTTTACCACGTTACCACAAAAGGTTAACACTGCAAAAGGGAAGAAAGAGGTTTTTCATTTTATACCTAGGACATCTTGTGAACTGGCTAAAATAACCTGCATTATTTTGTAACTTGAATGATTAAGATAAATTTTAGAGTACAACATATTAATCAAAATACAGGATCGTGAAAGTTTTAGTCTAAGTTTTGTGTGATTGCCTACTATTATTTAAGCAAATGAAAAAATCATGTGCAGATCAAAAATAGTGTATCTTCAAATATATTGATTTTTTTTCCACTCAGGAGAGGAAACCTTTTTCCATTGACAATGGACTCTTTAGGGGGAAATATGAGAAAAACTAGTTCCACAAGATTAGCAAGTTTAAAAAATTCAAATAGTTCTTTTTAAGAAAGTGGAAATCAAGTGCTGACCCCTTACAGACGTTTATAATTTAGCACTAAGGCACTGTGATGCCATAGAAACTTAAAAATATATAAAGGTTTACCAGGAAGATAAAGTCCAGAGGGAAAGTCAAATGTTATTGGCAAATGATACCAAGGAAGTTAACTTTTTTTTTTTTTGGATTTTATTTATTTGACAGAGAGGCAGGCAGAGAGAGAGGGAGAAGCAGGTTCCCCACTGAGCAGGGAGCCCAATGTGGGACTTGATCCCAGGACCCAAGATCATGACCTGAGCTAAAGGCAGAGTCTGAATCCACTGAGCCACCCAGGCGCCCCAAGGAAGTTAATTTTTTAAGAGATTCAAATGACCTGTGTAATAGAGTTAGAGAATCCAAAGAACCTGAGGTTCAGTACAAGTTTCCGTCTTCAAACTGCATGCCTCCCTTAAGTTTCTATATGACACCAGTTTGCTATGGAGTTTTCCATATTAAACATCAATGTTGTTTGTTTTTTTAATCAACATTGTTTTGATGCTGATCTAAACGTGAGATCCATCTTATCTGTTCTGTGGGTGTATGCATCACCCACTGCCTGTCCAGTCCAGTCTAGACATCTCCTTCTCTCTCTCTCTCTCCTTTCTCTGACCCCAGGTTCCAGTTACCTACTACAGGTTCGTTACCTACCACAGACTGTTGCAGACCGAAGCCCTGTCCCACAGACACCTCCACCTTAACAACCGAACCCTCCGACCTCTGCCAAAACTGCCCCTACGTAGGACATTCTACTCTGTGAAGGGACAATATGCTTTGTTTCCACTGCCCTTTGTTACTACTCAAATATGTGTTTTCTTTCATTTTCGAGAACAAGTTAAGGTGTTTCATTATATCACCTGTGTAACAGACATAAATTAACCTGCTGTGGAAATGTACCATGAAATATAATATGAGTGACTTTTGTAATGCATTAACAGATACACTCCGGTTAACTGCATATCCTTGTACCCAGTTGTGAAACTCAAACCTGGTGTATCTGCCACCACCAGCACCCCCTTAGTTTTGACCCTACATCCAGTCCCTCCCAAATCTTGGTAATTCTACCTCCTAAATATCTCTGCTCAACCCACTTGTATCCATTACTGCTGTCATCACACAAGACACTATCATTTCTTGGGCAGCTTTTCCTTTGTGCAGTCTGGGCGTCCTCCAAACCATGCCCACATTGCACAGTGGCTTTCCAGAAATGTGCTAACAAGTTCACGAGACCCCCTTGCCCTAACAGGGCTCTCATTACCTGGGCTCCTTCTCCCAAGAGTCTCCTCCTGGCTTCCACGTATCCAATACAGGAACATTCTCTAGGATGTGCATGTTTCTCCTCTGTTCCAAATGGACAACTTGATTTACTTGACCAGTCCCTGCTTCTCCTCAGTCTCAGTTCCCACGTGACTTCCTTCTGTGACCTGTAAACCAAGCTTTGTCCTCCCCAGGTGCCCTGTAGTAAGTTCTCTCCAGGTTTTTCTCCCTTAGAGTACCTACTTGAAATTCCCACTAACCGTGGTTTCCTCCACTAAAATAAGTTTTGGAAAAGACAGAGGCTAGGTCTCATTCACTATCAGGTTCTCTATTTCAAGATATGGCAGGAGCTTCAAGGAAGTTGGCTGAATTCAATGAAAATTTACCAAAATGTTCAAAGAGACATGTACGACACCCTTTACACACGGAGGTGAAGATTATGCCCTAGGATTGGTAAGACGCATGCTTTGCAATGATGCATTTATGAGATTGTGGCTTTGCTCTGGTTCCAATTCTGTGGCTGTGAACTAGGACAAACGTGTCTTTTCCTCCTGCGCCTGGGACTGCTACCCCAGCTCTATTAGCATATGGGAGATCGCAGCACCATGGAATATTTGTGTATTTACAGTTTACAAAGTCCTTTCCGATCCACCAAACTAATCGTGTTCCTGTCCTAGGCTTCTAATTACTAAGCACGCGTCATGCATTCTACCCCAGTGTGCTGTGCTCTCCTCTGTCAAGAAGGTCACGCATGACGTAGCCAAGCTTGACTGACCCATCCAAATAGCGGTAACAATTCAAAGCAGCCTCTTCAATCTTGCGTGCCCGTGGCCGGTGGCCGGCAGGGCGGCTCGTCCACCGAGCGAAGGCTAAGCTCCTCCCCGGAGTCGCGGTTCCCAGAGTCCTGTCGCGGTGGCCCCCAGATGCACGGGCGGCTGTGTGTACCTGCAGCTTGGCCTTAGGCTCTCTCACTCACTCTCCGGTGCTGCTCCAGTGATTCTGCAAAACCACAACTGCTAACAGTCACCGTCCGCTGCGATCCCCCCCCCGTGGTCCAGCCCTCCATGCAGCTGACCCCCTTGTGCGATGCTCGGGACCATCGGGACTCTCCGTCCCCGAGTTCATCCGGTGCTGCCCGCCTCTAGCACGCCCTGACCCTGTGTGTCACCGTCAGGACCTCAGACGGTCAGGAAACACACTGGGCTGCTTCCTGCTTTCGCCCATTTTCAAAGCCATTTCTCTATTTGAAATACCCTCTTGTGCCCAATCAGTGTGGAGAACTCCTATCCATCCTCCAGAAACCTCCCACTCTGTAAAAACCTCTCTTCTCTCCAAGCTGATGGTCCCATTGGAACCATCCCTGCACCTTGTCTTCCCCTCTTGTAGTGTGTGGTGCCACGAGTATACGCGTCTATCACTCCTGCCAGCTAAGAGTGCTAGAGGACAGTTGTGGATTGTAGTTTTCAGTGTATCCCCGCAACTGGCACACCACAGGGCTGTTTATTAAGTGGATGATGAACAACAACAACAAAAATATCCATCATCAGAAGCAGCCAAGACTCAAAACTGTGCTAGGATTTTTCTAGCTGCATTATAAAGGCACCAACACTGATTCTAGACATCGGCTCAAAGTTGTCACTTGGCTTTGATTAAGGCCAGGGGCACAGTAGTGGGGCCATCCAAAGAAAAATCCTAATAGTCCTTAATCTCCCTGAGAAATCCTAATTTTTCCTGCTAGTTGTGTTAGTCTTTTTTTTTTTTTTTAAATCTTTTATTTATTTGACAGAGAGAAATCACAACTAGGCAGAGAGGCAGGCAGAGAGAGAGGAGGAAGCAGGCTCCCTGCGGAGCAGAGAGCCCGATGTGGGGCTCGATCCCAGGACCCTGGGATCATGACCCAAGCTGAAGGCAGAGGCTTTAACCCACTGAGCCACCCAGGCGCCCCTGTGTTAGTAAGTCTTATGACTATTCACCAGTCTAGCTGATTAAAAATCATAAAGACCTTCGCAAACCGAATACTGCTCCAACTTGTCCTAAAACACTGAAGTTACCACATAAGAGGCCAGGAAAAGTCCACTGTTCAACAAAGCAAGACATGAACGTGAGGAAAATTATCAAATAAGACCAAGAATGGGTCTGAAGAAAATATACATCGGTCTCAGAGCTCAAGATACTTCCCAAAATGGAAAAACAAAACAAAATAAACAAACAAACAAACAAACAAAAAAAACAGAAACACCCCTCCCCACCATGCAGTGTTCTATGAGATCACTTTGCTGATGCATTTTTGATAACATTGGCACTAAATGCAAGTTAATATTATGTATCTAGGAATTTAGCGTGGTGGACGGGGGAGGGGGAGCACACATTTCTAGCTGTATGCTTCAATTGACAGAGTTTTACAGAAATTACTTTTGATGGTGGGGTAGGGGAGCCCCTGACGGCTCCCCCATCCACTAGAGTATCATGGTTCTGACGTGACATGTCCACAGGAAAGAGAAAAGTACACACCTTGAAACTTGCTATCTGTCCACAATCTCTGAGTCTAACATTCTTTAGCAACTCATTTGGTTTAATAAACTACAGCAACTTACTCAAACTTCTAAGAAGCTGCCAAGTAAAATGAGATGCTTTGACTAGAATAACATGTTCTAACTGCTCTGCAATTTAAGAGAGGTGTTATTCTACTTTTCACTGGACCCCATGCATTCCACGGAGTCTGCCCCAATTGTCCTGAATAGGGTAACTGTAAAACTTATGTAACATTTGGTCTTTCAAAGTCCGATTTCGTTTAATGGGACAGTAAACAGTCAAAAATTGATTTCATCTGATTAGTTTATCTGGACGTTTCTACCTTTCTCTAGCATAATACATTAATCATTATACTACACAAACGTAGGAGACTTTCTGTGAGTTCATTTCAGTGAAATTTGCTCTTACCATCAAACTGTTTTTATGGTATAGTTATTTGTGTTACCTATTAAAAGGGAAGAGGGATGGTCAGGGCTAGGATACCAAGGCTTATCAAACAGCCTCATACTTCAAGTAGGAGGAGCCTCATACTTCTATCTCAGTGGGAAGCAATTCTATAGAATATTATGCATTGAATTTTTTAATAGAATGGACTCAGAAGAATAGCATATTTGATTAAAATCCAGGAATAAACCCAACTGTAATAGAAAGTTAATCCCTAAGCATGATCTAGAGGCATATGAGTATGGCAGCTGACAGTCACCCACACAAGCTGCCAGCTCCCTTATGTGGCATGACTCCACCATGACCCACAAAACGTTACAAAGAAACGTTATACACCATCTGTGTTCCGAGATGCCATACTATGGGGTCCTAAGAAGATTTACCTCAAGAGAAGAGAAAGACAAAACAAGATCTCATTTCTTAACTTATTTTTGCATGAGTAGATTCAGCCAATGAGAATTATTTGCAGGGAAATACCTACAGGTCTTTTATAAGCCTAAAATTTACATAATTAGAAGTGAAAGTTGAAATATATGTGTCTTTGTATATTATTCTAGTATGCTTTTGATGCAAAAATTATTTGTCTTTTTTCAGTGATAACCAGCTGTTAATGAACACAATGAATAAAATTTGGTAAAGCAAAGAATTTCGTGATAACATATATTTAAAGTTGAAAAAGTCTCAGTCTCTCAATATTAAGACGATTATAGAATAATCTGTAACTTACAGGGCACCATCACACATACAAGGACTCCTCTTTTTTCCATATGCTTCGGATCAATAATATGAAATAATCAAATAAATCCTTAATAAAGTATTTTTTTAAGCCATTAGACTTGTAGTTACCAGAGGCAGGGTTTGGAGGGAGGACAAAATGGAGGAAGGTGGTCGAAAGGTGAAAACTTGCACTTGTAAGTAAGTACTAGGGTTGTAATGCATGACATGAGGACTAGAGCTAACCCCGCTGTGGGATATCTAGGAAAGTGTTAAGAAAGTAGATCCCAAGAGTTCTCATCACAAGATGAACATTTTTTTTCTTTCTTCTTTTCTTTTTCAAGATTGTATTTATTTATTTTAAATAGAGATCATGCACACAGCTGTGCACAGAGCAGGGGGAGGGGCAGAGGGGGAGAAGAAGAGGGGAAGGGAGAGAGACAAGTGGACTCTCACTAAGCCCAAAGCCCGGAGCCCAACAAGGGGCTCCATCTCAGGACGCCGAGATCAGAGATCATGACCTGAGAGGAAATTAAGAGTCTGATGTCTAACGGCCTGAGCCACCCAGGCTCCCCCGTCTTTCTTTTCTTCTTATTGTGTTGATGAGATGATTGTTAGCTGAGTCTATTTCACAACAGACACAAATCAAACCTTGAGCTGTAGACCTTATACTTACACAGAAATGTATGTCAATCAGTTCTTAATAAAACTGGAAAAAAAGAAAAAAAGACATGGCCAAATCTCAGAAAGAAAAAAAAAAACTTAACTAAATGGTAATCATAGAACTAAAATGTGAAATAAATTAACTCAAATCTGAGCCCCCCCGACCCAGCCTGGATATTTGTAATAAATATGAAAATGTAAATAAGTTGCAAAGCAGGATTTTATTTCAATCTATTTAAAGCCTCATACTGAGCAAAGAAAATATTTTAAATCCATAAACTGAACTGTAGTCTTCAATTCAACCTCAACATTCCCATCCAGGCAACACTTAGCTTATAATTAAGGATTTAAAACCTATTAAAAATGAACTTGTATTTGCTGCTGCGTTCATGAGAAACACCCACTGTTGCATGTAGGTAAAGCTCTACTGATGTGAAAGTTTTGTTGATAGCACTCCCTATATTCGATAAGTTCATGCAGAAATGGAACAAAGGAGCAAAGCTGATATCCTAGCATGGTAGAGTTTTGGGTCTCTTTAGGTCTCTAATACTAACTGAAATTATAATTCAATCAGGGAAAGCTTTTCAAAGGAAATTTAGCACCAGAGTTTTAAATGGCCCAAGTAATAAGACACTTGGTCAATTTATTTCCTTTTGTTCTCTTTCTTTCACTCCACTTCTATTTTAACTAAGATCAGGGAAAGAACCACACTTAGCCAAGAGTAAGAGAAAACGGGAACTTCACAGCGCTGGGAACACAGGACAGTAGGAAAAACAATTGGGAGTTTGGGTACAAATTGATTTCAACACAACAAGTTTCTTAGGCCTCTGACTTCTAAACAAAAAATAGGTTCCTCATCCTAGGGTAACACAAAATGAGAGAAAGCTACCTAGCTTAAGTGGCCTGAAATGA
This sequence comes from Meles meles, assembly GCF_922984935.1. Lineage (NCBI taxonomy): Eukaryota > Metazoa > Chordata > Mammalia > Carnivora > Mustelidae > Meles > Meles meles. The sequence continues at coordinate 80,614,448 of NC_060079.1, forward strand.
GAAAACGCTGGTTTTTGCTGAAAGAGAGCCAGGCAACTCTTCGGAATAAGAATCCAAGATGCCTGGGGCGCCTGGGTGGCTCAGTGGGTTAAAGCCTCTGCCTTTCGCTCAGGTCGTGATCCCAGAGTCCTGGGATCGAGCCCCGCATCGGGCTCTCTGCTTGGCAGGGAGCCTGCTTCCTCCTCTCTCTCTCTCTGCCTGCCTTTCTCCCTACTTGTGATCTCTATCTGTCAAATAAATAAATAAAATCTTTAAAAAAAAAGAATACAAGATGCCCCATATGGACAGAAGGACGTTGTCCACGTCTAACAGAAAACAAGGAAGGGCACCCTGATTTTTAACAAGTTGCCTCCATTGTAAGGAAAACTGCCTGAGGATACTATAATGACTCAGAAAAGTCCCAGTGTGTATTAATTAACCAATAAGGAAAATGCTGTCAGGTTCACTAAGCAGGCCATGTTGTGAGAAATGAGTCACTGGAGGAAGGCTGGCCACCCCGACTGGCCGGAAGTGCAGGCTGGGTCTACACAGTGACATCAGCGGTGGGCCAGGTGTGACAAGATGGCATCCGCTCCAAAGCTACTTATAAAACAAAGACCCAAAACAATATCCCCAGATGCCTCAACCACACAGAGAAAGGGAACCCCTCATGTGTGAGACCCTGGGTACACAGCACATATCAGTGGGAGCAGGGGTCAGGTGACAATGAAAACATGGCCCTTTCCACATGAGGATGAGGCCCCCTGCAAAACAGATATCCCGCTAATATGATTCCTATATTCTTCTATAATTCAACTCAATATGTAAATTAAGCAATTTCATTCAACAATGTATATGAACTGGCAAAACTAGAGCCTGTTGATAAATCCTATGTGCAAGAATTTAGTAGACTATTTAGCAGAAGAGCTAGGTAAGGAGCTAAATATAGCCTTTTAGTACATGATGCATATGTTCATATATTGCCTAATAGAAGTATTAGGAAATACTCTTAGAATAGGGAATTTCAAACCCATAATTTGGACTGTTCTTTTCCCTTCTTTTGGCCTCTTTTTTTTCTGATCTCCTTCAGCATAAGATGCTTCTATTGTCCAACATAAAGGAAATGTGCTTTTCCATTCACGATGTCTGTCAGTCCTTCGTACTGAACACAAATCTATTGGAATGGGAAATACGCAACCTGAATGGCATTCTTGTCACCTATAAATTATTGACAAATTCAAAACTATATGCTATTGTAACATGACACATGAAAGTACTTAGTATGCTTGCCAGCATTTTTTAGGTCCTTAGAGTAAAAGCCATTTTACCTAGTACAAAAAATTTGCAATGGAGTCTAGGTAATTATAATTATTCATGCACAATATTTCACACAGCTGCATACAAAAAGAAAGTGATTAAAAGTCTCTGCCATTGTGGAGGAAAAGGAAAAACACACTTATTATTTCAGTCGTTTGGTCAAGATCAGAGTAGATCTAAATCCCAGACCTAAAAATGAAAATATAGTTGGGATTTAGTGAACTGAAGCTTTGAATTGCATCTAATTGGTGATCTTTAAAAATTAAGATTCATTTTCCCTAAAGAGCAGGATCAGAGAAATCCCCATGGCCACCTTCTCCCCTCACACCCCTACTCTCCCAAGAGAAGAGTGCTCAAGTCCACCCAAATTCACTTCCCACTCAAGATGCTCTGACTGGAACACTTGCTAGGTGACCAGATCTATCAGCAGGTGTGATAACGAGTTTAGCTGCAGCCAGTAATACAGCATCAGCATTCCTCCACCCAAATCAGGCCCCCCAGGGGATTGATATAAATGCATCAAGGCTTACTCCACCCCAGAGAGTGATTCTCCAAGTGAAACTTCAGCAGCATCACCTGAGAACTTGTGAGAAATTCAGATTCTCAGTTCCCACCCTGGACCTATTGAATCAAAGCTTCTAGAAGCTGGGCCCAGCAGTCTGTGTTTTAACACGCCCTCCACATTGACTCTGTTGACCAGATATTTGAGACCTGCTGCTCCACATCATGTAACAACCTGCTCCAGGAGGCACCTTCGATTTGGTTAAAGAATGTGATGTGGGTTCGAGCTGCTGGTACCTACTCAAAGTCTATTCTTATCTTCATAGGAAATAACCGGTGGGATGGTCCAGGGTTGGACAAACACATCCCAGCTCGTATCCCCACGTTCCACATAGCCCTACTTTGCCCTTCATTTTACTTTCTCATCTAGGAAAGAGGCCTTTTCAGGGTCATGCACTAATTACCTTTTTCTCTCCATCCTCCAGTCCCAGAACCAGTCCTGAGAAAGCTCCCAAGGCAGGGGTGCTTTTTGCTTGCTTATTTAGTTTAACCTTTCTTTCTCTCTGGGGGAAAAAATGGCCTTCTCAGTTTACCTTCCTTTGCAGACACAAGAGACATGAGGCCCTGCCTGACACCAGCCTATTCTATAGATCCTTACCTGTGACTCTCTGGACCCATCTGTCCCTTGGATATGGCAAAGTCACTCCCCACTCAGATACTTTGCATTCACTATTCCTTTGCGTGGAACATTCTGGAACCCCAGCCTTGCAAGAGCATTTCCTTCTGGCCATTCAGACCTCAGTCCCAAAGTTCCCTTCTCAGAGAAACCATCCCAGACCACTCAGCCAACCTTAGCCTTAGTCGTTCATGGTTCATCATCTCATTGTGTTGATTCATTTATTGTCCTTTTGAAATATTCTCTTTTTCTTTCTTTATTTGGACTCTCTGGGCATAAATGAAAACTCCGCAGGAGCAGAAACATTGTCCACCTCGGTCACTGTGGTATTCCCAACATCAAGTATTGCCTGCCCCTGAAGAGTGAACATTCCCCAAATACATGTTCAATGAGCAAATGAATATATTGGGATAATTTTATATTTATTCATTAGCTAGAACGTTTTTGCTCAAAAGTAACCAAAACTATTTTAAGCCAATTTAGTCGAACAGAGTACTTATGAAAGTATACAAAGATGTCTCACGGAAATCCAAGAAAGGAGCACATCCAGGTCCTCAGAGCAACCGGAAGAAGAGAAATACACTTCCCCGCTGTCCCCATCTCCCATTCAGACCCTTTTCTGTGGTTCCCAACCTTCTCTCTCACATCATGTGGGCATATCTCACTTCTCCAGTCCACCCAGACAGTGTAACACCCGTATTTTTGAAGTTGTACCTGTTCCCCTTTCAGCCAGTGGAGAAAGGGTGTGTTCTCATTCTCACCTCCAAAATTTCCAGGAAAGCAGTCTATTTGCCCCAAGTCCGCCAGGTTCCTAGTTATCAGGGGCCAGAAGAACAAGATAAAATTGGGCCTCCCTAATAAAGTCTCATGAAAGCCTCTCAGTAACCGTGCTAAAATTTAGTAGGAGTGAAATGGCATTTCTTCAGACAGAGGATGGTAATTCTCAGGAAAAGAGAGAGGCTAAGCAGACAGAGCCAAGAGTTCCCACTCTGCGGTGTATGATGATAAACTCTTAAGAGGCAATATAGTATTTGGAGAGGATTATAAGTTTTACGGCCGAACTTCTGGGCTTCAAATCTCTACTCTGCTACCTAAAACTTGGTATGGTCTGGGGCAAGACCTCGTCCTAAATGGGCCTCGATTCTTCCTGTAAAAAGTGAGGACAATCAGGCCACTGTGAGAATGAAGAACTCCCCACAGCGTCTCGCATTTGTTAAGTGCTCAACCTGCTTTAATTGTGTCATTTTTACTGAATGTGCAGGAGTTAATATGGCTTCCAAAGCAGCCTAACTATTCAAAGAAAGCGTTGACACTACAAAGTGCCACCAAACAGAATGGTTACAAGCACGCACTAACAAGCCATCTGCAAATGTACGCTGTCGAAAGAAATGCTAGACACATTTCAGTTTTTCCAGATGCATTTCCACACATTAAGAGAAATCCTGTCATCTTGACATAAAATGGCAATCACTTGGACATGCGAGCGTGGTTTGTATGAAAGGGAGGGAAAGTGTTTTTCTGAGTGGCCTTGTGATGACATGTGGCCAGCCTCACTGCTTGTCTCCCCCTCACACCACACACACAAGCTCTCCATGCTCTCCCAAAGGACTCTCCTCTCCTCACCCCTTCTCATTCACACATTGAGGCTGCTGTAGAAACAAAGTCTGTGAAGGTGGCTCCAGACAGAAAGATTCAGAGATATACTTGAAAAGCCTGTTTCTCTGGTTGCTAAGATGAGGTAAATGACGGTGACCCAGAGACAGAGGAGAAGGAGGAGAACCAAGGCAAAGGGAGGAGGCAGGGGATCGCCTTGGAGCTGGCAGGGAGCACTCCCTCAGGAAACTCTGTTGGAACGCGGGAGCAGACACCTCTCATGGCTGAGCTGACTCTGCTCCTGCTTCCATCTGGGAGACCACAACTCCCACAGAGACAAGGAGGGCAGCCCAGCAGGGAGTGACACTTGTCAGGGCCTCAGGGACCACCCCCCTCCCCCACCAGCCACACTCCACAAACGTACATACGTCTCACTGCCAGGTACTTGCATTGACCTTCTGTCCACGGGACACTTGGACACCTGGGGGACTAATGATGACCTTTCACCTCACCGAAGTGTGTCCACACAAGCAACAGGTGACTCTCAAGTGTACACCAGCTAAGAAACTTAAAGGCACTCTGGCCATTGCATTAGCTTGGGTATTCAGAGAGAAGATTCAGTAGATCACAGTCCAGGAATGAGGGTGTGGCTGGAAAAAACTCAAATGGTCCTAGTTGACAAAAACTGTCAAACTCTTTGCAGCTACAACAGCCGTTGGTAAGATCTACTCCTATTCACAAGTTGGCCACTATGAGGAAAAAAATCATCCCTGGACGGTTAACAAGAAACAAACATAATACTTCTCTTGTTCGGTTATATTTTTTCCCTCTCCCATTGCCTAATTTAGTAATCTTCTCACACTTCCTGTAATTGTTTATTAATACTTTCTGACTGGCCTCCTGCTTTCACCTATTTCTCATAATCAAAACGCGGATAGGAGTCCCTATGTGAAATGGCTCAACACCACAGTGTTATCCACATCCCCTTAGAAAGTTGTTGTTTGAAGTAGTAGTTTGGATTCCTTCCTTCTCAGCTCTTCGGGCTCTTTATTCCTCTAGATCCTGAAATCCTGCAAAACTATTTCAGGGAGTCCAAGTGGCTCAGTGGGTTAAGCACCTAACTCTTGATTCAGCTCAGGTCGTGATCTCAGGGTGGTGGGATCAAGCCCCTTGCTGGGCTCAGCTCTGGGTGTGGAACCTGCTCTCTCTCTATCAAATTAATTAATTAATTAATTAATACAAGTATTTCAAATGATAAATATTTTCAGGCCAACCAAAGAAGATATGTGATTTTTTTAATTCAAGAATTATTATCACAAATTTAAACATACATATATTAATAAATCACATGGAGATGTTATACTGGTCGGTAAGTAGCTACTTTCTTTAGCAACAGGACTTTCTCATCAAGCTATAAAATTTGACAAAAATAAAAAGTGACCCAAAAGGAATACTATTAAATGACTGTCATTACATATTTTTTAAAGAAATAGCCCAAATATCTACCTTTAAGGTAATAAGTTCTCCATCCTTGGAAATGCTCCAGTATGTAATGCCAGCTACAAGATGATATTTTAAAAATATCCCACTGAGTGACCAGAAAGACATTGGTCTCACCCTTTCAAAGCCATCGAACACTAAAGATGGTGGACCCAAGGCAAAATGGTCTTATTTCATCTGCTGGCCTTGAACTCCTAAAATCACCGCTGCCCTTATTGGCCCCTCCCTTGAGCTTTCACAGGCCATTACTGGGGCGCTCAGCAGCTGGTATCTTGAGATCTTTTGTTTATTTGTGGTGTTTTGCTAATATTCACCACCATTTCTCCAGAGCATGGCTTTGATTTCAGCCCCGCTCCAGCTCCCCCTCATCTGATACAAGTTAGGAGTGTTGCAAAGGAGAATTCCTGCTGAGGGGATTGGTCTAGAATTACCTTCAACGATCCTTTAAAAACTAAGATTTTTATGACCCTCTGAATGCATGAATAGGCTGGATTAAACCCATTCAACAGTCAGTGATATGAATAGACCATGTTCAGGCCCCACTCCTCATAAAGCTGTGGAGACCCAAACTGGAATGTTCCCGAAAAAGCATGGCCAAAGTCATTTGCTGAAGGTTCAGCTGTACCTAGAAACCATAAAGAAAATCCAGGCATCAAAATCGCATTTGTGGTGACTCCAGACAACTCTTGTCAACACTGTCCAGAAATGGGGGGTAAGGGAAGGACAAAACATGGCCAATGTTCATTTTGTTTCTGAGTCCTAGGGAAGGTGGGATTTATTTTATTTCTCATTTAACACCAATATTTGTACATCACTGAGATATTGGATTATCTCATTCTTGAAAACAGGTAAATGGCCACAAATGATTAAAACATTTTCCAGTTTGAATATGGTACAAATTGGCTCAGTTCTCGATCTCAGGTCATGAGTTCAAGCCCCACATTGGGCTCCAGACTGGTCAGGGAGCCTTAAAAACAAACAAACAAACAAACAAACAAACAACAAAAACTTCTAGGGGCACCTGGGTGGCTAGTTGTTTGGGCATCTGCCCTTGGCTCAGGTCATGATCTCAGGGTCCTGGGATTGAGTCCTACATCAGGCTCCCTGCTCAGCAGGACGTCTGCTTCTCCATCTCTCTCTCAAATAAATCCCTCTCTCAAACAAATAAATAATCTTAAGAAATAATAAAACAAACATATAAGCATCTATTAATAATTTCAAAAACAACTTTAAAATTGAGGGTACCTCCTGGTTGGTCACATGGAAAAAACATGTTGACATTAACAACACTACCAAGAACCCACATCCAACAGATAATTTGAATGTACAACAGAAACTCAATAGCTGTGTCATCAAAGAACACTTTTCTCCCCCATAGTTTTACTTTCTTGAAGACTCTCCACAGGTATTTCTGTATTACAACTTACGTCTTAAAAAATACCAAAGTTGTGAGGGTTTTGAAGGGTCAGGGGTGGGAGGTTGGGGGAACAGGTGGTGGGTAATGGGGAGGGCACGTTTTGCATGGAGCACTGGGTGTTGTGCAAAAAAAATGAGTACTGTTACGCTGAAAAAATAAATAAAATGGAAAAAAAAATACCAAAGTTGTCATGATACATCCAAAAGTAATGAAGCATCTCCCACCTACGGCTTTATGATATGATTTGCTGCCTGTGACCTTGTCTCTTCACTGAGAAAAACTCACTTGATTTTCTTCAACAAATTCCTGAATGTCTACAAAAGTAGACTGGGGTGGGAGGGAAGCCCTGAACATCTTCCTACCCCTCAGACTGAAGTACAAGTTTTATCTTGAACAACATTCCACTCTGTTTTACCCCCAAATTTAAACAAATGAGTAAGGTTTACCCACGCATCTCCGACTAAAAACACAAGGTGCAACAATCATCTCTCAGCAGCTGACTGATGGAACTGCTCTAGACTTTGTTTGGATTGCTCTTATCCTGCTTAAATAGGATTGACTACGGCAGCCCCTGCTTGCCTTCTAACCCAGAACGCTGAACAGCAGTTTCTGCTACAGTCGAATCAGTTTATTGTAAAACCACCAAGAGCCTAGGAATTGTGTACAATCCAATGACTTCAGCCGTTAACGGAAATTGTCTTTCAAATATTTAGAGTCATGGGCCAAGATAATATATTTGACTGTTTACCCGGGGAACAGCTGCCACAAGGAAGATACCCTAGTCTGTAACACATGCTTTCTGCAACGGACACCACCTTCTTCAGAGAGAAATGGAGTTGGGTGGGTGTAATTACCCTGCCCACTTAGCTCCAACTTCCTTACAAAATCACACATTATAGCTAAAGTACAGACTCAGCTTGTGCAACTAAATATATCCCACATTTTCTGTGATCCGCCAGGATATCATGTTCTCGAGTGATCAGAAGTATTAGCAAACAAAGGATTTCATGTTCTGGACCTTTATATCCATTTCTGGCCACAGAAATAGAATGTTCTAGAAAGTACTGCCCAAAAACATTCTTAGAGAAGCACCAATACGAAGGAGCTTTTGAAAACACAATTGATTTTATGACAGGAGCTAGTTTTTTTTTTTGTTTGTTTGTTTGTTTTTTTTACATGTAACAACACTAAAACAATTTTGATGGTGCTTTGAAAATAAAATAAACAAGTAATAGATTCGTAAACACACAAATCTTTTCTAATACTCTCTTTTATTATTCAGTAGGCACACTTATGTCTTTTTCAAATCAATTTTGCTTCAAATATTGCAAAGAAAAAAAATTCCTCAAGCCAGAAAATAACTCAGATGCTTTTATTTAAAATAAGCTTGGCCACTAGGGAAACGTTTACTTTTTAGTGGGCTGTTGTCAAGTAGAAATTCAAATGACCATACTACTCATTTCATGGGAGTCCCTAATAGTCAGATACACATGACCGTCCAGAGTTCGTTTATTTTGGATTGTAGCTTGATTCCCCGAAGATTTGGATATTTAACAAGGAATTACCACTGACTTAAATAAGTTCACAAAAGATACTAAGTAGGCTCAGTACGCTACACACACAAACACAGAGAGGTAAGCCTGACGGCCAGCATTCCTAGAAATGTGTGATTCATTTTAGCCTGATTAGCAACGGTTTTCAAAATGGCTCCATTAATCCTCCCACAACCACCCCCCACCTCAACCCAGAACCAACAAAATCTTCAGCTTATTTAAGCTTGAAACTTGAGAAAATAATCTTGTGCTCTATTGGAACCCCAAATGCAGCTGTAGGTATCCCTCTGAGACCTTCTCGGGTTGGTAGACACCTCAGTAAAAGAGTTTTATTAGCATTTAATTTATTTAATTTTGAAGGGATTAGACGAGATGTTAGCATAACTGACTGCAATCCACATTCCACAGTCTCCAACCCAACACCATGACTTCTTCCAAGAAAATGACCGTGTATTTTGAGAATGGCTTTATACAGTCAGCATGTTTTGCAACTTGAGGCTTGGGGTGGGGGGGGGGCGGTGGGGGAGCGGAGATGGGGTGGGGGAGGGGAGGTGGAATGAACAATCCGAGGTTTCTCAGCTAACTGGCTACTTAAGAAGGAAGCAGTCATAAGCCAAAACCTCAGTGAATCATTTCAACCTGTTTAAAGACAAATCCATGCCTTAAATTCTCATTCCTATCTGAAAAGAAGTTATGATTCTCGATTTATTATACAAGTTTATATTCATGGCCATGCATCACAGGGGTTAGGTAGTAAACTAGAATACACTGTTGGAAAAAAAAAAAAAAGCTCTTCAGGTCATAACTAAGCATTTAAACAGCTTTCCTTATTCCATTGGCATGGTAAGAAAAGCATTAACCCTTGCAACAAGGTCTTTTGGGCTTCGATTTTTCAGGAAACAAATCGGCCAGAACCCACAGGGGCGATATCTCACACACACATAAAAATAACCTTCATGAAATGCAGTGTTTACTGATCGCCTCCTATGTACCCGGTATTTTATGGACCAGTGTATAAAAGACAATGATGTATAATTTCCAGAGATTGTTTCCAGCCAGAAAATTAATTATGAATCATGAAAGGGGGAAAAAACCAGATCCCTCCAAACAAAGAAAATGACCTGCTGGTTTCATACAAATCAGAGCTGGCATGGGAAGCGCGGGATCCTGGCGTTTCCGAGCAGTCTCCGGGTAAGCTGGCATCTGATGACAGTGCGCACGTTGCCAGGATCAGCTGCCAGCCCTATCGCTAGTCGGCCTGGCAGCCCCGGAATAAAACAAAGACCAGATTACTGGCCTTGAAAATATCAAGAGGGAGGAACTGCTGCTTAAGAGGTATTTAAATAATCTTCCTATGTTTCTTAACAAGATTACCCCTAAAAGCCCCTGAGAAACCAACTCCTTCCTGCCCGGGGTTTTGCGCCCTCCTTCTTAGAGAGCTGCGTGCAGACCTAGTCTTAGTGCACCTTCTGCACCGCGGCTGGAGGCTGGGCCCCACCGGCCTGGCCTGTCAATCTTAATGAGGATGTTGTCAACCAGTCGAGCCCCAAGCGGGGACACTGGGGGTTCAACATGCCTCTCATCTAGGCCAACAGGAGGAAGGCGGCTATGCCGGTGCACGCGGGACCCCGGTGTGATTGGACCCTCTGATGAGACCTGGCGCTTTCCTCCCAGGAGCGAGCAAGCACATCCCCCCAGCAAACCCATGAAGCCAAATGAGGGTCGTTTTCCCCAGCTGCGGTTGGAAGACGATGGAGGGCGATTCGCCGGCCGGCGCTCCCTCCACGGGTCATCCCTGCATCTCTACCCCAGAGCCTGCCTCAGAGCTTTTTTCCTCTCAAGCTGTAAATGGGATCAATTCACACCATATCCCAGCGGCGAGAGTGAGAGGCATTACGCGGTCTGGTCGAGTGCACCCGGAGGGACGACACGTACCCCTTGAGGTGACGAATGTCGGCTGGAAAGGATCCTGGTAGCTCTCCATGGAGGCGCCTCCTCATGGCCCACACCATCTTCCTCCCCTCCCCACAAACAGCAGGAGCAGGCGGGGCACACCTCCCCCTGCCACAGTCCTGGCAACTCTATTAACTAGTTAGGTAGATAGGAACCTATCCTCTGAGATGCCTATCATTCTACTAAATTACTTTCCAGAAAGAATTTTAAGTAATGGAGAACCGAGGCTATTACTGGAAATTTTCCGTATCCCCTCAGAGTGTCCTCTCCTAAAAGAGAATTCAAGAGTTTCCTAACAAGTTCTGCAGACCGCCATAAAGAATCGCTTTGAGGATGACAACACATACCGATAGACCATGAGAATGGGGTTTGGGTCACTTTCCACACATGTGGCCATGGCCTTAGAAAGTCAGCTGCCAAAAAGACCAACAAGGGAGGACATCGATTCTAAAAAATGCAGAAACGTAGATTAACACTGCTGTGGGATATTGAATTTCTAAATTTAATGTTAATCCTCATTTGCTCCGAAACATTGTTTGTCTTTAATTATTATAATATTCTCACTCAATTAAAAAATAAGTGCTGTAATTCAGACTTTTAATTAAGCAAATTAGCCTTTGACATTTTCTTGGAAAAAGATGTTCCAATGTGGTTTTTTCCCTTTACTTGCAATTAAACATTCCTTAGCACTCTTGAAATACTTTGGTAAGAAATATGCAATTTATAGCAACGTGTCAACTTTTTCGGACACTGACGAGGCAGCCGTGAACCTCGCGTGACCATGCATTTTAGAGGGAAGGGGAAGCTCGCACGGAATCAGAACAACTTTTTTATGGTGAGGGATGCAAATACCACAATCGGACCCATAGCAAAATCAGTTTTCGATTCTCCAGATAAACCCTGCTGGTGCTTCTAGGACCGCAGGTTCATGTGCTGAGGAGAGGAGATCCTTCCCATCCTGAGGATGTCTTAACTTTGCTTTCAAGTCTCAACTATAAATTTTCTGCTGCCGCATTCCCTTTGCTTCTGTTACTTGAAGTTGTTAGAGGGAAAAGTTAACTCTGTCGCGGAACAAAGACCTCTTTTATTCGCCTAAAGGGTAGCCAAAGGAGCCCTGTGAACGGAGCATTGACTGCAGGAGAAGTTGTCACCTTGGCCCTAAGTAGTCTAAGTCCCACGATATCACACTGCTCCTAATAATTGGCTGGGGACAGACAAAGCCTGCCGTCAACGGTGCAGAGATCATTAGCAATGGCTTCACTGCCTCTGTCATTCGACCGTTTGTTTTATGATGAAGCTAATGAGTCTCATCCTTGTAGCTTGTCAGAGGTAAGTCTTCGTATTGTAGCAAAATAATAATAACGATGCCTTCCTTCTTGTGTAGTGAGCACCCACTCTGACGTTGCTCTAATTAAGAAGTTACACTTTTCGAACACAGTCTGTTTGTTGCCTGAGTGCAAAACCTTCCATGGAATGAAGCTGGTCGGCAAGGGGAGGTCTGGAAAGACACCTCTGCCTCCTTGCCTGAGCCCTTCATGTCATGCGGCAGCCGGATGCAGTTGAGGAGCACGGAGAACTGATCCTTTATGACAACGCATAGAGTGTTTGCTCCTCCAGAAAGAATGAAGGACACAAAACGCAAGTGATTGTGTGTATGTGTATTTGTGATTATTCGAAATCAAGTTCTTTGATATGCAATACTGATCCTATCAACAGGGGAAAACATTTTAAAGGGTTCTTCTTAAAAAAAAAAAGAAAGAAAAGAAAAAAGGTTCCACTTCATTTCATCAAACCTGAAAAACTCTAGAAGTCTATCTGGTTATTCATCTTTGAAGTCACCTGCCCAGTCAAACAGTCGTAGCTGTGTATCTGTGGTTTCAAATGTTTGCTTTTGTAATAAAACAATTCCAACCTTATGAGACTGTCAACTCTCAGAAGAAGATCAGCTAACTAAAAGCTTTCTCTTTAGTTTTTCAACAATGCAATAGGAAAAAAAAAAAATGAGAAGGAAGACAAGGACCAGAATGACACGGTATTCAGACAACTTGAATGAATATGGGAGGAGAAAATTATACCACTGCATCTCCTGAATAATGTCTGTGATCTTATCAATGTTCCTAAGTTGAGCAGGTTGAAACTGGTCAGTGTTGAATTGGCACATTTGAGTGACTAAAAAGAAACTAATGAAAAGGAAATACTGTCAACTCACTTTTATCCCAGGGCAGATTTACCCACCCGGGGGCCAGGAGTATTGTCAACCTCTTGCCCAGCAACAGGCCTTTGTGCAGTTCAGAACACAGGCCACCTGGACCTGCTAGGAAACCTCCCGCTAGCCCACTGGGCCACACTGGCGACTTATGGCAACTATAAATGGCATCCCATGGCCAGTCACTGCGGGGAAGAGAAAGAAGAGGGGTTATTTCTCTGCATTCATCGTCAAGGATGTGACTCCCCAACTTTGATGCATGACCCTTCTTTTTTTTTAACATGTTCTTGTTTGCATATTTTGTGTCAGGCACTTTGCCAGAAACGTATGTACATATTAGCTCATTTATTCCTAGCGACACTATAAGGAAGAAACCATGACAATTTTCATTTGAGAGGTGAAGAAAATTTCACATGTTAAGCTCACATAAATAGTGAATGGGTGAGGAAGGACGAGGCCCATGTTTGTCTTACTCAAAGCACTTTTGATGAGGACGCCTGTCACTTTGGTCTCTCCAGAATGAATTTGTCCTTCTTTCTGGTGCCCCCACTTTCCTTGGGGAAACAGTCTCTTCCACTCGTGTGGTAGAGCCAAGGGTCCCAGAGGTGGCTCATGACCCAGGCTAGACCATTCAGCTTCCCTGTGCATCTGGATGTGGAACAAAGACCCCAGAGCAAGGAGAGAGCTGGAACTCCATCATCAGGTGGCTGGAAACCAGGAGTTGCTCAAGAGTTTCCCATTGAGCTTTGTGCCTCGTGTTCTTCAGAGTTGGTTTCTCGTGCTTGCAAGTAAAGGCTCCATCATAATGGTGCTTCCACTAGGTACCTGGTGCCAGAAATAAGGAAGACATGCTCCAGCTCCTCAAGGAATTTGGAATTTACGCGGAGAGATGCATCCAGGCTCTCTCAAGACCATGCAAATAGAGTATCCGAGCGTCCATGAATAAACAACTTATTTTATTCGATTTCAGAGAAAGTTCACAGAGAAATGTCAGTGGTTAACAGAGAGCAATAATTTTGTTCTTAACATATGAGCATCCCCTGACTAAAAGGTCACACCTCTTGGGAACAGCAACTGAACTTGTTCGTTGACTTACGTACATTTTCATTCTTCCAATAGTCCCAGACGAAGCAAGACTTGTGTTCTCTTTTACTTAGGTGCTCTATCAACAGGGCATTTTAAAAATAAGTGAATAATCAACCCATAAACCTGCTTGCAAAAAAGGATACCTCAGATGTTTTCAGTGACACTTTCTGTGACTGATAGACTCAGAAGCCATGGTTACTCGGAGAAGAGAGGATAAGTTGAACACACCTGACTTCAGCTGGGGCTCTGATACCAGCCCTGGGCATTTAGACGAGCAACTGTCTGCATCTTGAGTTCTTCGTTTGTAAAAGAAAAATCACCATCCTTGCCTGACATACTTGTTGAAAGATTCAGTGAGGAAATCTCCCGGTTAGATGTCAGAAACAGGTCTCATGGGCTAAAATCAAGGTGGCTTTCAGCAGGACTGACTGAGCTCCTTTCTGGAAGGTGTGTTCCATGTGCGGCTGCTGCCCACAAGCCCTAGTTCAAGGCCTTCTTCCATCTCAAGCCAGCATGGCCAGTCAAATCATCATATTGCATTATCCTAACTCCTGCTCGCTCGCTCTCATTCTCTTAGAAGGACCTGGGTGATGACAGTGGGCCACCAAGAGAATCCAGGATCATATCGGATCATCTCCTCATCTCCAGGTCAGCCAATAGCAACCGTATTTCCACCTGCTCTTTTAATTCCCCTCTGCTCTGTAACCCAGCGGATTCCCATGTTCCAGGGAGTGTGAAGTGAACATCTCTAGGAGCCATGACTCTGCCTACCACATAATGAAAAGCAGAAACCGAGAGCAAGCCAGTCTGCATCCAAGAACTGTGGTCACCATGGCAGACCACCTAGAGGTGCCCGTATCTGGCCAGTCTTCTCATGCCGAGTATGCTCGTTGCTACAAGGTTTGGACACTGCTCTAAATACATCCTACATTATGGAAAGACACCAACTGTCCGGCATGTCTCAGCTTACATTATATTTCTATTTCGAAAGTCTATTCTTGGGGCGCCTAGGTGGCTCCGTGGGTTAAGCCTCTGCCTTCGGTTCAGGTCATGATCCCAGGGTCCTGGGATCGAGCCCCGCATCGGGGGTCTCTGCTCCGCGGGGAGCCTGCTTCCTGCTCTCTCTCTGCCTGCCTCTCTGCCTACTTGTGATCTCTGTCAAATAAATAAATAAATAAATAATCTTTTTAAAAAAGTCTATTCTTTCCACATGTGCACATTAAAATCAGTATTATATGACATGTCTTTTTCTTTTTCTTTTTTTTTTTTTTCATTATTTTTCCTTTGTCGCTTTGGCCTAATCCACTCCCCTGCCTTTAAGAAATCTAGCGGAACCAGAATTCTCATCCCCCACCATCCCCTAAAAGACATTAGGAAATCAATGAAGTGTCCAATAGACAGCAACAGCTAAACGAAAATGTTTCCTTAAAACGAGCTTGACAGTTTGCTTGCGTACTGATAAGAAGCACTCAGGAAATTAATTAACAGAATATTTTCCTAATTAACTCCCAGATTGTAGGTTGTAATATGAAACACAGTTAGCGGCATGCGGCCTTTAGAACACTTTGTTGAGCGGGAGAAGACGGGTGAAGGGTGTAGATGGGAAAGAGCATCCATCGGGCTCCCTCTTTCATCTTGTTAAATTACACTTAAAAATAATAATGTTACCGTGTGTAATTAGTGACAGGTCATTATCAGAAAAATAAAGTCTGCTCCCTCCAAATTATATTAAGTCCATGATTAGTTTGTCCTTGAGATGAAAATGACTTCTCCTTGGGGCACTTGGGTGACTCAGTGGGTTAAGCCTCTGCCTTCAGCTCAGGCCATGATCTCAGGTCCTGGAATTTGAGCTCCGCATCAGACTCCTTGCTCAGCTCAGTGGGAAGCCTGCTTCTCCCTCTCCCACTCCCCCTGCTTGTGTTCCCTCTCTCACTGTGTCTCTCTCCATCAAATAAATAAATAAAATCTTTTTAAAAAATGACTTCTGCATATTCACAGAAAGAGTATGGCCCTAAACTTCCGTAAAACCTGCGAGCAGTTTCTCAGCTCTGTGTCAAAGCTGTCTGCGGCATGAGCGCGTTCACAGAGGAACAAAAGCCAAAGCCGTCCAGATACAATCATCTCAATTCTGTTGCAGTGTTTTTCTCAAACGCTTTTTCAGTATTGCCTTCTTCTTCCAAAGAGTCCTTTCAGATCTCTTATTCCCCTGACCGCCCCTCACTGTGAAATTGTCCCGAAACAGGTGCATTGCCCATCTGCTTGTGACCTGTATGTGTATCTACACTTTATACATGCAGAGAGGAAGGGGTTTTCCTTCACCCTCCAGAACTGATGCTGCCTTGTGGAGAACGCACACCTATGTCGTGCTTGCCTGCGTTCACTTGTGAACTTCCCCCACAAATGTGTGTTGGGAGCTCGCTATGTGACAGGTGCACACCTGTAAACGACCCTGGTTCTTGCCGTAGTAGGACAGAGCAAGAACACCAGGAAACATACCATGCATCCCAATACCAAGTCCAGGAGAAAACATCAAGAGCGAGTCATCACTTCTGTGGGCAATTTCTTCTATAATTAAAACAAAATGAAACAACAAAAAAAAGTTTTCTGCCTCCAGCAGAGTCTTGCTGTAACGTCTAAGGAAACCGTGGGACCGTTGCAAGCAGCAGGACAGGCTGAGGCGGACAGTGGAGTTCTCCAGGGTTCCCGGCTCCCAGAGCCCCTCCCCACCTCACCTGTGCCATGCTGTCCTTGTCACAGGCTGGACTGCTCTGTCAGGCTGCCTCCTGGGAGGCACAGCAAAGTGAAGGGAAAAAATAATTAACTCCAGAGACGGAGAGATGAATCAGGTTGGGCCGTGATTCCTCTTTTTTTCCATTACAAGTGTTGGAGACATAAAAACAAAATCTAATCTATAACTAGTTTTTGAAGTATTTAGGGGCTATCATATAGAGAAAGTCTGATGTGAAGAGAGAGAGAGAGAGAGAGAGAGAGAGACCATAGATTATAATGAACAATTTCTAGCATGTTCCAATAGTTTTTCTAAGTATAATACTTTATAATATATGCTCCCCTGATGAAATATAGACTATTGAAAGAAGTAGAAGAAAATGAGTGACTCAGAGTCCCATTCCACTAATAGAAGCAAATTTAGCATTTAGTTGGGAGCCTGGGGGAGTGGAAGTCGTAAGGAACCAGAAAGCAGGAGGCAGAGAGAATGGAAGGGACCCAGGACTCTGAGGGGGCCTCGCTGGTGCTTCAGGGATAGAGGCTGTGGGCGGAGACTTGAGGCATGAGCCTGGCAGGACCCTGGGGGCCATGGGCACACCACAGCCATAGCCAGTGGTCAGAGTAATGGCCATGAATCATCTTTCGGTTTTCCGCAGACTGGCCACGAGGCTGCTAATACATCTTTTCTGTCTTCATTATAATAAATGCCTATTAACTGAGGTACCCAGGTGGTACCTCTCTCCCCTCAACCTTCAAGTGACTAACCCTACCTCATCTATCAAGTGGTTACACTTCCAAGTGAACCCCATTTCAATGATTGGACTCAAGATACGAATGGTGAGTTCTGTTTGTTTCCCCTCTCCTTCTTAAAAATATCTTCTGTCTTTGACATAATGAGTACATTCAGTGTGACCATCCTCCCTGTCTAGGAATATGGCCAGCGAGCTGGGGGGGGGGGACCAGTGAGCCAGTAAGAGAACCAAAATGAGGTCTCAGTGGAAAAACCTAGAAACAACATGATATGGCTTGAGAATCCTGGGCATGGAGCAAAGAGTCATATGAAGTCCAGCCTGGGGAAAGCCAGGAAGCACTACATGATGGGACCTTCCTCGACGGGATGCACAGAGCAAGACAGAACAAAGAATGGCAGCTTGGAGAGCCACTTAGATGTGACCTGGGGCCCCCACCAAGGAATGAATACTGCTCCTCTCACTAACTGTTGCAGGTACCTAGACAACTAACCTGACTTGTGTGTGCTTCAGTTTCCTCTTTTACAATATGTGGATAAGAGTCGCGCTTATCTCCCGGTGTTCCTACTAATTTAATTATTAGTAAAAGTCTTGGAACAATGTCACATACATAATAAATACTATGTATATGTGTTTATTAAACAAAGTGAATCAGATTAGCAAAGAATCTGAAAGAATAATATCTAGGGTGTGGTGCCCCAGAAAACACGCCTCTTATAGGGAAACCCTTGACTAAATCCTCGAGTGGAAAATACGGTTCAGGGTGTCTGCCCAGATCAGATTTGAGAGGACACTGAGAAACATAAAAGAGGAAAATGTTTACAAATTGGGAGTATGTTTTTAGAGACCTCATGATCATTGTAATTTCCATCATGAACTGGAAGTTTAATTCAACATTCTTGTCTGTCCCTTTCATACCAGTCCCTGTGGGTGAACAGTTTCGTGGAACACGACCACTGTTGGCACCATCCCTTAACAGTGCTCCTGAGAATAGCGGACCTGCAAAACACTTTCCTACAACGGCATTGAATTAATAATTTTCAGCAACAGCAATGACCATGACAAAAAACCTCCGTCATCAAGTGGTGTGTGTAGTGAGAATTCCCATCTTACGGGGCTGTTCCTCTTGCTTCTGATAGTTTGAAGCGCAGAAAGATTTTCACTCATGCTTTCGCACTCTTATGCTCCCAGTACTTATACTATGTCCCAGGAAGATGGCTTTGGTTGCACCCTTGTCCCACCAGGAACCCACAGACCATTCAGAGGCTTCCATTTGCCTCAGCAAGGAACTAACTGTCCTGAGTTGCCCTGCGATGACCCGTAGACCTATCTTTCTCTCAATGCATCAGTTTTTCCCTCTTTCATACGTTACCTGTTTTACTACGTGTCTATGTGAGATCCTATGCCCACTCTTCATTCTTATTTAAAATATATGGACTATATTTCAGGCACCAGGCTAGCCTCTGGTGTAATAGTGGTGAACAAGGTAAACGCGCTTGCTGGCTCCTGCAGGAATACACAGAGAGTGGGTTAGTCAGGCTCTCCAGAGAAACAGAACCAGCGGAGTGTGGATGGACAAATGGTGCGTGGACATAGACGGACAGAAACACAAACACATGCATTCATACGTACATACACACAGACTGATTTTGAGGAATTGGCTTGTGTGATTATGAAGGCCTACAAGTCAAAAATCTCAGGGCAGACCAACAGGCCGGAGACCCAGGGAAGAGCTGATGTAGCATTTTGAGTCTGAAGACAATCTGGGACAGAATTCCTTGTTCCTCAGGGGACTTCCATCTTTTCTCTTAAGGCCTTCAACTGATTGAATAAGGCCCACCCACATTATGAAAGATAATGTGCTATACTCAAAGTCTGTTGATTTAAATGTTAATCTCATCTAAAATATTCCTTCACAGTGACATCTAGACTAGTGCTTGAGCAAATATATGAGTACAGTGGCCTAGCCAAGTTGACACATAAAATTAGGCATCACTGGGGCACCTGGGTAGCTCAGTTGGTTGAGCATTGGGCTCTTGATTTCAGCTCAGGTCATGATCTCAGGGTCGTGGGATCGAGCGCTGCATTGGGCTCCATGCTGAGCTGGAGCCTGCTTGGGATTCTCTCTGCCCTTCCTCTTCTCTCTCTCACTCTCTTTCTCTCTCTAAAATAAATAAATAAATAAACAAACAAATGAAATAATAATAACCATCACAAGTACCAAGCAGACATTTTCCATCCAGAGTGAGGGAGCCTACAGAAGAAACACACAGCCCTGTCCCAACACAAAGGAGAAGCCTTATCTCAGACTCCAGTGGTCATGGGAGGCTTCCATGAAGTATGTCTGATCCAGAGGATCAGACATAAGGAATAACATATTTGAAAGTCCAGGGTAAGAGGTCACATGGCACATGTGAAGACTCGAAAAGGGTCTCATGCATCTGCAACAGTGAGAGTCACAACACAGTTGCTAAGAAGAGACACAAGGCTAGCTCATGAAACGTTCTGTTGACCATGTCAAGGAGTTGGATATTTTTTCTCAAAGGCAACGGGGAGTCATTGAAGGGCTAATGAGAAGTGACATGATGAGAATTATATTATATACAATGAATCTTATTGTATTGTGGAGAATTGGATTTGGGTAGCAAGTGGGGAGTCCCTTTAAAAGGAGTAAGTTGGGATAATTAGGATGAGTTGCTATGGTGACCTCTGTGGGAGTATTCTCCATGGTGGGGTTCAGCAAACATTTCCATTAAGGGCCACATAGTAAATATTTTAAGCTCTGTGGACCATATGTTCTCTGTCACCACAGGTCAACTTGGCAGTTTTAGCATAAAAACAGCCATAGACAATACATAACAAATGGACATGGCTGTGTTCCAATAAAACTTTATTCACAAAAATAGGCAGTGAGCCAGATTGGATCTGCAGGTCTTTGCTTACTGAAGCTGGTCTAGGGGAATGGAAAGCCATGCACAGATTTGAGAATTGTTTAGGAGAGAGAACCAACATAAAGCGGTGGCCAATGAAGAGGAAAGGTGAGGAAGGGAGGAAGTATCCAGAATGTCACATGTGAGAATATATGCAAATGGAGATGTTCCATTAACACTCAAACATAAGAGCCTAGAACCCAGAAAAGAAGTCTAGACTGAAGGGTTAGAGTTCAAAGTTGTTTGCATCAGCATGCTCACTGAAGCAAAGAGAAGTGTCTTGTGAGGTGGGGGAGTAGGGGGTACAGAGGGTAACTAAATAATTGGAAGAAGCCTCAGGAAGATAGCAGATAACTCCCAGCACTCGAGAGAAGTGCATGGAAGAGGAATTAACAGAAGTGACCAAGACAAGTGCCCGGAAAGGGAAAAAAGAAAAACAAAATATTAATACCTAGGAAACAGAAGGGAGAGGGAAAGAGAATCAGCACCGTCCAAATGCTGCTGTGAATTTAAGTGAGTCCAGACTCCAAAACATAAGTGGATTTAGGAAGAAAGGAGGTGCGTGGTGAACGTGGGCTGATGGGGTTCCCAATGGAATCGTGAGGAGTCGTCCACTCAAATCCCTTTGCACAAAACCTCCCTGTGATGTCCTCAGCAAACTGCCAGCATCCCGCTGGTTGGCTACTGGTTGTCACATTACATAAGTTATTGCTTTTTGGTATTTTTGCTTCCAGTCCATGCAAATTCTTAACTGCAGTGCAAATTTGAAAAGACAGTGTGGAGAAACCTTAACCAGACACAATTTTATTCCCAAGCATTATTTTTAGAACCTTCCACCAAGCCTCTCCTCATACAGTGCCAAATTGCCAAATGAAAAATGGAAGGACAGAAAACATCTCAGAGTTTTTCTGTCATTTTAATACTTGTCTTCAAGTGTATTAACTATACGTGGTTCGTGATAGCCCTTAGAAAACAGAAGTTTAGTTGAAAAACAATATCTTGTCATTAGTATGATTATTAAATAGATTATTATATCTTCAGTTTCTTACACATTTTAGACGTGGCATCCGCCTGTGTGTGCATGTGTGGGCACACTACGCTTTGTTAGCATGAAATCAACACAAAAAGTTCTTCTGCTTTAATTAATAGGTGTAGCATGAAAATCTGATGAGGAAATTTTATCTTTAAGTATCTTTCACTAAGGGAAATCTGTCACCATTTTTTCCAGATGCTATTTTCAGCTTCCCCTGCTTGCTCTGAAGTATCTGGTCTAAACAATATCCTTTCTCTTCACACCTTCCTTGACACTTATGGGGGTGGAGGTACAAACACAGTCAAGCAGAGAGAGCAAAGACGTGCAAACCTCTCTCTTCTTCCACTCCCCTAACTTGGAAAGTGGCGTTCATTTCACATGGACTGTGCGAGAACACAAGAGCCCATGTTTCAAACTAGCAACGCTAATTGGCTCTTCGCCGAGATTGAGAAGAAAAGGAAAGAAAATACGAGGGTAATTTTAACTCTGGTAGATAAGTTATGTTTTTCCTGAGTTCAAAACAACTTGAGGTTTTCAAACTTTGAAGTCATTTTACAAGCATTCCCTCTGTTTTCTCATCATTTACTCTCAGAAAGAAATACTTATTTCCCATTAAACTAAAAGCTTCTCATGGATTATCGTTTTAAGCAGCAGATTAACACTTATATTTATGAAATGGAAAAGTCCAGAAAATATCTTACTATTGATTAAATAAAATAGGGACTTAAGCTTCTGTGAATAAACATTAGACCCCTTGTGTCTAGTTACTCTAGAATATAGAGTTGGGTACCATATTGCACATAATAACTTCTCGGGAAGCATCATTCTATAGCAGCTTTAGCTATTGATTGACTTGAAGATAATTTACAATTATGAAGTATCTCAACATTATCTGTAAGTTAGAGATTTTTTCCCCCTGGTCTCCAAATAAGAGTTTACAACCATTTTAATAATAAAAATTTGGTAAGAAGTGAAATGAAGGACTTGAATTTCATTATGTATGAATCAATTTCTTTCTTTATTAGAATTCCTTCACAAAAGGTATTAGGTAATTACCCTGTTATATTGTAATTCATGCACATAAAATATCTCAGCAATGAAGGTTAATTGAAGCTCTCTCGTCATTGTAAATGTCTCTAAACTGCTTTGTCTTGAGCAAATTAAAACAAAAGATATTCTTTAATAAATGCTCAGAGAAAATTGATAACGGAGAAATGCTAACCTCATAAATGATGTTACCTGATATATTTAAGGTTTCCCTTTAAATATTCTTCATTTATTTCCAAGACTTGTTTTATATCAAGCATTATGCATACAGAGAGAGCGAATAAATTTATGAGCCATATTTTATTTTCTTAATATAAAAATTCAAGATCGAAATAAAATTTTCTGAGTACATTTCAACAGCTTGATTTTGCTATGTATTACCTATTTCTTTTTTTCTTATGATTTTATTCTAAACTTGTGCAAATAACTGACAATATAAAAATGGCTTTCTCTAACATATCAACAGTTTATCATATATTCCTAACTTTTTGCTACTTAGTAGTGGAAATTTCTACTCAATTCATTATTTTCTTAAATTTTGTTAACTTTTTTTAAAGTAACCCAAGTTAAAATTGTAGAGATTTGTCCTTTTATTTCGAAAAAACAAAATAGGGTTGCACAGGGGCAGCTGGGTAGCTCAGTTGGTTAAGCGTCTGCCTTTGGCTCAGGTAAGGATCCCAGGATCCTGGGATCAAGTCCCACATTAAGCTCCCTGCTCCCTGGGGAGACTGCCTCTCTCTCTCCTCCCTGATCATTCTCTCTCTCACTCTCTCTGTTGTTATCTTGGTCTCTCTCTCTCCCAAATAAATAAAATATTTTTAAAAATAGGGTTGCACATACACTGTATGCTAATGTTTCATAAGAGGACACATATATTGTCAGAAACAAGTGAAGGGTTCTATGTCTCTGGGGAGCAGGAAGAGGAGTTCAACCAATATTATGCCTTCAGATTTTTTAAAAATAATCCATTTCTCCTTGGCTTATTATACAGACCACTAGATATGATGCCAGAGGGCAAAAAGCAATTGTGAAAAGAAAATCACAAGGAAATAATCATATATTTTCACCTATAAAAGTAACTTAAAACTGAACATCAGTGGAAATAGAAAAATAGAAAAGATCTTTAAAGGCTCCAACCCAAACCAGGGGATTCCCAGAAATAACAAAAAAAATAAGCACAGAGGGTGGGGGAGGGGACAGGCAGGGAACTTTGCCTAGACTGTCCCATAAATGGTTAAAATAAAATGAGAAGTTCTTACATTTATTTATAGATTAATATTTTCATATTATTAATAAAGTTACTCCCCCTTTTCTTTCATCTGAAACCTAGCCTTATTTCAAATCCTGATGAGGCAAGAAATGCCCAACTTTAACAAGAGAATACAAGTTCTTATCAGGAAGAAGAAAACCAGCCGTGGGACATCACAGTTCACAAAGAGACATTTTACTCTTGATTTACATTCCCGAGATTTGAAGAGCATCTATCTTCAAGCACCTTGGTGGCCCAGCCTTATTTATGAAGCTGTGGCCTTGCTCCTCAATGGAACTTCAAGTACTTTTTTTTTTTTTTTTTAAGACTTAATCCACCGGGGCCAAGAAGTGGAATCTTGATTGGAAGGCTCTGTCAAAGCTGGTTTGAGGGATGGTTGCCCTTTTCATCAGCATCATCCATAATCCCGCTTCCATCGGCTGCTGTGATTCATTGCGGAAGCCGCACACGCGCGCACACACGCACACACGCACGATCGCATGCACACACATGTGCACATGCGCCCACACGTGTGCACACACATGCACACACGCACATGCGCACACACTCGTGCACACATGCACATACACACATACGCGCATGCACAGACACATGCATGCACACACGCACATGCACACACACATGCACACACACACACAGGCCTCCTGAGCTCGGGGAAGGAAGGAACCTATCTCACGAAGAGAGATGCGCCCGCACCCAGCGCTGGAGCCCCTGGGACTCCCGCAGCGGACTCCCGGGTGAGGATCTCGAACGACCCGGCCAGAGCCTTCCCGAGCCGCACCTGCTGCTGTAACTCGCCGCCGGATTGACAACTTGGCAGGAGGGCCCTGCCCTGAGCGCGGTGTCAATCACGGCCTGAAGCCTTTTTCTCAAAACCGTCCAGCTGTTCCTCACCCCACTGGAGGAAGTCTGACGTCCGTAAAACTCAGAAACGAACCCGCGGCGTCCGGAGCGAGGGCAAGGCCAGAAAGTCTCCGATTGCACGACGGTGAGATCTGTCGCGTTTCCGCGTCAGGTCCCTGGCTCATTCGGAATAAGGCGAATGAAATCTTTTTGATCCCAATTCCTTTCGCTGTTTTACTGACCTTAGTTTAGATCTTCCCTGTGAGAGTAGAAGGGGGGCTGTCAGGAACCACACCAGGTCGCAAGTTAGAAAACCTCCTCCTGGAGGGTGCGAGCTCGGACGGGCAACGGGGAGCAGCTGTGCGCATGCGCGGGGCTGAGCGCAGGTGAAGGACAGAAGGGTCAGGACGCCTGCTCCTCTCCCAGCAAGTGCAAACGCTGAAGGCGTTTTGTGTCCCTACGGAAAGCAGTGTGTTGACGGGCGAATGGCTGGCATTACACCCTCGGGCCCCCCTGCAGCTCCGGGGGGGTGGGGGCAGGTGGACCCCCTCCCCCAGCGTTCCTCCCAGTGTGAGGCTCTGGGCTTGAGCGCTGGACTTGAGCAACGGTCCATTGTCAAGAAAAAAAGACACTTAAACCTTAAAAAGACAGATATGTGTAGTTAAGAGACTGTCAGGCGGTCACCTTGACTGCTAAGACGAGTGCTGGGTCACTGCCGAAAGGTCGCTCTGCACCGGGCCTCTCCAGCCTTCTCCTTCCCTTCTTCTTTCCCATCCCAGTGGAAAGCTTCCATTCCATGTGAACTAAGGAATTCTAAATGGTCCTATGGCATCGATTTCTACTTCTCTTCATGCGTTTGTGTGAATCTGTTTATAAATACATTCAAAAACTGGTTTCACCAGGAAGCAAATGGCTCAACACATGTTCTCTCTAAAGATATTAATACAAAGAGTACGGTTAGCTGTTTTAAAAAAGAACAATTAGTAATTGTGGTTAGAAAAACCTGAGGTTAATTTAAAACCTACCTGTGAATACATTTTTCTCATGTCTTTGAAAAGAGGTGTCATTCTAAATAACCTTTGAGAAGGAGAATGTCTTGTCATAATTAAACCCGGTTAAATATTAGGTAATGGAGGATTAGGGATAGATGAAGCCAGAGAGATGAAGCCACGTAATCTGGAGCCAGACAAGCTAGATCCCATCCCAGCTTCACCAGTCACTGGACTGGTGTCACTCTCTGCCTCAGAGTCCTCATCTACAAAATCATGAGAACAGAAGACCCCTAGATGTGTTTGGAGCCTTCAATAATCTAATATATGTTCCAACACATTACGCAGTTCCTTACATCAATATTAAATAAATCGGTCTGTTCCGTGGACATCTTTCAGGGGATCCTTTCAGAGGACCCAGGAAGTCAAAGCTGTTTTCATAATGATATTGAGATATCGTTTGCCTTTTCCATCGTGTTGACCTTTGCACTGATGGGAAAAACAGTCATGGACAATCTGCTGTCACCCTAGCTTGATTCGTGCCTGTGGGACCCGACTGTACCAACCGGTATGGTACTCTTCACCACCATACACTCGCAGTAAAAGAAAACTACGAATTTTGTGTCAGATGTCCTTGACAGTGGTACAAACTGTTAACTTTATAAATCTCAACTTTGATGACATGTCTTTTTTAACATTCCCTGCAGCGAAGGGGGACATTACACACACAGCACTTCTGTTGCACACCCAGGTATGATGGTTATCTCAAGAAAATCACTCAACTAATCATTATTTTTTTCATGGAAGACAATTTTTACCATAAAAGTGGGTAAAAGGTCCATTCAAAATATAAGATAGATCAATAGATTCTGGTATGAGTTCTCAGAAAGCTCATTGATACAGTCTTGTATTCAACATCGTAACTAATCACTAAGTAATGACCACTGGTTGAGTGTTGGGATAGTATCAAAGTAAACAAACCATAATTACCTGTTCCCACAGCACATCTTTACACACTTTCCTTACATACTTCAACCGAAACAACCGATTACAAGCAATAAGCGAAAAGCAGGTATGAGAATTCAGTAGCCTTTCGTCAAATCTTGACATGAAAGAGATGCACACAAGTGTAAAAAATGTCATGTTCTTATCAATTTTTGTTTCAGAAAAGTTACTTTTCCTTAAAAGCCTATCATTATACCTTAAAAATATCAAATTACTTGGATAGTGGGGAAAGTAAGAACAACGACCATGTGTACATGGATAATATTGAAGGAATTTTTACATACATAATGCCGACAGAATATAAGGCTTTGACTGATGATGAGTGTTTATTATTGTCCCTAACAAAGGGTAATCAATCCCTTAGATTTTTTTTTATTAATGAATGTTCTTTTCATACTTTCTGATCTCTAAACAGCAAAAGCCTCTCAGGAATGTACTGAATTGACCAGATTTGCTAGTTCCCAAATCTCAGTGTAGGAACTTAGAGAAGACCAGGGACATGTCCTGACAATCATGATACTTTGTGCTTCTCGTTGGAGCCTTGGGCCTTCATTTCAGAGAGCTCTTCTCTGCAGGTAAAATGTTTTAAGCCCATTTTCTCTGTTAAGGACTGGATTTTTCTCACCCCACCCCACCCCTCTACCCCTCCAAATTCCCGTGTTGAAATTTAAACCTCTAGTATCTCAGAATGTGACTGTATTTAGAGACAGGGCTTTCAAAGAGATAATTCAGGTAAAATGAAACCATACAGTTGGGCCATAATCCAATAAGACTGGTGTCCTTCTAAGAAGAGATTGGGACACACAGATACACATAAGAAGACTGCATGAAGAATAAAATGGCCATCTACAAGCCAAGGACAAAAGTCTTTGAAGAAACCAACCTTGCTGAACTAACATGATCTCAGGCTTCCGGCCTCCAGGACTATGAGAAACGAATTTCTGTTGTTAAAGCTGCTCAGTCTGTGGTATTTGTTACATAGCCCAGCAAACTAATACACCCACCTCTTGCTTTCTCTGCATAGCCGAGCTCCTCTGCTCCATCAAGCACCATGTCCTAACTAGCCTTTGGAAAGTGGAAATTTTGCAGTTAGAGATATATCTAATTGTATGGTTCAGGTCTTTGTTCCCCTGATTTTGAAATGGAATGTAAACATACAAAAATAATAAGCAAATATAAACCCAAATGACCACTATTTATTTTATATATTAGGTACAATGTTTCCTGTTCAATTTAACCTACCCTTTCCAAGTCATTAGAAACGATCTAAAATCAAAGCTGCATTTATACCCTTCCCGATGGTAAGGACGGAAGATTAGAAATCTTGGAGTAGGAGACGGATGATAGAAAACAAGAAGAAGAAGGACAGTTACAAAAACTGGGCATAAAATCAGGGCTCTGAGGTGTTGGAAATGGACATTTGTGTAGATTTCAAAAAAAACTATCAGCTGTCATAGAACTCAAAAGATTTCTATGACCTCACAGGGATCATAAATTAATAGTGCTGAAATACTGACACTTAAGTCTTCAGTTTCTGAATTACTATGACTAAATGAATAATTTTCAATTCAATATATTTTAGTGCTTTCTTGGGATAAATAAATCCGAGAAACATAAACATTCCTTCCACCTACCACACAGACCTCACTGTCACTCTCGGGTTTCAATCAGAGAATACCACATTAAAAAGATCCTGTACCACAGTGACACATCAAAAGACAGCCCATTATGGTAGAATATCCTAAACAAATATTCATTTGCTTGTCCAAACAGGGCAAGATTTTCCTTAATTTTAGTTCTCGTGAGATGGTTTCCAAATGATTTCTCATATGTATGATAAAAAAGAAAAACTAATTGGATATTGATAGTGGCCTGCAAACCTGCTCCCTGACCCTGCCCTCTCAGTCCATGGTAACTCCATCCCTCCAGCTACCTTGGAATCATCCTTGACTACAAAATTCCTCTCATAACTTGTACCCAATCCAAAATGAAATTCTGTGGCTTCACCTCCAAAATCTATCCAAATGTGACCACTTTTCTTTACCTCCTATTGCTCCAATCCTTGGGTACCAGACTCTCTCATTGGGATTATTGCAATGGCCCCCAGTGACATGTCTTCTTGCTTCCAACCATTGACTCCTCACAATCTATTTCCTGTGCAGCAGCCTGAAGATTCCATTTAAACATGAATTAGGTTGTGTGACTCCTATGCTGAAAACCAGCTAGTGGTTCCCAGTGGGTTCATCCAGGGAATACCACATCCTCTCTCATGATCTCAAGACACTCCCCAATCAAGCCCCCCGTTACATCTCTCTCACATTTCCGTACAGCTTCCGTCACTCCCGCACTCTACTTCATTGGCTAACTCTTTATTCCTAAAACGGTTAAACTTGCTTCTGTCTCAAAGCCTTCCTCTTGCCTAGAATCATTCCCCCCACCTCTAAAATCTGCATAACCAGTTCTTCTACCTCCTACAAGTTGTAGGTTAAATGACACTTTCCCAGTGAGCCCCACCAGCTCTCCTGTTGAATAATACAATCTCTGCACGTGTTCTTGTCACCCGTGTTCCTTCTCTCATAGCACTTGACAATTCCTAACATACTAGATAATGTCTAACACATGATTTAGAAATAGCATATTATATAAAAAGAGCAATGTCTAATACACTATGTGCTTGACTTATTTATTACATTCATAGTCTGTCTTGGTCCACGGCAGTGAGAGTTCCACAAAGGTAGGGATTTTGGTAAGCTTTATATGCCAGTGTTATCCCCAGAGTCTAAAACAGTGCCTACACATGACAGAAACTAAACCAAAACCTCTTGATTTTGTTAAATCTTCCTGCAAACCTCTCAAACTTCAGCCTTTCAGCCTAACAGAAGCCCCTGCAGAGTAGGAATCGAATATTTTGTTTATTTGCTCTCTTTCCATAGAGCTTTCTGAACAATAGGAAACTCCAAAGAGCCAAACACATCAATGGAAACTTTAACACTCATTCAATTATTCAGATGCTTGGTCTGTCTCAAACAAAAGTGACATAAAATGTGATTTTTCAGAAAGAGTAGGATCGTGGGCAAAAATTTATCCTATCTTATTATGTAAGGTCTTTGCTTCTTTTCCAAATACTCAGAATCTTTATATTTCTATCTGGCTATCTAGACACCAACATACTATAGTTCATAGATCTGTCTCTCTTCTAAGAACTTCTGGGTAACTCAATTCTTGGCAAGATCCTTCCCTCAACCAATTGCCTTTGTGCTCAGGGAAATTGCTTTCACTATTGTATTTTGGAGGAAAACAGTCTTTTTTAAGAGTAGCTATTTTAAGATGTAAATGATTAGTGGGGAGATGGGGAGGAGAAGGGAGTTGAGGGAAATTGGAAGGGGAGAGGAACCATGAGAGACTGTGGACTCTGAAAAACAATCTGAGGATTTTGAGGGGCGGGGGGGTGGGGGTTTGGGTGATCCTGGTGGTGGGTATTATGGAGGGCACGTATTGCATGGAGCACTGGGTGTGGTACATAAAAAATGAATTCTGGAACACTGAAAAGAAGTTAAAAAAATAAATAAAATTTTTTAAAAGATGTAAATGATTAATACAGTTGATCTTTTCTAGAGCTACTACATTTTAAAAGGAGAATTTATAAACCCAGCTGAATGGTTACTTTTGTAAGGCACAGGGAACAAACTTCTTTTTTTTAATAATTTTTTTTTTAATTTATTTGACAGACAGAGATCACAAGTAGGCAGAGAGGCAGGCAGAGAGAGAGAGGAGGAAGCAGGCCGCCCACCAAGCAGAGAGTCCGATGCGGGGCTTGATCCCAGGATCCTGGGACCATGACCTGAGCAGAAGGCAGAGGCTTTAACCCACTGAGCCACCCAGGCGCCCCCAAACTTCTGATACTCCTTTCCTCCTCGTGGCCCTAGCTGGTATGTGGAAGAGCAAGTCTCTTTCACACAGCACCTGTTCCCACAAGACTACAAACCTCTGAAAAACATGGTTAAACTGCCAGATACTTGGAAGTTTCCCTTCTCTTTGATACCACTGCTCAACATGACCACAGCAAGGAGAAAAATATTTTGCATTGATAGTGGAGTTTATTTTGAGGATCTTTACATTCATTGCCAAAACACATTGAAGTCAATTTATACATTCTTTAAGTCTGATGTTTGGTTTACATATAGGTATCAGAGGGGAGAGACAAGGGAGGGAAAAGTAGATCCGAAAAAAATAGAGTGTTTAGTGTTACATTAGTGACATGGGTCAGGGTACATCGTTAAATTTTTCACCCTTAATCCCTATTACAATGACATAAAATAGCATCTAAACCAAGCTAAAGCACTTTTATATGACTATTAAAAGTTTTATAAGCATTTCTTATTGGCCTCATTTTGCTACATTCTAAATAGTTCTGTAACGTACATGTGCTTTAAAGGTCAAATGAAATGTTTTATGATGCTAAATAATATTTTAGCCACATTATGTGTGTATTCATTAAATAACTGGAATACAGAAAATTCAAATATCATTCATTTCCCCCGACAATTTTTATGCATAAACAAATTACTTGTCTATCTGGTTAGCTGGTGTCTTTGGGATTTTTAAAGATATTTTTCCATTGCTCTTATTAGGATATTGTTGATTTGATGCATTATAATTATTTATTTCTTGCCTATAATTAATAATTATATATATTCCCCCAATGCTGTGTGACAAAAGCAAATAAAAAATCCAAAGTTGAATTTGTAATCATTGGAATTTTTTTTTTTGAGGCTGGTAGAGTCTCTTTAAAACAAAGCACTATACTGAGTGAAATAAGTCAAGCAGAGAAAGTCAAGTATCATATGGTTTCACTTATTTATGGAGCATAACAAATGACATGGAGGACATTGGGAGATGGAGAGGAGAAGGAAGTTGGGGGAAATTGGAAGGGGAGGTGAACCATAAGAGACTATGGACTCTGAGAAACAACCTAGGGATTTTGAAGGGTTGAGGGTGGGAGGTTGGGGGAACCAGGTGGTGGGTAATAGGGAGGGCACGTGTTGCATGGAGCACTGGGTGTTGTGCAAAAACAATGAATACTGTTACGCTGAAAAATAAATAAATAAATAAAACAAAGCACTATATAAAAGTGGGGTTTTACTGTACAGAAAGACTTATGCAATGTTTTGGTGAAACAGCATACAGTGTAGCCACAAAGACAGGCATTGTGGATACACTAACCCTAGATTCACAAGACAGGTTTAGCAACAGGCTGGAGATGACAGAAGAAAAAGCTTATAAACTTGAAGAAAGACGAATAAAAATTATTTAACTGGAAAAAGAGAAAATAGACTGAGAAAAAAATTAAACAGAGCCTTACTGACATATTCCAGAATATCAAGCAATCTAACACACACATAATTGACTCCAAGACAGGGAAGAGAGAAAGAGGAGGAGAAGTGTCTGTACAATTAATTTATGGAAAAATTTCCCAAAGTTCATGGAAAACATCAATTTATAGACTTGCAGATGGCCACCTTCTTACTGTGTCTTCAGATGGTTTTCCCTCTATGCTTGTGCATGTCTGTTATTTCTCGGTGTCCAAATTTTCCCTTCTTACATGGACACTATTCAAATTGGGCTAGGGCCCATCCCGATGGCCATATTTAACTTAATGACCTCTTTACATGCCCTAGCTTCAAATATGGTCACTTTCTGAGGTACTAGAGGTCAAAGCTTCAATCCGGGAATTTGGGGAGAACACAACTCAACCCATAACACACACCTAATCATATCATCATTAAACTACTGAATATCAAAGACAAAAAGAAAATATTGAAAGCCCTCAGAGAAAAAAGACACAGACCTCATACACACACAGTGATAGAAATGGCAGCTGACTTCTTATTTAAATGGAAAAAAGAAAAAGGAACCTATGAATAATGAAATAACACTTTCAAAGAATTGGGGAGGAAATTGTCAACTCAGAATTCCATATCCTGCAAAAATATCCCTTAAAACGAAGATAAAAATCAACACATTTCCAGATAGACATCAGAAAACATTTCTCACCAGCACGCCGGAGCTGCTGAAGGATGTTCTTAGGTGAGAGAGAAGACTCAGGTGTGCACAGAATAATGAAGAGCAGCAAAAATGGTGAATATCTGGATCAATATAAAAGACCAGGTTTTCTCTTTGATGTTTCAAAAAGCAACTGAGTGTGGAGAGTAAAAATATTAACATCACATTAAGGGATTTTTTTAATGTATTCGAATGTAGGATATACACCAACAAAAGGCAAAAGGACTAAGAGCTAAATGAAACTGTCATTGTAAGAATTTTACTTTTTTTTTTTTGGTAAAATGTGACAATATCAACTCTAAATTAAGGGTGAATATTATAATTCCCAGAACAACCATTAAAAAATAATGTAAAGAGAGTCTAAAAGCCAAGAAAGAAATTAATAAAGCAAGCGAAAAATGTTCAATTAACCCATAAAAAGACAAGAAGAAAAAAAGAAGGCAAAAAAAACAGATGGGAAACTTGGAAAATAAATCACAACATAGACATAAACTACACTATCTCAATAATTACATTAAATGTAAATGGGCTGAATAGTCCAACTGAGTCAGAAATTCTCAGACTGCAGAGGGGTGGGGTGAGAACGACCCCAGTATCTGCTGTCTGCAAGAGCCTCACCTCAATAGATAGATACAGGCGGAAAGTAAAATGACAGAAGAAATACGCCATGTGAATACTAAGCCTAGAAATTTCGTGTGAAGTAGGTGTTGACGTCCTTTTTTCATATATATTTATGAAGTTTTTCAGTCTTATCTTTTGGGAGGAAAAACCTTTCCTTTCCCCCCTGTCTTCATGGTTCCCTATAAAGTACAGAGACTGATAGAGAAATTTCCATATCGTGATGGGGTGTTGGTTAGGAGGGTGGGATATATTTGTCAAAACTTGTTAAATCACACACTGAAGATTTGTGTATTTCACTGCATATAAAGTGATTCCTCAGCTAAGAATGAGAGGGTGAGAGTCTGGAAGGCATATCTACTAATCACAACAGATAGACTTGATTTGGATCCTGATTGAAACTCTGCAAACCTAAGCATTGGCGTGTCTAAGAAAGATGGAAGGAAAACTTAGATATTTGATGACAAGCAGGAAATCTTTGTGTCAGCTGAGTCACGGTGTTTTGGTTTTGGTTTTTGGTTTTGGAGTCCTTATCTTTTTGAGAAGCATTTTGAATATTCAATGGCGACATAATCTAGTACCTGAAATTGGATTCTAATTTGTTGTTTGAGGTCTTGTTGAAGGGGCGGTGATGGCTAGGGCTGGAAGATGGGTGTACTTGGGTTAACACACTATCCTATCATTTTTTTTAGAAGTCCCCATAATAAAAACATTTAAAAAGAACAAACAAATAAAAAGCCTTCGGCCTTTGTACATTTTTTTTTTCCTGGCTAAAAGATCTTTTCATCTGTTCTCCCATTTAAACTTTGGCAAACTGCCTCTCTTGCTTTAAACTCAATCTCTGATGTCACCTTTTTGTGAACCATTTGTTGTGTCTTGTCCCCATTCTTTCTCAAGCATTAAAAGTGACTGCTCCTCAGTGGTTCTCATTACTCTGCTTAATGAGACCATGTTTCCCTTCAAAGTGAGGGTGTAACAAACACGTCCATAGGGGGGAAAAATGAATTTTGTGTCCAGAAAAAAATTCGAGTGAATTTTAACACTAGTGAGTCCCTATATGCATCATCAGTCAAAAATCTTCTTTTAATATCAAGTATCACTTATATGTTTGATTGCAACAGTATTTAAGAATTAATGCACAAGGTTCAAAGTTATATTTACCTGGGATTCAAAAAATTTCAACAATTTGCCATACATTATGGGACAGATGTACGTGTGTACACTGAGGTGTGCACACACACACACACACACACCTTCACACACAGAGAAAGGTTAACCAACGCTAACAGTGTGGATGATGGGATTACATATGACTTTTAACGTCTTCTTCACATCTTTTCTCTTTCTGAATGTTTGCAAGTATTACCAGCTACTTTTATAATCTGAAG
This sequence comes from Meles meles, assembly GCF_922984935.1. Classification (NCBI taxonomy): domain Eukaryota; kingdom Metazoa; phylum Chordata; class Mammalia; order Carnivora; family Mustelidae; genus Meles; species Meles meles. The sequence goes on from NC_060079.1 coordinate 80,648,891, forward strand.
AATGAAAAAAACTATTTTTAATTCAAATGCATGACTATATTTTAATCAGATAATGATAAAAATAAGGGACCATTCATTAGACTCAAGATAGAGAAGAGATTGAAATAAAGTGAAGGACAGTTAACTGCAAAGCAGTGATTAATCTTAGCATCACTAATGTTGGGACAACTGTCATTAGGTATCTTCTAAACCACAGCATCACCATTGAACATCTCTTACAGAAATGTTTAATGTGAGTGGAATCTAACTTTTAAACCTAAATTCCAATCATTAGAATCTTTGGTGGATAGAAAAGCAAGTTACAGGTCATCATGAAGAAGCAGTCACACAAATCCAGAAGGCCAGATATTCAACCCAAAACAGTCCAGGTTTCTTCAATATGTCAATATCAAGGAGAAAGACTAGGAGTGGAGAGACTAACACCAGCTGGGCTGTGGAAACATGAACTGTGAAATTGGTATGAGACATTTGGAGGACAAATTCAGGAAAAGTATTTATGGATTAGATGTTGGATGCTATTAAGAAATTAGCATTAATTTTGTTAGGTATCATGGAATTGTGAGTATGTGGGTATACGTTCTTGTCTCTCTGCAATGCAAACTGAAATATTTGAGGACAAATGTCACATAGTCAATAACTTTTTAAAAACTATTTTATTTATTTATTTATTTGAGACAGAGAGAGAGAGAGGGAGCATGAGCAGTGAGAGGGGCAGAGAGCAAGGGAGAAATAGACTCCCTGCTGAGCAAGGAGCCCAAGGTGGGGCTAGATTCCAGGACCCAAATATCATGATCTGAGCTGAAGGCAGACGTTTAACCAACTGAGCCACCCCGGTGCCCCACAATAACTTTTTTTAAAAGATTTATTTATTTGTTTGAGAGAGAAAGAGAGACAGTGAGTATGAGCAGGGGAAGAACAGAGGGAAAGAGAGACTCTCAAACAGACTTCCCACTGAGCACAGAACCTGATGCGGGGCTCCATCCCAGGACTCTAAGATCATAACTTGAGCTGAAGCCAAGAGTTGGACACTCAACCCACTAAGCCACCCAGACGGCCTTTAGTCAATAACTTATTCTACACAGCAAAAACAGTGGACCAAAAAATAAATGCAGGCAATATATTGTGGTAGGCTGGAAAATGGCTAGATGCCCAAAATGTATATCCACACTTGAAGCCCTGGAACCTGTGAATGTTACCTGATTTGCAACCCCCCCCCAATAGGTAAGGTCATTGAAGATGTGATTATGTTAAAGATTTTGGCTTGGGGAGATTATCCTGAATTATCCAGGTCAACCCTAAATGCAATCACATGAAGGGGGAGCAGGAGGAGACTTGAATCTCCCAGGAGCAATGTGAAGTCGGAGCAGAGAAACTTGAAAATGCTGACCTTGGAGACTGGATGGGGCCACAAGCCACCAAAAACCAAAAGCAGCTCAGATCAAATTCTCTCCCAAGTCCCCTGATAACGCCCAGATGTCAAGCAAGTGATATTGATTTTAGACTTCTGACCTCCAGAACTGTAAGAAAACATGTTTCTGTTGTTTTTAAGCTACCATGTTTGTGACTTTGTTATCATAGCAGCCCTAGGAAACTAACACATGCATTCATGGGTGCTCACTACAATTTTATCTCTGTCTGAATGCTTGCAATTCTTCGTGATAAAAAATTTTAGGCCTGTACATGTTTTGGTTTTAAGATCCAATTGTAGTTGTTTCAAGGAAAAAATGATATTATTTTAAAACTCTCTCAAGGAGATAATGCATACACCAAAACACACAAAATTCAAAAGCCATTCTTTTTCTCTTTCCTTATTTTTAAAACATCTTTCTTATTTGACAATTACTAAATTGCTTCATGCGCTAGCTGGTGAGCCATGCACTATATCATGGGAATAAAATATGTAGGAACTAATCTTTCAAGAACCAATTACACCCAAGTGATATGAAAAATGGCATTTGTAGACTTTCTGGTTTTTTTTTTTTTTAATATTGTGGATTCCAAGTCATTCCTGATTTGTAAACTGTATTTTTTTGTGTGAATTTCCCTCTCCTCCAAAAATTATAACATAAGCTATCCAAATTTACTGCCATAATCAGAGTGTATTTTGGCAAAGAAAGATATTGGCATGAAATAAAAATTGTGGTTCAGGAAAGTATGGAAACCCCTTCAAGTGATCTATCATATTTTGTATGAGCTTTCCCACCCTCCCCCCCATCACAAGATAGTTTGGCTTAGAATTTAATAACCTAGCAAGAGCAGATGAACTGTTATATCATCACACACTAAAGGAAGACAGAACAGAATATGTCTAATTTATAATGAATTTTCAAATTAATTTCTTTTTTTAATGGCACTGAATTTTGCAATGTCGATATACTAGTAAACGGTTGGCATGAATGTACAAAAGAGAGCCAATAGAAATTTAGCAGCAGCTTGAAAAGAAAAATTATCCACTCACCCTTTTTTTAAGCCAACTTTTTTTTTTTCTAAGAAAAAGCACATATTTTAATCTGTTTGTGTATGAAATAGAATCATAGGTAGGAAATTGGGAATGAAGGGAGCTGAAAGTGGAGTGAAGTTGTGGAAATATTGAAAGACAGTGGATAATCCAAAATGTAATTGAATTTGGAATGCAAATTCACTCTTGCATTTTAATGTACATGTGTCTGATGTTCTTGCATTTCACAACACTCAAACAGAATTACACATCCACATTTCAAGGACAACGAAGCCTTGAGGGGCTGGGAAAACCCCCACCTTCCCTGTGTAGACACCTTTCTTTCACTCTCCAGTTTATGCAGGAAGAGCACGCGAGGCTATCAGATGGACAAGATGCATGGGCTGCCATGGAAACCACCTCTTCCTCGAAGATTGCCATCCCAGGCCCTCCCTCTCTGAGTGGATAGACAGGATAGAGAGAAACTCCGGTTTCTGTGTATATACGGTTAACAGTTGGACTGAGTCTGGGCCAGAAGTTCTGCTTGCCTTGGCCTGCGGCGTACTTAGGGACTAGGCATATGCAAATCAAAATAGAAATTATGTCAGACCATAGAGTGGACCAGTGTACGAGGATGTCAACATTTCTAAGTCATCTTGGAAGTACCTTGTCCAAGGAGAGTATTACAAATTGGCAGAAGCAAAATCTTCAAGTTCATTTCAATTCTGTGGCCATTTCTGAACATTCTGTGTAAAGAGTCCCAGTCTGGGGGCGCCTGGGTGGCTCAGTGGGTTAAGCCGCTGCCTTAGGCTCAGGTCATGATCTCAGGGTCCTGGATCGAGCCCCGCATCGGGCTCTCTGCTCAGCAGGGAGCCTGCTTCCCTCTCTCTCTCTGCCTACCTCTCTGTCTGCTTGTGATCTCTCTCTGTCAAATAAATAAATAAATAATCTTTAAAAAAAAAAAAAGAGTCCCAGTCTGATATCATATAAAAATTAAAGGAACTACACGAAGCATACAACACAATTCCACTAGGTAACTCAGAAGGGCTCACATCTGTTTATAAATGGGAGTACTCAAGGTTGTAAAAACACCAATTCTCCATTAATTAGCATTTGGATTAAGTTATAATAAAAATGTGGTCATAATCACATTTTTAAAACAATCTTTAAAGAATTAATGAAACCGGGGCACCTGGGTGGCTCAGTGGGTTAAAGCCTCTGCCTTCGGCTCAGGTCATGATCTCAGGGTCCTGGGATCGAGCCCCGCATTGGGCTCTCTGCTCAGCAGGGAGCCTGCTTCCTCCTCTCTCTCTGCCTGCCTCTCTGCCTGTTTGTGATCTCCGTCTGTCAAATTAAAAAATAAAGTATTTAAAAAAAAAAAGAATTAATGAAACCATTCCAAAGTTTATTTGAAAGGATATGTTTTCAGATAATCAGGAAAATTCAGAGGAACAGAGAATAGCAGAATTCTAAATAATAATTACAATGGAAGACTAACGATGAAGAGAAATAGCGGTGGGAGAAGGGTCGGGACGAACGCGCAGGACATACGGAGGCGGCACGTGATAAAGATGCCTACAAACGTGAGGACACGAGTCTTCGCAGATAAGGTTGGTAGAGCTCACCAGCCACGTGATAAATAAATGAACACATGTGCATTTGCACCTCCCATTCTAAGACTAAAGTAAAATCCAGATGGAACAATACTTAAAGGTGAAACACTGAGATAATGGAAGAAAAAAGTCTAAATATGTATATAAGTATATATATGTGTGTGTGTTTGTGTGTGTATTTATAGGGGAGGGATAGGGACAGAGAGAGAGAAAGAATCCCAAGCAGGATCCAGCCCCAATGTGGGGTTTTGATCTCACGACTGTGAGATCATGACCTGAGCCAAAATCAAGAGTCTAATGCTTAACTAACTAAGCCAGCCAGGCACCCCAAAAGTCTAAATACTTTTACAATTCGGACAGTAATTGTTTTCTAAGCCCAATGCAAAGGCTATAAAGTGAAATCTATCTACCTACCTACCTAGATACAATTTCTATTAAAAACATATTATTGTTGGGGCACCTGGGTGGCTCAGTGGATTAAGCCGCTGCCTTCGGCTCAGGTCATGATCTCAGGGTCCTGGGATCGAGCCCCGCATCGGGCTCTCTGCCTGGAGAGCAGGGAGCCTGCTTCCCACTCTCTCTCTCTCTGCCTGCCTCTCTGCCTACTTGTGGTCTCTCTCTCTGTCAAATAAATAAATAAAATCTTAAAAAAACATATTATTGTTATATAATTTCTATAAATACACATCTAAAATGGAAATTAATTCTGTATCGAAAACAAGTAAACTTTAAAAAGTGAACGGAAAAACTGAGAAAAAATATTTACAACACATCTGACAACAGCTAATTTTCGTGACATTATGAAACCTTACAAGTCAGCAGGGAAAGAGTACCTCATCAATTTTTAATTGGGCAGAGGATATAGAGTCGTTTCACAGAAGCCAAAACAGAAGTGGCCATTAATCATTTGAGAACCTAGTCAAACTCACAAATAATTAAATTCAAATAACAATAAGATACCATTTTTCAACTCTTTAATTGGCAGTGGTTAAAAGATTAATAATTCCCGGTGTTGGCAAGAGTCTGGGAAAACAAGTTCTGTCACACACTGCGAGTGGGAGTACAAAAATCCGCCAATTTTTTTGGAAGGAAAAACTGCAATATCTATTAAAATGTTTAGTGTTCATATTCTTTAACAGTCTCACTTCTAAGAATTTTTTTTGTTTTTTGTTTTTGTTTTTTTTTCCGTTTTATTTTTTCAGCGTAACAGTATTCATTGTTTTTGCACAACACCCAGTGCTCCATGCAATACGTGCCCTCCCTATTATCCACCACCTGTTCCCCCAACCTCCCACCCCTGACCCTTCAAAACCCTCAGGTTGTTTTTCAGAGTCCATAGTCTCTTATGGTTCGCCTTCCCTTCCAAATTTTTTTTTTAATAAACATATAATGTATTTTTATCCCCAGGGGTACAGGTCTGTGAATCGCCAGGTTTACACACTTCACAGCACTCAAGAAACGGGCAGAGGACATGAACAGACATTTCTGCAAAGAAGACATCCAGATGGCCAACAGACACATGAAAAAGTGCTCCACGTCACTCGGCATCAGGGAAATACAAACCAAAACCACAATGAGATATCACCTCACTTCTAAGAATTTATCCAACTGAAAAACTCACGCAAATACATGAAAAAATATAGACCTTCTTTGCAACATGATTTATACCCGTGAAAACATTAGGAGCAAGTTGACTTTTTATCAGTAAAGGATAATTAAATAGGCTCACACCAAGTGGCACTTGAAACACACTGCTAAGTTTAAAAAAGGTAGTTGCCAAATTAGATAGACTCTATGAAGACATTTTTGTTAAGAAATTACATACAGGTGGGACCTGGGTGGCTCAGTGGGTTGAGCCTCTACCTTCCGCTCAGGTCATGGTCTCAGGGTCCTGGGATCGAGTCCCGCATCGGGCTCTCTGCTCAGCGTGGAGCCTGCTTCCTCCTCTCTCTGTGCCTGCCTCTCTGCCTACTTGTGATCTCTGTCTGTCAAATAAATAAGTAAAATCTTAAAAAAAAAAAAAGAAAGAAAGAAATTACGTATATGTTTGGGTATATATGTGTCTACAACATACATATATTCAAGTCTGAAGTAAGATACCTCTAACTCTTAACAGTGGTTTCTGAATATTAAAAGTATGGAAGACATTTCAGCACAAACCTGTGGTACAGAAATAAGCAAAAGGAACAGAAGACCCAACCCAGGGTGCTCCAACAGCAGGACGAAGGCTCCACCTTAGGAAAGGGAAATAAAACCAAGGAGACCTAAGCCCCCTCCCGCCGTGTTCCCCCCTCTCTGTGCACCCCCAGCCCCCACCACAACCCTCAGCTTTCTCTCTGCTCTCTGTCCTGATGTTCCCCGAAAGGCTGAGCCTGCGGACTTCCTGTCAGCTTCGGGAAATGGGAGGCACTTGTGGGAAATTAGAGAGCAAGACGAGAGAGGTCAGGGTGACTGTTCTCCACTTCCTTCCTGTTCGATACAGTGTCTTATCACATAACAACAACAACAAAAATTGGACTTGCTAAGGAGAGACTTTATTTGGAAGAATTACTGTAGGGGTGAGGGCAAGGGACCATGGAAATGGGGAGAATGTCACGACCGTAACACCTGCAAGTGTCTCCAGAGTTAGGCAGATGGGGGTTTCCTTTGATACAGAGAGAGAAACATGGATAGAAAGAGCCTGGTGTGGGGGCAGTGGGTGAAAGGGGCACGTGAGCTTATTGTACATCAGAGAATGTGGGACTCTGAGGCCAGCCTGTTCCCAGGGGTGGGGGAGAGCGGGTGTCGGCGGGCTCAAGCTGAGGATGGACCGAAGTTTGTGCACCTGGAGGCAGAAGAGAAGCTTAACCCAAATTTATTAACAAGGATTTTGTTCCCACTGGCCAGCGGGGATAAGCAGCTCCGCGAATCATTCATGAGGCCAAGAATGGGCCTTGTGAGGGTCTGCGCCTGGCCTTGTCCTCGGCTGAGGAGGGAGGCAGCCCTCAGTTCCATCTGTTCACATGGGGAAGGGAGGTTCCCTGCAGGAAACCATTTCCCAGGACACAAATGGGGAGACCACCTACGCTCTGGCCCTGGATCCCAGGGCCTGGGTAAAGCTCGAGATGGCGGACGTCTCGCAGCGCCTCATCTCTGCCACCAGAGCTCGATCAGGGGCCTCTTCCGAAGCTTCAGGTCACCGCACCTCAGGGAACACTTCTTCACCTTGCCTCCTTGGCCCTAGAGATTGGGAGACCTCCCGGGGCGGGGGTTGGTCACTGCGTCCCTAACACCCCAGTCAGCTCTCTTAACTCACCTCTGTAAGTGTCCTTCAGGAAGGCGTCCTCCTCTGTCATGTGTTTCATCCCTGGGCCTGCTTTAGGCGCAGTGGTTTGTAGTACCCGTGACGTAACTGGCACTGCTCTCCGTCTCTTGACACGAAGTGTCTTCTGGGTGGGGCAGCAGGTGACAGGAAAAATAAGGTAGAAGTTGAGGGGCCGACATAGAGAAGGGATCAAACCGGAACTAACCCTGTTTCACTTATTCTGGAAAACTCACTAAAGTATCGTAACCGTTTCATGGCTAGTACATTGAGAAATGGTCCCAGTTAGCTTTCTGCATGTATACAAGACTTTATCCTGGGTTCAGCCTGTCAACAAGCGTGAGTGAGGTGCCTGTAGGAGGCACTCATAATTAGAAACAAAAAGGACAAACAGGGGGAGGGTCTTAGGAGTCCCTCGTCCAGGGATGGTGAGGTTTACTGCTGCCATTCAATGCATCACCCCAGGCCAATGGTGAGAGAGGGGAGACAGTGGGAGCCACGTTGTTGGTTTGCCTCCCACCTCCCTCCTCTCTGTCAACCACGGTCTCCAAGCCTGGTCATTAAAAGGGGAAATGAGGAAAGAAATGAATTTGTGAATCCAGCCTGACTTACAAGGCTACAGGTTTCTGAAACATTCCATTTTGAACACCAAGAGCTGAATATCACCCTAGTCGTCCCCTCTGCATCCCCCCTGAGAACAAGCCTCCACCATCATCTAAGTAGACGGTGACCTGGGTCACGTAGATTTGGGTCTTCTATTCTCCAGGGAAGAAGAGAAGAGCTTATAGGAGGAGGTTTAAATATCACAATCCTCAAATATCCACGGCCAGCCCAGCACCTGAATGGGAAACGTGCTGGTGGCAAGGACGGCATGAGGCTCAGGGTTGTGGCAGAGTTTCTGTATCTTAGGAGTGGCCTCAAATCATTGAGAACAAGACAGAAAATCATGTTTGCTGTGACCCTGAGAAGAAACCAATATGAAGGCAAAAGAAAGAAAGCACAGACCTGTTTGTCCAAACTCTGAAAGCTTTGATAATCTTGAAACAGGGGTTTCAAGAGATGTCCTCCTGCCTGGGGCGCCATCCACACATCATCTTCCCCAATCCCCCTTAATTCCTAGAAACCAAGGACCCACGTTATCAGGTTGAACTGTCAGTGGATTTTTGGCAGGTTCATTGTGGTATGAGCTTCTGGTTCATAAATATATGAAACCAGACTCGATGAATGGGACCGTGCAGGACATCCAGGTCGGGGCCGTGGACCTGTGAGTGTCCTCAACGTTGGCACATCTGCTTCTAAACCATCCTTCTTGCTGGAGGTGGGAGGCTGAAATTACAAGCAAGACCTGTCGCCTCACCTGGGACATGGGCTGTTCTGGTTGTCTGTAGGGACACCTCAAAAGTAGACAAGACAAACTGGATGGGAGAGGGGGAACCAAAACAAGGAAGCAAGCACGGGACAGAATCCCATCAGTGCCATCTCAGAGCTGCTCCCATACCCGTGCAAAGACACGAGAGGTTTTTCTTTAACACAGGATTCACGAGGCAATTATGCCATAAATTATGTATAATTTTCTTCAAGTATTTATACATGATTTAGCTCTTAAAACCCGCTCTGGAGTTCTGCGTGGCTCATACCAGAGCATGAATTCAGTTCTGCTCAACTAATCCTTTGTTTTCCTTATAAACCTCAAGTTAAAAGAACCTGCTTGGGTATTACATTAAAAAGTTGCCTCAACTTCTGGCACCATCCTGGGGTCCAGATTAAAAAGACGAAGTCGGGCCAGCCCAGAGAAAATGCGGCTTCATTTGGAACCATCCATACTTATGACCGGCACCCCTTTTATCAGCACATAGCATTTCCGGGAAGAAGAAACAGAATCAAAGTTACCTATATGTTCTTTAAAAGGATATAATGAATATTCAAGCACTAACACTACCCCCCCAGGCATTAATTTCCTCTAGCCATTTAATTTAGGGAAGACCTCCAAAAAGATCTGATCCATAAATAACCCCAAAGTGGAGAAAAGTGAAGTAGAATTCACAGCTGCGGTATCATTTTGTATATGATTAGAAATCAGGCAAAACCATTGCTCTTACCAAACTTGTGAATAATCCAATCTGAAGCACGTGGTCATTGTGTTAGCTCATTTCATGAAAAAAACACGCCCGCTAATCAGAAGAGCTGGTGTTGAAATATAAAGACCAGAAGATCGTTGTTTTCCACTACAGAATATTTTTTCCTTGCATTTTAAAGAACGAACGCGTCCAACATTCCCATTCACCATTTCTGTCTTCTTTTATAAATGGCAGAAGGAAATTAGGCATACGACCTGAAATCAACCTGGCCAGAGAATTCACTCTTTCTGCAGTGATTGTAAGATATGTTTGATTCCTGGTCTTGCATCAGGACCTATCTTAATACACATGCATGAAGGGTGTATCATTTGAAAACAGTTCTGAGGCATTGAACTTAATGATCTAATCACACTTCTCTCATTATTAGGAAGAACTAACACTTGTCAGGTAATGGAATTAAATTCAAATAGAAATGCTCATATATTTAATGGCTAATTTGGAAGAATATGGTTTTAAAATTCAAAATTCATTTCACAAAGGACTGTGGAGTAATTACGTTCATGAATATAGCACTTTAATCTGAGAGACACATCAGAGAGTTTTAAACACTAAAAATTTTAGGAGCACACACTCAAAAAAAAAAAAAAAAAAGCGATCTGTCTTAATGCACCTGCCCACTGTTTGGCTGGTTCCCGTCCCACATTTCCTGCTATTTCACAGTAGTTTCCCATCCACTTTTTTCGTAGGAGCAAATCTGTGCAGCTCCTGAGTTCACCAAAGAACCTTTGAGTCACCCACCTGGCACCAGCTTCTTGGAGTGTGACCTCGTCCACAGGTAAGCTGACCCCCAGCCCAAATCCTGCTTCCTCCTTCGAGGCCTTTCTCATCCAACCTGTGAGGTTGCTTTTGTTTTTTGTTTTTTATTTTATTATATTTTTTCAGTGTTCCAAGATGCGTTGTTTATGCGCCACACCAATGCTCCATGCAATCCGTGCCCTCCTTAGTACCCACCACCAGGCTCACCCAACCTCCCACCCTCTCCCCTCCAAAACCCTCAGCTTGTTTCTCAGAGTCCACAGTCTCTCATGGTTCGTCTCCCCCTTCGATTTCCCCCAACTCCCTTCTCCTCTCCTTCTCCCAATGTCCTCCGTGTTATTCCTTATGCTCCACAAGTAAGTGAAACCATATGATAATTGACTCTCTCTGCTTGACTTATTTCACTCAGCATAATCTCCTCCAGTTCCATCCATGTCGATACAAAAGTTGGGTATTCATCCTTTCTGATGGAGGCATAGTACTCCATAGTGTATATGGACCACATTTTCTTTATTCATTCATCTGTTGAAGGGCATCTTGGTTCTTTCCACAGTTTGGTGACCGTGGCCATTGCTGCTATGAACACTGGGGTACAAATGGCCCTTCTTTTCACTACATCTGTATCCTCGGGGTAAATACCCAGCAGTGCAATTGCAGGGTCATAGGGAAGCTCTATTTTTAATTTCTTAAGGAATCTCACACTGTTCTCCAAAGTGGCTGCACCAACTTGCATTCCCACCAACAGTGTAAGAGGGTTCCCCTTTCTCCACATCCTCTCCAACACTTGTTGTTTCCTGTCTTGCTGATTTTGGCCATTCTAACTGGTGTCAGGTGGTATCTCAATGTGATTTGATTTGAATCTCACTGATGGCTAGTGATGATGAACATTTTTTGTGTGCTTAGTCATTTGTATGTCTTCTTTGCAAGGTTTCTTAAGATGCTGAGTCCCTATGCTTCACATAAGGGGATAGGAGTGGATGGAAAGGGATGTTCTTTTATGCCTCAGGGTCACAAACAGCGGGTGCTAAGGTAAGACGGGAGCCCTGGCAGCGGTGTGCTGAGCTGAGTCATTTCAGGGACTCCCCGGAGCCCACCGGTGAGCTCCCAGGAATTCCGCAAGCCGGCGGTTCAACCACCGCTACCTTGAAATTGGCCATGACGGGACTATTTAGAATATTTTCCCCGTGGAAATCAGCAGGCAACATGATCAGCTCCAGTTGGAGGCAGGGAGGGGCTGTTGTTAAACACTGACTGGCACACCACTACGCCGAACAAACAGCAATTATTGAACGTCTACTCTCTAGTTCGTGCCACTTTCGTTTAAGAAAAAAATTGCCCTGAATTCTCATATCGACACTGGCAGGCACTCTTACAGCCTTTTTTTTTTTTTTTTTTTTTCCTTTTTCAGAGAAGCAAACTGACGCTCAGAGAAGGAACATGCCAGAATTTAAACCACTGACTAAAGGGCAACCTCCATCTCCTTTGGCCTTTACTCCCGAAGGATCTTAGGACTGAGAGAACTCTTAACTATTCTCTAGTCCTAGCAGCCAGGCGCAGGGAAAGGACGACGGCCATCCTGCCCCCGCCTGAGCACGTCCAGGGACAGAAAACCCACGACCTCAGATCACTCGTGATTTGAACCCTCTGATTCTCCAAAAGTACTTCCTTATTTAGAATAGAAAACTCCCTTCTTTGCCTCCAATCATCAGTTCTTGTTGTACCCATAGAGAACTTGAGAAGGTTAGAAGCGCTTCCGGTTTCTATAATCCTAGCGTCATAGGAGACCCCGGAAACCCAGCAGAAGCAAAATGCACCTGTCTCAGCTTTGCATTCTGCCTTTGCATGCCTCTGCCTTCTACCCTGCAGACCTCCGGAGGTCCGCTGTCAGAGGTATTCGCCACACTGCGCCCCAGATGTACAAACAGGAGTCGGATGGCTCCCAGTCTCAGAGCTCAAGACCTTGACACATGTCCCACTTAAAGTGCGGGACGGACGCCAGCAGTTTCACCAACAGGAGTCTGGTAAAAATGTAGAGTCCCAGGTCCCTCGCAGACCTCCACACCGGCAGAAACAGAGCTAACGTCTTAATAAGCTCTCTAAGCGACCTTCTCCATCTTAAATGTTGAGACGTCTCAGCTGGACAGAACTGATACTCTGCCTCTCCAAAGCAATGTGCTTCATTATTTATATTTTAATGAGGTCTTTCATCTACATAATTCTCTTCCTGTTCTGAAGGTGGATTTTAAAAGATAGCCAAGTAGTCCCACAAATGTTTCGCCTCAAGTTCACATCATTCGTCAGCATTCATGGACCCTTTTTGATGACTATGGTAAAAAGCACCCCAAGTGCTATCTATGATTCCAATATATTACGTGTGGATCATGTCGTGTGTTTAGCGCTGGATCTGACCACATGTGTACACTGCTCGAGACCACACTTTGGTATTTCTTGGAGCCCGTCCTGCAGGGAAGGTCACTGCAAATGGGGAAATTCTAGTCTTCATCCCAGACACTGTCAGCACGTGCTTATGGGAACCACAGTGAGCCTGCTTCCAGAGTCAAGAGAAAAACCATTTTTTTTCCTCCCCATGAGTTACTAGACCTATTTATCTCGTTTTTTAAGAAATGGCCTTTGACCTAGGACTTCACCCCCAAGAGGTCAGAAGTCTTTTCTGTCTGTGATGGTTTACTTAATACTGGAACAAGGAAAAAGAAGCAAAACAACATCCTCAGTAAATACACACTCAAAGCAAGACAGTGTTAGAGGTGAATTTTAACATACGGCCTTCCGGGTCATATCAAATGTACAGATTTGCTTGCAAACCTAAAATATCCCAAGGAACCACCCTTCGGTATACGCGCTTTACTGTACGAAGCCTGTCTGTTTTCAGACCTCTTCAATATACACGCAGGATAAAAACCAATAAGCCCGACGCCAATCATACACACATGCGCTCCCCTCTAAGGAGGCGTCTTTGTTGCTAGGGTAACATGATACATGGTAATTAAATTTTTCCCCAAAAGTAAGAACAACATCACAACGCTTTTCACAAGAAATCTTCAGAAAACAGGTCATTCTAAATGACTACATTTTCCCTACCTTCATATCCCACATGACTTTTTGTGTGTTGTTTTTATTCTAGTCCCTTTCTTTCTTTGTTCCTCTGAATGTTGAAACAGACAATACAATTCACTAACAGTAGCTCCAAGCCTTTGCACGTGCTGTGTACGTCAGTGGGCTTGGATGGCCATATTTTCTCACCGATCTGGAAGCTGGAAGTCCAAGACTGCGGTGCCCACAGGGTGGGTTTACCCTCTCCTCTCTGCTTTGCTGGCAGACTGCCGTTGCAAGGGTACCCCTGTGATCTTCTTCTTCCTGAAAGGACACCAGGTTCACCCTCATGGCCTCGTCTTAACTTGAGGACATCATCCAAGTCCCTGCTTAGTGACATCTGGAGGTCCTGGGAGTTGGGACCTCAACTTCTGGAACTTGGGGGACACAATATGGCCCATAATAGAAGCCAGACACTGCTTCCATGCTCCACACGTGGTAACTCTTCACTGCTCATCTACCACATGAGGCTGACACACCAGCTTGCCTCTTACAGAAAGGCAGTAGGGGCCCTGTGGTCCCACAAGGGACCCCTCAAAGACAGGCCAGAAGGTCATCTGCAGTTGACACTCTCAGCCATAAGGCCAAGCTGACTTGGCTCTTTATTCAGTGGTCGTAAATGATTGCGCCCTGTTTGTGCTGGAGAGAACCGCTCCTTGCTCCCGTCTCAATTCCATAACGCTGAGCTTTCATTTCCTCTTGCCAAATTGTTTATAGTTTTTCTGTCCCTGCCCTCGACGTGATCTGCCCTTGCGATGGTCCGTCCGCAGCCCTCTCCAGGGCGTATGGGGGCTGCCTCCTTCTCTCCTGCATTGTCTTCTGTCTTCCTCCTCCGGTGACATCACGTGCGCAATCTGCACCTGCCATGGGGGGAACATTTACACCAGGAGCAGGGGCAAACACAACAAATCGGGACTGGTTTTTAGAATACGAATTATCCCTTTTTCTTTTTTTTTTTTCCTGAAAGCCAGTTTTTGGGCACACAGTTGCTTATACTGCACCCAGTCCCGTTCCCCCTTGTAATTTGCTCCTAAGACATATGATGAATCCTTACCTTGAAAATGTTATTTCATTAATTTTAGTTATTAGCACATGAATTTTGTGACAACTTTCAACGGTTCGCTTGAGAGATCAGTTTTTCTTACCTCACCTGTTAGCTAAAATTATAAATATTCCCAGGTCTGCTTCTAAAACATTGTGTGTTTATTAAATGCTATTTAACTACCTTTTTTTTTAAAGATTTTATTTGTTTATTTGACAGAGAGAGATCACAAGTAGACAGAGAGGCAGGCAGAGAGAGAGAGAGGGAAGCAGGCTCTCTGCTGAGCAGAGAGCCCGATGCAGGACTCGATCCCAGGACCCTGAGATCATGACCTGAGCCGAAGGCAGAGGCTTTAACCCACTGAGCCACCCAGGAGCCCTTAACTACCTTTTATTAAATAAAGAATAACCAGGATGTCATTGGTGTACAAGGCTTTCACACAAAACTTCACACGGTGGATCTGTGTATACACACCTAAGTACAAAAACATGGGACAAATTCAATGGCTAATTTTTAGTTCATGTAGAGCTGCATCACTGAATATATTTCCAGGTCAGTGATATCAGAATTAATGATGTAAATTTTGTATCACACATAAATATCATGACTCCATTCCTTCAGTCCTCGGTTCTATACACTGATTGCTCTGTTAGTAAAGCACGTGCCTATCATTGACATTCTTGGGGGTGAATGTGTGTTCCTAGAGAAAGACCACGAGGCCCCCAGATGCATTCCAGAAGGCACTGGAACACAGGACCTCAAGCTTCCCTCTGGCAACATATTTAAGTGTATTTTTAAATGTCTTTATAGATAGATAGATATAGATAGATATAGATAATAATTTTAATTTTTACAGATAATAATAATAATTTTTAGATAAAGAGTCCCTCCCATTCTTGTTATCATGTTAAGTCCCTACTCCTTTCCCACCCTGTGTCCTGTGGGACTTGACAGCTCTCACCTTCCTCCAGGGAGGAAGCAGCTCAGAGTGACTTTGCCCAGGATGGTGCCTCCCTCCAGCCCCCGATTCCACGCACAAGACCCAATTTGTGGCCGCTGCTCCCGGCCCCACGCAGTGGAGCCCAGATGCCCTCCAGCCTGCCCGCCTACTTCAGCAACACACGCTGGGGTCAAAGCTATTGTAGTGAAGGAAGGCACCCCTCTAATAACAATACCTAAAATGGAAAATGGAACTCAAACATCCAACTCTGTAATAAGGACAGAATTTCCAACTCTTGGGCTTGTATCACAAACCTACATAACGTCCAGGCAGGCAGGAAAGAGGCCAGTTGCTATCTCTGCCACCTTCAGGGACTCCCCTAGGCTGGCTCGTGGACTGGGGAACGGCTCGCTGCCTGGCTCAGCATCCCCTCCTTTGGTCTCCAGTACAAGTCCATGAGGCAGAGACTAAATCTTCATCTCAAGGATGTAGAAACCGAAGCACGCATCAATTAACTGACTAGTTCATGTTCACCTCTCTAATGAGGTTCACCTCTAATGAGGTTCACCTCTCTATAGAGCCTGACCACCCTCCTTCAGTCATGCGACCTGTGACTTTGGACTCCGTGACAGAACTGGGCAACAGGAAGGTCATCAAGTCCCACATAGTGGGTATCCAGAGAAATCAGAAGTTTGCAAGGAAAAGTCCATGTGGACACGATGAAATGAATCTGTCTCCTTGCACCTTTGAAGAGACAGGGGTTTCCTGCTCTGCCGTTGCCCTGCTGTGAACCTCAGCGGAGTCCTGCTCTGTATTCCTTTTACCCATTTGTAAACAAGATTCATTCTTACCCCCAACCTGCTTCACGGGTGGTACAGATGAAGTATATAACGTCTGTAACAGTCTTTGAGCACATCAAAGACAGCGCTGTATAAATACTATATTATTATACACGTTCCCATAGGAAGCGTCTCCAGGACCCTTTGATCCATAAATATTTCATTGACTCAGCTCAGCTAAAGCCATCTTAGACTCTGAGGCATCACAAGGTAATTGACCACAGAGAGAGTTCAAAAAGGAATGCATTCTGCATCTGTATCAGAGCACTCTGTCTTCTTAACTCGTTAAACTCAGCTTGCTCATTTAAAAAAATAATTTAATATCAATTTTTACAGTTTCCGTTTTCAGGTAAGTATGAACCTGCACATGGTTCCAGATCGCAGGAGAGCACGGGAGGGGGAAACTGGGTGCTAACACATTCAAAAGAAAAAATTAAAAAAAAAAAAAGAATTCATGTTTTTAAGGGGGAAGAGACCCTAAAATATTCAAGTTTCTGCCCACAGAGATAACATCGGATGCTCCTAGATCTACTTTTTGTCTGCATTTACAACTTTATAGATTTCACTTCATTCCTAAAAGAAAGGCAACAAATGGATTTTTCACATCATTTGACAAAGGAATGAATCTAAATTATATCAAATTCGTTATTTTCTTCATGTCATCTCTCAGATTTATTTTTAAAACTATTTTAAAAATATGAAATATGGCATAAAATATGTTCTATTTAGCCAAATTTACCTTTATTTATTATCAGTCTAGAAGCAGTTCTCATCCTCAAACCCAGAAGTAGCCCCACGACACATAGCCGTCAGTGATTGTTTTTCAAGATGAATATTCTTCAGCAAAATCTACACATTTTAGTGAGCATATTTAAATGCAAGTCATATGTGAAATTCACCAAATACTAAAGAAATTTTTCAGCATTTTGGAGTAGTACTGTAACGACAGGTCAGGAAAATTCTTAACAAACATCAATGTCTGCAATCCCAGGAAAAAGAGCATAACTAAAAGCTATAATTAGTTGGCTTAATCATTTAATCTCAACCATTTTTTGGCTTCTACTCTGCTGACTCAAAAGAAAAAAAAATCAACAACATAAAAAAAAAAACAAGGAACAGGAACTTAGGAGGGTGAGTTCATTCACCTAAAGGTTCTACCAGTGGGCATAAGAGCTCCCCCTCTGCTTTGTAGCAGATGTGGACTGAAGCTTATAAAGTAGTGTTAATCATCATGATCATACCCCCCCCAAAAAAAAGGAGGGAAAAAAAGATTCATTTGACATGCATTTTTCAGAGGGTGTTCTTTTAGTCCAACACAGCCACTGGGAACACAGATTTGTTTTTATCTTTATCTTCTACCTCGGTAAGTCCCCCTGCACACCTCACCTCCATTTTACTCCAGTAACAACGGACTGCTCCTTGTTTCCCGAGCCGGGATGCCCAATTTCCAACAGTGTATGGATCTACCACCAACATCTTTCCTACCTGAAGGATCATGCTCAAGTCAATGAAAACATGGGTGAATTTTCCATGCAATTCACAAGTCACTCAGATTCGAATGTGCCTTTCAGTACCATCGGGCAGTCCTGGGAGACATTGCCTCCTCCAGGATACAGAAATGCTGCTTCGTGTTCTCCCAGCTCTCCTCTTGGACCATCATCAGTATAAAGAATAGTCCTGTGTTCACCCAAACTTGTATCCACCAGACACCTCAAATTTGTCATTTTTATTAGCCCCTAAAACACACCCACTCATTCATTACACAAATAACTAGTGAGCATCTATGAAGTATTGGACGATGTTCTAGGTGATGGAGAAATAATGCAGAACATGGACGTATCTTCCTGGAGAGGACACGGATCGTTACCAAGTAAACAAATAACCAATAATGAAGATTCAAAGAGTTACATTTCTTACAAAAGACTTCAACAGGGTCAAAGGATGCGGACCGCCTGGTGAAGCTGAGGGAGTTATAAGGAAGTCCTCCCTGAGGAAGCGACGGTGAACCAGCCCCCGGAACCGTGAGAAGGGACAGACGCTTCACAGATCTGCGGGGAGAAGCAGCTAGGGCCTCCCTGGGATGACAGCAGGACTGTAACGGAAGGGGTGAGGGGGCCGAGGAAGACCAGGATTCAATCCTGCCGGGGCATTACGGTTTGAATGTGTGAGTGTAACGGAGACCCTTCGGAAGCTGTAGCTGTATGCAGAAAATGACAGGATCTACTTCACAGTTGTCAAAGGCTGTGATCCGTGTGGCAAAGAAGTCTCCAGAAACAAGGGTGCGTGCCAGAAGACTACTAAATGCTACTGTGGGGTCCAGGAGAGAGAGGCCGGGAGTGTGGAGCAGAAGGGCAGCCGGGGAAGCCCGGCTGGGTCTCCAGAAGCTGAAGACAAGACGGGGTACACTGGGCAACGGTGTTTTCATGGAAACACCTTGTGAAGACAAGGCAGGAGGCAGGAAGGCAGGGAGAACCCCCAGAGGGGCCTACAAGTCTCCCCCACCCCAAGTGTGGGCTGGGCGGAAGCCTCCTACCCCGCCATGCAGTCTGGGGGAGGCTGGGCAGGGCCTGGAAGGAATCCTGAGCCCAAGTGAGCCAAGGAGTCTCCCGCGTCCAGGGAACCGCTGCCTTGGTCGCTCTGCCACGCCCCGTCCTTAGCAAGGAGCAGCCCTGGAGGGGTTTGGCTACCGCTCAAACACGAGACAGGCCTGGGGCCTGGTTCCAGGAGACAGAGTAGCTCATGGTAGCGCCATGCAACACACCGCCTCGCAGCAGTGGGAGCCAGGAGAAGCCTTTCCAGGAACCGACAAGAAAAGCGTGAGAGGAAGAAGGCGTAACATCCATGGGAAGGAAAGGCCTTCGGGAGGAAGGAGCAAACCGCAGAGACCGGGGCCGGCTGCATGAAGAGCTGATGCGCGCCGAGGGAAAGCAGCCCAGCACGGAGGCTGCCCGCCCCTGATCGCGCTCGAATCCACCCGGAATAAGGCCGAACGCCCTCATGCAACTCCGAGACAGGTTGCCATGGGAAAGGACTGACTTCAGAGACGCAGGAAGGAAACTTCCTAAGGGGTGAGGATGGCCCATTCTAGATCTTGATCCCGGTGGTGCTTTCGTGATCGTAAGCATTTGCCAAAAGTCATTGAACTCTACGCATTTTTTATGGTCTACTGAAGGTAAGTTACACTTCAATAAACCTGACTTTAAAAAAAAAAAAAGAATTCTTCTGAGTGTATTGAATATGCTACCTTTTACATTAAAAAAAGGAAAACTGAGACTAAATATTTGCATTTTTTTGTGTAATTATGTAAAATTCTCGAAGTAGACGCAAATGAATGCATGGTTAGGTGAGGAGACAGACCGGGTGCATAAAAGACGGGGAAGGAGCAAGTGATCCACTATTCACCTACACACAAAATTTTATATTTATCTAGCTATAAAGGAGAGAGGGAGAGAGAGAGAGACAACTCGGGAAGAAAGCTGAGACTAACTGCGGGCGAACAATGGCGATGCTGTTAGTGGAGAAGCAACCTGTAAGCGCAGGGTTGGGGCAGGAGGGAAAAGCAAGAATCCCTCTTTGCACTTGCCCAGAGGGATAGTGAATTTTGTGCGTCAATTTGACCGAGCTGAGGGGCACCCAGAGAGCTGGTAAAACATTTTTCTGGTTGTGCCAGTGAGGACGTTTCCAGAAGAGATTAGCATTCGATCTGCTAACCAGAGTAAAGAAGATCGCCCTCGCCAAAGCAGGCAGGCCTCACCCAGTCCATGGAGGGCTCGATTGGAACAAAAAGCAGAAAAGGGCAAGTCTGCTCTTAGAGCTGGAACCTGCGTCTCCCCTGCTCTCGTATTTGGGTGCTCCGGTTCTCAGGGGCTTCGGACCTGGACCCAATCCCACCAGCGTTCCGGCCTGCGACTTCCACACGGTAGACCTCGGCCACTTCCTATCATAAATCTCCTGCTAGAGTTCTCTCTCCGTATCCCACTGGTTCTGTTTCTCCAGAGAATCCTGACAGTTTGAGACACTGTCTGCCCTTCCAGACAGAGCTGATGAGCAGGCTAAGAGCTGTACTGGTCTCACGTTCCCGGTCAAGCTCCAGGCTGGGGCTGACTGTCAGCCACATAGAGTTGAGCCACGAGAAGGTAGAGAAGGAAGAGGGGTCCTGAGGCCGGCTGCAGGAAGCGGGTGTGAAAAGGAAAGGCAGCCCCAAAGGGGACATGGAGATGGCTGCTGGTATCAGGGGACTGTGCAAGGAGAGAAGTGTGCTCGGGGTAAAACAAACAGAAGGAAATCTGGTCTACCATGTTAGATGTGTCTTGGGTGACTGACCAGAGGAGGACCAAGAACTGATGGCTGGACTTCTCATCATGCTCACTGGTGATTCTGAGAAGGCTGTGGGGACAGCCCTCGGGCACAATGAATTTATGAAGGAGAAGATGGGAGGGGGGACCGGTGAGAGTGAGCAGACACCACTGAGAAAGCTGTTAAAGGGATTTCAGGTCAAGAAAGAGTTGTTTTTTTTCATCTGATTGATGTCACCACATGTCTATGGACCAACAG
Source organism: Meles meles (assembly GCF_922984935.1). Taxonomy (NCBI): domain Eukaryota; kingdom Metazoa; phylum Chordata; class Mammalia; order Carnivora; family Mustelidae; genus Meles; species Meles meles. The sequence continues at coordinate 80,669,622 of NC_060079.1, forward strand.
AAATAACATCGGGGTGAGGGGGGATAAGAGGGCACAAACAGCCTAAAATCCCCAATTTGAACAAAATCTTTTTCAAGATGTTGCTTCATAAATTTCCCTCTGAAATTTATGTGTACCCAATATATTGCATGAGAGAAATGCTCTGCTATGGGTTTAATTATCTATTTGTCATGGCCTGAAACAGCACAACCTCCAGCCCTTTCAAAATTAATGATTCTGTGCAGAAGCAGCTATTCATTTTCAAATTCTCAATTTAATTAAGGTCATTACAGCTATTTCAATAATATAATTTTCATTTGCTTTTAATACATCCCAACATTTTTCTTTCTTTGAAATTGGGTGACCTTTCAAAGTATATCCTCCAACGTACACCGTGGGCATGATGGATCGGCTACGGCTGTCAAAATCCCTTACCTAAACCGAAGGTATTCATCTTAGTGTGGCTTTTATAATAGTCATTTAAAAAAAAAATCATTCTTTCAGAGAAGGAACACAAGAAATGTAAAAACAAGTGAGACACAATATCTTTCCATAGGAAATTTATAACCTAAAAGTGGGAGTTAAAATATATGCATAAATCACTAAAATATTTTACCTATTAAGTTCCATAGAGGAGGGGCAAACCACTCCCGGGACCTGGAGGGGGACATCAGCTTCCACGCAGTGTGCTGAAGGACCACGGGGCAGTGTGTGCCCCAGGAAGAAACAGAGGGGGCTTGCAAGGGAGAGAACTGGAGAAGACTGCTTGCAGAGGGAGTCTGTAAATAGAGGTGTGCAGCCGGGAAACCATAGCCAGGATCCCAGAGCCAGTAGCAATAGGGGCCCCTATATCCCAGCCCCACCGCACAAGTGCTCACTCAAGGGGATGGGGCGGATGGACTCCTATAGAGAAGCAAGCATTCCTCAAAGGACACAACCAGCACCAAGTGACCTGACAGCAGGGCCCAGGACAGAATTCCCTGGCTTCTCCTTCCTTCTTCCTCCAACATCCCCCCCCACGGTCCCCGTGGACCTCCCCCGCTAAAGGCAACACCTGGGACTTGTCCCTGCAGCCCAGACTGCCTCCTGCGACCTAGAGAAGGGTGCATTAGGTAGGAAAACAGAAGAGAGCTGGAACCAAAGATGCTGTGAAGGAGGTGGCCAGAGGTGTGAGGTTTGAAACTGAATAAACAGAGATCAGGTGTGCTTCTCCACGCCCGAGTCTGAGGCCGACCAACTGTGGAAAAGCATGGACAAGAAGCATGGTGTACCCTCCATGGGGACCGCAAGTAGGGACAGAGGTGGAAATGAGAATAGGAAATAGTGTTCCGAGGATTGGGGGGAGGCAATACTGTGCTCGGGGGCTCCGGTTTGATTTAGTAGGAAACGAAGAGTAGCCGAAAGGGAAGCAAAGAGAAAAGGAAAGAAGCAGGAGGGAAGAGGCAGAGAAAACAGAGCAGCTACCTGGGGAAAATGCCCAGCGTGGACCACCGTGTTTCTCTCTGTAGAATATTCTCATTAAAATCATTTCTATCTGGGCAACAATTTCAGTGAATTTCTCAGAAGAGCAGAGATCCCGCTCCCACCAGAATACTTCCATTGCCATTAGCGTGACCTGTACGAAATATTTTGAGGACATAAAATGACTGTACTCTTGGAAATGACAAAAGGCACTCTGGAACTTGACCGGACACAGAGTCCCTGTTGTGATTTCACCGGAATGATGTCGCTGCTGTGGAAAACAGGCTGGCAGTTTCTTAAAAGGTTGAACAGGGAATGACCCGAGGACCCAGCAGTTTCACTCCCAAAAACTAAAAGCAGGGACTCCAAAAGGGAGGTGTACCCGCCTGCTCATGGCAACATTATTCACAATAGCCAAAAGGTGGAAACAGTCCAAGAGCCCATCCACGGGTGAATAAACAAAATACAATAAGTACATACAATGGGATAGTATTAGCCATAGAGAACGTGAAGTTTCGATATAAGCTACGGCCTGAATGGGTCTTAAAAATACGATGCTTAGGGTCGCCTGGGTGGCTCAGTGGGTTAAAGCCTCTGCCTTCGGCTCAGGTCATGATCCCAGGGTCCTGGGATTGAGCCCCACATCCGCAGGGAGCCTGCTTCCTCCTCTCTCTCTGCCTGCCTCTCCGCCTAGTTGTGATTTCTGTCAAATAAATATTAAAAAAAAAAATACGATGCTTAGTGAAACAAATCAGACACAGAGGGACAAATATTTGATGATTCCACTTATATGAGGTATCTAAAATAGGCAAATCCAGAGAGAAAGAAAGCAGAATAGAGGTTATGAGAATCATGGGAGGAAACCTTAATTGCTTAATGGGTACAGAGTTTTTATTTGGGACGATGGTCAAGTTTGGAGTATAGATTAGTGGTAATGGAATGTATTTCACTCCATTGAATTGTACGGTTACAAATGGTTAAAATGATAACTATTATGCTGTTTGTACTTTATCACAATTAAAAAAAAATACCGACCCCCGTACAACAACGCATATTGGCACCAGTATTTATTTTTGCCACAAACGTGAGCAACACACATCTGGAGGCCAGGGCTACATAATACCACACCGATACTTGCCCTTGACGTGACTTTCATGAAGAAGGAGTCCCTGTTTCGGGCGGTTTGTACTCAGTTTTATAGCATCTAATGAAGACTATGGCAGGTTCGGGTACTGGGAGTGAGGTCTGGAACTCCGTTAATAATGCTACTGTGTAACAGACATACTGCCCTTACTTCGCCACTAAACAAAACACACACACACACACACACACACACACACACACACACACACGGGGCAGGGATGGGGACTCCTTTCTGATTCTGAGAAACCATTCTGAGAGACCAATTTACATGGAAGTAAAGACCTAGTTGTACAAACTGTGGTAATTTTACAAACCATACACTGTCTGGGCTTCCGTTAAGGAAATACTCTGATTTTACGTTATACAAGAAAACCAAAGAAGGAGCATTCTAATGCAAATGACTCATTCTGAGCCATTCACCAATGGAAGGCTTCTTGAAAAGTGCACAAGTTGAGTTGTTAATAGGGTTTGTTTAGTATGCTTTTGATTGGGTTTTTTTGTTTTTTGGGTTTTGTGTGTGTTTTTTTTTTGGTCTATTTTACTTTAATCAGAGTAAAAAAATAACAGAGAAAGAAAAAGCGAGGAGGAAAAATTAGCGATGGAGTTCCAAACTCTTACAAGTGTCTATTTTGCATTACAAGGCCCTGGAAGGCACATTTCCGAGGAGTGAGTGAGGGGAAGGAGGGAGTCCCCCGCCGGGAGGTGGGGGAGCTAGCTGCTCCTGAGTCAGGACAGTAGGAATTCACCCGCCAAAAAGCAGAAAACTTACTTAATAGAATTGCTATTACGTCTCTTGCGCATTTATAATCTTTTCCTAATCTTTCAATGAGACTCATTTCTCATCTACATGAATAATAAATTTAGAACTTGCACATTAAAGATAAAAAATTAAAAGACTGACAGCGTCTGTATGTCCAAAAAAAGGACATTTCTTCTATTAATAATTTTTCTCTCAAAAAGTACCTTGAAAGCATCTATTTCCTGGTACGATAAATCAGAAGCAAAGGCAACTTCGTTTCACACCTGCCTAAACAATGACCAAGGTTGCTTCACCGAGAAACTAGAGACAAATTCATAAAGATGTAAACTAGTAAATTTCTAGTTTCCTTTTATTTTATTTTTTTTAAAGATTTTATTTATTTATTTGACAGACAGAGATCACAAGTAGACAGAGAGGCAGGCAGAGAGAGAGGAAGGGAAGCAGGCTCCCTGTTGAGCAGAGAGCCCGATGCGGGGCTCAATCCCAGGACCCTGAGATCATGACCTGAGCCGAAGGCAGAGGCTTTAACCCACTGAGCCACCCAGGCGCCCCTAGTTTCCTTTTAAATACAGATGTTTTTAAACAGTAAAAATTCCCCAATATTTATAAACAGGAAACATTTTTCTAAACACTCCCTGTTTCACTTTTATTTATCACAAAGCAAATCTCAGCATATTAACAATGATGCCATAGAGGACTAGTTATAGCAATAAAATTTTGTCTCATTGTAAAAACTCTTGAGATGAAATACTGGTGTCATCTTGTTACCCAAACCCATGCTTGGTCCTATAGCATCCTGCAACTTGGCCTATGGCTTTGAAATAGTCACTGTCTGATGAGGAAGATTCTCAGGTTCCTCCTGGCGCATTTCTTTCCACAATACTTTGGTTCCCCATTGACTCAGCTACAAGCAGTCTCCTGCCAAGATCAAAAACAATCAGCACTTTGGAAACCCTGACCCACATCAGCATGCTAGGGCCTCATGATAAAGAACCCCCACATCTCTGGAGGCCAGGCTGGGTGTGATTTAAATTCCACCTTCTGCAGGGAGATCTGTGACTCTGCAAAAATTGCAGTCCATTCCCTTCTCAGTTCCATGAGCCAGTACCCAGTTCCTACGCTGTGACAGAAGACTGAAGACAGGCCGTCCTGTGTGCTGTTCAAAGGTGTTAATCGAAGCAATAATTTTTTAGCGTCGAACTTCAAATTCTATCCTGCTTTCCCTTCCCCTTTCTCCTTTCGATTCTTATGGGATGAAACAGATCTCCTGAATGACTTATCACTGGTGCAGAAAGGACTATCTTTCCCATCAAACAGGCAACAAAGGCAGGAAAGCTGACTCTGTGGGAAGTCCTGGAGGGACCTGAAATGCCATCTCTTTCAGGTGGCAATACTCTGGCCTTTTGGATACAAAGGATCTAAGAATTTGCAGGGAAATGCTTTTTTTTTTTTTTTTTTTTTTTATTTGACAGAGAGAAATCACAACTAGGCAGAGAAGCAGGCAGAGAGAGAGGAGGAAGCAGGCTCCCTGCGGAGCAGAGAGCCGGATGTGGGGCTCGACCCCAGGACCCTGAGATCATGACCTGAGCCGAAGGCAGAGGCTTTAACCCACTGAGCCACCCAGGCGCCCCGGAAATGCTTTTTAAAGAAAAAAAAAAATTGACTCTTACATGGGCACTTTGTTTTCCGGGTTTCTTCTAAATTCTCAGACAAAATTAAGTTCCAAAGACAATTATTACAATGCATAAGAGAGATGATGCCTCCTCCTAACCACATTTTCCAGTTCACGTTTCCCCTGACGTCTTTTCCCATCGCAGCAGCCCATGTAATGATGCAACCACCACCTTCCAGGTGTGATTCCTGTACTGGAAACCCATCACAATCGTAACGCCCGATCAGATGACTCACATCATTCTTTAATGGTTACTGCGGGATTAAAATCTAGCCTACTTTCCTTATCGGTTAACTATTTTATAGGTATGGGGTTTACTTTTCTGAGCTCTGGGCGAAATGTGGTAAGCCACCATCACATCCTTCCTTTCTATTTACGTACTATTCCTACTAGAAGTCCGTGACCTTTTTGAAATTGGCAAGTTGGGAGGTATTACTAGTTCTAATCAGGTTTGTTGTTCTTTACCTTGCCTCCTAAATATATATATTTTTATATATATATATATATATATAAAATTGTCTCCCTTGTTTCAAGTTTCAAGCTTTCCATCAACTCAGTGATAATTATATCATTAAATTTTGGAGCTAGGGGCACCTGGGTGGCTCAGTGGGTTAAGCCGCTGCCTTCGGCTCAGGTCATGATCTCAGGGTCCTGGGATCGAGTCCCACATCAGGCTCTCTGCTCGGCAGGGAGCCTGCTTCCCTCTCACTCTCTCTGCTTGCCTCTCTGCCTACTTGTGATCTCTCTCTGTCAAATAAATAAATAAAATCTTTAAAAAAAAAAATTTTGGAGCTAGACACATTTTTTTATAATGTAGGTTTACCTCCCGTATTTTAGCATAAGAGGGACCTGGCCCAAATACGTGGTTCTGCTTCCTTTACGTAACTGGAAAATGTTACTTTCACCTACCTCCTTCTTCTCCTAAGCTTTTCTACAATTTTGTAGGGTGCCTGGATGGTTCAGTTGGTTAAGCATCTGACTCTTGATTTCAGCCGCGGTGGTGGTCTCAGGGTCGTGGAATCGAGCCCCGTGGGCTCCGTGTTCAGCACAGAGTCTGCTTGGAATTTTCTCTCTCTCCCTCCAGCCCCCCCTAACTCTCTCTCTCTTCCTCTCTTTCTAAAAAAAAATTTAAAAAACCTTAAAAAATACATCATATTAAAATTATTTTCTAGTTCAAATAATCTATAATACACACTTGTTATTTATAGGAAATAAAATGTGATAATGTCGTCTTCATATTTTACCTAAAGATAGAATATTTTGAGGATCCCTCAGAAAATACCATCAAATGTTCATTTCAATTTTCCCTCTATACTAATAACACCAATAAACCACCCTAAAAAGTCATAAAACAATTTTTATCTATTTTTCTATTACCCTGAATAATTTTATATAGCTACTTTTAGTAGAAATATCCACCTCACAATGAACGCAAAGACACATTAACAAAAATTCTTTTCACTTCCTAATGCTATGAAGAATCACCTCACTTTTATACATCCTTCCAATTAAGTTAAAATAATGTCTCATACTTACCTTCCTCTTAAATTGACTGCCCCCAACAGGCATTTACTGATCTGAAATGTAAATTGATCTAAATGTTGGTGCAAGAAAAAGAAAAAAAAATCCATTACTAAAATGTCAACAAGCTGTCTTCAATGTAATTTAAAGGGAGAAATCCACTTAAAAACTGGATTATTTTCTCCCCTCACATTCAGCATTACCAAAATCTCTCATCTCATTCTTTTCTTTTTTTCTTTTTTTCTTTCCTCTGAACCGTACAGTCACTGTTAAGATTTTCAGGCATAGCCTTCAGCTGGGATCTGTATCCCCAGCTCATTTCAAGGAGTAATCCTGTAAATCCGCACCAGAGCCCCACGCACACTGTGGACTGAATCCCGTCGCGGTGGGAATATTCTTTAATTGGGGTGGTTGCCTTCTGAGCTTTTCCATAAGACCTTGAAGAAGAGTTGGGGAGAAACGTTCATCTAAACTGATATTTGAGTTGAACTTTGCAAAATCACTATCCTTTTAATAATAACTTAATAAAAGAAGAAACGCCTTGAAGAAACGTAATTACAAAGCTCAAAGTAGAACCACACAAACCTCCTCAGAATCTTTACTCTTTATTGTCAGTGTATATTTTTAACAAGCTTTTCCCAAAAACACGTGGAGAACTGGAAAATCTTATTAGTGAAAGAACCATTTACCTTTAGATGACATTTGAAATTTGAACACCCACATGTTGACAGAGGGTTATTTAAAATGCAGAGGGCGAGGTGAATAAATAGAACACGGCAGATCCGAGGGGAATTCAGCAGCATGTGCTCGTCTTTATTTATTAGAATGTTTTGGGGTCTGTGAAGTCATATCTTTTGAAGCCATTCAATGTTGTCTGGGATCATATGACCAGACAGCCGAAGAAAAACATGAAAGCCCCACAGAGCTCCTATTTTCAAAGAACCAGAGAGGCGAATTTTTAGTCACTTTTTAGCCCAATAAATTTGGTAGAAACGAAAATAGAAAAGTAATGATAAAAAAAGAAGTCCGTGTGCAACTGACCGTGGTCCCCGTGCACACATACACAGTTTGGGCCCCTGAAGCTGATGCAGAAAAAAACATGTACGTGCCTCATCGAGGTCTATACCGTTGCTATTCACGTCTTGAAAATTCGAGAAGCCCGAAGAGGAGAGGCTTTCCTTCATGTTTATGCCAACCTCAAAGGCCGCCTGTAAATGCCGTCCTCTGTGGATTTCCTCCTCACTCACATAACCCCGTCCAGTCTCTCCTTCAGCTACGGCTCCTACCCTGTGATTATATATAAACTCCAGCCTCCCTCTGCATTAAAGACAAAAACAACAAAAGGCAAACAAGTTTTTAAAATGCCGTGAACATTACAAAGGAGCCTGAGACAATGGAATGTTCTGGAACAGGGGGACTGAGCCACCGAACCACACATGCGGAAAGGTGGTGTTTCACCCCATACACCCCATTTGTATCTTTCAGACCATGTGACTGGGCTGCCTGTTCAAAAGTAAATAAATATTTTTATGGGAAGGTGCCTGCAGCCCAGCCTAGCTCTATGGAAACAGAATCTGTCGGGAGGATCCCGGAATGTTCCCAATCACCAGCTCTCCGGGCAAAGCTGACATACAAGTACATACGCAGGGAAGGGCAGAGAGTTTAATCACGGACAGCCCGGCACAGACAGGCCCTGTGTGTCCGGTAATACAAAGAAATGCTGAGAAACCACCACGGCCAGAAAGAACTTCCCCGCTGGCCTGCTCTGATGCCTGGAATTCCTTTGTGAGACACTCCGCCCCCGTATGTCCGTGCACAACCCTGATGCCGGGTGGTATGCAGGGCAGTTCTCGCCTTCACCGACTCACCCTCCAATGTACTCACCTGCTGCCTCCTGATCAGCACAAGGTCTTCCTCGAAGGGACAGGCTCTACACACGCTCCACACTTCACCATCCCCTCTGATGCTTATTCGTTATGGAAACATCCCTTACTGGTACTTCCATGGCCACAGCTGTATCCACTAGCTGTATGCCAGGCCCTTGCCTAAATATTCCACAAGCATGAACTCACTTAGGGATGAAGGAACTGAGGGACTTACTAGCTCAGTTACTTTCTTCAGGTCACATCGCGGTTACCTGGCAAGTCAGATTCAAACCCAGATAGCCAGGCAAGAGCCACATTCTCAACAACCACGTCATGCTGCTTCCCAGCCTTATTTTGATATTCAGCAGCAAAGCTTCAATCCGATCACTTTCTGGTCAAAAACTTTTTTTTTTAATTTTATTTATTTATTTGACAGACAGAGATCACAAGCAGGCAGAGAGAGAAGGGGAGGCAGGCAGATAGAGAGAGGGGGAAACAGGCCCCCCACCGAGCAGAGAGCCCGATGTGGGGCTCGATCCCATGACCCCAGGATCATGACCTGAGCCAAAGGCAGAAGCTTAACCCACTGAGCCACTCAGGTGCCCTTCTGGTCAAAAACTTTTGATGTACCTTCAGTGACTATTGCAATGTTTAAAAATGCATAATTGGGAACGGACGGCTAGAATTTGATCTTATCTCTTCTTAACTTTACAGCCGTGTCTCCAACTATCCCCTTGTACCCATAGTGCGTATTCCAAATGGTAAATCAAATACATTATTTCTGATGTCAGGATTCCAATTTAAACATTTTTTTTCCCTCTGGTTTGAACTTTTCTCTATCGGGATCAAAATGTTCCCAGAAGTCTGTCTTTAGGCTACAACATTGATACATGTAGGAAAAATAAAAATTCAAACCAGAAGTAAGAGAGACCACGTTTAGCCTCTTACCTGAAACAACTGGTAGATGAGAAATGTATGTATGAAATAATGATTTCAAGGCACTGGGCATTAGACAACAGAGACAATGATGGCACAAACGGGCGGAGTCCTATCCTCGCCCCGGTGTGCTTCCTGCAGAGTTTCCCAGCGGCGCCACTGGGAGGGAACATCCAGGCCCAGTCTGGCAGACTCTGTGAGTTGAGGACACAGCTCTAGGAGAGGTCTAGAGGTGTGATGGTGTTACAGTGTGCAGGGCAGAGGATCCCAGAGCCAGGGACAACTTCAGGAGTCCTAATAGAGGTGTAATTGGAGTCCCTGTAAGGAGAGGAGAGGATAAGGAGAAAGAAAAAAAATGATCAAGGATTTAAAAGCCAAAATTTTTTCAAAATTTGATGAACACTATATACCCACGCATCCAAGAAGTTCAACAAGCTCCAAGGAAAAGAAACGTGAAGAAAACTACACAAAGACATGTAAAATCAAATTGCTCAAAACCAGTGAAAAGGCACACAATCGATCCAAAATGAGGCAGGAAACGAGCAAAAGAAAAAACAAAGAGCAGCTGAGACAAAGAGAAAGCAAAAGCAGGATGGCAGATAGAAACCCAGTCATAACGATATTAAATATAATGGCGTAAATATAGCACAAAAAATGCAATCATTGTCAAATTAGACCAAAAAAAAGCAAAATCCAACCATACACTGCCTTCAACAAACCCACCTGAAATATAAAACACGTGTGGGTTAAAGGTAAATGGGTGGAGAAAGGTATACCATGCTAACACTATCAAAAGAAAGCGGGAATGGCTATGTTAACATCAGACAAAGCAAAGAAAATCATTAGAGATTTTTTTAGAGACCTCTCGTCGCTGATGAAAACTTGAAACTCACACATCCGAGAATTCAGCAAAGCCCACACAAAAGAAAGACGAAGAAAAGTACACAATGGCACATCAAAATCAGGTTGCAGTTCTTTGCTCCACGTCAAAATGAGCAAATACTCTCACCATCGAAACTCGAGATTCCAAGCAGGAATGTGAGAGTCCGGAGGCTTCCACAGGGCACAGGGGGCTACCACTGGTTCATGCTAAAACCAATGACAGGAAAAAAAAAAAAAAAAAACTGAGGTAGGAGAGGCAGCCACGTACCGCGAGTAGGTGCCACAGATTTCTTTTTATGTTTTTATTTTAATCACCCGGGACTCATCACAAGGAGTGCACTCCTTAACTTGCATCCCCTCACTCCCCCAACCCGCACCACCCTCCCCTGTGGCGACTATCAGTGTGTCCTTTGTAGTTAAGAGTCTGTTTCCCTGGGTGCCTCTCTCTCTCTCTTTTTTCTTTCCTCATTTATTTTGTTTCTTGAATTCCAAACATGAGCGAGATCATGCAGTATTTGTCCTCCTCTGACTTATTTCCCTTAGCGTTATACTCTCTAGCTCCATCCATGTTGCTGCACATGGAAAGATCTTACTCTGTTTTCATGTCTGGGTAATACACTACTGTATATATACATGTCTTCTTCGTGTGTTCCTCTACTGATGCACACTTGGGCTGCTTCCGTATCCTGGCTATTGTAAATAATGTGGCTAGAAACATCGGGGGGCATGGATCCCTTCGAATTAGTGTTTTTATGGAGCCACAACTTTTGTCTCGGATCCCTTGAGAAGTGGTTGAAGGACTCTGTGCAAGGCAGTGGCATGAACAAATGTCAGAGGAGAAACACACCTTTCCGAGAGCGGGTTCAAACACACTTGCGGGGAGGAACAGGGTCCATAGGAGAGCAGGTAGTAGGAAGCAGCAGCTGTGAGCGGGAAAGGAGAGCGAGGGCGGGAACGCCTGTGAGTGTACAAAGATCAGGGAAAACACCGTCATAACAATCCAGAAACGGGGAGCCTTCTCACTACTCAATTATCACCTACCTTCCAGGTAGGCGCTGTGAACATCCGGACGGCCCCCGTTGTCTTCTCATCGTTCATCTCCAGCACGGGGCTTAAAGCCCACCATAAGTATGTTTAGAACGAACGAGAGAATGGCTCTGATCGAGACTTCTATTTTTATTTGGTACTTAAAATCAGATACACGGATATTTATAATTGTAGAAATTTCTGACATGTAAATTTTGAAGGGAAAAAAATATACCCAATCCAACCTTAGTCACGTCTTTTCTTCAACATTGCTCCAACCGCATATATAATCCTAGATACATTGGATACATTGCATATCTAATTACAATAAAATCATAGATTGCGTTAGAATGACTCAAGGATAAAACAGTTGGGTTTGGTTCGTGTCTTTTGGAAACCATATCATAACTGTATTGTTTCCTTGGGAGATCGCCACACCCCCAAGTACACAGGAAAGCACACGTTCTGTGAAGAGCAAAGAGGGGAGGAGGAGAACAAGAAGGGAGACTTTTTTTAGTAATTACAATTTCAGACTAAAAATGTACCACTGGCAACATTCCCATTTTTCATTGAATTTCCTTTCATCTCTATTAACATTGAATATCACTTCAGAAAACAAAACCGCAACAGAAATTAAAATGTGTTAACTAAAATTTGGAGATGTTCATGTTGTGCTACAGCTTTGCATTTTGAATTACTTCCCAAGATAAAAATTTTCCCCTGTTTAATCTCAAATCTTTAAAGTCATTTTACTACTGTTTCTCCCAATCATCTATGTGCTAAAAATTACACTTTTAAGCAGAAATAAATACATATTCTCACGCATAGTGCAGGAGATTTGCCCACAATTAGACACTTATGGCAAAACGAAAGAAGCCAAGTTTTGGAATCACAAAATCTAGTTCTGTGAGTTACTGACTAGGTGGCCTCAGTGATTCTCTTAGAGACACTCAGTTTCCGTATCTGTAAAATGGGAACATATTAGACACTCGTACATGATTCCAAATACTCTCTGCCCCAACACTTAGTCCATCCACTGCTGAAGAGAACAGCTGCCCAACTCCCACCAGCTTGGAGAAGGTAAAAGGAGGCAGCACCTGGTTTCAGGCCGCACCAGGCTGTCTCTCAACACCTCCATGTGGGCTATCCACGGACCATGTTCCAGCAGATGCAAACAGAGGGGTGAGCCGCTTAGCCTCTGCTCATTAACCTTGGCTGATGATGGGATGATGGAAGCAGGTGAGTAAACCCTTCCCTTCTGCACACCAGCTAGAGAGTTCCAGGTGCATTTCTTCAGCCTTTCAAAAGGCCCCATGGAATCAAGCGCAGACTGTTGGTGGGCAGCTTCAAAGTGCATATTTGCGTCGGCTTTCCCTCTGTCCCTGTCTCAGTCCCCAGTCTTCTACTCCTGCTCTCTGGTGTTATTCACTGGACACAGGCTTTGCTTTCAAAGGAAACAGGACAAAAGGCAGAACAGAAGAAAGAATGTTTCTGAATTCCCCGGGAAGGCCAGGGGTGAGAACAAGCACTTTCCCAGGTCCGGATCCTGTCCTAAGTGCTTTGCATTCAATAACTTGGTAAACCTCCCCACAACCCAGTGAGGCAGGTAGGAACATCATCTCCTCTTTGTAGAGAAGAATGGCTCAGAGATGTTCGGTATTTTATCCGAGATCACACAGCTATGAAGCGGCTCCTGAGCCTGAAATGGTTCCCTTACTTTCAGCCACTAAAGCACAGAGTAGGTACCAGAGGAGGCGTGGCTGAACATTTTTAGGGTGCTATTGCAGGCTTTGAAGGCTGGAAAATTAGGAGGGACACCAAGGAATTGAGAGCAACTGGGATGATAAGTCTGCTTGCAGGGTAAGCTGGTATTCACAGCCGCTTTGATCTCCAAGAGATGAGACGGCCAGAGGAGCTCTGCTCCGTACACACAGGGAGGCAGAGCTCGCCTTCCCTACTGGCGTATAAAAATAGTAGTACGACTAAATTGATTTAGATGCTGAGTTTCCTGCTTAAATCCCACTTATCCTATTGACTTTAAACACAGCCTTTTGCTTTCATTGTAGATTTCCTCCATTATCTATCCCCTCAAGGTAACTCCCACGAACAGATGTCTATCTAGCCCAGATGCAGGAAAGCTTCAGGTCCAAAATCCCCTTATCAAAGGAGACTGCAGCCTGTTTTCCCCATTTAAAGGCCAACGAGATCTAGGTACAAGAAATAAAGATAGAGCCAGCAAGGAAAAGCCAGGGCCCCCAGACCTTTGGCTGTGTACACCAAAGACTGCTGTCCTGACAGGACAAGCAGATAAGAAAAGCTTCTAAGGTAGCAGCAATCGGGAGGGCTTGGCTTCTGTCCTGGCAGTCCCAGGTCTCTACAAATTGGCTGTTACGAACTCCGGAAGTGGGGAAGAGGCTCTGTCACTGAATCAGCTTTGGTGTTGGGCTCCGTTCAGTCTCAAAATCAAAATATCAAAATGTGACTTTAGAATCCGCAGGCCTGGCAAAACTGAGCCCAGGGCTTTGCCTCCTCTGAGGGCCGCTGGGATCCAGCCAGAGATCCAAGCCCGTGCTTACTCCTGGGACGTAACCCAGGCTCTCACTTTTTGTTTGTTTCATCTACATTGAAAAGGAAACACATTGCATTTCTCCCAAGAGAAGCAAATCAGAAAGACAAAAATTCGACTTCGTGATAGGTCTTTAAAGTTATCACCCAAGACCATAAAAATTTAACACTGTTTCAAGAAAAACAGACTCACAGAGGATATATGCCGTCAGCTGTGAGTTTATAGGATTTCTCAAGATGCTGCTTTTGATTTGTAAACAGGGAAGTCCTATAAAGTATTTGGCATTCGGATACAAGGAACTAGCAAGGGTTTTCCTAACTATAAATAAGGTTTTGTTTTTGTTTTTTTTTAATTTTTCAGAAGGCTGGATGCTGTAATGTATCCTGGGGTTGTGACAGAGGGCTCTGGCCTGGCCAGGCCACCAGCCCAGCCCAGACATCAGGACATGGGACACAGAGACACAAGAGGTTTCTGAGAAACATATGTGACCCCACCAATTAAACTGCCATGAAAAGTGTGCCTATTTTATTAAGAGGAGAAAAAATTCACCTAAATATTACAAAGGAATTGCCAAGAGCATTGATTAGCTCACCTGAATGAAAACCTACTGCCTTGTTAGGAGGAAAAGCAATTTTCTAAAAACAACCCAGTGAATCTGGTCATGACCTCAACATCACTTGTAAGCTCATTTCGTAGAAAGGTGATCAAAATCTCAACTCGAATGTTTTCTGCAGCTGCTCTTGCTTGCTATTTCCTGAAATCTGGAGTTCTACTTTTTGGGAAAAGATAATTTCTGCATGATCTTTTTTCAAAGGTTTGCAGCATATTCCCCTTGGAAATCTCTTTTTTGAGCCTATACGGTATTACCAGATCATGCAGAAGTGACCTTATTTGCCCCTCAGAGAAATACATACATTTGAATTTTAAAATGAAGAATATCAAATTTTAAAAATAAAATTGATTCTAAGTACAGCTCAGTCTACTTTGACTTGAGAAACATCTTCTATGGCATCTACATTTGCACCAGACACGTCAATACCTGACACAACCACCACCAAAAATCTGAGAAGAACTTTGCCGTTATGTTTACGAACTCCATTTTTGTAAAAAATAAAATAAATAAGCCAGACCAGACAAAAATTCCTGCACAATTTACCTAATACTTTACTGAGAGCTAAAAGAACACCTTTTTTTTTAATTTATTTATTTTTTCAGCGTAACAGTATTCATTGTTTTTGCACAACACCCAGTGCTCCATGCAAAATGTGCCCTCCCTATTACCCACCACCTGTTCCCCCAACCTCCCACCCCTGACCCTTCAAAACCCTCAAGTTGTTTTTCAGAGTCCATAGTCTAAAAGAACACCTTTTAATTTGAACACTTTTATTAGGCCAATCCAAGAATTTTCCCCACATTTCTGCTATTTTAATTTAATGCATGGGGAAAGTCAACTCAGAGCGCAAAAACGTTAGCCACTTGCAAGGCCTGACTCTTCCAACATCATTAACGATCACTACTGTCAGGTAAGACAATTACTTTTAAACGCGCTCTAAACCTTATTTACACTGTGTGAAGGCCACGAAGTTGGCATTGCGCTGACTTCCAGGTGTTGCCATGAACAGGTAAAATGCAACACAAAGCAGCACTCTTTTGTGCAAAATAACCCGACGGGATAACCAGAGACTAGGACGCCTAGCCCCAGTGTAGGGAGTTACTTTGTAAAACTAATCACTATATACTGAATGTATATGAAAATAATGAATTGCATTTTGCAGAACATATATTTGAGAATGTGATACATTCAAAAGTCATATGACTTTTGCCAAGAAAAATAGATAATTATGAGCATTCTGTAGAATTATGTGTGTTATCTGCTCCAATCACTTAAATCCAGGCAAGCTGGGCTGTACCATATACAGGACAGGTTGGTGCCACGGGCCAGCAACGGTGACCAAGAATCAAGCCAACAACAACAGTCTGTTGTCCGGGAACCCTAAATCCTACTCCCTTACAAATGTCTCGAATTTTATTGAAAAGATTACATTCTATGTCTCTGTTTTACCTGAACTCTAGCTTTTTTTTTTTTAAGATTTTATTTATTTATTTGACAGAGAGACATCACAAGTAGGCAGAGAGGCAGGGAGAGAGAGAGGGGGAAGGAGGCTCCCCGCTGAGTAGAGAGTCCAATGTGGGACTCGATCCCAGGACCCTGAGATCATGACCTGGGCCGAAGACAGAGGCTTAACTCACTGAGCCACCCAGGCGCCCCACCTGAACTCTAGCTTTAAGGGATAATAAAAATAAGAGGAATTAAAAGACTAGTATAAAAAATATCCAGATCCAAATTCTGCATCCATCGGAACGCGCAATCACATTATTGGCTTAGGGAAGTTCATACCTAGATTTTAGAAGTTAGTGTTTCGTGCGTTTTGTTGAAAGGAAATAAAAGCTCACTTGCAAAGTTTTATACACAATTAAGCCTCACATACATCCTCTGCCTCATAAAAAGAAACTATGCTTAAGCAGTCAATGTTCGGCTTTGTTTCGTCAAATGCCAGAGCACCCCGTGCCTCCTCTGTAAGTAGACTTAATACTTATTTCTTGTATTTATCAGGTGCATAAGTATTAGTGCTCTTAATGGCAACCATAATGATAAGCTCCACTTAATTACAGGGCAGGTGTTGAAGTTACTTTGTTAACACATATGTGTATTCTATGGTTATTCCACTGCTATTCATTTATTATATTATTATCTGAGGGCATCAACAGATGCTTATTCGGTAGACATGTGGAACCCATGAGGTTAAAAGAAAGAAGTAAAGGGGATTTTTACTTTTCTGTGTTAAGGCAACTTTTGGTCTAGATTGCAGAAAGAGTAAGGGGTGAGCTGAGGAGAAATCAGGATTGCAAAAAAGAAAGCAGAGTTTAATCAAAGTGAGACATTGAGTCAGTTTCAGTGACACAATTCTAGTGGTAGCATTTAACTCAAATTGGATCTAACATGGATCCTTTTAACTCACATATATATTTAAGTTTTATCTTCGTCTTTACAAGTCTGACATCAAAGGTCTTTCAGTAAAGTGCAGTGGTGTTAGAATGTTATCTGTGGTCCTTTGTGGAATTTCCAAAGAAATATTCTGAAATTGAGAAAATTAACTTTATATTTTAAATGCTTACGTTTAAAATTTGGCCCATAAATAGAGTAATGTAAAATGAGAAATTAAAAGGTCATATTCTGTTTTCACTTTAAAAGTCTTTGCAGTTGCCTAGGACATGAGAAAATTTCAGTCTTCAACTCAGGTATTCTTCAAAAATGTGATTATTCTGAAAGAACAATATTTTAAAAAATAATTTATGGTTAGAAGACAATCAAAAGAGTAATATTGTTTTTAGACCATAAGAATTCTTAGCCTCTCTAGAAAATCAAAACAAAACGAAACAAAATGCAATCCCACTTTCCACAATGCCAGTACTACAGTAGTAATGAAGCTTGCCAGATAAAATTAATAGTGTAATTGTATTATTTTCTAATTAAATTGGGCACAAACCAGTAAAACAGAAGCCAAAAGAGAGAGAGAGAGAGCAAAAGCGAGAGAACTCTGGCGCTACTAATTGACTCTGGCCTCCGGTGATTTTAAATGTCTCAGGTCAAGCAACAAACACACATTTAATTTCCGAGAAAAATGTATTTTCTATTCCCTTCTCTATTATTCACCAAATTAAGGTACCAGGCATGGCATGTGTAAAGAGTTCAACCAATCAAATTCTTGGAAGTAGACAGGAAATATTTATTTTGAAAAGCTGTTTATCAGTCTAAAATTTTAACAACCAACGATGCTTTTTTTTTTTTTGGAAGAAATGGATTATCTATTTTAATATAATGCAAAGGAGGATTTCAACATGAAATACCAATTGAAATACCAACATGAATGTCAATTAATTAAATAATTTCAAATAAGTTGTTCTTATTTTTAAGTTTTGTGAAAGAGTAGTACTTGCCCCTAATCATTGTGAAATGTTTGAATAAACACTTGCTATGTGAATTTGAATGTCTTTTCTTTTGCTGTTCTAACACTATTTCAGCGTAATTAGTCCATATGACTAATTACAAACACACATACAAACAGACGCTTGTTTTTAAACTTGTTCAGATAAATTAAAATAAGAATGGATCTCTTGGCGTTGTGCAGTGCACGACCTACCCAAGTGTATATGGCGGCCATGTTGATTGGTATATTTAATCATTTTACAATTACTATTTCAAGCTAAATCATGATGTTATGACTATGTCCCTTTTGGTTGGGGCAAAACTTTAGATACATTGCTATATTGTTACATGTCACAGAAGAGAAGTAGGGCCCATAGCAACAGAGGAAGAATAAATGCCTCAGTGAGATTCCAAGAGCATTAGTCATTTGACAGCGGCCCCTTGTTCACAACAAAGCAAGGGCAAGCTCAATCCTTTCTGCTACACTGAAGGACAGGGAAAAGACTGATACTAGAGTCTGAAAGTTAAGAAGAAATGACAACTCTTAAAATGTGCTGTAGCTCTGAATGCTCAAGAAAATATGAAAGTAATTTTCTAAGCCTATTCCTTGATGTTTCTTTTTTAAAAAGAAACATGATCTCTTGAAGCCTTTGATTAGAGAAGGGTGTAATCACTCTTTTTAATTCACTCTGATTTCACCTCAAAAGGGACGCGCAAATTCTCTTATCCCAGGTTGGCTCTCACTTCAAACCAGAGGAAGGAAAAAAAAAAAAAAAAAAGTCAAGTCAATTTGAAGAGCTCTTCCCAAAGCCTTGGAACTTCAGGGGTATTGACAGATACTAAACTACAATGTAAAAGAAAAAAAGAAATGGATGGCCCTTATCGGGTCTGAGACAAGTCAGAAGAATTTTTAGTTTAAATACGTAACACGGACCATGAGCAACACTCGGGCCTGTGGGATAACCCCTAAGTCAGGCGCAACAGATGCCTACTTCAAAGATGATTTCTGTTGTTTATCTGCATTCTCTAATGCCTCTAAGTGACCATGCATCCCTTGTAAGAAGAAGAATGAAAGTTGCCCTTATGTAAAAAAAATAGATATAAATTATATATTGTGTTTAACGATTTTTTTTTTTTAAATCTCGGAATGTGTTCATTTCAGGGGTGGAGGTGAGAGATTCTGCTTAGTAGAGCACGTTTAAGGAGGAGGAAGGGGAGAAAGGGAGGAGGAGAAGGGGGGGGGGTGTTGAAAGGAAGAGGGGGGAGAAGGAGGGAAAGGAGGGGAGGAGGCGGGAGAGAAGAGCGCCGCCACCACCGTGTTAATTGATAAGCGCCGGCCCAATAAAGGAATGGGAAGGGCCGCGAAGCCAGGGCAGCGGGGGCAGCGAGCACGCCCGACCCGGGGAGCCTGTCCAACTAATCGGCCCGTTTGTTTTCACAGCTTTGCTCGGAACATTTGCAGGGCTGGCCCGGCACTCCCTGCGGAGCCTGAGAGCGAGTGGCCGGCCAAGATACCGGCGGCCCAGGGCCTCACCTGCGCTGCCAGATACTCCGACCGAAAAAACACACCGCGCTTTGTCAAAACAGCCGTGGAAGCGGCGCGCTCATTGTCCCCCCCGCGGCCCCTGTCCCCGCTGCCAAGGTACACGCGGGAGAGATCCTCTTTGAAACTCCCGGCGAGGCGGGGGCGGTGTGACGGAGGAAGGGAACAGGAGCGCTCCCCGGGGAGCCCGGGCTCTACCTGGAACGCGCTGCGCCAGACGCAGTAAATCAGGTTCCCACCGCCGCAGCCTGAGTCAGCACCTGGCCGCGGCGTGACTCAGACGCGAGGAAACCCGAGGATCAAGAAGGGGCTCCAGGCTTCATGGGAGCTTTCTAATTCCCTCTGTCCCGCTGGAGTCACATGGTTTAAAGAAAAAAAATAAAAAATAAAAAGACCGAGCCTGCACAGAAACCGAAGGCGGAATCCGTGCGCTTTGTCTTCCCTTTGTTTGCGCGCGGAGCGAGCCTCGCGGTCGCCTTGGTTGGGTTCGCCGTTCGCCGCCCGCGGCAGCGCCTGTGATAAGAACTTTCTGATGAAGCTCGAAACCTTTGGCACAGATCAGCAATGCCTAATTATGAAATATCTAATAATACGTTCCTTGTGTTTCTCTGACAACCGCATGTTCGGCATCCGGGGGGCTGACGGTCCATCAGACCGCGCGGGAGGGCGGCGCGGGTGGCCCTCCCTTACCCGGCCCCGCGCGCGGGAGCCCGAGTCTTCCTGAGACGCGCGCCTCCTGCAAGAGGACACAGGTGATGCACGAAAGCAGTTTGTTGAAAGTAAATTTTGCGCCCCGGGCGGGGGCGGGGGGAGATCAAGTGTGGCTTGGCAACTAAAACGAGCAGGGATGAGGTATCTTTTAATTAACATTCTTCAAGTGGCGGAGTGTTCCCGCGTTGCCGCTGTCAGGTGTCCTGCCTCATCTTCTGTCTTCTTCAGAGTGCGGATTTCTAAAAATACAGCAGGCGACGGTGGAACCGGCGGGAGAAAGCGGAGCGCGGCTCTATACATATGGAAATCAGCTCGCTCGGGCGCTACGTGGAACAATGGTGGCAAAATCTGTATCAAAGGAGACGGGAACCTGCGAGGCTTTCCCTTTGTGCGGAGCGTGTGTGAACCCCGACTTAATGAGCTGCAGCGAGAGGTGCCACTTCGAACAAAAAATGCTCGGCCACCTCCGCTCTCCACCCCACGGGCTCCCTGAAAAGTACATAAAAGGGGCTGCTCGTGAGAGAGATTTACCCCATACACTTGACACTTGATCAAAGCGCGCGCACTTGCCTCCCCGAAACAGAAGTGAAAGACACCGAAAAGCTGCCCGGCGATTGCAGGGGGGTTTCCTCCAGACCTTCTGGGGAAACAATGATGCAGTCCTGTCCCCGGACAGGCGTTAAGATCCACTTTCCAGAACGCAATCACGGATTCTTACGCAGAATTGAGAGGGTGTCCGTGCTCCCCCGTGGGGGACTTTGCCAGGCTGGCTGCCGTGGGGCCGGCCGGTGAGGAAGGGGCCCTGTCTCTCCAGGGACCAGGCTTCCACAGAGAGCACCCAGCCTCAGAACCGCCTCCCGCCACCTCTCCGCCACTGACCTTCCAGGAAACCTGAAATGCACGGAGTATCTGAATCTTTGAAACAAAAGACTCAAAAACAGAGGATTTAATCCAGCTTCACCTTCCAGATGTTGAAGTCATCCCCGATGACTTGTTCTGGCTTGTTGTGTATCTCAGGGTTGTATCTCCAGGACTCAGACACTTGAAAAGTACCAAGCCTTTGGCTCCTTTAGATATTTTCTAGCCTTTCACTAAATTAGCTTGTTAGACCTGATGATAGACAATTGATTTTTTTTTTATTTTATTTTTCCTGGATTGAACAAATAGCTCGATTATTTTGTACTATGTTATCACCACCAGGACTGAACTCTCCATGAAAAAATTAGGTATTTTTTTCCCCTAGATATGTTAACTGTTTCTAGCAAAGAGCAATCTTTAAATCCCTGGATCCCTCCAAAAGTTAATACATCACCAGGCAGCAAAAAGGTTCCCCCCCCCCCCTTTCCTTGCTTGGTAGGATCACAGTTCATTAATTGCAGAGTTCTGGCGTCTGCTGGTCCCCTGAGGGCTCACAGGCACCTCCTCTCAGGAGAGCAGAAATCACTTTCACTGATCAAGGAAAGGTGATTGCCGATCTTTAAAACAGTTTTCAAAGACAGCTAATCGGTAGAAATGGCCTCAGATGTGCGGCTAATCTCATCATTCAAATTTCCTGGTGGTTCTGTTTTGCTCTGGCTGATAACACTTTATCAGACTGTAAGGGAACTTCACTCTGATCTGGACTTGGGCATTGCAACAAAATATATACATACCTTTGATATCTTACTTTTTGGAAAGCCAGGGAGTTTAGCTGATACAGTATCGAAGTACAAAGCTGGAGTCCTGAGGTCTAGACTCAGCTTCAGCCACCAAACTGTAACTCAATGGGCTTAGTTTTGACAATCGTATTAAACACAAATCACTGGAAAAATTTACTGTTGGGGTCTTTCCTGAACTAAGTATGTAGAGCAAAATGAAAAGATACAAGCAGAAGTGCTTACAAGCAACCCAGAAAGCACTTCTGAAACACTGTGCTAAAAATTTAAAATTTAAAATTAACTTTAAATTTATTTAACACCTCTTGAGGAAAAAATTATTTAATGCCCCTGAGACACTAACCTATGTGGAAAAATTAATGCTTGTATTTGACTTTTTCTTGTTATAAAAAAATAAAAATTAAAAATATATGTATTCTTAAGATCTCTTTTTTAAAAAGCAAAATACAGGCAAGAGAACCAATCGAGGACTCATACGTGTTACCAGCACCAGATGATCCAAAGCTGTATGAAAACAAAAAAGCTTAAAAAAAAAATTAATGAACACTTTGGGAAACTGTTTGGCAGTTTCTTACAAAACTGAGCACATTCTTACCATATAATCCAGTATGTGTGCCCGTTGGTATTTTCCAAAATGATTTGAAAGCTTATGTCCGCACAAAGACCTCAACATGAATAGCAGCTTTATTCATAATTGCCAAAACGTGGAAGCAAGCAAATGTCCTTCAGTACATGAATGGATAAACAAGCTACCCGGATAATTAAATATTATTCAGCGATAGAAAGAAATGAGCTATCAAGCCTCCAAAAGACACGAAGGAACACTTCAATGCATATTGCTACAGGAAACAAACCAATCTGGAAAGGTGGTGTATGATTCCAACTACATAGCATTCTGGGAAGGGCAAACTGTGGAGACCGCACAAAGACGTGTTTCCCAGGGCTCGGGGCATGGGGTAAAGGAGGACGAGGTGAAATACAGGGTTCTCTAGGGCCGGGGAACTCTTCTGTATAAGGCTGAAATGGTGGGTATGTAGTGATACATTTGTCTGAACCCAAAGAAGATACAACATAAAGAGGGAAGCTTCGTGTAAACGTGGGGTTGTAACGATGGGTCAGTATTGGCTTGTCAGCTGTAACAGACCATGTGAATGCAAGATGTTAGGAACCGGGAAAACAGACTGAGTAGGGGAAGAGCACAAAAGGGGATACAGGGGAATTCTGTACTCCCTGCTCCATTTCCCTGGAGACCCAAAATGTCTGTAAAGATAAAGTCTATTAATCAAAAAAAAAAAAAAATTAACAGTTCTAAAAACATACACTAATAATACAAAATGTCATTGAAAGTGCCTATGAATGTCACTCCAGAAATAAGCCTTTTAACAAGCTAAGCATTTTTAAATCTGTACTATTCAGCCTGGGGATAAAAGTCGCCACGAATGTTTTTCCTTTGCCGATAAATTATTTCCTTTCTTCGCATGGGAGGGATTAATTATTTGGACCCCAAAACTTCTTTGTGTTTGTAGCCTATGAAAGGGAAAAATCGTCTCAATGCCCCACTTGACTTTACCAGTATAACCCGGGCACAATGAGACACCTTCCACTTGCCCCTACTAAATCTGTTCCACTTTGACAGCTCATTACTTTGTAGACCCAACCTTACCAAGAATGCTCTTAACCCCATCATCCTATTCAATGATGGATTATTATCCATCTCTCCAAGAACGACCTCTCATTACCCTTAATCAGTGTGTCCCATACCAGCCAATCTGCGGCACTAACATTAATAACCACCTTGGAGAAGGGACTTCTAGTGCCTTTCAGTGGAAGCCTGTGTTCACCAGAGTGCCCTCAAAGCCTGATTCCTTACATGTCCCTCCTCCAACCCCCTCCCAGCCCTGATCTGGAAAGGAAACAGGAAGGGTGCTCAGGACGGCTCCTACTTTCTGTTTGCTACCATGAAGTTCCAAGTCAAATTTCTTTTGGAAAAAAAAAAATGCTGCCAAAATACGCTTTTGAAAAACCTTTCATATAGACCATATTATCTGCATTAGTGTAACGAACTCAATTGAATTCCCTCTTAATTTGCTGTTGAAACTGCTCACTTGGCTAGTAAGGGAAATTGCCTCTTTGAACCAAAATACACTGATAACTGAAATTATAGCTAGCAGCCACTACCTAGCAGGAAATGTAGTGGCAGAATTGGGGCAAATCAGGGCAGTAGAGACTGACCTAGGAAAAGAGTATAGACGGGGACCAGGAGAATGGCAAAAGGAGGATTTCCATGATATTGACGATCTGCGAGCAGCAGGGGAAACTCTGTGGATAGGGGGAAGCTCATAACAGATATTTATCCATTTCAGCCGAAAAGATTTGGCCGGACAGAAGTCCAACCTAGCCCCGGTAGAACCCATGGTAGTTATTTTCATTGCTACAAGCTGGGCATGCTCCACACCCAGACCCCTAGCGCGCCCCCCGTCCCAGTTTTCTGGGAGCGAATATAAGGGCTCAAGTCCACATCCCACATAACAGCAAGGGCTAAACCCATGTGTGTACACATGGAGAAAAGGCTCTGTGAGGATAGACAGAAGGCAGACAGGCATCTGCAAGGTAAGGAGAGAGGCCTCAGGCGAACCCGACCCTGCCGGCACCATGTTCTAAGACTTCCAGCTTCCACGCTGGGGACTGAATGTTTGTGCCCGCTCATAATTTATAGGGGAAGCCCTCATCCCCAGTGGGATGGTATTCAAAGGCCTTTGGGAGGTAATTATAAGGGCTTCTCAGGAATGGGTTTAGTGCCGTTGTAAGAAGAGATTGAAGAGTGGTTTATCCCCACCACGTAACCACACAGCAAGAAGATGGCCTTCAGCAAGCCAAGAAGAAAACCCTCACCAAGAACCAGGCCACGTTGACACCCTGGCCTTTCAGCCTCCATAACTGTGGGGGAACAATATTTGTTGTGTAAGTCCCCCCACCCCTCCCACAGTACTTTGATACGATGACCCCAGCAAACTGGCAGAGTTTTCAAAAGGCTGATAGTTCTAGGTGTCATTCTCTAGCTGTCCAAGAAGGACCAAACACCAGCAGAGGAAAATGAAAAGTACTATTCACATCTACAGGGTCATGCGGCCAAGGGTTTGGCTAACAGTAAGACAAAAATAATGTTTTTAAGAGGCTAAGACTCTCCCCAGCTCTGGACCTTGGCACCCAGCTCTGCCCACAGTTTGGTTCAGTGCCCAACCTCCTTCCCGGGCAAGACTGGAGCTCCCAGGGGAAGGTCTGTAGAGAGTGGAGAAAAGCAGCAACTGAAAACCTGTTTTTATTTGGAAGAAAACAAAAGAACTCTAGCATTTTCTAAGTGTCTTGTCCCTTTAGCCTTTCATGTTCCTTGAACCCGTAGAAGCAGACCACAGAAGAGGGTCATTTCAGAAATGGTGGGAGATAGATCCTATAAGCAGAATTGGGGTATCAGCTGTCAGAGGGAATTTAGAATAAAGTCAGAGAAAACCTAAAATCCTCAAGGGATTCAATGGCATATTGAAATTCACAAAGACTTAGAAAAACATTAATATTCTGATCAGAGTCTTCTCCAAAGATTTCTTTATTTATTGGAGAGAAAGAAAGCATGGCAGGGGCGAGGTGGGGGCTGGGTAGGCGCAGAGAGGGAGAGAGAATCCAAGCAGACTCCAAACTGAGCCCCCCTCAAGACTTGATCTCACGACCCTGGGATCACAACCTGAGCCCAAACCAAGAGTCAGACACTTAACTGGCTGCACCACCCAGGCACACCCGACTTGGGGTCTTTGAATGTGATAAAAGATCATGGAAACGAGTACCAGGCAAGGTTCCAGCAACAGATGACGAAGGTGTGGGTCAAGCACATTTAACGGAGGAATTGTTTGGCAGGTGTGGGCTGGGTTAGGGGTGACATCTAGGGAAATGCAGGCCGTTACCACCCCAAGCCGGAAGAAAGAGGGGAGGGGGCGGTTTCAGCAGAGCTTGGCAGGACCCAGACGGAAGGGGCCTCTGGGGCAGGTGCTAGGGCCTGAACACAGGCAGCCTTGCAGCTCCCCGAGGCATTAGGGAGGTAAAGGGAGGAAATGGCCTGCCTCCCCCTCCTCTCACCTTCCGGAGTCACACTGGTGCTCCCACGCTCAGCCCCGCTGGGAGTCAGAGGGCAAGAGAGCCTGGTGCTTTGTCGATACTGCTGACCCACAGGCACCAGCAGGACAGACAAGAGCCAAGGTTGCTGAGCAGGAGGGCAAGCGGAAGGCCCAGCATGCCTGGTCTGCTTGATGACGGTTTTGGGGGAAAGGATGTAAACACGCTGACTTCATGTTGCTTAACCAACAATGAGGACAGGCTCTCACCGACAAGGCCCCAAGACAGAACTGATGTTTTCAGACGCCCAACAAAATCCTAGGGAAACCACACTCCTTTCTCTCTCCCCTTGCTCCCACGACCTTGACCTCAGGCTAGCTGCCCTGAAGGGGGGCAGGGGCGGCAGGAGTTGGGAGGGGGTTGCTTCAGCAGCTGGGACAGGCCCAGGGCGAGGTGGCAGGCTGTGTCCCCCTGCCCCCCAGCCCCTGCAGAGAGGAGGAGTTACACTATCTCTAGCGAATGTGAAAACAATAATAAAACCAACCCAAAGTCTGCTTTTGGTTATCGCCCTGAGCTGGCAGAGCTAAACACTGTCAGCGGTGAGAATGTTCCTCCCAGGAAAATGTCTTTTGTTCCACAAATGAGAACTGATGGCTGCAGTAACTGTTGCGTTTCAGTAAAACCCATAAGCTTCGAATTAGCGCCTTTTGTCCCTTGTACTCCTCATCCTTTACCAAACAAAGTATCTGAGAACCCCCAGTTACGTAGCTCTGGCGCACTTAGAACAAGTACCACCCAGGAGTTTCCAGAGTGACTTCCTAAGAATTGGGGACTGTTGGAGCTCACTTCTGACATAGCGCGGTGGCCCCAGGCCCTGAGATCCTGACTGTTGCAGCGTTTCAAACTGGAGCCTTGGTTGGCACCCTCCACGAGAACGTCCGAGGTCGTTCACTTCTGTCACTCAGTGGGAACACTCAGAGAGGGAGAAAGGGACTGACACCTCTAACCGAGAAGCACTGCAAGCCCAGGGCGTAGCCTTTGTATCTGGGAAGCGCAGACTGCAGCGCGCGCCTGAGCTGTCCCAGGAAACTGAATAGGCCAACGGAAGGGTCTTTTCTACATCGTTGGGTGCTTGTTTCAAAACTAAAGCGCAAATCCAGGGAAACCATGGTTAGAAGATTTTGTTGTATGATCGCAGCAGAGGAACATTTGTCACGTGGGGAGGGGATGCTAGGAACGGTCTGCTCCGCGTGTCCACCTCGCCCGGCTGGTAGTGAGCCACAGTTCCACGTGGAACAGCCACGCGCTGCCGGGGGCTGTAGAAGGCACCACCTCCCCCCAGAAACTTTCCTCAGCAAAGGCGAGTCTAGCCAAGGTCCTCCCTGCCTCCTCTGGGGCCTCTCTGCTGAACTTCCACCTCTGGAGGATGCTCTCATCCATCCCGTGCAAGGGCCCTATGGTCCTCCTGATGGACCCAGGCTGCCCCGGCCCCGCCCCCAGGATGGGAGGGGCCCTGTCTGCCCCGCCCACAGCCCTGGTGGGTGCTTGAGAGAAGGAAAAAAGGGAGCCGAGCTCCTGGGGCAGAACAACCTGTTAGTGGTAGTCATTTTATAGCATGGCCTTAAGAATCATTCTAAATCTCCTGTACTGTTTATTACTTGCATACATTTACTGTTTTTAAATGCCAAGTAGCTCCCAGCGTGGGTCTAGATTTGTCATTGGAGTAGAGATGGCAAAGGATATCACCATGCTTGGGCTTGGAATTCAGCCTGGTTTCGTCCCCAGACTCCAGGGAGTGCGGTGCAGGTGAGGAACCGGGGAGACAGCGGAGACTATCCTTAGATCTCAGGAGGGAGCCCCCAACCTGGTGCACAACATCAGGGGCTCCTCTCCGGGGTCAGGAGCAGGCTGCAGGCAGAGCTCTGTTACATCGCGGGCAAATACATGATTCCAACCAAGCAGAGGTGAAGTGGAAGGGGCCAAAAGGACTGCTCCAGATCCACTGTGGAACACCCCCAAAACCCAGAAACAGAGAGTCGGGACTTCAGCCAGGAGAGGTCGACCACGCTGTGCATCTCCAGGGCACCGGTCTGTGAAGCCAAGCCTTCCCTGCCGGTGGGATGTCATCTGTATCTCCAGGCTCAGGAACCCCGAGCAAACTCAGGTCACCCAAGAGAGCGCATACAGGTTTGTAATATACACAAGGAATGAAAAATGTGTGATTTCATCTGGGTGACCCTAGGACAGAAAGCTCCCATCTCTAACCTTCAGGAACAGATGTGTTTTTTGGTCAGGCACTGAACAAGGCATGATACCATCAAATGAGAACAAGGCAGTCACGCAGCAACTTCTAAATTTTTAATCAGTTTGAATTTGAAGCAGAAGAAAAAAAAAAGAGTTGAGTTTTGGGCAATTTTTTGGAGTTAAAAGTCCTTTAAGTGCCTTTTTGAAATGTAGGCAGTTTATGTGGTATTTTTTCCTTCTTAACTGACATATCATCAAAAGTATAGATGCTTTCAAAACCAATCTATACATATGTGCCAGTTAAAAATATCTGATACAGAGTAACCCACTGTAACTCTAACTTTCCTGACATTTTCTGATGTCTGCTGCTTCAGAATCACAAGATGGCTGCTGCCCCTCCAGCCATCAAACCCAAACCATGAGGAAGGAAGGGTTTTCTTTTTTGTTTCTGTTTCTCTTTCTGTCTCTGTTTCTCAGAGAAGGGTGGTTCTCCCCAGAAGCTTACTGCTGCCATCCACTTGGTCTAGAACTCTGTTCCAAAGCTGCTCCTAACTATGACAGAGACTGGGAAATCAACTATTTTGTTTTCCAGATGCTCTAGGCCTTCTTTCCTGCATCGTAAAATGCAAAACACAAAACAAAACCAAATTCACTCATTTATTTTCTTCCACTCCCATTTTTCCATACTTAGTAGGTTCATCAGCAGGAACTAGAATGGTTCTGAACCACGAGATGCCCAGTAACTTTTATGGTCAGACTCCTCAGGCTTTCAGACATGGAAGCTGAGTTGGGAGCCACAAAGCCTAGGGCTCGAGATGGGATGTACCAGACATGGTCCTATCATCGGATGACAGATTGGCTTTTGGAGGCCTGTTTTAAAGCTCTGGGTTACAGTTTCATGCTGTACTCACTGGGTCACATTCTGAGTCTCAGTTCTCAGTCCCATAAAGGAGAACGAATAGCCTATTCTTTTTCCTTCAGAATAGTAGGAGGCTCCAATAAAAATACCCTGAAAGGATTGCAAACCCCAAAAACATTATAGCAATGACAGGAAACATCATATCCTCTATGTTAAAAAGGAGTCTGAAAACAAGAGTAAAAAGAAAAAAGTACACACGAGCATAGGTAGCTCACTGTCTTTCCTGGGGCCCTTCCTCAGTCCATTCCAGTTTGCTTTAAAAATCACAGCCCAGGTCCTCATCTTGGTCTGCTAATGCACTGTCACTTCTGACACAGGGCCTGGGTAGCTCAGCCCCCACCCCTTCCCACCAGCTCCTTGACTTTCCTCCCTCTGCCTTGCTGGCGCCTGCCCCCAGGGCTCTTTCCTCTGCAGAGGCAGTGTTGTTTCCACCAACTCTGCGTGCCTCCAAACGGTCGATGCCTGCGAGCTGAGTCGAGCCGCCTTTCATGTCTGAACAAGCTTGGTGGCATGAATCAGTATTCAGTGCTTCCAAAAATACACGCATATATGGTAAGATAACCGTTCTTCCATCAGAATATCATGAATATTAGGTGATACAAATATACTGTCAGATGTAATGACATCCTCCTCCCAGGTCCCTCATAAAGAAGTATTGAGAACACATAATTGCCCTCAAAAGATGTCTATTTTATGATAATCATTACCTAAATATTACACACCAGAGATTTGTACTATTAAAGGGGGTTGAAATTACTCATGAAATATGAGCTGTGTTTTACTTAAGCTCTTTGGACCTAATTCATAAAAATTAATTCATGGTTTGTAAGAATGATCTCTATCCCTTAATAGAACACTTCTGCAATTCATTAAATTCTTAAATCCCATCACCCCGATCACATACATTTCAATTCAAGTCCTTCAGAATGAGAAAAGAAAAGAAAAGAAATACAAAAACACTGAACTTTCACCAAATCGAGGAAACATCAGAGTTTTCAGCCAGGGAATGCACATCTCAAAAGATCATGAGAAACTTACAGAATATGGAGGAAATAAAGTGCCACAAAAGTTGACCTAGATATGTCCGTTTTTCTAATACATTTGTGACTCTTTGGGAGCAAACCTACATTAAGAAAACGTTAATTTTCGAAGAATGGCTCTAAGAATGTACAGATCCTTTCTGACAAGGGAAGCATGTTTTCTAAATTGAAATGGCATATTTTAGATACCCTGTCATTGCTTTTCTATGCGATTTTCAATATCTTCAAGCTGTTATCAACAAGGAGCTCTGGGCCCCTTGGGGAGATAGTGGCCTGCGTGCCAGGCAGGGACACAGTACTATAAGATGTAATTTGTGATTTCCCACAATGATGATTAATTCATTGTTGGTTCAATTTATTGATACACGCTGATCTCCATGTGTGGGTTGTAAGGCCCATGAGGGCAAGGCTTTCCTCTGTTCTGTTGACCGTTACATCCTTCACCACGTGACAGAATTTCAGTCAATATTTTTAAATCGAAAACTAACATATTTTACTAAATTTACTCGTCCATCCAAGAGAAGTAATATCAATTCAAGTCACAAGATATTTATTGATTTTCCACTAGAAATAAAGGCTTGTAAAGATAGGGAAAAATAATCCGTTACATTTGTATTCTTCTTAGGAGTTTTACTAACTTTTCATGCGTCATGAAGTGTTATACTCACATTATTCCTATGGGGAATCAGGGTCAATTTTCTTCCTTTATTTTATAAATACGGATCCTGAGATTCCAGGAAGTGACATAATGCAAACCAATCCCACGCTGGGTGACTGGGGTGAGCTCTCTATCCATCTGACACTGAACAAGTCAGTTAGTTTTGGTGTCTTCATTAGAGAAATTACTAGGACTGAGATGACATATTATTCTCTGATAATTATTTAGGAATAAGATGAACAAGTTCCTTTCTGGTTAGATTAGTCTCTGCAGAGAACACGTACCCTAAGAGATGTGCAGAGACCTCTGTGTATGTTGTCTCCAGGACATCACATTTGGTCTCGTGGGACAGAGCAATGACAAATAAATGATAAATATGATAAAAATGAAAAACGAAATGATAGATTAAAAATGGAAAAAATGATAAATAAATCTTTTTTTAAAAATCGCATGGGTCAGAACTGGATCATACATTCACCTCCAACTAACGGGAGTGTGTACTTGTAAGCATATTAGCCTCCTGGACAAAGGTGTGCTTTTCGTCCAAAGGAAGAAAGGTAGGACACACATTGGCTGGGTACCAACACGACCGGCCACCCCGGGTGGAACGACTGAGTTTCTTTAGGACAGAATTTTTCCATTTCACTTTGTGAATTCATGCACTGGGAGTCTGGGCTGAGAGTTAGTGAGGGTTGACTTATATCCTCCTCCCAAAGTTACATGTTGAAATCCTTACTCCCAGGACCTCCGAATGTGAACTGTTTTGCCAATAGGGTCATCACAGGTGTAATTAGTTAAGATGAGGTCATTGAAATGGGTCCTAACCTACATGGCTGCTGTGCTTATACAAAGGAGAAATGTGGGCACAGACACCCACGGAGGAAGAACACTGAGGGCGTGTGAAGAGGGCCATCTGCAAGCCGAAGAGAGAGGCCTCGGATGTGTCTTTTCCTCACAGCCCCGAAAGGAAACCAGTATCAGAGACACCTTGATCTTATACTTCCAGCCTCCAGAACACCTGAGACAGACAATAAATCAGTTGTTCAATCTCCCCAGTTTGTGGAACTTGCTATAGCAGCCCTAGCAAGTTAACGCAGGGTAACTGCAGTAGACATGCTTTCCCGTTTTCTAACCATGGAACACTCTTTCACAGAACACTGGGAAAAAATACTGTCCTGCAGGACATAGTGGCTTTTTTTTTTCAGTTTCACTAAAGTGTAGTCATTCTCTCAAAAACCAGAGTGTCTGACATCCCACAGCACACGGGTTTGCCTATGTCATGGATTGAGTGTTCCAGAAAAGAGTTTAGGTTTGTGTGCTTCAGTGATTTTTCTCCCAGTTTGGTTCCATAAAGTCTGCTGAAAAAAGATAACAATAATATAAAAAAGTGTTCTTTTCTGTATGGCTATCATTGGTCTTAGTGCTTTACAAACATTTTCTTATTTAACGGTCAGGACACAACAATGAAGCAGGTACCACTATGTTTTCTAGTTGACAAATGTGAAAACATGAGATATAAAAAGCACACAGATCACAAGGGTACAGCCCAGTGACTTGTCACAAAGCAAAACCTCACCAATGTGAACACCATTACACCAATAAATAGAACGCCACGAACACCCTCCTCTCCAAAGGTTAATACCATCCTGACCTCTACCACCACACACAATTTATACCGGTTTTAACTTTAAATAATACAGTATGCACTCTTTTGTGTCAGATCCGGTCTTTCTTTTCTTTTCTTTCTCCTTGTTCTTACTGTGATTAGAATAGTAAGATTGATCCTAGGAGGCAGCAATGACGGTCTTATTATACGTCCCATAGAAATTCATACATATATGCCCCCAAACACACACATGAAAACATTTCATAAAAGGACTATTTGTAACAGCCAAACCCAGAAACAACCCAATAGGCCAGCACTGCCCTGACACCCAAACCAGACAAAAACAATACAGGAAAAGAAAACTACCCTATCCCTGATGAAAAAGGGGGCAAAATATTAGCAAGTCAAGTACAGCAATATGGAGAAAGACTAATGCTACCACCAACTGTGGTTTACCTCAGGAATGCAAAGTTGGCTCAATAGCTGATACTCCGTCAATGTAACGACTGTACTAAAAGTCTTTAAAACACACACACACACACATTTATATCAATTGATGGAGAAAAAGATTTTGACAAAATTCAACAACCATTGACAACTTAAACAGGGAAAAAAAACCTCTCAATAAACTAGGAATAGAAGGGAATGCCTGATAAAGGACAACAATGAAACCAAGCAAATAATCAGAAACAACTTTAGCTAAAATTGTACTTCATGCAGGGGCACCTGGGTGACTCAGTGGGTTAAGCCTCTGCCTTCAGCTCAGGTCACAATCTCAGGGTCCTGGATCAAGGCCCACATGGGGCTCTCTGCTCAGTGGGGAGCCTGCTTCCTCCTCTCTCTGCCTGCCTCTCTGCCTACTTGTGATCTCTCTCCCTGTCAAATAAATAAATAAAATCTTTAAAATATGTATATACTTCATGGTGAAAGACCAAATATTTTCCTCCTAACATTGGGAACAAGTCAAGGATGCATTCTCTTACTGCTATTTTCAACATCATACTGGAAATCCTATTCAATCTAATAAGGTAAGAAAAAGAAATACATACAGATTGGAAAGGAAGAAAGAAAACTGTCCCTAAATGCAGATGATATGATTGTCTTTTAAAAGAAGTTCCAAGGAATCTTTAAAAAAAAAAACAGTCTCCTAGAATTGACAAGTGAATTCTGTAAGAGTATATGATACAGGATCAACACAAAAATTTAGTTGTACTTCTAGACTCTAGCAATGAACAATTGGAAACCAGAATTTCAAAAAAGCAATACCATTTCCAAAGATCCAATTTCGTATGAAATCAAGCACACTTACCATACGACCCAGCAACCCCACTCTTGGGTATTTATTCTAAAGAAACTGAAAGTTATTTTCACATAGAAACATGAACACAAACATTTCATTAGGTCTATTCATAATCGTCAACAACTGAAAACAACCCAAATGTTCTCCAGCAAGTAATAACTTCTCATGCATCCACGCAATGGTATACCTACTCAGCAATGAAAAAGTAAGAACTTGGTACACACAACCTGGGTGAATCTTAAAGCCATTAAGGTGTATAAAAGTCATTAAGCCATTAAACTGTGTAAAAGAAACCTGTCTCAGAGGTTACACACTATATGGTTCTACCGATATGTGATTCTCAAAAAGACACAGTCATGCCACACAACAGGTCAGTTGTTGCCAAGGGTGATGGTATGTGTGACTACAAATCCGTAACTTGGGAGTTTTGGGGAATGGTGCAATCATTCTGCATCCTGGTGGTGGTGATGGTCACAACTATCTGTACACCTAAATCGAGACCTGCCCAGAAATTCACTGGCCAAAATAATGAAAGGTCTACTTTACTGTACATTAACTCAAAAAATAAAATTTTAAAAATCAGCCACATGTGCATATTTAAAGGAGCCATAGTATAAAGTGAGAAACATAAACAGTACGAAACCCAAGCAAAGATGCCTGTATGACATCTGAGTATTTTAATATATTTCAGAGGTGTCTCTCTCCTCCCCGTGACTTCCTTCTGGTCCACAAATACATTCAGCCATTAGTTCATTGATCCCAGCATTTTCACTGATAAGAATTAATATATTTACCTTAAAAATATTTTACAATTCAACATCAACTCATTTGATTTAGTTTTGTGCACCTATTTCCCAGAAAGGAGTAACATCTTAAGTCTGAACATTCATTTACACCTTACCTGGAAGACGTTTAAATGATTATTATGACCAGATAGCCTAGTTTCTTACAGAAAATAAAAATAAATGTTCTTGAGTCAAGGAAAGAAGCAGCTCAGGATCTGAAGCAAAGGAGAAGGAGATGTGAAGGGCAGCTAGCTGTCGAGGGCCTGTTGGGGAACATGGGGTTCATGTCTCACATTCAGCATCTCACTCCAGCAAGTGTCCTGAGGTGAGGTGGGATGACCAGTGTCTTCCGGGCTAGGCTGGACTTTGACCAGTACCACCAATCACTGACTGATACTTTACGAAACACCAAATAGTAACTTCGACCACACTCGTTTTTAAGTTTCTGTGACTCTGCCTCTGTCAGATCAACAGATCAGCAGATAAACTCAGCAATGGCGTTGAGCAGAATCAAACACTCTTTAACAACTGGGGGGAAAGAAAAAAGACAAGGGAGTGGCCAAAATGTCCCCATGTTCTCATCATATTCAGCTATTCTTAGAGGTCAGCAGAACTCCAAAAAATGAACAAAGATGGCTGCCGAGCATTTACTGATACACATCACATACCTTAGTGACCATCCAGATTTGGCCATACAAAGTTGTGCTGTTATCTTTTCATTTCTTAATGATTTTTTTTTTTCTCAGCTTAGAAGAGTAATAATGTTCTTGGGGCCCCCAGGTGGCTCAGTCAGTTGGGCGTCCAACTCTGGATTTTGGCTCAGGACATGATCTCAGGGTCATGCTATCAGGGTCATGAGGTCGAGCCCCAAGTTGGGATCTG
Source organism: Meles meles (assembly GCF_922984935.1). Lineage (NCBI taxonomy): Eukaryota > Metazoa > Chordata > Mammalia > Carnivora > Mustelidae > Meles > Meles meles. The sequence goes on from NC_060079.1 coordinate 80,704,865, forward strand.
CACTGGGCATGGAGTCTGCTTGAGCTTCCCTCTCCCGCTCCTTCTATCCCTCCCCTTGCTCATGCACAAGCTCTAAATAAATAATAAGAGTAATAATGTTCTTGAACATTTTAGCAGAAAGTAAAATTCTCTCTCAATCTTCACTTCCACCCTCCTTTCAACTCCAAGGTGAGCAATGCAACAACACCTGGGACATGTCCTCTAAATTGTTGGACAGGTGGAATACAGGCAAATATATCTTCAGGAGAAATGGAATCTTTACTGCTTCATTCAATCTTTTTCACATGGGTGTTCGGGGCTCTGTACCTTTTACAAATGGCTGTATAGTATCCCAATAGAGTGTATTTACTTTCTTTGTGCAACAATAGTTATTTGGGTTGATTCAAACTCCTCATCATTAATTCCTGCAACTTAAATACCCTGTTTTTGCAGTTGTGCAAGATGTTCTATAGGATCATTCCTAAATTTGGAATAGCTGGAATTATTCAGAGCTATGAATATTTTAATTTACAATAGATACAGCCAAATTATTCTTCAGAAGTCTTACATTAATTTGCACATCTATCAATAATAAATGAGAATGCCTGTTTCCCCAAACCCCTGGTAGAGAGTGATCACAATTATAGACTAGTATCTATCTTTCCAACTCAAAATATATCTTTTGTATTGATTTGCTTTTTCTGAAATTTAGCAATTTTATATTGGATATCCTTCTTATTCTATGAAATATGTGCTCATATGATTTATCCATTTTTCTGTTGGAATGTTTTATTGCAGACATTTAAACCTCTTTGCAGATCATCAATAATAATTGTTCTCCATGATGTTCCAATATTTGTTTCCCGTTCTCCTTTTGTATTTCTACCATGAGTAGTTTTTTCTCATGGAATTTAAAGTTTCCATGGAGTCAAATTGATGAATTCTTTTTATGCCATTGTGATTTTCTTAAAGTTTCTCCCCTACCTGGTTTAGAGGAAACTTGACTTCCATTTCAGTGGTTTGTGCTATCTTGAGCACAACAGAACAGAGGTGAGCACCTCTGTCTTCTGATGTGGGGGCAAGTGTTTCCAGGACCTGAAGTATAAAATACATAAACTGAGTTGGTTAGCTTTTTTGGCTTTCTTTTTATTTTCCTCTTCCTTCCTCCCTTCTTTCCTTCCTTCCTTTCTTTTTAATTCAGAGGGAGGCTTGACCGTTATTGTACTACAAGGGCTTCCAACTTCTCCCAGGGAGTGCCAGACTGGCCCCTGGCTCAGTGTTAGGTCCAGATAAGAAAACGGAGGTTTCCATGTTGAAGCCAACATAACCGGGAGACAGAGCATCCGTTGTCTGTGTGGACATAAACTTGTTTAGGCAATGCCTACTTGGGGCCTTCGTGCACCATCTCAAGTACGATTTTCTCTTTCTCTAAAAAGCTCAGGCAATAGACATTTTACCAGTTGGAAGCCAAATCATCACTTGGTCCAGAAATTCCATAGCCTCTGAAACAGTAAAGAATAGCAAGTGAAAAGAAAAAAGCCCAGTTACATATGGCTATGTGGTGTGCGTATGTGTAGGCGTACATGTGTCTTCGTGCACACATATGTGTGTTTGCAGATTAGCCCTTCTCTTGCTTTCAATGAGCTTTAATTGCATGAAAATCCCTACCAGAGTCATCCTATTTCAAAGAACTGAATAATTTGGACAGGAATCGTTGAGTCACTGACCATAATCATATGAGAACTTCCTTATGCACCACAGTAGAATTTCTCTTGGTTTTCTGGTAATAGCATAATCATGGACAAGCATCTTGAAAACCAGCGTCCATCTGCTTGCGTTCATGCATTGCAGAGGGAGTCACTCCTCGGTCATTAGGGCTTTCAGAAAGCCTGCAGGAAGAGGACTGTGAGTTCACAGGTCAAAGGGTCCAGATTTTAAACAGAGTTTAACTTTTTCTTCCTGCTTCAGCCCAGCAGGGGTGTGTTTCCCATGAGAGGCTTGTTTTTTTTTTTTAAGAACAGCCTTAGTAACTGGGTCATCTGGTAGAGAATTAGTAAAAATCTCCCCAGGAAGTGTTAATTTAGTGCAAATGACCAGGCCCTAGATGGGCGGACCACAGTGCAAACCACCCCCCTCCGTTCTTCAAGAAGAGACACAGTAGGATTCGGCCAAAAAAAAATAATTTGTGATGAGCATTTACCACCTAAAAACACTTTGTGGTTGTTATTTTTAAAGCCCCAAGCTTTCAAGAGGAACGACTTGTTTTCTTAGGAAAGATGAACAGTAAGATGCTTGGCCAGTGATGGCCAAAGTGAACATTCTGGGGGATTACATCGTCACTTCTCAACACGCAGGGAAGCAGGAGACTTTCCTGTGTTTATTTGGAGAAGAGTGCTAAAAGCAGGGAAATTACAGTTGTTTGAGGTAATACTAGGAAATCATTTATTTAAAGGAAGGAAAGCATTGCAAATGAGTGATGTTATTATTTTGATCCTTAGGATGAAAAATCAGTAATCAACAACAACAAAAAATATGAATAAAAGAAAAGGCTGTGTACCTAATTAGTTCAAATACACTTAATTTGTAACTGAAAACAAGCTATTCGTAAATTTCATGGTGGCTCTACCTACTGATAAATCACGGCATGTCCCAAACACATACTCCTTTAGTCGTGCTAACTCGAGGTTAGAGTCTTTGGATTAATTGGATCAGTTGGAGTTTATCTTCTAAGAATATTTATTTAGAGTCCAGATATCAATCCTTTATACTTTTAAACAGTTTAATATGTAATTAAAGCAGAGGTATGTTAATCCTCTTAGAAGAAATGTTCTTCCAGAAATAGGCCACAATGACAGATTGTATAGCGCGTGATGCCCGAGCAGCTCTCTCGGAATTGAGCAAATGGTGGATCACAACATTGAAACTTGGGGGGAAGAAAGAACTTTCCACTTTCTGTAACTGCTGGTGCTTGTCACATCTGAAATGTTTTTATTTCAGAAGCTTTTTCGCACGTTAGCCGGTTGTCTGAATTCTGGGCTCCGGCGTGTGTTGGGCTATGGAATGTCTTTGGCCAGAGCAGCAAATGGACCGGGAAGTAGAAATTCAGGGAGTAAATAATGGGGTCTGCGGCCCTCTCCTGCCTGACATCTGAAGTCAAAGGTCTTTTTCTTAAAAGCATGGGACACGACGGCCCCAGGGAAGGGCGTGTGTGAGGGCTGTCACCCTGAGACCTCTTGTTCACTCTACGCCAAACCTGTGGCGTGCGGGCGGGCCCCTCTGAAGGTCAGGTCCTCCATCAGACCTCTCCCAAGCCGCTGACAGCCAACCACGAAGAGGAAAGTCAATTTCTGCAGAAGGGAGCAACTCCCTCCGATGCCCAAGGTAGCCATGCCGCTTGACGTGGCCGGGGCTGACCTCCAGACCCCACATCACAGCCCCACACACGGAGACCAGGTTCATGGCCCAGTGTAAGCAGAAGAGGAGAGCTCTGGTGTTTCCTCAAGCCACCAACTGAGACAGAACTCGGTATGGACACAAACCCTCCCCCAAAAACTGCAAAGGGAGAGTGGGGGTTCGTAGGATAATTGGGGTTGGCAAAGGCGGGCTTGGTAGGAACAGCAGAGGGCAGAGCCCCATGTGGAACGGGTCTGCAGCTCCTGGGAGAAGGGAGCCAGCCCGTCCCCACTCAGGCTCTGTGCTGTCTCGGCCTCTTATCCACAGGTCTTCACGGTTGTCAGTTATGGCTCTTTCACGTAAAATTTCAGAAAATTACCATCGTGTGTAAATGAGAGGGCAGAGCTGGCTAATAACAAAACCACATGCATTCTGGTAACTGATAAAAAAAAATCAAACACTAAGAAAACAGGCAAACTCCATGTTAACAACTCCACTCACAATGCCAGAAATACTAATATCAATAGATAGGAAATTGATTTGCTTCTTAATGGTTTTAAAGCATAATTCTCAAAGGGCCAGTAACTACCTTAGTCAAAGATGATAATAGGAATCAATACATAAGTTCTTCTCACTGTAAGAACATATTAGTTGTTCTTGTGATTGCAACTGTGCTTACATGTGGTTTTATGAAGATATTTTAATACTAAACTCGGTAATTACCTATATTAAACTGGTATCTTTTCCATAGTGAATATTAATCTCTCCAATGAAAAATGTTTTGGTAACACACTCCCAGATAAGTAAATGATAGAAAAACACAAGAGGCCACAAATAAAATAAACATCCTGGAAAACACAAACTCCCACCAGATTCGCAAACACAAGGCCTGCCATGAAGGGACAGCTGTGTTAGTCTGGAGACGCTAGTGGGCGGTAAGCAGTAAAAGGCAGGAGCACCCCAGGACGCCAGTAAGCACATTTCCAGAACTCGCCTTTTGGTCACGCATCCCACACCCCCTCGCTCTACTCCCACTGGTGCTGCCTTTTTGTCCGGAGTCAGACAACTCCCACTTCTCCCACTTCTCCTGAGTCCGAAGTCAGAGATCTCCCTGTCTACCTGTGAAACCCCATTGACAGAAGGAGGCAGAAGTCATCTTTGTCTCCATAAGCCACTCAGAGCCACCACACGCACCACGGATATACAGGGAAGGGCGGAGATGGCAGGTGGACGTATATTTTCTAGCTAGTGGGCCTGGCAAAGGGAAGGGCTGCTTTCAGCATATTCGGGCCAATCTCAACACTGTTAGCTTTTTGTGTATTTCGGTGCTAGAAAATCACGCTGTTGCACCCACACCTGCCGGTGGGGTATCTTTTCCACTAGTCCGCTGATTTTTGAGGTGTTATATTTCTCGACAATACCAAATCAATAACCTCATTTGCAGCAACATACCACATTGCAGCGTTTCATATCAGGCTCCCAAGACCCCACAGTCTGAAATCTTGACAATTTAAACCCCAGACTTGTGCCTGACATTTAGACCTTTTCCAGTAAAAAAGGTAATAATCAAGCTTTTTCAGATATCACATGGATTCTGGCTTTCCTACTTCTGTCGATGGACCACCATTTCAAACAGTCACTTAGACCGTTAGCTTCAAAGCTGTTACTTTGTTTCTTCCGCATGGTTGACCGTATCTTCTGGGGCAGGCAACAAAGGACTTTTCAAAACATCTTCCTCTTCACCTTTCCGTCTCCTTCCAGGGGCATTCTCCTCCCGCCGAGATCGGTCAGGGCATACCTGGGTCTTCCTGGTCCTTCCCCGTGCAAGTCACTGTCTCCCCGTTCCAGATCTTTCTACTCTGCCACCAGCTCACTGGTCTTCACACGGTCCTCATTTTTCACTCTGATCACCAGCTTCAGAGCCTCCAAAGCCCCTGGCTGGCAATCGCATCCCTCCCCCATCTCCCTGGTCCTGCTTGCCTGTCTCCAGCCCAGTGAGAGATCAGACTACTCATACGCCCTCACCCACCACACTGACCCTTCACGCCACACCTTTGTCCACCGGGGACACCTCACCAGGAATCTGCTTCCCGACCTTTCTCTTTATCAAACTGGGCCTGTCCTTCAGGCTCAGCTCAAATCCAACCTTTTCCATGAAAGTGCTCTGAAACATTCCTGCCCACAAGGAATTATCTCTCAGAATTCTTCCTGTCCACTTTCTCTCCAGACATAATCTGCTCATTTAAGTTAGCCTTGCTATCTTTAGTAGTCATTCATGCCCATAGATATACCTTATAGACACACAGTCATCCAAATACATATACAACACAGATATTCTCCTTATGTAATTGTTATCACATAAATATTATAATGGGATTTGGTTTTTCTATACACTAACATCGTAGGTTGGAGATCCGTCCTATGATATGTGTGGGATAATGGGTGACTTTTTCCTTTATGTATGTCTTTGTTTTTCCTAACTGTCATCAATAATCATGAGCAAACTTTCTAATGACATGAAAAAATGTCATTTTCAGACCACAAAACCAAGAAGACAAGGAAACCATGTCAACAAGAGGGCTCATATCTCAACTTTCTATCTAGTAAGGAGAAAAGAGAAAGTCAACAATTATAAAAATGAATAACCAGAGAGCACAAAATTCTATCACTTTCAAAAATCAAGGATTTTTATAAGAGAACTTAGCATAGCTTATCTACCACAAAGTCACACTTTTGTTCAATATACATTTAAGTACCCACCAGGCTCAAGGATTGTGGACTCTAGGTGCAGCCATGAACTTTCCCCAACCCCTGCTCAGGGGAGACATCTTCTAGAAGTCTGCAGGAATGACCTTACACGTGGGTGTGTTTCCTTCCTCAAAGCTCTCATTGCAAAGAAAAGATATCTTTTGAAAGAAGATCATTTGAGGATAGAGCTAAGCTACCAACCCCAGGGGTGTAGATAAGAGTCTACATGCACTGCATATAACTAATTGCTTGATCTGAACATCTAAAAAATGTTATCTAGGGCCTAAAGTGCTTTTGCCTCTTTTTAAGATTTATTTATTTATTTTAGAGAGAGCGAGAACACGAGCAGGAGGGGCAGAGGCAGAGAGAGAGAGGAAATCACACAGGCATGGAGTCCCGACGTGGTGCTCGATCTCAGACCCTGAGTTCACAACCTGAACCGAAACCAAGAGTTCAACGCTCAACCGACTGTGCCATCCAGGCACCCCAAAATTGATTTTGACTGGGCAGTAGGAAAGCTATCCGCACGCTGTGGATAGAAAACCAGGCCTCAGGTGGCCCCGGGACGTGCCCAAACTCACTGGCGAGCGAGAAGAAATCTCTTGGCTTCTAATGTCATGTCTTTCCTCTGCACCGAGCCAAGGAGTAGAACTTCACGTTGACAAGAAAAATTCAGTCCTGGTACCAGAACCTATTTGAACATTAGCACAGAGTTACAGAGACATTATCGAGCGAGGGCCTGGTGCCCGGTGATCCCCACCTACTGAATGCCCCGGTTGCCTCTCCCCTGCTGATCCTGGGTAACTAGAAAACAGATTTGTTCAAGCACATTCCATTTGACAAGCACAAATAAATTTATTCCGTTGCCTATATCCTAAAACTATCCAAGCGACACCGCCATCCCATAAATAAGAGAAGCCGGATTGGGAACACACCTATAACTTCAGGCCTATGCAATGTTTCATAAAACACGGATTTTAATATCCGATCAAATGCTGAGAATGAGTGGGAGGAGGGGACACACACACACACAAAAGACCATCTGTTACTTATTTAAGCCATTCTTAGACAAGAATATATTACTTTTCAGGGGAAAAATATTGTTCTTTCCAGAGGAATAGGAATGTGATATAAACAATGAGATGAGATAAAGCTGTTTATATCAAAGGGTGAATCAGATTATAACACTGAAAAATAGTACACGTTTCCTGTTATTGCTGCTATAAGTAAAACAGCATTTGAAAGACAAATTACCATGTTACTATTCTTGAAAATCCCAGGCTCTTCTATAAGTAATGACATCTTGGTGGACGTGAGACTAACCCAGTGCAGGCGTATCTCCATCTATATAATTTATCTTTTTTTTTTTTTTAAGATTTTATTTATTTATTTGACAGACAGAGATCACAGGTAGGCAGAGAGGCAGCCAGAGAGAGAGGAAGGGAAGCAGGCTCCCTGCTGAGCAGAGAGCCTGATGTGGGGCTCGATCCCAGGACCCTGGGATCATGACCTGAGCCGAAGGCAGAGGCTTAACCCACTGAGCCACCCAGGTGCCCCCTCCATCTACATAATTTAAAGGGGAAAAAAATTCAATCGTTTCTGCTTCGGAAAAGAGAACACCTTTTCCTTTAAAACTTAAGGAATCTACAGAAGCTTACGTGGAAGACAAAAGCCGCAAACGGGAAGGAAGATAGAAGCATCAGTGATGCCCCAGGGGGACTGGAGGTAAATCCCCCTCTCTAGGGGTGCTGTTTGGGGCACGAACCCCATGCAGGAGACCAAGCCGGTCCCCAGAAGGGGAAGTGTTCCCAGCAGGCGCAAGCCCTAACGGGCAGCCAGGACCACGGTTTCAACAGACACAGGACAGTGGAGACAGGCCTCCGGCCCTCCCGCCCTGGGCAGGGCACATTCCAGCGCTGATCCCCCCGTGACCCAGGCACACGCTACACTTACACCCGTCCCACCGCGAGCTCCCATGCAGAGCACCCACGGAGAGCATCCCAGGTCTCAGCAGGGACAGATACTACTCTCAGCATGAGCTCGGGACCAGGTCCCCGCCCCACCACCACCCCATAGGCTGTGGATCATCTATTTGCTCCCCGACCTCACCTCTTAGCACCTCCAATTTCCCAAGGGCCAGAAGGAACCGCAGCAAGGCACGTGGAATGCTGGCAGGTCTCGAATGTCCGACAAGAAGCTGGCTCCCAGCTCCCTCCTTTCCTGCTGACAACTGGGGGAGCATCTGTATCCCGAACTTGGAAGGACCACCACACAGCCAAAGCCATTTCAAAGGGCAGCCCAGAGAAAAGCTACCTGTGAGCAGCCGTCCAGGTTTGCCCTGCTCCGGGGCATGGGCCCGGCAAACCAGGCCTGGTGGCCACCCTCCATGTGTCATTCAAGGCTATATCGAGGTCCTGACATCGGCCCACCTGGGCCCCAGCTCCACGAGTCCCTCCTAGTGATCTAGGGTGGCCCTTCTCTGGTGAGAGAGGGGAGGCTGCTACAGGGAACACCGGGGGTCCCCCGAAGGGCCTGCAGCCGCCCAGGTCTGGCACGGTTTCGGTTTGCAAGTACTGCCTCTCCCTGGTGAGTCCGAAGTGGGGTGGGCGGCTGCGGCCACTTTGGGCACTAACTTTGTGAAGGAGTGAAGGAGCAGGTCTAGAGCAGTAGTTCTCGGGGTGGAGGGGGGGTGGATTTTGACCGCAGGGGACATTTGGCGAATCTGGAGATACTTTTGGCTGCCAGAGTGGGAGCGGGGCTGCTCCTGAAGTCTCGGGCGCAGAGGCCAGGGATGCGGTCGACTCAAACCTGGATCCTGCCAGGAGGTCCCTGGACCTGGGACTCAGGCCTCTCCCCTTACCCTTGACTTCAAAATCGCCCGTCTCCTTCTCCTCAGGAACCCCGAAAGGTCCCAACCGGGGGAATGAGGGAGACCGAAGCTGCCATTTGCCTTTCTTCACTGAGAAGTCAAGCAAGCATCATCAAGGGAAAAGGTCAACGTGATTGTGGATAAAATGGAAAAGGGCAGAGGTCATGTTTGCAGAGCACCCCGAGATTTTCTCCTCGCTGCAGAGCCGTGCTGCCCCTGGACGCTTTCTAGGTAAGATGGGAAGTAGATGATGATGGGTCTCATAGAACCTACGCAGATAATTGAGAAATAACTAAAAAATAGAAAGACTCAAATCAGGGCAGAGGAAATGCGTTGGCATTAACCTCTTTGCTGTGAGGGACGGTGCCCTGAGAGTCTGGTCAGGTTCACCACTCATTTGAAGTACTCCCCCTCCAGTGCTTGTCCCCTCGCCTGCTGGGACACGGCCCTTCACTGACTCGGACAGACAAGCTCCCTGCCCCGAAGTCCCGGAGCCACTTCCTTCGGAGATCCCAAAGCACCCAAAGACATTGCCTTGTCTCTCCAATCCGGGGGGCTCGGGACACAGGAAAGATCCCAGAGTGAAGCAACAGAAGGGCGTTTGCGCACCTAAAACCTTTCAGTGTACCTAAAACCTTTTAAGTTGTCAGTTACGGGAGAATCAGAGAAGCTCAGACCCAGATAGTCAAGTGAGGCTCCTGCAATCTGGTGTGCTTGTTTGTAGACAAGAACACGGAGGCTCAGAGAAGTGAAACATCTTTCCCGAGGTCACACAGCAGGTACCTAGGGAGTTCATGACCTGCCTTCCCTGCCGGCATGAGAGCTGGAATGGTGGGTGCCCAACTTACCCCTCCGCCTCCCCTATGGTTTTAGGCAAATTGTGTAACTTAACAGTGTTGTTGGAGAAAACTTCCTGGTGCGATGTCTAGAGACGGGCTTTCTCAGTAGAAGAGGAACATGAGTGTGTGTGTGTTTGTGTGTGTGTGTGTAGGGGGAGGGGTGCTTTCTTTGTCCCCAAAGGCCCAGAGCCGAGGCACCTCTGCCTGCAGCACCTGGACCCCTGTCTGAGTCAGGCCCCGTGGTTATGAATTCTTTCTTCAAACACTATTCATAAAAGCAAGCGTCCGTGACTACCGTGAGATGAACCCAATGATGCCGGTGATGTGACTTCTCTCATCTACCCCGTGTGGCAGCTTGATGCTGAAAGGGGAGATTTTTTTTGCCACCAAAGCCAGGGTGGAAAATGACAAAGAACCTGGGCAGTAAGCATTTACGTCCCGGTGGCCTCCCGAGCCACCCCCTTTCCCCACCCTTGTTCAGTTCCCCAAGCCCTCCTTGGTCAAATCCTTAGCCTAAAAAAGACAGAATTGGTTCTGTGCTCTTCCTGCCCTCAGAGAGTCTGCAGAACCGAAGTCCCGCCTTGGCTAAGCGCCTCCCGCCCCATCCTTACAAGCGGAGTTCTGAAAATTATTTTTCAACGCATTTTTCGAGGGATGGGGTACTTTATTGCTGTAAGATATCGAACGAGCCTGTGAAATATGCATTCAGTTATTCCCTCGTTCTTTATGCAATCATTCGAAACACAGAGTTGTAACGGATCGCCTGTGCATTTAGGTCAGAGGGCCCAAAGCCAGAATTTCAGCGCCACCGCTTACCAGCTGAATGACCCGAAGAAAGCTATTTCATGATCTGAGCCTTAGTATCATCGCTTATAAAAATTAGGAAAATGATGCCAGCCTCCTAGTTTGGTGTGGAGGTGAAAAAAGATAAGCCACGCAGAGTCGCCAGCACCAAGCAGCCACTCAGGAGACCTCAATGCCTTGCCACTGACTTCCCACAGTAGGGCACAGGGGCCACAAACCGAGGGTAAAGGCGACATTCAACGCAGGAAAATCCACGTTCCTCCCGCACGCGGCTCTCCCCCTAATCGCTGCTTTGCCGTGTCCACCCCAGCCCCTCTTGTCATTTTCCCAAGTCTCCAGCCTCAGGGATTTCCTGGCATCCCCCCTGGTCTCTGGCCTTCTCCAGCTCCAGCCGCACCATCCAGTGCTCCGTGGCCCAAGCCAAGATGCCGTCCAGAGCTGGAAAAACCACCAGAGCCCCTGGCCAGTGGGTGAGCTCCCAGGGAAAGGGGTGTTCTTGGCTGCAGAGAGCGTGTGGGACAGCTGACCAGGGCACCAGGGCAGCCCCCGGAACTTGTCACTCGGTAGCAATGGACCATGAAGCGAAAAGATCATTTACTTCCAACTTCCCCGTTTTCAGGAAGGAACGGAGGCCCAGGAGAGCTGGGGTTCCACAGTTAGTCAAGGAGCTAGAATTACCCTTTCTTCACTCCGCAGAAATCAACAGTCACTTGGTTGTCCCCCAAACCATCCCCACACCTCGAAGACTAAGTGCTTCTCTAGACCAGATCACATATTCCCTTGAAACGACCTCAGTGATTTCCTGATGACACACAGCAGGTCCCGAATTCTCACAAAGCATCGTTTTACATCTTGACAACTGATACAATTTGAAAGCCAACGGCCACCAGAGGCCAGGAGTCTAGTTAGCACCTGCCTGGCCAGAAGCCGCCAGCCGGCACGCCCCCAGCCTCGCACCCCTAGGGACTCCCGTAGCAGGCCCCACTCCCGCAAGGCTCGGGCGCTGAATGACACAGCATCGGAGAGCTCGCCCCACGTCCATCTGCAGTCTAAAACCCAGGATCTTCACTGATGAAAATAATAGACGGCTACGGTCAAAAATTATTCAAATAGTGCAAGAACATGGTACGTTAGTCAAGGTTTCCAGGTAAACAGGACCAACAGGACACGTATCTACAGAGAGAGAGACAGTCGTTTTATTTTTTTTTATTTTTCTTTTTTTTAAAAGATTCAGTTTACCCATTTGACAGAGAGAGATCACAAGTAGGCAGAGAGGCAAGCAGAGAGAGAAAGGGAAGCAGGCTCCCCACTGAGCAGAAAGCCCAATGAGGGGCTCGATCCCAGGACCCGGAGATCATGACCTGAGCCGAAGGCAGAGGCTTAACCTACTGAGCTACCCAGGCGCCCTGGGATAGTCGTTTTAAAGAATTGGCTCGTGTGATCATGGGGCTGGCATGGCCGCAGATCTGCAGGTCAGGCTAGCCAGTGGGACGCTCAGGCGGGTTCTCTGTGCTGCGGGCTTGTGCTGCGTTCCTCCCCCTGGAACCTTGGGGTGTTGGCTTGTAAGGCCTCCAGTGGGTGGGGCGTGGCTCAGATGAAGGGGGTAACCGCTTTACTTAAAGTCAACTGATTGTAAATGCTAATCACAATCACATCTGAAAAATCTGTTCACAGCAACACCCAGACCAGCGTTTGACCAGACAGCTGGCACCCGAAACTGACCGTCACGGGGAAACACGGAAGGGGGCCCGTCTCATCCCACACTCTGCCCTCCTTCTCCCAGATGTCAGCCCTTAAACGGTCAAACTCACGTTTTCAGAGAAGAGCGTCGGCTCTGTTTGTGTCAAAAGGTCTGCTTTAGAAGAAAGCGCTTGACCTTATTCCTGATGCTTGTCTAGTCTTTACTCTACCAAGGCTGTGTGATGGTCTCATGTGTGGCCTGCTGTGAACCTGTGACGCTGGGACCGTTAGCATCACCCATTCCAGAGACGCGACCCTGGAGCTCCAGAGGCATCGAGATCCTTTCTGTGGGATACATTTGATAACAAGAAAGTCTCAATCTGCCGACAAGAAAACAAAACCACGTGATCCGTTGTTGTGGGGGAATGAGAGGCAGGCACAACTTCAGGACAGAGTCAAAAGCCTTCTTAGTGCAAATTTTATTTAAGCATGAATGTTCTAGAACCCTCGAGTGACACCAGAGGGACCTAATCTGGGCCGTGTTTTACTCGCATCCCTGTACAGACAGCAATATTCCTATTTTAAATTATTTATAATTTTGTGTTCCCAATTAAGCTATAATGTGACAGGCAAGCTACTTTACAAGGCAATAAAAAAAAATCATGCTCCCCAGCGAGTAAACGACAAGGCCAAAAGGTGAGTTGTTTATATCCACCAGAGAACGGTATCACTGCATGGAGAAATGGTGGGCACGTCCTGGTACCGCTTCTACAAGTAGAAACAGCTACAGAGGACAAGATAAACCGGCCACCAGCCTCCTTGAAAGCACCTATTTTTAGAACAATGACAAAACTGTGTTTGCACAAGGAGCAAAAATGATGGAGAGAAAGGCTGAAAGAAACCAAGTCCTACACCTGAATTAGGGCCCCGGGGATAGGCTGAGATGTTGAAAGGTTCAGGCAAAAAAGACTCTCCCCGAGTATGTGAATGGCAGGAAAACGGAACAACGATTAACCTGCCTTGAGGGTCCCCGTTTCTTAACAAGACGAACAAAACATATCTCGATATCAGATAAGCCCATCTATGAAAAACTAAAATGATATGAAGAGCCCTGCATTGTCACGACGGTGGTTTGCAGAAGCCCAGGCGGCGGGGGGTAGCGACATATGGCGACCAGACGGGAGCTGGTCTTGCAAACAAAAACAGAGCCCACCGAAAACCCTCACCCTCCGGGAACACCAGAGCCATTACCTGCTGGGAAGCTCCATGCGTTACAGCTGGAAGTAGCTGGTGACAAGTGAGCCCCAGGGGAGAGAGGGGCCCTGGGGGAGGTGTGCCGCACAGCTGCCTGCTGCCCCGCCCCCTGGGGTGCCACAGCGCCCTGTGTGCTGTGGGCTCCTGTGCCTGCGGCGGTTGCGGGAAGCCAGAGGGAAGGGGGATCAAGAGGAAGCATATGGACATTTCCATGGACCGAGCCAGGTCCGTAACACAGAGGAAAAATTCTCTCCCCCCAAACGTCAAATGCAATCTCTCCAAGAACGGCCCATCCTCTCCATCTTGTGCTCACTCTGCAGCTCCGGAGCCAAGAGCCGCAGCAGCTACACAGTGCACACTCCATGCCGCTTGCTGCCTGCAAGGACGAGTAAGTGAATCCACAAAACCTGTCCTTTCAGCCTCCGAGGCAAGGAGTCCAGCTCCTAGTTCGGCTAAATTCTGTCTCTTAGAAAGACCTTTCCCTACTACCTCTAAGAGAAGCACGTCAGCATCCTCGTCAGCTGTCCTGTTTAAATTTATCTCAAAGTAGCCTCACCCCTGCCCCCCCCCCTTCTGGATGCTTATGCCTGCCTCCTCCTTCTGGAACTAGCACGCGTTGTTTTTCAAACCTTTGTACTCATGCGTTCCCAAATAGAGTGTGGTGTCCTGCTGGTCAGCAAGTGTTTGTAGATTTTGTCCTCTCCCCACCCCCAAATCCTTGCAAGTAGTAGGACTCCCCTAAACAGGTGTTGGCCATGAGGAGCCATGACCTGCTACGGAAGCAGGAGGGTTTGAATGTCTCAGTCCTTTGCAAGGAGTAGGATGTGCTCAGGATGCCACAGCTGGCGAGGCTTCTTATCGAGTAAATACAGCGTGTCGTGTCTTCGTCCATTTGGGCTGTTATAACAAAATACCATAGACTGGGGGGATGGTCGCCATCAACGCTGTACCTCTCTGTGAGCTCATGCTGCCCCTCATATCCAGAGGGAGGACCTCTCTCCCCTCCCCTTGTACTTCAAGCAGTCTTGTACAGTGCTTTGGGCAACAAAATGTAGCACAAGCAATGTTGTGCCTGGGTGGCCAAACCTAGCCTTTCAGCTCTCTTCAGCCTGCTCATGGAAGCCGGTCTCCGTGCAAGAAGGCTGACTATTCCCGAATCCGCAAGTGGTGAGAAGCTCACAGCGGCCATATGGAGAGACAGGGGCACCGGGGAGCCAGGCCTCTGAGCGAAGCCTGCTTGGACCTTCGAGCTCAGTCCACCGGTCAGCCCCATGGAGGAAGACTCGAGCCCTGCTCTCAACCACTACACTTCAAGACAGACTGATAGACAACACTATGTATGAAAACACACGGAAGGTTAAAAAATGTTTCTGAAGAAAAGCGATCTCACGGCCACGTAAGAGAACTCGTGGAAGCTGAGCCTCTGTGTTTCTTACGTCTCAACGTCCCCCCGTGTGCCTCTCAGTCCCCAGACAAGGGGAAGATTTGCAGTCACACCACAGGTCAGAGTCCTACACCCAGCACCCCCCTCCCCCCCAAGGCTGCTGCTCAGTTTGGGGATGGCTGACGTCAGATCAGAAGCAAATCCTTGGCTGTCACCCGGGGCACGGGGTCACCTACAACCTTGACGACCTTCAGAGAGCTGGGATTCTGTTCTTCCCTCTGAACATCCCACCTCGTGGTTTCCTTAGGCTAAACTGAGCGCACTAGTCCAGAGCTCTGGAGTGGGCTGGGCTGGGGACCCGGCTTGCTCTGTTATTAATGCGGGTCCCCCACGATTTCGGGGACCACTGTTTGTGCTTCACGGAGACAAATGGGAATGGAGGGGAACAAAACACTGGGCTCCACCCACGTGAAACTGATGCCTTTCGTGTGCTAAAGAGGTTCGGGGGCTTCTCTGCTCAGGGACGTGGCAAGCACCATAGAGCACTTTCCTCCAGCTTCAGTAAATTTCTGGATTCAATCTGTGAGTTTGGATATGGATGTGAATATTTTCCTGTCACTGGAAAAACAAATGAAACCTAAGAGAATTGCTTGGGATTGCCAGGACTCCAAAGGAATCGTTCTACTAATGCGTGGCACAAATTAGAAGCAAGAATAACACCTCATCTTCGCGGCCCCACCTACAACTCGCACTTGGGGATCTTCTCGATCTGGGGTTTCTCCTTGGAAGGGGCCATGCTCCCCAACGGCTCCTCATGGTCCTTCCCACATCGGGTGTGCCTCTGGTTCTATTAAAGAAATGCAACCCGCCCCCCCAGACCAAGGCTCTCATTTCCTGAAGACACACCTGGAGGATGAAACGCTTTACAAGGGCGGAACATGGACCTTAGGAAATTAATACACTGCAGGGTCCCACACTTTCTAGGAGGTGCCCTCTGGCTAAAAGTCAGTCCACAGTGTTGAAAATTGAACGGTCACGCAGAAACGGCTGGTGATTCATCACGGGCAGCCCCCGACGCCCCGTCACCTCATGAAGTTTAGTTTTTCTGGTCAAAAGCACCAGAGAGATCGGTGATTTCACAGACTTTCCTGAAAATAAAATAGAAGAAATTCACTCCCACCCCCGAAAAATGTGGCTTTTCCCAGATGGAACTCATTGTGCAGAGCAGCATGAAAGTAAAAACACTTTTGGTAAATTCGATTTAATGTTTACAAAATGCATTTATTAAACAGACTTTCTCCTATTGAAAGTTTCCATTGTGGGCCTGGAAAAAGATCAGGATCAGTTCCTTAAAGAAGCCGATTTTATGCAAACTTCCACGCCAGGCAGCCAAAACAGTTACAAAAGCATTCAGAGTGGGAGGACCAGCCCACGCCCTGGACAAAACCTTGAACTTGGTGAACTCCATCCCTGGCATCTCCGAGTTCCCTTTTTCAGCCCATTTCTTCCCATGGGGGACTTTGCTGTTTTGTTTTTTTTTTCATGAGAAGGTCATCCCCGCGCACCCCCACTACCGACTATAAAAATGGAACCCTAAAGCAGGCTCTGGCCAGGGAGAGTGAAGTCAAGTTAAGACTCCTCTAACCCCAGTGATGGAAGGAATATTTTCTTCCAACTAAAAGGAAGGTGTTGGGGAGGAGGGGGAGCTTACCAAGCCCCCACATGACAACTTGGAAGGTGACACCAAGTCTTCTCACACCGGGGCCAGCTCAAGTGCAGAACATTTACAAGGTGCTCTTCTGGGATATCAGAAAGCGAGAGTTCCCAAAGGATGAGCCTTTGGAATTTCAGACCTGGTATCTGTTTTCCTAAAGGACATTGAGAATACAGCTACCGTCTTGAGGGAAGGAGGTGAGGTCCGGGACATTGAAAGAGGAGGGCTCTGTATTTGAAAGGGTTGTGAAGCAGGGCCATCTAGAAAAAGAACATTAAGGTCCCAACCAAAGAACTGGTACTCTGATAGGGAAATAGGTCAGGTAGACAGAAGAAAAATAGTCAAACGTCATAGGTAGGGTTTTATTTTTTTAATTTCTTTTAAAGATTTTACTTATTTCTTGGAGAGAGAGAATGAGAGAAGAGAGGTCAGCAGGAGAAGGAGACTCCTTGCCGAGCAGAGAGCCCGATGCGGGACTCCATCCCGGGACTCCAAGATCATGATCTGAGCTGAAGGCAGTCGCTTAACCCACTGAGCCACCCAGGCCCCCAATATGCAGGGTTTTAAAATAATACTGGAAATAGGTATTATGCATGTATTATTCATACACACACACACACACACACACATACATGGATAATACAGAGATTTCTCGCGTATTTACAGGACTGAATGGAGGTAGTGAGGTTAGTAGTGAAGTTCTATGGAGAAGATGATATTTGAATGGATATTCTTAATTTGGTGTCACTTCATTCATTCCCTAAACAAAGCATCCATCCAGACTCTGTTAGTGATGCCCCAGGTAAGTGAACGTGGCGCTGGCCTCAAGACATGTTCACTTTGCCAGGGAAGGCAGGTGTTAGGATCCATAATCACGGCTACCTGGCGGGGTCTGCTTTCACGAGATGGGGACACAAACACTCTAGCTGATACTTCCCGATCGAGCTCGCACGCATCCCCGTGCGCTTGGAAGCGCCGCAACCAGCCTCGCGTCTGCTCGTGGCCGTGAGCATGCAGGTGGACCCAGGCCCGCGTGCGTCACTGACGTCACACTCGGGCACCCCCTCCTTGCTCCCAAAGCCCCAGTGCAGGTCCAGATGCTTGGGCACGTAGGTGGCTCCCGCTTCAGGCAAAATGCTGAGAATTTTGTAAAATCATGCCAGCTCAGTATCTCCGCCCCCTCTGGGATGCACGGTCCCGCAGATTTGTCCCGGCACTCTGCTCTCTCACTCCAGCATCACCCTCTTTGGAAGGGGTGTGGGGGCTGTGGCAGGGGGCTCGGCTCCTTCCCTGCAGAGGCCTTTGCACTCCTTAGGCAAACCCCTGCCTCCTCTGCGCAACGCTATACTTGCCAAAGGGAAGGGTAGCCTTTGCTAAGACAGAGAGAAAAAATATGAAAAGATGATTCAGCCATTCCACACCCCCTCACAAACCCAGCCCGGGAGTGACTTGCTCCCCCCGCCACCCCCACCATGGCCGAAGGCAGGAAGTCCGATGAGTTGTTTTCCCATAATTGGGAAGATGCGCCTCACCAGGACCTGCTGCCCATTCCCAGATGTTTAGGAGCTACGCTGTGTCTCACCAGCCTGCCACACACACGATGAAGTAATTCTAATCGTGTTGAGGGTGACAGCAAAAAGCACAAGGTGATGTGAATGCACACATCAGAACTTGGGGCGCCTGGGTGGCTCAGTGGGTTAAAGCCTCTCCCTTCGGCTCAGGTTATGATCCCAGGGTCCTGGGATCGAGCCCCACATTGGACTCTCTGCTCAGCAGGGATCCTGCTTCCTTCTCTCTCTCTGCCTGCCTCTCTGCCTAGTTGTGATCTCTGTCTGTCAAATAAAAAAAAAAAATAGAACTCTACTGAGCTGGTAGAGATGCGGTGGAAAATGAGGGCAGTGAGGGAGGCGTTCTGGGGAGATGAGGATAGATTAAGTCTGCTGGGTGAGGAGGGGTTCGCCAGGTAAGTGGGGAGGAGGGATGGACAGGGACAGGTGTGTGTGAAGGTCCGCAGCCAGATGGAGCTGGCTTTCCCAGGGAACAAAAGCACAGAGGGGACAGTGACCCAGGATCGGGCTGGAGGGGGCCACCTGCTCCCTGCGCGCACAGGCACGACCTAACGCAGGCCGATGGGCAGTGTGTGTTTGTGCTGAGGCCACGGGAAGACGCAGGGAGCGCACACTAGGCAAAGCTCAAGAAGCACAGGTCTATAGGGCAGGACAATGTCTCCACCCACCACGGAAGTAGGAAAGCAGGGAGAGGGTTGGTGGACGCGGCTGGTTTTCCCAGAGCGGCCCTGGATTGCACTTCTCGTCCTTTCTTCTTGGACGACAGAGAATGTGCTGGGTCGCTGCTCTGTAACGATTGCAGTAATAAAGACACCATCACCAATAACAAAGCATCTCTACACATAAGAGAAAGAACAGAAAAGCAAATGGGACATCATATTAGAAAGAAGTGAATCTGGGGTTATGCGTTTCCTACAGCAGCTGCAACCAATTACCACAGACTTGGTGGTTTGAAACAACACACATTTATTCTCGAAAGGTCCCGGAAGCCACAAGTGTACAGTTGGTCGCGGTGGGCTGCAGTCAGAGGGTGACAGGGCTGGGTGACCCGGCGGCGGGAGGGAACAGTCCCATCCCTGGCCTTTTCCTTGGCTCGTTGCCCCTTCCTCCCGCTTCCAAGTCCATCTGTCAAGGAAGGCCTGCTTCTCTCATCAGCTTCTCCTCTTTGCAATCAGATCTCCTCAGCCTCCCTCTTACAGGGACACTTCCGATGGCAGTGAGGACCCGCTTGGATCGTCCAGGATTAACTCTCCCCCATCCAAAATCCTAAGGAAATCCCATCAGCAAGGTCTCCTTGTGCCCTACAGAACGACACTCTCAGTATCCGGGCGTTAGAGCCTGGATGTCTTTGGGGGCTATTATTTATGCTAGAAAACCAAGTACAGGGAATATAGGAGCTCTCCATATCTTTCTCGGTGAATGTTCCACACGTTTGAAATGATCTTAAAATCCAACGCTTTTGAAAGAGGAACAGGCTTGGAAATAAATTATATGGTCTCCCAAATAAGGGTGCCCACTTCCCTTCACCCAGTGCCTTCAGATCTCTTCTTCCTTTATCCGTGACAAATATTTATTAACTCATACATGCTCAGCAGCACCTTGATTCCAACACCCACACGCTTAACTTCATTTTAAAGGCAAAGGCTGACACAGCGTGAATCCCCCACTGCTATTTCCTGTAAAGGCTGAGAAAAATCTTTAGGTTGCCCCAGCCCTGAAATTTATAAATTGAACCTTGTCAGAGAAGTCATGCTTCCACAATCCAGCAAAGACTCTGATAATTAAAGAACTAAGAACCAGTCTCAGCGATATTTTTTTTCCCCCTTGACATTCTCGCCTGCACGCGGAAGGAACCGTCCAACACAACTGGGAATGTCTCCTTGCATCCACCCCGGGTCTCCGCACGTGGCCACCTGTGCATGTGTGTAAACAGTCGGAGCTTTTTGGGGGCCGTTGTCCAGCAGCGTAAGACTCCTTGGTTTTTCCAGGGAGTCCCAGCCCCTTATATTTACACAGGGAAACCTCTCCTTCCTTCCAGATTGTTTAATTTAAATTGTTTATGAAACGTTACCTCCTGAACTCTCTTGCATTATTATCATCCTAGGATCATGATATTATTAAGGCTTTCGTGCAGTAGGAAGGGCAGTGGGATGGAGGAGAACAGATGCCCAAGCCCACATTCCCAAGCGCGAAGGAGCATCTTCCAGGATTCTGCAACCTTCCCCATCCCGCAGCACAACCGAGCTTCGGACCCAGAGGAATGACAAGCCAAGGGATATTCCTCCTTGCAGGGCTCAAGCAATAACTCTAGTGGGGAGGAAGAAAGATCCAGAAAATGAAGCTCTGAAACTGGCTTTGGTTGATGTGGACCGGGCAGAACCAGTGTGGAGCCCTGGCTAAGAGAGTTTTTCAGGAGACTATAAAGATAGATTCAGGTTTTAGGGAAATAACTCCATTCTAGGGAAGGACCTGGCAAACTCATGGCAAAACCTTTGAAAACCTGTAGGAACCATTTCCTGAAGAAAGTTATTGGCGTCACGGAAGGGGGTGGGGTGGACTTCGGACTCCCACTTGGACTTTGAAAGAATCGCTGAACAGATAAGGCATATAAAATGTAGGGTAATAAAGATATTTTGCAACTTGTTCCTTCACAATATTTCCATAAGAAAAGGAAGTCCTGAAGATTTCTGCCTCAGCGCTTTTCACTGAACTAGAACCACTTTTCAACATTTTCAACTTTTCAACTGCTTTTCAATGCTATTCATGGGGACCAGGAGTGGAGGGCTGTTCAAAGCCGTTTTCCAGAATGTACACGGAACCACCTTGGATCAGTCCAAAAGTTATTTGCTTCCCCGAATTGCAACTCCTTTAGGAGCCACCCCCACAAATTTCCTTTTCTATCATCTTCCCCAAAATCAAGCGGGGAACAAAAGATGACATGCATCAGTGTATTTCAGTATTTCATCTTGTCTTTCCACTATGTTACAGACCGAGTATTTGCATCCTTCCAAAATTCAGGTATTGAAGTCCTAACCCTCAATGTGATTTTCCTGGAAGGTGGGGGCCAGTGGGAGGCGATGAGGTCCTGAGGAGGAGCCCTCGGTAGGGGAATTTGTGCCTTTATAAAAGGTCCCAGAGAGCTCCCTCCCTCGACCTGCCACCTGCTGAGGATACCTGGTGTCTGAGTGAGGAAGGACGTCCTCACCAGACATCTGGATTCACCAGCACCTTGACCTCAGACTGCCAGCTCTCTCCAGAACGGTGAGAAATACATTTCTGTTGTTTATAAGCCCCTGGTCTACGGTATTTTGTTATTTGTAGCCCGGATGGATGAAGACAAACTCCTTCATAATAATTTTGCTCCTTTACCTGGTGAAAGATGCCCTGGTGACGGCTACCCATGCTCCGGATGTTTCCCCGCTGATGTTTTCAGAGGAACCTGTGACTGTCATGACTAGGTTACTATTAATGCAAAACCACCATCAGCGAAAAAGAACAAAGTTAGCACTTTCCCTTTTGCAGACATCGCCATTCCGATCTCTGTCGCCTTCTGTTTAACAGAGGGATAGCCGAGGCTCATTTCTTGGGTCTTCGGTGCATCTTTATCTTATTCTAGATTTAAGGAACACTTAGGGAACCAGAGTGATTTTAACCTCTTGCCTCTTCAGTCTTCATCTCCTCTCGGATCAAAATCACAATCTACGCAGTTAGCTAGCTTCCTCCCCCGACAGGTTGCCTGATGATTCCCTACTGACCTGCAGAGCATTTCGCCAAGGTGCCTGCAAGCAAGGGGCGGGCTCCGGCTTTGTCTGATTGTGTCAGGACAAGTTCTGACGGCATCCTCTTTCAGTCCAGCTTCTTTGAAACCTCACAGAGAGAGGACTTGAATTCCCCCGACTCTCCCACTTTCCAGTTCTCTCATTTTCAGACTCAAACATCTCAGATTTCCTCCCCTCCCCCTCTGTATCCTCCTCCTCTTCCTCCTCCTAAAAGAGAAAAAGATCTCAGGTTGCTTCATGGACAAAGGGGAACCATGCGTCTATAGATGCATGTGAATATTAATGAGCTCGTATTTCGAAAATGTGTTATATAACCATTTCTAAGACAAGAATATTGCTCATTTAGATATGAGTGCACCACAGAAAAGGAGCTGTTGCCAGGCCAGGACCCACGGATCTGAAGAACTGGGATTTTTAGATTTTTAGATGTTTGGATTTCTGATCCCAGTGAGGAGACACACCGCGCCCAATTGCACACGTGTGCTCTGTTTCATGAGATCTGTGTGGGGGGTTTCTTCTGGCCACATCCAGTGATGCCCCCTGGAAGCCACTGGAACAATGGCTGTTGTGCACTTAAGCAAAGCTTGATGCTGCAATATGGATAAATCTGCAAGTGACTCCTCAGAACACATCATGAATTTACCACCGTTAACCTATCGACTTATTCAAAGATTTAAAATCAGCCGTCCACTGCACCTTTATCCTTACACAGGCCTAAGCTTATGAAATAATGTTTGCTCCAACTACCAGATTGGAGAGCGAGTTGGCTCCCTCTGTGGCTGTTGCCTGCCTCTCTCCCAGGCTCTGGTGGTTTCCTGGGAATCTTTGGTGTTTCTTGGCTTGTAGAAGCTTCACCCTCATCTGTCTGTAAGCATGTCTGTGTCTGAGCTTCTCCTCTTTATAAGGACACCAGTCATATTGCATTAGGGACCGACCCTACTGCAGTATGACCTCATCTTAACTAATTACATCTGCAAGGACCCTATTTCCAAATAAGGTCACATTCTGCGATAATGAGGGTTAGGAATTCAACATCTGAATTTGGACTGGGCAAAATTCAACCCATAACATGCCGCACTATTTCCTCTTCCTCTGAGACGCTCAGAGAGAGAAGTAGATTTCACCGCCTAGGTTGCTAGAACTTTGCAATCACCCTCCACCCACTGCACACTGTGGGGGCCGCCACAAAGCATCCTCCTAAGTAGGATTCTGCCTCTGTACCCCGCTGTGAATTCTCTCCCATGTGAGAACCTGCTTTCCAGAGCTGTACCGCCTGATAACCGATGGTTGTTTGTTATTGAGACAGCTGGGGCATAAAACCTGTCCTCCCTGATTCCTTAACTCCAAAGAGAGAGCTCCTAATGTCCGCGAAGGGGCGGGGACAGCTTTCCCGGCACCCTCCAAACCAGAGGCCAAAGGCCACCACCTACGCCCATCACCAGCTCTCCTCCCGGAGCTCACGCCCACGAGCCGGAATTCGGCAGCTGGACTTTCCTCCACCTCCTTGCCAATGCTCTGTCCCAATCAGCTTCTGGGTTCTCCCCACTCTGAACCAGGCCAGGCTTTTAGCACTCCTTCCAAAGCCACATGCACAGATAATTGGTCAACCCTTAAAAGTCACCCCTTAAGTATCCTTGGCATCCCTGTGTTCCTTCTGTCAGAAGCCTGGGCAGCTGGGCATTTTTCATTTTGCAAATGATTCACTTGGGGACAGACTGTGTGTGACCAGCAACCCTACATGTAGGACTCACAGTGTCCAGAAACTGCTAGTCCTCACACTGGACCCTACCTTAGAGCTTCAAGAAAGAGTCATCACTAAGTAAATCACTGTATCCACTCCCTTGTTAGTGCAAAATGTTGGGGTCACCAGCCAAATTAGTAAAAATTTAAATATTAAAAAAAAAATTAAGGGAGATCATTCTTGGAGATGGAGTATCATTCCTGAAAAGCTATTTTTATTGGTGAACTTTGGTGGTGGGGCTGGGGAGGAGGACCCAATAGTATCTTTTTGTGCATTAACCATTGAGAGGTCTGTAAGTTAGAAATGAATTTATTGTATTTCTCAATGTTTAATTGACCTTTCCTACTTTAAAGTAGCACATCTCTCTGAAAACGTTCTTTAAGAGCGCATGTCATTTTTTAAAAGATTTTATTTATTTATTTGATAGAGAGAGAGCACAAGCAGGAGGGAGAGGGAGAAGCAGGCTCCCCGCTGAGCTGGGAGCCCGACGAGGGGCTGGATCCCAGGACTCTGAGATCATGACCTGAGCCAAAGGCAGACTCTTAACCCACTGAGCCACCCAGGCGCCCCAGCGAATGCCATTTTTTAAAGATGACTCTCAGACCTCACAAATACCACTCGGAGGGAGCAGTCAGTATTTAGTTGTCTGTAATGAGTATTCCGCCTCATCACTCTTGCTTTTTGGTGTGTTCAGAAAATTCGAAGGACAAGGGCCTCTGAGTGAGCCAGCTCATGGTGTCTCAGGGCCATCAAAAAGCTGGCTGACACTTTCCTTTCCCTGTGTCACCCTGCAGTCCCAAGGCTCACTAGGGTCATCGGTTACACTGATGTTTGTTTAGGACATAAATTACTGCAGCCAGGGGCCCGTGTGCAGGTGCGGCCAGCATAGTGGGAGAAGCACGCCTCCCCCAAGGCTGAGTGCGGGCTGCACCTTCGCTCCCCCCAACCCCCCCGCCCGTCCCGACTTGGCCATGTGATGCTGTCGCGCCAAAGGTACGTGACTTGCAAACCAAATCTTTAGAACTGCTCTGGTAATGGGAATCAGAACTCTGAAGCATTTTTAAGTAATTTGGAAATTACATTCAGTTCCTCTTTTTCTGTCCAAAAAAATTTAAAAAAAAAAAAGATTTAATGCAGAAAGAAATTCCAAGGATGACAATGCACTCCCTTTCCAATTAATTTTGTTTATAATAAAATTGTATATTTGCATGTATTTTCCTCTAAATAAACATACACACATGTGATAAGACTGTGATTAAGTTACATAGAATAGAATATGTATGTTCAAATTCATGCGTGCACCCATACACTTTGTTTGAGTCATTCAAAATAAAACGAAATATGCTTGCAGTGAAGTCACTGTAAGAGTGAAAAATCGAATTGAAAAAAGGCAAAGTTAATAACCTGACTCACGGCGATCAAAAAACAGTAGTGTCTTTTTAACAAACGGTCCTCTTTCAGTGGCCAGAGATAATTTCTAAGTGCTTATTACCTACCTGAGCATGCAAATTCTAAATACCTTGCTCTATTATATCCATTCTATTACATCAATTCTTTCAGCAATTTCCTTGTAAAATTAGATTTGTGCTCCTGCTCTCTCCCGCAAAGCACTGAACCAAGAACAGTGGTGATCTCAACTGCCTTTCATGCCAGATTTAACCTTATGATACATGCATTAAATACAGATTAACATCTTGTCTCAGAGAAACTCACATTTAGCAGACCGGCCAAAGTTTCATTAAAATATAAATCAATATACAATTCACGAAAGCAGGCTGGCCAGGTAGTCTGTGTTCTTCTTTCGAGGAAAATAGATTTGCTCTGCTCAGCCCCTGCACACACAGGTGAAGCAGGCTTTTATTCAGGACAAGGAACTACATAGATTTTCCTAAAGTTATGGAAATGAGTAAAATGGATTTCTCCCGGCCCCGAGATCTCAACACGGTAACTGATTACTGGAAATGAATGCAGGAATTCTGGCCCTGTTCCAGAGATGTCCAAGGCTGCATTTCAGAGGAGGGTGCCATAGTGGATGTGCGGCAGTGTTTCTCCAGAACCCACAAGAACTGGGGTACAGCTCTGTCAAGAAATCAATGACCCTCAGGAGTTCACCTCGCAGCAGGATGAAAACTCTCTATTCATTTCGGGCTAGATGGGCAGACCTGTAATTGTGTCCTAGTGGGCAGATGGATCTTTCCGTTATTTCCTAGAACAGAGTAAATGCAATTTCCACCATTCGGCTCTGTCCCCACTCCTCCTCCTGTGTGAGACAGATTCCAGCCAAGCTCCAGGAAGAATGACAATCAGCTGGGGACAGGAACGGAGAAGGAACCCAACTGCCATTTCTACCAAAAGAAGAACCAGACAATGTAACCAATATGTTGAGAAAAGTGCAAGAAAGAAAATGACAGACTTTTCTTTTTTAAAACTCACATTACCAACCCTAAGCCCTCTGTACTCTCCTTGCATTATTATATCCTTTTGCTAGACTCCAAGTCATACAAAAAGTCACTCCTCTCATTATTTCAGCATCCTTAGAGATCTCAGCCACTGCGCTTTCTTCATAACTCATGTTCTTTTCTTAATACTGAGAAATGTAGTTCTTACTGGAGGGCAGAAATTGGCTCTCCCTACAAGTCTGGCCATCTGAGAAACTGACTCCATGATGACTAGCACGTTGATAGGACTCTTATTTCTTACTTTTTGCTATAAAAAATGAGTGTTTTTACACTCAGTTGTTTCAGTGGAACCCTCAAGAAGGAAACTAGAATCTTTATGGTATGATGTGTCAGAATAATGATTGCGAGTTCAAGGCCTATCCACAGAACACTTGTTGCTCCTGGGGAAGCCAGAGACTCTTTCCCCCCATCTGAACTCAAGCTGCAAATGAGATGATTTTTCCACTGAATTAGCAGTTCTTTGAATGCCATTGTGGAGCAAAAATATTGATAGGTCTGAGGTTAACTACTCCCCAAATTATAACATTTGTAACTAATAGAAATACCATTTCAACAACAAGGATATTTCCATCGCTGGATTTATGAAATAACTATGAATGGAATAGGAAGAGTTAGACCCTACCCATGTATCATGCTAAGTTAAATTGTCCTCCATCTGGTCTCCCCAGAGACAAGCTCACCCATCCTAGGAGAGTGTCATCCCAGAAACGAAGGCCCCCTGCAGAAATAGTTGTCTGGTGTTCACGGGACTCAATTTCTCTGAATGATCTGCAAGAACTCCTTCAACTTGCCAGCAGGGCAAGTAGAAATAAAAGAACCCAGTTCTACAGAAGTACGTTCAGGCCCCTTGGCATTTTACTACACAGACAGATGGGAAAGCATGAGAACGCTCCCGGGAGAGCTTCTGGTCTCGGTGTACCAGATCCAGGCCTGGCAAGTTAGCATCCCCGCCTGTGGTGCTCAAGGTGTATGTGAATGAGCAGAGAAGCCTGAGAAAATGTGGACCTTGGCGAGAGCTAAGGGGACACAGATTTCCCTTGCTGGTCTTCCCATGTCGAGGCCATAACTGACCCACCTTCATTCATGACCGTCCCTGGCTTGGCCTTGGAGGAGACCCCCGTACTGGGCGAACTCATTTGGGGAAAAAAATGAGCAGCCTGGTTACGGTGAGGAGGAGCATGAAGATGGCCTTGCTATCAGCAGAAGAACACCCAGGCCTGGCTCGGACTAGAAGGCTTTGCAGAGGGGATTTTAATGTGCACCTTTCAAACTAGAAACCATCAGAATGTAGGACCAGTTTTTCTGCTCCGCAGTTTTGAAATAGAGACCTTTTCCCCTGGAATATCTACGAGGAATACTTACATGTATGTTTACATTTGTTCCTCAGGCAAAGGCTTAAAACCATATTCATGATAAATGTGTTTATGTGACAGCACCCTCCAGTTTCAGAGGGATCCCAAAGAGTAATTCCTGCAGAAAAGCTGGATATTCCTGTATGACATATTATATAATAATGTCTAACGATAGCATACCGGAGTAAATACAGTTAGTCCAAGGTCAAAGGTGCTAAAGCCAGTGTCAAAAATCAGCTCGGTAGCAGTTTCCCACTTTCCGCACTGTGTGCCAACTTTCTTTAAAGCGCTTAGGCATACCTCCAAGCTAAGAATAGAAATTCGCAGAATATGAAAAACAAACACCCGTCTTCCTTTTATACCAGTGTCCAGAGCAGTGTGTAAATCAAATTAACTTACACCCCAAATAAGGTAATCAACTCGTTTCTCCTTGCATATAGGTTCTTTAGGACAGCAGTGAAAATAATGACCTTCGGGTTATTCCCTGGAAGTTTGTGACTAATTTAATTAAGAAAACCTGAGGTTATTTCCAGATAGTTGCAACATTACCCCCAATATAAATCATGTTAGACAATGCTGCTTTGGGGGCATATCTTGCTCAATTTCTCAAAACAGAAATTAGGAAGGGAATCACCATGTGAAGCAGGAAACATCAAAGGACATTGGGCAGCTGTGCGCCTTCAAGTTAACCGTCAGTGCGTCAGAAAACCCACAGGGCAGCCCAGCAAAGCCGAGCCCAGGGAGGAAAGGGTGCGAAGGTGGGATGGCTTCAGGCCAGACCCCCTCCGCGGACCCTGGAAAGGCACTCCCCCCAAGACAGAACGAAGTCAATAAAAACACCGAGAAACGACTCCAAGGGCTAAGCTATCCGACTAGCTAAAGCAACAAGAAACACAAAGGGATGATCAAGAAAGTTATGTTTAACCCCTTAATGCTTAATTCGACAAATAATGAAGGGCCGCATGACGTAGACTGCAACTATTTAACAAACCCACAAGGAAACACACAGAAGGAGTGTTAGTCCCGGGTGGGAGCTTCGGGGACTCTGGCCCCCTGGGGGGAGAGCGCGCCTCCCTTTCCCGCGGGGGGAGGGGCCCGTGTACCATGGCTGGGGGAGGCGGGGGAGGGGTCTGTGTACCACGGAATACTGTCCCACCGTGTACTGCGGCGATGGCGTTTGCTCCGTCGTTTTGTACATACGGGTTGGAACTCCGCAATACGCCCTGCGCGGTGGAGGGTGCTCCCCACTCAAGCTTTCCACACCTCACGCCCCTGCTTAACCCGAGTTAAGAATATCTCAGTGGTTTTCATCCATACAAATCCAGCAGTAAGTTTTAAGGCCTTTTTTTCTTTTAAAGATTTATTTATTGTGGAGAGAGAGGAGAGAGAGCACACGCTTGTGCGAGCGGGGAGAGGTGCAGAGGGAGAGCTCCTCGGGCAGACCCCGCGCTGAGCGGGGAACCGGCCCCACGCGGGGCTCCATCCGGTGACCCATGACATCCCCGCACGGGCCAGAGCCAGGAATCGGTTGCTTAACCACCTGAGCCTCCCAGGGACCCCAGTAACTTTTCATCCTTTTTTGAAATCCATGTGAAAGCTTTGCTTTTCCTACCTCCAGAACATTAAGGCTCTGTTTCTAAAGAATATTTGCCTATACCATAGGACATGGGCTGCAGCCGGAGGGGGACTCGGTGGGGAGTCTCCGGCGGGGACCCCCGCTGCAGGAACACACAGAGACCCACAGCGAGCCGCGAAGGCGCCCTCGAGGGACTCGTTTCCACGTGCTCTGCAGCGCGCTCTGCAATCCACAATTCTCGGGGTTCGGGCGCATTACTTCCCAACCAGCGTAGACGTGCACGATGAGCTCCTTCTGCCGCCCTCGGCAGTGGCAATCCTTCTGCATGTGGCGTTACTCCAAAAACTCGGGAAAAAATGCAAGAGCGTTTCCAAATCAAAACTCAGCCCTATCACCGCCTACTCATTCTCGGCCATGACCATTAAAAACTCATGGGAATGCGCGGAGCGCATTTATTCACAGTTAATCGTTCCATGGAATCAAAGCAGAAGAGCACAGAATTCTCAGCTCGAAGCATTTTGGTTTCGTCAAACGCAGCTTGAAGAAGCTCGGAGTAGGGCGCACCCGTGGACGAAAGGCCCCCGGAACTGCTAAGTCGGAGCGTGACCCACTCAGAGTCTCCTCGGCCTTGGTGGGAGGCTCGCCGACGTGCATGGAGGGTTATGCATTATTAAAAGGCACCTCATTACGAGGGAAATTATGACCTTGTCACCAATACTATAAATGTCAAGAAATACCACTTTAAAAGAATATATTGTCTCGATTATAAAAGAAACCTCTTTGCTTAAAAAAAAAAAAAGGAAAACTTGCTTTGTTTTCATTGAAATCGTTTTTAGAAAAAGATTTGTAATGAATCATGGCCATTTCATAAAGCTTCTTATAACACAAGCATTAAACCTGAAGGGGAAATATCACACACACACACACACACACACACACACACACACACAGAAGAAATTCAAGAAGATATGGAGGAGCCCATATCTTCTAGGTAAATAACTGTCACGTGCATGCATAAATTATTCGACAACCCACCACATTCTAAGTTCTTAGTATTAAAGAACATGTTATCTACATAAATGTCACTCTTTTCAAGAGTGCTCCAAAAAAAGAGCATTCAAAAGAGTGCTCCCCAAACTTTATCATCTACATAATTTGTGTTGTATTGGAGTCACACCTACACTGTTATTTTTTAGTCCCTTAAAATAGATCACTTTTTAAAAACATAATTGCCTACTTCAGCTTTAGGAATAATATTGGTATAATTGATAACATATTGGTAAAATAATATGAGCAAAGTCCTGGATTTATATGCTATTTCCACATTTTCCCTAATATATATGAACTCTTTTTAAAAATCTGGTGGGTGAGTAGACTAACCTGCCTTTGAATGGGAAACGTTGATATAAGGGGGTTTTCATTATTATAGAAAGCCTCCCAACTAGATCTGCGTAAGTCAGTGTTACAGAAAGAAAGTCTCCTCCCAGCTCCAAGCATGGAGAGAAGACACCAACATGGGACAAAGGAAAAGCCAGCAGGCTTCATGCACCAGACCCCCACTGGCGGGAAAGCGGTCTCCTTGCCCCCATGGGCAGACATGCTTGCCTCCTTTCCTTGCATGTGAAATGAATATCAAACGGAAATGACCCTATTCCTACCAAGTCAGGATCCCCAGGTAGGAGGAGGATTCACTCTGGAAGAGTTTTAAACGAGGCCCCACGTGATTCTGTGATTCGCTCCGTTTCAGATGGTGGTTCTCAAAGTGTGGTCCCAGGAACAGCTGCATCAGGATCACCTGGAAACTTACTAGAAATGTAGGTCATAAGCGCCCACCATACTTACTGAATCAGAAATTCCGGGGTGGATCCAGCATGATTCCAGGTGATTCTGTTGCACACCAAAGGTTGAGAACTCCTGGTTTAGGATACAGTATAAAAGCATAATTCCGTGCCCAGGATGCTGTCCTGAGTTTGAGAACTACCGCATGGTTGCAGACAGGATTCAAAGCTCTAACACCCCAGTTCTCAGCTTTGCCACCTCGTTAGAATCACCAGGGATGCTCTCAAAAGTCTCGACCCTGCATCCCAATTTCTTTCAGGAGCTCCTGGAGAAGAACCAGGCATCAATATTTTCTTTTCTTTTTTTTTTTAAGATTCTATTTATTTATTTGACAGAGAGAGATCACAAGTAGGCAGAGAGGCAGGCAGAGAGAGAGGAGGAAGCAGGTTCCCTGCTGAGCAGGGAACCCAATGCGGGGCTTGATCCCAGGACCCCAAGATCACGACCTGAGCCGAAGGCAGAGGCTTAACCCACTGAGCCACCCAGGTGCCCTGCATCAATATTTTCTTGAAAAAAAAATCTTCCTGGATGTTTCAGTCAAATGAAACAACTCTGGTGTTTCGTTCAAATAAAAAAAAAAACATGATGATATAAATATGTTGATTTTTGTCCTCTGGTTTCCGGGCCTCAAATGCATAGAACATGAATATCATTCGACATGGTTTATATTTTATTATTAAAGCGTGATGGCAGGCAAAGAAATCACAATACGACACTGCATCTGTCCATAGCTACATGATGCACTTGGGAACCTGTTTACAAGTGTGGACGACTGAGCCTGCGTTCTTGAAATGTGCGTTAAGCCATCTAATCCTGAAGCCACTGAACCGTATTTTTGTGATTACAGAATGTGTTTCATTTAACACAAACACATATTTTTGTCAATAAGACATAGGACTTTTATCTTCTCAAAGAGGTCAAGTGTTAAGTCGGAAACATCTTTCAAAGGAAATGTGATAAAAGTAACGTCAAATTTCAAGCCAGTGATCTATTCCAGAACAAAGTACCCTATTTTCTCTCTTCAAAGGTTTCTAACAAGTAGGTATTCAACTTCATCTTGATGTTTAACACACAAATTTATTTTTCAAACTGCTGCTTTGAAAGCAAGGGCTGTGAGTTTGTGATGTCGTTCATTTCTCCTGTGATTCCACCCTGCAAAGGCTAAAGCAGCAATCCCTCTCGGTAGGGTTTTATCTGGGCAAGAAGCAAAACTAAATGCCTAAAGTGATCCCACTGTGCACTAATCTCAAGGCTAATTTGTCAAATCTGCATTTCATTTGTTTCCCTGGTGCGGGAGAAGTTTATTGATAAGCCATTTTTGTCATCTTCCCAGGAATTGGATGCTGATCAATGTAGTTTGCATCCCTAACTCTTTCATAATTAGTGACCCATGGGTCTCCTACAGGAAGGGTAAATGTGAGGACAAATTCTATGGAGTGGCTCTGGTCATAAACAACCCGCTTTCTCGCTGGTTCCCAGTTGCCACATTGTGAAGGTCTTAATTTTTTCCTTGAATTTCTTCTGCTTCGGGACATCGTAAAAAGTGATATCAACCTTTTATTTACTTCATTTCTGTCGATTGTGTTTGGGGCAACCGATCCTAAGAGATATAAAACATCTGGGACTGAGACATCCTTTTTATGAAGATGGTGTTGAAAGCAAAGAAGGAAACCCCCAATGCCACTCCCCTCCCCTGCAAAATCAAAGCCAAAGCCGTCTTTGAAGGTCAAGAAGCCTATGCTGAAAGGTGTTCGCAGCCAGAGAAATTCATAGTCACTCACTTTTCGTTGGCACAGGGCCCCAGGACCGCAGGAACAGCCCACGTACCCTTGGAAGAGCCTCTCCATGGTGAAACCACTTCCTGCTCTACGACCTCAAGTTCTCCAACAAGGGAGATGTGGGGGAAAAAATGGAGGGCAATGCCCTGCCAGTGTTTGTCGAGGTGGAGGGGACCAACCAGCCCCAGATCGAACAATGTGCAAAGAAACTCAGCATAGGCTTTGTGCAAGGTCATCACAGCCCTGGGGTCTGGTGGTAGGAAGGGTACCATGGGCCAGCCTCTGACTGGCATGCTTGGCACGCTGCGTACCATTGGGGCATCCCCTACACTGAGTCCGACTGGCTGGTTCTAAATATTTTAATTTGTTCCCATGATCCAAAATGGAGAAAGAGGAGAAGAAATTCTGACAAATCCAACAGCAGCCATCCCAGAAATCACCTAAGCTCTCCTTGAAAACTTTCCAAGGATGCCTCGAACACGCCCTCCAGGGGGACCTCACAAACTCTCTTTCAAAGCAGTCAACAACAGCCGTTTGTTCCCCTGCCATTCACAGGTCTGGATCCTGTCCTCTCCCTTGGCACGCCCACCTGCCTACCGCTCTCCCCTCACCTCCCTTCTACACACGCTGGCATGAGCGGAGAATTCAGACTGGCTTTTGACTCACACTAACATGATGTCTTGTTCTGTTGCTTGCCAACTAGGCATCCACCCTTGGGGAAGTGTCTCTGGCTATCAAATTGGCAGAACGGCATTTATTTGTAGGAATTTTGAAGCAGAAGCAGTAGGTCCGCAGTACCCGGGCACAGAGTAGGAGCTCAGAAAATGATCGCTGTGAGCAGACACAGAGCTGACGGGTACCCACGCACACCGAGGAGGGGAGGAGGAGACAGTTTCGCAGGAGTCCCCGGAAGAGAGAAAAGCAGGAGCAGACAGAGAACAAACTAATGTATCATTTTTGAACACTTAGATCTGGGATCGTTGTCGAACTTTTGGGAGGGTCCAACTCTCAAATACTCAGGGTTAGGGTCCACGGATGAATCCTGGTGGGGAGGAGGGAGAGCCGGTGAGAGGTAAGAGACTGAGAATGATTTAAACTCAGCTCACCAAATGACTCAGCGCCTTTTGCACCTTCACGGGGTTATTTTCGTCTCCTAAGTATATCGCCTTCTAACCAAGGGAGCCATGCTCACGGGAGCGATCTGGGATTAGGTCAAGGTGAGGGCAGGCAGAGGGAAGGAGCCCAGAGCCGGCGTGGATCATGGATCACAGGCGGGATCGTTGCCTCCTTATCATTTCCCACTGCAGGCAGCTGCTCTTCTGACGCCTGCTTGGTGACTCAGGACTGTTTAGTGCAGTCCTGCACCCGGGCTTACCCGGCTCACCCAGGAATCCAGGCTGAATTCGGCCTCTGCGTAACATCAGGGTCTGTCCTTATCTGCTTTCTCGTTCTTCCTTTGCTGAGAGAAGTAAGAAAAGGTAAACAGGTGAGTCTTCATGAGTCTGCTGGTCCCTGGGCACCCTTCCAGCCTCAGGGGAGTCAGGATCCTGGAACCTGGAGCTCACAAAGAATCCCCTTGGAAATCCCAAGAATTCATCTATCGCCTTTCTCAAAACTCTGCATCTGAGTCATTGAAGATTTTCCTCACTGAACGCACGGCGTGTCATTTTGGAAGGCATGTGATGCCTCCAACCCCACCGTGCCCCCCCCATAGTGTAAACACTACGTGCCACATACTGGGGACGCAAAAATGATTATAAGATAAAAGAGACAGTGTCTCCCCTCCACAAGCTACGCGTTAATGGGAGCTATGATAAATAAACGGACCCTTAAGCAGTATGTAAAATTCCAAAAAATATGTGTTCCACTAATACTAAGCATAAAGCTTGAGACGCTCTGTGTATAAGGTATCATGAGCACGATGGGACACTGATGGGAAAGGTAAGGTACTCTTCTGTCAGAGACAGAATAATCCCCCTTTTAAGATTTTATTTCTTTATTTGACGGAGAGAGAGAGAGAGAGCCCAAGTAGGCAGAGCGGCAGGCAGAGGGAGACGGAGAAGAAGGTTCTCCGCTGAGCAGGGAGCCCGACACAGGGCTCGATCCTAGGGTCCTGGGATCCTGACCTGAGCCGAAAGCAGCCGCTTAACTGATTGGCCACCCAGGTGTCCCAGAATAATGTCCTAAAATGTCCACGGCATGGCTCCGCAACTCCGTGAATGTATCAGGTTACATACAAAGGGTCAGGGCGAGGCTGTAGGTTGAATTAATTTGCTCCTGCTGACTCTAAGGAGACTTATCCTGGAGTGTATGCACGTGGGCCCAATGTGATCACAGGGGTCCTTACAAGTGAAAAGGGGGAGTCAGAAGGAGAGGTCAGTGTGACGTGACCTGAAAAGGACCCAGCCTGTCGCTGCTGGTGAACGGGGAGGATGAATCTGCGGGCCAAGGACTGTAGGGGCCTCTAGAAGCCGGAACATGCAAGAAACAGGCTCTTCCCTAGAGCCTCCAAGGGAAAGCAGGGGTGACTGGCTGGCTCAGTCGGTGGAGAGTGTGACTCTTGATCTCAGAGTTGTGAGTTCAGGCCCCACGTTGGGCATGAAGCCTAAACAAAAACCTTGATCTGACCCCACGGAGACCATGTGAGACTTCTAACCCACAGAACCGTGAGAGGATAAACTGGGTTTGTCTGGAGCTACGTACCTTGTGGTCAAGTGTTATGGAGCCGCTGGCAACTGTGGAATTTCTCGGAGGGGCAGATGCCCCAGCCGAGTTTTCACAGCGGAGGATGTGAACCGTGCAGGCGGGGAGGTGCTAAAGCACATCCCACGTGCAGTCGGTCCCAACGAGCTTCCTGGCACTGAAGCCGGAGGGAGAAGGCAGCGAGAAGCAGAACCAGCCCTGGAAGTGGCGGGCAGGGCTGCGTCAGGAAGGCCTGGCCCACCCTCCCACCGCCCCCCTGCCACCGCGCCTCAGTCAGGCGGCATCACTGCCCTCCCACGTGTCCTGTGACCTCTCCGAGCTCTGTGCCTTTCTTCACACCGGCTTTTCTGCTTCGAGGAACCCTCCTGCCTCTTTCTACTAGCTCAGATCCCACCTCCAGCTGCGAATAGGTGAATTCAAACGTGCTCCCGTCCCCTCCACTAAAACGGTCCCTCCTTCCTGAGAGCTCCTGCAGGGCACCGCGTTCCTCAATTATGACTCACCCCAGAGCCCCGAAGCAGCGTCGTTTGTGTGTCTAACTCCTATCATTTACCATCAGCTTCTCAACGCCAGAATGATACCTACTTGCTCTCCCCTTCGTGACTTCTCTCCATGTGGTGGCTTTGAGGCACCACACAGCCCTTGACACACTGTTTATGAACAAATGAAAGAGTGACTGCGCACTGTAGACGTCTCCAGTCCGGAGGAAAGAACCTGTGCCTGCTGTATTCATCAAGATATTAATTAATTAATAATTGATTAAATTAATCAAAATGGTAGGTTAGGCAGCTAATCATATCTAATAATAGATACATACACCTTAGACACACAGTGGAACAGTGAAAGCATCCACTCACCAAACTGGTGGGTTTGGGCTTCCGTCTGGTCTCATCGCCTGAATTGCCCTATAACACAACCATATTCGTCTGCCAAGGCTGCCGTGAACAAAACACCACAGGCT
The DNA here is from genome assembly GCF_922984935.1 of Meles meles. NCBI lineage: Eukaryota > Metazoa > Chordata > Mammalia > Carnivora > Mustelidae > Meles > Meles meles. The sequence goes on from NC_060079.1 coordinate 80,741,285, forward strand.
GGGTAGCTGAGACAGAAAGTGACGTCCTCACCGTTCCAGGGACTGGAAGTCCAAGATGAAGGTTTCAGCAGGTGCGCTTTCTTCTGCGTCCTCTCTTTGTGGCTTATAAGTGACTGTCCTCTTTCCATGCCCTTTTCGTCATACGGACCCTCCATGTTCACGCATCCCTGACGTTTCTTCCACTGTCTTAAGTGCACACCAGTCAGAGTAGGGCCCCCCTTCACTGGCTCATTTTATCTTAATCACTTTTTAAACAGTGATCTCTATATGCGGTTGGTGGGGGGGGAACACCTAACAGCCTAGAACAACATCACATACATATAATTTCCAATGTCATTTGCTTTAAAAATGAATGAAGAACTACAATTTGAGTCCAGAATCCTCCTAGATTTTTACATTTTTCCTCTCAGTGTCTTCCGAGTTTTCTTTCCCACATCGAATTCAACAGCAATTTTTCACTCTTCCCCTATGGCAATTTTCCAAAACAATCTTTTCGATTTCACAGAAATAACAACTCCCTTCTCCCATGCAGACGTCATTGGTTTACCTTACAGTTAATTAAGTCATGTAATTACAATAGGAAGTAAAACTTGCATAAACAGGTCTGAGAACAAATATAATTGACTCTTTGCAGGCTAACAATCCAACTTTTCAGAAGCCCAGAATGCAAGCATAGGCCAAGCAGAGAAGAACTAATCAATGTTTGGCATATGGCGAGCACGTCACGTGTTTTATGGCACAAATGGCAACCAAGCCAGCGGGTGGATTTGAGAGCTTTCATGGTAGCAGAATCTGGGCATTGGACAAGACCACAGGGTTTCACTCTCCCAGCTTCCCTGTCAGCAGAAGTTCTATGTTGGGTTTTTGAAGTTCCTTTTTAATTCTAAAATCTAGTGATTCGCTACCAATCCTGGGCAGTGCTTATCTAACATCTGCTGGATTCTTTCCAGGGAGGGAGCCTATCTGCTCACAGGCCAAGTCTATTCCTTTTCCAGATATTCTAATCAGTGAGAAGTGCCGGCTTCTTTTAAGACTTATTCTGCTTCCTTGCAACTTCTATCCATTTTAGCCCTCAGGAGTTTTATCCCTCTGCTAAATGCAGAGCGTAACTTTTATCCACCTCCAAACATTTAGAGATATTTTTCTTCATCTTCTGTAGCATCCCAGGTATTTGGATCATCCTTCGTATGGCAAGATCTCCACATCACTTTCCATCCTGATTCCCTCACTCTGAACACATTTTGCTTTGCCAGTGTCCTCCTCAAATGACGGCACCCTGAATTGTCCTTCCACACGCCCGCACCAACAAATCTAAAATTAACCAAAGCCATCTCCTCCCTCTAAGGAAAGCGGAAGGGAGAGTAAACAACTGGTCTACTCTATCTCCGTTGGCTCATGGCCTAAATTGGACTCCACTTCCCCACCACCCCATCACCACCATCACCAAAATCTGTTCCAGAGTCAGCTTTCCCATTTCAGTTGATGGCAACTCTCGTCTTCCAACGGCTCAGGCAAAATCAAAAGACGGCAAATAACCCTACCTTGGGGGTCATCCTTGACTCCTCCCCATCTCTCGTGAGTCCCGTCGATCAGAGAACCTTGTTGGTCTTGCCTTCAAAATACAGCCAGAATCTAATATTTCTCAACAGCCAGAAGGGTCCTCTCAAAACATACATTGGTTTAGGTCACTGCTCCCTCCGACTTGTCCCATGGCTTACGTATCACTAAGAATAAATATCCAAGTCCTTACACTGTCTGTCAGAGCTGACATGATCCACATCCACGGCCACGAGCTACTCTGCCTCCTCCCTGACTGTTCTGTTAGACACACTCTCACTGCTCACCGCACACCAGCTCCCTGGCTATTATTCCTCGAATAGGCCAGGCGTACACTCATTTCAAAGATTTAGCACCAGCTCTGAGTTCTGCTAGAATAATGCTCCCCGAGATATTTGCACAACCCATTTCCACATCCTCTGGTCACCTCCACTAAGATGATCCCACCTTCATGAGAGCTCCTTAAGATCATCACTCAGATGGCATCTTCTCCATGACTTTCCCTGACCACTCAGCTTTAAAATTGCAACAGTCCCTCTCCTGGTTCCCAATGTTCCTCACGCTGCCTCCTTTCTTTATTTTGTTCTGTAAGAGTCTGTGCTGTGCTATGGAATTTCCATATTTTTTATTTTCTGTCCCATCCCCTCTCACTAGGATGTGACCCTACAAGGCCACAAGTGTCTGTTCTACCCAGTGATGTGCCCCAAGCATCCAAAACTACCTAGCACAGGGCCGCCTGGCGGTCTTCTCCACCACAGTTGAACATAGTACTTCAAAGAAGGCCCCGATCTGATTTCTGCTCGTCTCATATCAGCCAGAAGACTGCAGCTTCACCTCTCCGCTACAGGAGATAAGAGCATAGCAAAGAACCTAGATGACCTTGGGCATGGTGATGACTCTTTAGACCCAAAACCAAAGTTATGATATATGAAAGAAATAATTGATAAGCTTCATTAAAGTTGAAAACTTCTGTGAGATTCAATGTCAAGAGAATGAGAAGATAAGCCACAGACAGAAAATATTTGACAAAGACACATCTCATAAAGGACTGTTGCCCAAAATATACCTAAACAACAACAACAACAACAACAACAAAAAAACCTTTTAAATCTCAACTGTAAGGAAACAAACAACAACCTGGTGGAAAAAATGGGCCAAAGACCTTAACAAATATCTCACCAAAAAAGATACACATAGGGCAAATGAGCCGATGAAAAGATAGTTTGCATCACGCGTCACAGAGACACGCAAACTGACACAAGGAGCTACCACGGCACACACACTAGCAAGACACAACACGGACAACACCAGATGCTGGCGAGGATGTGGGGCAATGGGAACTCTCATTCACTGCTGCTGGGAATGCAAAATGGTGCAGCCGCTTTGGAAGATAGTTTGGTGGTTTCTTACAAAACACCAGCAAGAGCTCTCTTTAGTGTTTACCCAAAGGAGTTGAAGACGTATGTCCACACAAAACCTGCGCGTGGATGTGTATAGCAGCTTTATTCATAACCGCCACAGCTTGGAAGCAAGCAAGATGCCCATTAGTAGGTGAGCGGAGAAATAAGCCGGGTGTGGAGGTTACCCAGGGGATACTCGCTAAACACTTCTGCCTCCTGCTTCCCTCAGGCTAAGGATATATTGGAATCAGGTTGCAGGATACAGTACAATCCTGTGATACCCAAATATCTTTTTCTTTGTATTATAGAGTTGGAATGAAAATAAATTTTGTTTCGAGCTCCCTATTTTTTGAATAGATATATGGCCAGCGGGTAGCTAGGACTTGTGCTCAGGGGCTAGCGACATAAGGCATAATTTACCAGATGTGAGGATGTGATTTTTCCACTCCACTGTTTCTCTCTCAAATATCTTTAGTCTCACAGCTTCCTCACTGGAACAACTTGGGTTTCTCATATGTGACTCATCAACCCAGTAATTCTCTTCAAAGTATGAAGAAATCGGATTAAATTTTTCTCTTGCCTCAGAATATTCTTCTCCGGCCGACAGGAGGATTTAGCCGGAGACCAGCCGCAGAGGAGCATGCCACAGGCACAAAATACGGAATCGAGTGGGCAAGCGCGTGTGTTGGCCCCTTCCTGAGTCCACAAGAGCTCTATTATACATAAAGCAAAGTAACCCGAGTGAAAGGATCGACAGCAATAATAAAAACCCTGGTAATTAGCACACCCCATCCCAGATGTCAGGCCACCATTAATATCCATCCTACCATGTCTGAGGAAGGAGCCTGACCGCGCACTCCGTGCTGTTCCCTGCGTCACTACCGAGCTGGGCACCGCCAGTAACTTACAAGGGCAAATTCTTCACTGTACGGCCATATGCTTTATGATTCAACCAGATGTAGGCCATAAAACTGTTTTATCTGTTTTGTGGTTTGCTTAGCACTAATAAAATAAACTCCAAATACCTAACTCAGAGGCTGTTCTGAAAGCTGGTTCTTTGCTGGCCGGTACCCTCAGAATGTTCTCAAATCAAAGGGTGTTTGGGAAGATCTATCCCCGCTCCTAAAGATTTCATAAAGACCGCTGCAATTTGAATGAATTGTGCTGTGTGGAGCCTTGTTTTTCTATTGATTTCCAGGCTGATGGGCCATAACCTTCATTGATAGTTCATTTTGGCTTCCTTCAGACTGAAAAGGAAATAGCTCTAAGACTGTTCTCTTCCTTGGAGCCTACAGTATTGATATACTTTAATCATTGTGTCGGAACATAAAGCTCCTGTTATGCTGCAATTATTATGTGTCCTTACTAGAATGTAGTTAGCTAAACAAAAGAGACAAGGCAGGACGGCGCAGGGCTGTCCTGCTGTTCTCCACCACACCGAGAACAATACGCAGAGCCCAGAGAAAACTCCCCATTCATGCTGATTTTTTGGCAATGCTTGCACAAAAGAAATCTTTCTAAAGTTCTCCCAAGTGAAAATATCGTTTGCATTTTAACCCGATAGGGTTTATGCAGAAGGGCTGAGTCAATTTTCATGGAATGACAGATTTTTTTTTTTTAACTCACGTTATCTTTCCCTGGATGCTTTTTTATGGATTTCACAGCATTTTTAAGAAATGAAATAATGCAGCAAGATGATGAACTTTCTACAGGAAAAAGCTGACAGAAGTTAGCTAGATTTGCAAAATCTTTTGAGGTTTCTGCCGCTAGGTTTTATCTAAATGCTGCAGAATTGGGAAAGCACTCCTGTCAACCCAGAGCCACTGAGATTTCTGAAAACGTATGAATTTAAACATGCCTAAGACGCTCCTAAGCCCTTTTTTGTGGGGATGGGGCATGGGGCGGGGAGTATTCATTAAAGAAAACGAGGAGGTCTAATGATCATGCTTACGAGATATTTACATTTCTGAGAATAACCGTGGAGAAAGGCAGCATGCGTTAACTCAAAGTCTGAAAGGACAGGGAGGGGGGCACTGACTGGTTTTGTCATCTGTAGGTTCCTCCTGTGAATGCAATTACCTGCTGTTTGTAGAGTTTTTCTTCTGTTCTCCCCCTTCCGGTCCCTGGTGAGACCACGGGACTAGTTCTGGCCAATGCGCTGTCAGTGGAAGTGATGGGTCCCTGGGAACTGAGCGTTGATCTGTTGGTGCGGGACTGCCCCCCTCTCCCGGGCTGTGCCTGTCTTTCTGGCGGGGCAGCCGCTGGCTACTTCATCTGGCCGGGTTCTGCCCGGGACGCCCAGGCACACACCTTTGTTGTTTTAAGCCTCTGACATTCTGGGGGTTGGTTAATATCAAACATAACCTCGCCTACTCTAACAGATTCTTAAAAAAGAATTATTTGCAATGGTTGAACCAGTTCTGCATCTCACCTTATGCATATGGTCATCTGCATTAAAAACGGTGGTTTTCAAAGGGCTTCTGATCCTGGGGTTTCTACACAGTATGAATGGACCGAAGGCAGGGAATGACCATGACCCTGAAAGGGGTCTTTTTTTTCTGAGTCAGGGAACTCAGAACGCCGGAAGATTCCAGTAGAACAAGGGCCCAAGCAAAGAGTTACCTACCTGTCCCTTTATTATTATTTTTTTTTTTACTAGAGAAATCTGGTTAAAATGAACTTCAAAAGTTGCTTTGAAGAAGAAAAAAAATGTTTGGGGCGGGGAGAACATAATATACAGCTAGAACCAAGTTAGTAAGCGAAGGTAACTGGTATTTATGTACTCGTTATATGTATATGAATGTCAGAACTTTGATTTCTTTTTTTTTTTTTTCTTTTTTAAGTAGCAGCTGTGGCTGTATGTTCCCCCACCTACTGCCTGCTGCTCAGGGAAACAGACTGCGGGGACCGCAGGACGTCGCCCGTTTGTTCTTCCCTAGGGGACTTTGGGAGAAGCAGGTGTGGCCAAAGATGAAAAGGTAACAGGTTCTTTTGCTCTCTCTCACCTCGTGGCCTCACAGCTTTAAATGCCAAGCTTTCTACTGCCCCTGTGCTCTGACCGCAGGAGCACTCACATTTCACTCACTCAAAATAACGTGGAAGTCAGAAGCGCAGTGGACTTGATCTTTTGAACCTCCAGAAAACCCTAACGTGAAGCGGGTTATCTTTCATTTTTAGGACCAAATGCAATTTAAAACCTTCCATGCACTAGCTGCGTGTCTTCCATGAGCTGCTCTGACGGGTCTGCTTTTCACCCATGGCAATGTGAAAAGACATTTCTCTCTCTCTCTCCCTCTCCTCTCTCTCTTCCTCTCACTCCCTCTCTCAAAATGACAATATTGTGAACATCTGGTTTGTAGACTTCACAAAGTTTGTTCTGCAGCACGATTAAGTTTAAACATCTGTCATTTATATCAAGCAGTTGACAAAGTGCTTGATGTCAAATTGCAACACAGAATACTACACCATGAAATATCTTTTTGGGAAAAAAAACAAAAAGGAGTTAATTGTCTCTTCTTCAAGGGAGTGGGTCCTTCTCTCCAAAGGTGTCTGTTTTCTTTTCCAAATGAGAATATGCATTCAATTTATTCTGGTACTTTTCCGTTTTCAGTCCCAACGACTACTACATTTAATTACTCTAAATCACTCCCCGCGTAAAGACTGTGATGTGCTTCTGAGCCATTTCAAGGATATTGTTTTGTAAACCTGTTTCTCGATTTCAAAAGCGCTGAAGATTTTCAGCAGTTTTGAACCCACTGGCTGTTCTCACCAGGCGGGATAGATATATATCATTGCTTAACACCCCATGTGCAGGGGCCTTCAGCTCAGGTCATGATCCCACGGTCCTGGGATCGAGCCCCGCATCGGGCTCTCTGCTCAGTGGGGAGCCTGCTTCCTCCTCTCTCTCTGCCTGCCTCTCTGCCTACTTGTGATCTCTCTCTATCAAATAAATAAAGTCTTAAAAAAAAAAAACCCATGTGCAGGCGCTGCAGCCCTGACCCCGTGACACCCCCTTCGTCCCATCTCCACATTCTCCAGGAGGAGAGAAAAATCCGTGTCGTTAGCTATTTAAACCGAAAGTGACAACAGATGAATATCATTAAGACCTCCGGACCTTCTGAATCCAGAAAGAGGATAAGATCGGATTTGTAAAGAGACTAGCAGACTGTTCCTTCAATGCCTCTCTGCAGCTGAAAAGCTCAGCCATTATAGAGTGGGTAATACGTGATTGATTAAATATAAAATATCCAATGGCCTTGTGTCACTCACAAGGCTTTCACAGTGATGTCTTTTTCAAGCAATGGGATAAAGCAGCTTTTTGTTTCCAATAGTCTAATGCAGTCTTTCTATTCCCTAACGTTAAGGCGGTGTCATTATAATTCCTATAAAGGGTTAGATAATGTGAAAATGTTTATTATGTTCAAAAAGCATGGTGTCTCAAAGTTTTTAAGTCTATTTTACATCTTAAAAAGCAGTACAGGGGCACCTGGGTGGCTCAGTCAGTTGAGTGGGTGCCTTCGGCTCAGGTCATGATCTCAGGGTCCTGGGATCGAGTCCCACATCGGGCTCTCTGCTCAGCAGGGAGCCTGCTTCCCTCTCACTCTCTCTGCCTGCCTCTCTGCCTCTTTGTGATTTCTCTCTCTCTGTCAAATAAATAAATAAAATCTTTTGAAAAAATCTAGTACATAAGAAACTCTACCACTTCTGTATCAAGTTCTTTTTTATTTGGGTAAGATAGCCTTTGTGTGTGTACGCGATGGTCATTCAATTATTCATAGCGCCAAATTCCAAAGCATGAAGAAAGGGAGAAAAGAAGTAAAATAGAAGCAGACACAGCGTGGCGAGGAGCTACTGTGGGGTTCACGTCGGGGCAGCATCCCTAACCAGCAGGAGAACCCCAGCCAGGTTCTGTACCCTCCAGCTGCAGCCCTGGTGATAAATCCTACCTCCTCCAATTGTTATGGAAACTGAGTTAGAGGCTGCCCAGAAGGAGCCTGGCAGGCAAGTTGTTCAGTAAAAACTAGTTCTTCCCAGGGCGCCTGGGTGGTTCAGTGGGTTAAAGCCTCTGCCTTTGGCTCAGGTCATGGTCCCAGGGTCCTGGGATCGAGCCCCGCATATCGGGCTCTCTGCTCAGCAGGAAGCCTGCTTCCTCCTCTCTCTCTGCCTGCCTCTCTGCCTACTTGTGATTTCTCTGTCAAATAAATAAAATATTTAAAAAAAACTAGTTCTTCCCACCACTTTCAGTAATTTCAGAATATCTGAATAATTTCTGAATTTCACTGAACATCAGAAGTTGTATTTCTTGTCTCTTGTCAAAGAATGTGCAATCTTGGCCCTGGGTTTCTTTTTGTGGGAAAGATCTCTGTCAAATCTTCGGGATTTTACTTAAAATGATCTATGTGTTTCCATTTTCATAGGAACTAAGTGTCTTGCTTTTGTTCTTGGTTGGTGGGGTTTTAATGAAACAGAGGCTCCAAGAGCCTTCCCAGTTGATGTGGACAAACCAGGCACATGAAAGACGCTCGATTTTCAAAGCCGGGAGCCAGCCTGAACCTATTATGCACATTATGCATATGACCAGGATTCCACATCAGAATGTCCTGGTTTGCCCACTCAAAACTAGCCTCGAAATAAAACTTGGTTAGGTAGATACTTTTAAAAGTCTTTTTTTGCGTTTTGAAGAGCAGTTCAAAAGGACGTTTGACAAAAGGTCACCCTTGGGCAGTGCCTTCTTTCTCATCCAGGATGGGCAACTGTTCGGCCCTCTGCCCCCACACGCTTCTCCGCAAACAATCCCCCATCCAGCCTTATGATCTCTACCATTCCAGACAGACCACTGGTCACTTACTGTCTTGATTCGATTCTAAAATCAATAAGCCCATTTTTTTTAAAGTAAACCTCAACTCTATAATGAGACATTGTAGTATTTTACATCCTGCTTTTTAAAAAATATATATTTTATTTATTTGAAAGAGAATGTGAGTGACAGAGCAGAACTGGGGTGGGGGGGGACAGCAGAGGGAGAGGAAGAAAACTCCCCGCTGAGCAGGAAGTCAGATGCAGGGCTCCATCCCAGGATCCCGGGATCATGACCTGAGCTGAAGGCAGATGCTTAACCCACTGAGTCACCCAGGCGACCCTGCATCCTGTTAAAAAAAAAAACAAAAAACAAAAAACAAAACAAAACAAAACACACACACACACACACACACCCCTCTAATCCTAAATGGGGAGGAGGAATATTGCTTAAATATCAGTACTACTGAGTGGTACAAAAGGGTCCTAGAATTCAGAGATTCCACAAAGACCAATTTACTACAAAAAGCTGTTAGGATGATCTTACCACTTATAATAACTCAACAGCTTAATTTTTATAAAATGTATATAGTTCTCTGGTCATAAATACATATTTTGTGTATGGCATTCATATGGGACCCCCCACTGGTCCTTAGCTTTCCTGCAATGGAATGTCTCAATAAATGACCAGAGAAGACACTGCTACAAAACTAGAATTTGCATTTGAAATTAAACAAGTCTAACTTACAAACTGTATGCTTCTCGAAGCTCAGGATGAATATATTTACAAAATATACGGCATTTCTGAATTGATCCTTGAAATTTTCAAATGAATTCAGCTCTTTTGAGATTTGCAGTTCAGTTCTTTTGGGCAAAATGCCATTTCTTGGCATTGCAGGGGGGGAGAAAAAACTGTTTTTGAGGTGGCTTATTGGAAAGCCTCAGAAAGTGTCCAGGACTCAAGATGCTTTTCAAAGCAAACAAAAGCCTGAAGAGGTGAGTGAAAATTAAGTATTAACCTTCTCCTGGGATTAGCTCCACCTGACCTAAAGGTCCCTGGACTGGCCTTGGCAGGTGTGGTGGACAGATCCTCCCTACCCCCTCCCCGCCGGCCCGCCGCAGTCTGGGGTAACCACCCCACAACATAAACAAATGAAGGAGAACTGAATATGTTTTCCTTTAGTTGAGGGGAGAAAAGACACATGAAAGGAATTTGTTTTCTCTCATAACTTCAAAATATTTATGAGTATTTGAATCAGGAAGGTTGTTTCTTGGGGCATCTGGATGGCTCAGTGGGTTAAGTCTCTGCCTTCGGCTCAGGTCATGATCTCAGGGTCCTGGGATCGAGCCCCGCATCGGGCTCTCTGCTCAGCAGGGAGCCTGCTTTCCCCCCTCTCTCTGCCTGCCTCTCTGCCTGCTTGTGATCTCTGTCTATCAAATAAATAAATAAATCTTTTAAAAAGAAAAAGAAGGTTTTTTCTTCATTGTACCTACCTTTATGAAGGAAACCGCAAAATATTTCCCCTACAATCTAGATTTCTATAGAAGCTTGGTGGAAAATTGCATATTTTCCAACGTGTACCAAAAATGAATGTGGAATTATACCACTATCCCATCATCACTCTCTGGCCCTGGACTCCGTTTTCATAAGTCCCACAAATTTACTGACAATTTGAAAACAAACACCTGCTTGTAAACAAGTAAGCGTAGGTCTTGTAGCATCTTTAATTTCAGAGACGTACAAGCAACTAGAAAACTAGCAAACAGCAAATGAAATTTCTGATGATGACTGCCTAAAAAATAGGTAAAATTCTATCGATTTTATTTCCTTTCTTACGTAATTTTTTTCTGAATTCCCTAAAAATAGTCAGTGGAAAAGGATTGCGCAAGAGGTGACTAGAACAGCTGATTTCAAACAAGGTCAGAATTAGATTTAATTAAAAAAAAATGTGGGGCACCTGGGTGGCTCAGTAGGTTGGGCATCCGATTTTTTGGTCTGGGCTCAGGATATGATCTCAGGGTCGTGGCATTGAGCCCCGTGCCAGGCTCCATGCTCAGCGAGGAATCTGTTTAGGATTCTCTCCCTCTCCCTCTCCTCCCCTGCTCACGTGCCTGCTCTCTCTCTCAACATAAATAGATCTTTAAAAATAAATAAATGGTATTGCATTTACAATATGATTAGAAATATGTGGGGAGAAACCTCTGCATTGGCAAACAAAAACAAACAAACAACAACAACAACAAAACCTGCACAAGAAATACAGTGAAGAGTTAATAGTGTTTTCCTTTAGGTGGTAGGTCTATGGGCAGTTTTGGGTTTGGGTTTTTTGTAGTATTTGTTGTTGTTGTTGTTGTTTCTATGCATATTGTGTTTTCCGTAGCTAGTGATAGTGTTACAATGAATATGTGTCTAATACTTTCCATATTGATTCTTCCAAAGTAAAGGACACAAAACAGCTCAATTTCCACATATTATAGAGAATAACTGAGACCAGATGATGCTTCGGCACTTCTTCAGGAATTCATTCCCCGATAGAGCTGATACAAAGAATGCGATGCAGTTGTGGGACTCCACTTCTTCTCCGCGTCCATTTCTCAGTAAGGTTTCCCCTGGCAGAGACCTAACTTGGGCTTTTCGGTGTCTCCACTACCTGAGCGTCGTAGCAGGGTCTCACACTCAACACATCCGAGACGAGCTACGATGACCTTCCCGCAAGCAGATGCGCGCGCGCGCACACACACACACACACACACACAGCCGAAATTCACAACTCCTATAAATAGAGCCCGGTTATGCCGCCTTTGCAAATGCTAGAATATCTGACCTTCCCTCCCTTCACCTCATACAGAGATCCCACCCCCAGAAGCTCCTTTAAACTCTTCTATTTTTCATTGCATCGTCCGGAATTCTGAATTCCTCGCCCCAGCACGGGACGATCCCGGGGCCCCTATACTCTTCTTCTTGGCTCTGGCTTTTATTCCTCCCCCGCCTGACCCTCCCTCACCTTCACTACAACTATCGGGTCCCCTCAGACAAGCCCTCTGCGGTCTCCCATCACCAACCCACCGCTGCGTCCGGCTCGACTTCGAGATCCTTCACCTTCCAACCCGAGCCGGTCCTCCGCCAGCCCAGCCCCCTCCCACAGAGCCGGGCTTGCTCAAGGTTCCTGAGCTCTCCCCCAGGGCCTGCCCATCGCTTCTGCCCTTCCAGACTCTGAAATCAGGCTCCCCGTCCCTCTCTGCCTTTTGAAGCCTTTGCTGATGGAAGCTCCGCCCCAAAGTTGCCTCCTTACAGGATACAATGTAGATCCCAGTGTAGACCCCCTCCTGCGAGCCCTGCTAGGCTGCGCGAATGGAAACTGAATGGAACAAACCAGACTCTAAATTTGGAGCCTGCCACACAGATCACAGGGTAAGACACCAGCGAAAAGCTCTGCCCAGCTAAACACAAAGGTTCCTAAGGCCTGGAGGCAAACAAAAGCCGACCTAGAGCCATCTAAGGAAAGGTGAGCCGGAGCCTTCCCCGTAGGGGACATTCCTAACCCTATCTGACCTCCGACCTCCGGACTTAGCCCTAGGGCTTGGAGGTCACTGGAGACCCTGTCTCTTATCCAGATTGACCGGTGAGGCCAACAGCAAAGGGAAGGCTGGCCTTTTTACTTGTTGATAGTGAGAAATAAGTGGGGGAGGGAAGGGAAACTGAACCGAGTTTCAGAAAGCCACCTCCCCATCTGGCTACTTGGCATTTTTGCAGGAGCTTGTAGCTTTCCCCTAAGAGGAGGCCTGGCCCCTGTCTGAAGACTGCCTAAAAGCCACACACCCCATTCTCTGCTGCACGCAAAAAGCAGCTGATGAGCCCAATGGGCCTCAGCAGGTCATGGCCGGGGGTGGGGCAGGGGGAGTCTTCTTGAGAATATGGAATATTTAACTATAATTCCCAGCGGGCCTCACTAAGAGTTCTAATTTCAGGAAAGGTGTTTACACCTAAATGCAGTAAGCCCTTTTTTATAAGGCAGACAGAAAATGCGAGTAATCCCAGCCAAGGCACAAGTTAGCTGCCCATTCCTTGCAGGAAACCATCGGTTGCATGGTCCCTTATTGAATCATAAGTTAAAAAACTCATTTAATACTGTGCCTTGTTAGGAATCTTAATCAATTCTTTTCTGTCTAATATTTATTAGGATAAAGGATAATCGCATTAAAAAACTCTCATTGTTTCAGAAATAATAACAGAACCTTGGCAACAGCACAACAAAAGCTCTGAGAAAGGTGGATTCTGTGCAGGAAGTGACGAGACTACCCCAGGACACCAGCTGCTGACCCAGCACCACGGATGTGCGAAACACGGACAATGGCCCAGGCAATTTGCTAGACACATGTCCATCCTAAGAAGTGGAATTTTGTGGCATAATAAGTCAACACTTGGAGTTAAAAGTAACTTAATCGTTAAAAAAATAAAAGGAGTGGAGAAAGACAAAAAGTTAGAAACTGAAGGTCAGAGGTGCCCAGACTGTTAACTCACCAAAATCTCGGGTTTTCTCTTGCATAGGAGGTCATCCAAGAATTAGTTGCCTTTACTCAGCCAGGAAGGATTTTGTGACATGGATAAGGCAGAGGGGACCTCATGGTGATCAACATGACGGGGGAGGGGATCCTTGTATTGTTAAGTTACTGCATTTCAAGAGGGCTGTTTACTGATAACAAATCTTCTAAAAGGGTCTCACTGTCCAGTAAAATATTTCAGATGCATAAAGTGATCAAATACTCATCCAGGAATATAAAATATTATGGAGCTCTTGATGAATTGAGACTATAACTTTCTTTGTCTCACTACAGACAAGAAGCAGGCTAACTCTCACCAAAACTCACCCACTTCTTGTTATAAGGCCCAGAGTGAAAGCAGCTTAGCCAAGTTCATCTAGTCGGCATGGAAAGGCAGAACCCATTAGAAAGCCCCGGATCTTGGTACCTATGTCTTTTACCTCCCTGATTTGTTTGTCTGCAAAAAACAATGATGTCATTTCCCTTGGGAGGGTTTTATAAGGAGTAAATGAGGTAATGATATATATAAAGTATTTGGCATAGTTTATGGGATGAATTGTGTCCCCTGAAAATTCATAGGTTGAAAGCTTAACTCCCAATAGCTCAGAATGTGACTATATTTGGAGATCTCGCCTTTAACAAGGTAATTAAGGTAAAAAGAGGTCAGAGGAGTTGAATCTGACTGGTGTCCTCAGAAGAAGAGGGGAGGGCATAGACACACACCGAGGGAGTGCCACGTGAAGACACAGGGAGGAGACAACCATCTACAAGCCAAGGAGAGAAGCCAGGGAAGAAACAAAGCCAGCCAACTTTCAGCCTCCACAACTGAAAAGAGCAGATTTCTGTTGGTGAAGCCACCCAGCGTGTGGTGCTGCGTTCCGGCCGCCCGAGCAGACCGGTGCAGCAAACGTTGTGCGGTAACCGTGAATTTCTTTCACGTTGCCAACTTGACCACTGGCCGCTCGGATAATGAGCCTTCTCCCATCCAAGACCCGTGCAAAGTCTTGATCGTTTTGTGTACACACTATCTGCCGCAAGGACTGTGCCTCATTTCTTGTTTCACGTCCCCTCCCAGGCCCCGAGCCCGGTGCTTCACCAAAAGCAAGAATTCTCTAAAAGTTGGACGAAAGCTTTCAGCACTGCACAAGGCCCTGGCATGCAGCAGGTGCCTTTGAGAGAGCGTGTGGGCCTCTGAGACCAGCAGACCTTGTGCCCACTAGGCCACCCAAGCAAGGCTTCCTTTACCCTACTCAAGACACACATGTGGCTTTGAAAGAACAAATGAAAATGCCTAACCCCCTTCGTGTTCTCATGGAGTAATGGAAGCAGTGGGAAAATCCTATTCGTTGACTGATTGGTAATAACAAATATTTAGTGGTTCTTTTTAGAAGAATCATGATTCGAGTCTCTCTTTTTGCAGCTTATCGTGACAGCCAGACAACTGACAAATACCTAAACCCACTTGTGCAGGGCACCCGGGATGATGCCCCACGCTGGTGGGTATCAGGTGAGCACCGTGTGTTGCCGAGGACCCCCGGTCACTGCCAGGAGCATGCTGAAAGTACCACATGAAGAAGTCACCAGTGGGAGGAATCTGATGCTGGAATGTTCTTTGGAAACCAGCCCGTCTAATGGAAATAATCTTACCTCCCTATCCTGGGCGAAATGGTCCCTCCTTAGTTCCCATTCAATATCTCACATTCGCCGCAGGAGAAGACACTGATGTCCTACTGAGCAGTTATACACCTGCCTTGGGAGTAACAGAGGAGTCGTTATGCCATGGTCTGCATGCCGATAGGTTTGACTCTTGATTTGAGGAGGAAAAAAAGTATATTTTATTTTATTTATTTGTGCAGGGAGAGGCAGAGGCCCGAGGCCCAGCGAGATTCCTGATGCGGGGCTCGAACTTACGACGCTGAGATCATGACCTGAGCCAGAATCATGGATCAGAAGCTCAACCAACTGAAACAACCAAGCGCCCCCAAACCCTATTATTTTCAAGCACTACTAGTCACCTTACAGCTTATTGTCCTAGAGCTTATCAGTTCCCCCCAGGAACAAGGAGTTGGCTTTTGAAATGTCCTGAGCAGGAGAATGCCCAGAGCAACATCACAAACTTGTGGTGTTAATAACCCTGTACTCATTCTGGAGGCTCAGGAGCAGAATATTACACTGGGACTTGTTTTTGGTTTTGTTTGGTTTTCCTTTTTGTTTTATTTGTTTGTTTTGTCGGCTCACATATTCCATCTAGGTAGAATAGAACTGAAATGGCTTGTTTAAGAAAATAGTAATAATTTTTATTGAAGTATAGTTTTCTTTTAAAATTCATTGTAAGCATAACACATCATCCATGTGCTTAGTGATTTAGAGCCCAGGCGCCGGACTCAGGCTTCCTGCAGCCACTTGCCAACACTGCCATTTATCAGCCGTGACCTTGACCAAGGTGTGCTCCTGCTCCCTGCCTCAGTTCCCTCAATCGGAAACGGGGATAAGGATGGCATCAAAGTCAAAGTGTGAAGACCAACTGAGCAAATACATTAAGAAGACGGGTCACTCCCTGTGGCATCGCATAAGCACACAAAAAATTATACGTGTTATTTGCCACGTCCTGCCAACCGTGATGATATTCCCGATTCACAACTCCGAAGTCTCTCTTTTTGCTGGTCTTCAAAGAGGTGACATGAAGGTGACATGGAAACTGTAGACACAAGCACCTTGATGACTCTTCCAGCGCACGGCGGGGTGGGGGTGGGGTAATCGCATTCATTCCATATGACCCTGCGTGGTCATTCGTGGTCATGGTCACTGAATGGTCATTCAGTGGTCAATATGGCCATTAAAGACCCTCACTCTACGGCCGCCATATCTAGACGGACTCTGATTCACCAATAAGAGGTGTGAGGAAGCAATTACAGGGCAGAAACTGGTAAGAAGCAGTCCAATAGGTTGGGGAAAGTTGTAAATAATGCTTAGTCGCTCTAGCAAAATATATGTTGAATAGTAAATACACATGATTGGCTAACGATATAGATCTTGACACATAAATGAGGACTTGGAAGAGGAAAGAGAATCGTACACCGAGAAGAAAGGTAAGCATTGTATTTAATCTTAGATTTGACTGTCAGGCTTTTTTATTGTTATTTAAAGTTCAATTCTTTATCATCACCTACTGCCTTTAACTGTAATATTCACATACATATACATAACTCTAGAATATTTCAAACTTCCAAAGAGTCTCTATAAATAGTCAAAAATAATGCTTTGAGCCCAAACCCACATGCCCTTTTATAGCAAGCAGAGCGTTCCATACACACACACACACACACACACACACACACGCTTGAGAACGCGAGCCTGACAGGATGGGTCTTGCTCACCGTCCTGCAAAGTAACAAACTGACAAGTTGCAGAGGGCTTAGCACCCAGCAGCAGCCCAGGGAACATGCACAGGATTCCGAAAGACTTTGAAGAGTGGCCAGATTCCCTGAGACGATGCTACTACCTAGATTAGACACTTCGTGGAATGTTTCCAGCGGCAGGAGGAGCAAGCTTTCGTAACTACTTTAGCACAGCCTGACCGAGGAATAAGCATCTTCTCTCTAGATCTCAATTCCTTCAGGAATGGGGATAGGATCTGATTATTTCTGAATTACCACTTCAGTTCCAACCTTCCCCGAATCCTTAAAAGCACATTGTATATCTCGCTCTATAAGCAACTCTCAATGAGTTGTTGTTGTTTTTTTTTTAAGATTTTATTTATTTATTTGACAGAGAGAGATAGCGAGAGAGGGAACACAAGCAGGGGGAGTGGGAGAGGGAGAAGCAGGCTTCCTGCTGAACAGAGAGCCCAATGCGGGGCTCAGTCCCAGGGCCCTGGGACCATGACCTGAGCTGAAGACAGACGCTTAACAACTGAGTCACCCAGGCACCTCTCTCAATGAATTTTTAAGAGTGAGTGAATGGAAATCTGCTGTATTCACCATTCTCTGTGCAGTATACAAAAGTTTCTCTGACATCTAGTACTGAAGTATGAATCCAAGCTTAACTCCTCTTGACAAATCTGATAGAGTTTGCTTCAGAATAAATTTCTCATGACACAGACTATAAAAATAAAAAAATACGTTTCTTTGCTTTGATTCCTCAAGTAAATTGAACCTGTTTGGTCTCAGCCGCGGTGCTATCCCTTCAAACTAACCATCCAAGGGTCAATCAAGCTGGTTATATGTCATCTAAACATTATTTTATTTTCCTGGGTTCTCTTTTTTTTTTTAAGATGATTTAATATATTTCAAAGTATCCCAAGTTTGCCTCATTTTCAGAGGAGCCACTTGCAAAGTTCATAAATTCACTCTTCTCTCCTTTTGAAGGCAGGAACAAGTTGCATGGAACACTTGGCAGCAGAGAAGGGGATGCCGGCCTGCCCAGGATGAGAAGCAGAATTATGGAGGGAGCTATATCGGGCTGTAGGTTTCCATTAAATGGATGTCTTGGGCTTGCCATCTTTCACTGTAATTGCTGGTCCGGGAAGTCGACTGTCTCTGGAGATTAATCTATTTTCAGTTTAATGGATCAGTGGAAGCTATCGAAAGACTGGTACAACTCTTTCTCCTTGACTTCCTCAGTCCCAAGAGACACTGCTATCTGTGAAGCTGGACATGGTTACAAGCCAACGTGCCCCTCCTGCCCCACCCAGAAAGAAACCGCCTTCCATAGACTTTACAGACCAAAAATCGTCAATGCGGAATCACTTGGTCACTTAAATTAGTAGTAATATATTCATTTTCATATATGATATACATATATTTTAGGTAGGTAGGTAGATAGAGGTGGGAGGAGAGAGAAATTCTTCTGATCACTGTAAAGCAATTTGTATTAACAAAACGAATTGATATAATGTCAAGAAAAAGCAAAGAAAACTCACGTGCACTTGGTCTATACATGTTTTGGCTTCATTGAACAGAAGTGTGCAAGTTTCATGAATCTTTATTTAAAAGAACCTTGACATTCAAAGGCATAACCTCTGTGGGTTCAAGAAAAGCCGCCTTCACTGCTCATGGCAGAGTCAATTGTTATTTTCTGATGGACAGTTACGGAATCCTGCACTGGCGTGAGCTGCAGTCACTTGACTGAGGACGAACCAACCAGTTCCCCCAGCTTCCACATATCAAAGTCCTGAATGAGCAAGGAAGGGTGTGATGGGTTAATTGTGTCCCCTCAAAATCCATATACTGGAGTCCTATTCCCTGCAACCTGTAAATGTGACCTCATTTGGAAACAGAGTCTTTGCAGATGTGGTCAACTTAAAATGAGGTCATAAGGATGATCTCTAATCCAATATGACTGGTGTCCCTATAGAAAGAGGGAATGTGGGGATAGACACCCATAGACAGGGAACAAGTAGGCATCCATCTACAAGCCAGGGAGAGAGGCCTAGAGAAGATTCTCCCTCCCAGCCTCATACAACCAACCCTGCCCACACCTTGACCTCAGAATTCCAGCCTCTAGAACTATGAGACAACAAATTTCTGTGGTACAAGTCATGTGGTTTGTGGCACTTTGTTACAATAGCCCTACACAAATAGAGCAGGGTCAAGAAATGGAACTAGAGAAGGATGGTGTGGACTATGGTGGGGATTTAAGGGTTTTCATTCCAGCTGTGGTGGGTGCATCACAGGCCGATTCACATTTCTTATGGGTCCACCGAGCTCCTGGGCAGAGAATGGGTTTGGAGCCAGATGGATGCCTGGAGAACAGTGAGAAAGCAATTCCAGGAGTCCAGATAAGAGGAGACAGGGCTGGGACAGGGGGAGGGGGAGTACAGTGAGTTGGAGGGAAATGGCCTGAGTCAAAATGTGTTTTTGAAATGGAACCAAGAGGACTCAGGGATGGACTAGAGACATGGGCTGATGGGTGGTAGGGACGGTAGCTTCGGGAATGGTTCAGGGACCTCCACTCTGCACGGCTGTGCGGATAGTGTTAGTTCTGAAGTGAAGTGAGAGGAAGAGGAGCACAGTTAAGATGAAGGGCCAAATATGTTTGGGGAAGACTGAGTTCGAGATACCTGTGGGGTACGCCGGCATGACTTTCAGGTAGGCAGGTAAACATCTAGATTTGGAACTCAGGAAAGATGTAGTCAGAACACATAAGACTGGGAGTTGCTGGCACATAAACGGTGTTTAAAACTGTGGGGAAAGATGAGACTCTAAGGAGGGAAGGTGGAAAGAGAAGACAAGAAGACCTAGAACTGAGCCCCGCAGAGCTCTACCACAGGAAGCTCACTGCAGGGCAGGGTTTCTCGACCTTGGCTCTGCTCACATTTGGGGTCACATAGTTCTCTGTGGAGGGGGGGCTCCCCTGTGCATTGCAGGACATTTAGCAACATCTCTGGCCTCTACCCACTAGATGTTACCAGCACTCATACAGTTATGACAACCAAAGCTCTCCAGGTGTTAAGTGTCCCCTGGGGCCAAAAGAAGCCCCAGTTGAGAACCACTGGTGTAGAACAAGCACAGTAAAAATACAGGGAGTAACCAGAGGAGGAGGAAGAAGAGCAGAAGGCCGTAATGTGTCAGAAGCCAAGAGAAGACACTCTCTCAGGGATTAAGATGCAAATCAATGCAAAATAGCCAAGGAAGATTCATACAGGGAGGCGTCCAGTAGTTTTAGCCACATGGAAGTCGTTAGTGACTTCAGCAAGAGGAATTTTGGTGAGACGACAGGAGCCACACCGAATTGGAACAGATTACAATGACAGATGTATGTATCAGTTGATAACAGATGTCAGTGCAATTGGTTTCTAATAACATATGTGTGGGTGGGGGTGTTCAATGTAGTTCGTTGCACAACTTCCATTTTTTCATACACCCTGTAGCCTATCCATGGGAAACCCCAACGCCGGTGGTGGTTTCCTCATAGTCCCTGCCAGTGACCGATTTAGGAGCAGGCAGGCAATGCACGTGTAGCCAGTGATGACGTAAGAAATCTGAAGGCTCTGGACACGTTTCCTTGTTGATACAGACAACCAAGAAGGGACACAGTCTTCCCCTTCTGGGTGTGGCCTCCCTAAATTCCTGGAGCATTTGGGCACTTTGAACACAATTTTTCTCTCCACTGTGTAAGTAGAACTCACCTGAGAACAAGCCAAACAGTAAATATGGCAAGAGGAAAAATGGGAAGAACCCGGGTTGTGGAATGAAGTGGTTAGAACTTTCAATCAACCCACCGCAAGACACCCAGACTCAGACGCCTTACTAGATAGAAACCAATTTCCTTCCACCTCCCCTCTGTTTGCAGCTGTTTTAATTTGTTTGTTTATCATCGCCTCAGCATCTTTCCCTTGGGAATCTTCATTTTATTGTCAACAACGTCTGGAACAATACGATCCTTTGCTCCTGATACCTGTCCTCTTACTAACCTGATTGGAATTCTGAGTTCCTCATTTCATGGTTTTCCAAAATAAGGCAAATCAACCACTGTCGCCTCTTAAGCCCTGGGCTATTCTCTTCCACAACTGGCCTCTTGGAGTCAACAGCACTCAGGTAGCCCTCCCCTCCCCCTGTGGCTGTCACCACTGACTATCCTTGCCTCAGCCACGTGCCTTGAGGGTTTGGTCCACCAGCCCCTTCTCTACCCCACTGGGGCCATTTATTCTGATATCCTTGCAAATCCCCAGCTTCACATTTCAATGACTTCTAGTGACCTTCAGGAACCCTCTCCTTTAGCACCCACATTCACTGCCACACTGCGGACCTCATCATTACTGAAACTGCTCCACCTCCGAGATCTTAAACTCAGAAATTCTTTCCTCTATTACAACCTCCCACTGCCTCGCTCCTGGGAAGGCTCCGTGTGCCCTCTGATCCTAAGCCCCTCCCTAATTTCTCATGAGTCCCTTTCTGGATATAAAACATAATTGGAAGCCCTCAGGACCTGAAAAGTATAATCAATTATGAGGTATTAGGATGACTTAATTAGTACACTTTTCAAACAACCCATCCTGGAACCACATTTGCCCAACCCTTTCAATTAAATTTTTACCAGCACTCAAAATTCCTGCATCCTCAAAATCCATCTTATCAGGAGCCAAGTCAAGGACAACTTACCATGAGTTTTCCACACTCTTGATTCTAAGCTATAGAAACTACAAAAGAAAATTAAATGACCGTGTCTAAGCCAGTGTTTTTATCTTAAATATTTAAAAAATGCATGGAGGGGTGCCTGGGTGGCTCAGTGGGTTAAAGCCTCTGCCTTGGGCTCAGGTCATGATCCCAGGGTCCTGGGATCGAGCCCCACATCGGGCTCTCTGCTCAGAGCAGGGAGCCTGCTTCCCCACCCCACCCCCACTCTTTCTCTGCCTGCCTCTCTGCCTACTTGTGATCTCTGTCTGTCAAATAAATAAATAAAATCTTTCTTAAACATTTTAAAAATGCATGGAAAGGTCATTTCAAAAACAACAACAATGACAAAGTCTTACTACTAGCTGAAAAGGAAAACATCCATAAAGAAGACGCTATGGGAAATGTGTGCTTAGTTTTCTGTAGGGTCACACAGTGAGCCTTGGTTTGGTTCCCGGGTGCTTCTTTTTCTACTGATGGACCTTCTTGCCTCTTCCTTCACCCTCGCTACCCCTCAAAACATGTGGTTAAGGCCAAGGAGCAGACACCATTTGGGAAGATAACGGCAGGTACTGAGATCAGCAGACCACATAATGCTGAAGAATTTAGATCTTTCTGATTCTTCAGAATAGAATAGCTACTCATCCTCCCCTCAAAACTTTCTCTCTTAATATTGCTTGACTCCAACAACAAAACTCTGACACATTGTATTGAAGTTTCATTGTTAAAGCATTCAATTAACATATGTGTAATGTAACAATTCAATGAGATAATAATACAATTTCATACAAAATGATACAACTTGATGCTGACCATTCTATTCACTGAGACTAACTGGATGATGACGATGTCACCCCTTGCTCAACCCTAGAAACACTGTTCCTTTTCCATCCCAGACTCTCCTGTTTATTGAAAGTATGTAAGTCACAGATACGGAATCAGCACAAGGGATTTTCAGGAATAAGTTGGAGCATTAGTTACTTTCACCTTACATGCGGATTGGACTCTGACCTGGACTTAACTTCTGTCTTCCCTCTGTCACATTAGAAGACTCTTCCACTGGGGTAAGGATGAGAAGACCCAGAAGCCAAGGGAGGTGCCGCTATATCCGCCTAGAGACAAGCATGTTGACATCAACTGGACCATCCGGGTAACTCAGCATCCACTTGCTAACAGGGAGCTGACTTACTCTCCAACTTACCTCAGATCCCTCCCCAACTTCTCTGGCCCAAGTTCTACTGTAGTCCCTCCACAGTCACCCAGAAATCTCATCTCTTTTAACAATGTAAACATTGATCAGTAAGCTCCTCAACTTCCTTTCAGTCCATCTCAAGGAATGTTTACAATTCTGGTAGTTTTTCACATTAAGTCTGTTTCAGGGGGTGTCTACATTTATCACAGCAAACACCCTACTGTTTTTTTTAAAAATTGTCTTAAAGTACTAAAATATATATGACAGAAAACTTTGCCATTTCCACCATTTCTAAGTGTACACTCAGTGGCATGAAGTACATTGACCATGTTGTGCAACCGATCACCACCCCCCGTCTCCAGAACCTTCCATCTTCCTACACAGAAACTCTGTGCCCACACAACAATAACACCCCACTCCCTATGCTTTGGAGTGCAAGAAAGACGGTTACACCTTGAATTGCCTTATTAATGTATTTTCTTCGATTTAAAAACATTTTGGTCTCTCTTCCTGGATACATTGCCCCAATTTTTCTTGACAGGTCATTAGGCAGAATTCTTGTATATCCACTCCCCTCCCTCATCTGTCCACCAGACCATCTGCCCTGCTTACTGCTCTTCTTCATTAAACTGAAAATGCCCCGAGGACCAAGATGATGCCTTTCATACCTGCACCTTCAATGCCAGCCATAGTCACAGTGTATGATGCAAAGGAGACAATAAATATGTATTGGATAAATGACTAGAGGGAAACAATCACTTTAGTTGTAAGAGTACTTGCTGAGCGTGCGGCTAAGCTGTACACATGGATTTTTTTTCCAAGTTTGACTGCTGAGACAATGACTAGAGACTGCGCTCAGCCTTTCACTGGTCTTCACTGGTCTGCATCTATCTAGTAGACGGTACAAATGAACTCACCCCGATGATTATCACTACCCTCCCAAATCTTTGCCGGGAAGATACTCAGATCGCTAACCAATTTTATTAACCAATCTCGTTAGCATTGTCTCTCAAGTGTTAAAGGTGAGCACGATTTGGTGTATCTGTGTAGATTGAGTTCAATTTCCTAAATCAGTAACAGAAATAGAGAAATGATAGTAAGTGAACTAATGCTGGAGGAGAAAAAAAGAGAACGAAAGCTATTATTTTTGTGCATATTTAAAAAACGCTTTTGTACGTTGTGGAACATTATGTTCACCAGTTTTTTGTTGCCCTTCTTGATAGGCACGTTCCTCCCTCCATGAGATGCCAGCTTGGTCATCTGCCTTGTGTGAGTCAATGAACAGTATATACGTCCCAGAGGGTGGCTGATCCCTCAGTCTGGGCTTGAAAGGAAGATGACACACAGAATCTGAGTCAACCAGCAACGAAGCGAGACTTCGTTTCCAGATTCTGGGGTCATTTGTTCCCAAGCATAACCTAGCAATGGTTGCCCAATAGACACCTAAATTCATCCCCAACTATATAAAGTCAATGAGCATAGAGATAGAATAGAAACGTAGCCCATGGAGTTAGTGATAGTCTTCAACAGAGCTGAATGTAAAATTCCTAGGACCTCAAACTTGCTTTTAGTGTGTATGACTTACAGCTTGTTTGAGGAAGATGTGACAAAGGAATGATTCAAAACCTCAGGGAGAAGCTATGACCTCAAGAAGGTATTGATTTTTAATACAATATACATGTTAAAATAATGTTAATATTCTATGATTTTTTTTTGCTGCTAAATGGTAAATAAAGTATTTCAAATTGCACCTTTTTCTCAAACATTCACTCAAAATATTTAGGATTTATGCTTTTTTGTATCATAAAATATAAGTCTCCTATTGATATCTTCTCCCCCAAGGATGAAAATTCATTTTCAATAGGTCATGTGTTGTATGTGAAAAACATACAGTCCTCATAAAATGCTTTAAAGCCAAGGTGAATGCCACTGCGAATTGGTCTAGCGTCTTCGGCCTCATTTTAAAAGCTCTATAAATCTATCTGTGTCTTACCTTTGGCCTCCTCAAAGCTGGTGCATAGGCTGACTCATAAATGAGACACTACTTGTGATCTGAAGAGTGCCGCAGATTTCCCACAAGTTGCTCTCCATCCAAAGCAAGCCTGATACTCAAGGGCTAAGTGCGTCCTATTAAAGCATTGCATATTTGAGCTGGTAAAGTCAGGAAGGCTGAAAGATCGATCCTCTTTTATTAGCTAAAGCAGATTTCAGTGTATCAGATTAGCTGAGCTCTGCAGATGATATTGGTAAGTTGTTTCCCAGGTGGAAAGGTGGAAAAGGTATTAAAATTCTTCAGTGTCTCCCCAGAGCCTCAAGGGGAAAAAAAAAGAAAAAAATTCTTAGCAAGACAGACTTAAGTCCTCTGAGACCTGGCCTCTGATTTCCTCTCTAGACTCATCTGTCTGACTCTAGCTACACTGAATTATTTTAAGGGGATATTTTCAAGTCCCCTTTCTCCTGGATAACCCTAGCTTTCCTGATTTACCACGTGGCCTCTATTTTATTTAGGATAGCTAATGCTAGCTGTGACAACTAAAACACCCCAAAGACTTTGATGGCTTACACAAAAGGCCCAATATGGGCCTGGTCGCCATCTTCTGCAAAGAGGAAGAAAGGGAGGGAGGAAGAATCCTGGTACCACAGCCCATAGCTCAGTGTCCTGAGGCTAGAACTCATCACAGGGCCCCAAGCTCACCTCAAGGAAGGCTGGAGGGACAGACGTGTGCCTCCCATCCAACCAGCCTGTGCTTTATTTAGGCCATAGGACACACCACCCTGAGCTGCAAACATCTGCTTACCCATCTCCCTTCCTCATTTGATGAGGAGAGCTTTAGTGTTGTAACTGTGCCTTATTTGTTTGCACTCAGAGCAAACAAATATTTTCCCTTGTCACACAGCAAGTGCTCAATAAATGTTTGTTAAAGTAAAGGATGGATGGATGGATGGATGGATGGATGGATGGATGGATAGATGGGTGGATGGATGTGTAAATGGGTGGATGGACGGATAGATGGAGGGATGAGTGGATGGATGGATGGATAAGTGGGTGGAGGAATCGTTAAGAATGAGGGATCGTTGTTTGAATTTCTGTTAGGCCCAGGACCTTCTTGAAACCCTAGACATGAGTGGGAGAGTTTAAAAATTGAGAATCCTGCATCCCAAAATAGAGCCCAGGGGACTAGATTGTCTCCCGTCTCCTGAAGCACAGGAACACAACATGAGAACACAGCCACGTTGCCTAAGTTTCTCTGGTCAAATAGACCCACACAGACTCCGCAACAGACACCAGCCACTTCATCAGAATCTTTGAACGGAGTTCCGGTGCTGAGGAGCAAGGGGGGTGATGGTGCGCGGAGCAGACCAGCAGAGGTGGTTTCTCATTAGCTGCTTCTAATGGTTGTGGTTTAGGGCAGGATTCCATGGGGTTTGGCCTTGAATCTGGTTTTGCAGCCCTCCCAAGACGTCTGTGATCTACTCAATATTCCTTTAATTAAATCTTTTTAGACAGCTAGAATCAGCTTCTCTGACTTACACTTGAGAGCCAGTTAGATACAAGAAAATAGCAAGAGGCCACGGTACTGCATAGAACTGGCTGGAACTGGGGGGAGAGTGTGCGTGAGCACAGGCGTGTCTGCAGGCGTGCGGGCGTGCACACGTAGGTACATGTTCGGAATCAAAGGGGAAGAAAGCTGCTGTGCAGTGAAGCAGACGTTAAAGTCATAAAGGGGATGCAGAGAGGCAAGCAGGCATCCCAGGTAAACTCTGCTGGCTTCACCCTATATTTCTGTCTTCCCCCTTGCGCTACAAGAATTCAGGGTGGCGGTCCATTTACAATCCTAATAGCTATCTATTAAATTCATGCCATGTTACTTCCATTTACCATGAAACCTAATATGAATTAAATTCATACAATTGTGCTTTAAGTAAAAGCTGTTATGAACAGGTTCAAGGGGTACCTAAATTCTTGGTCTTTCTATAAAGTGTTCCTTTGAAGGCAAGCTCAGATTAACGGGATTTCTGAGCTAAAAGAAAATGAGACCCAGAAGGCTCAATTGCCTCACTCCAAGTGACAGAGTTTTGCTTGGTCCAAGAATCTAACGTGGTTGGAACAGCAGGAGGGTCTTGGACATAGAACTTCAGGAATATTCTGAAGCGAACAGGGCTTCAACTCCGTGACATGACGGCCCTACATGTGTACTGACAAATATTGACTTAAAAAAGGGAGCCATCGTAATCTTGGAAGGGACTCTCAAATGAGGGAGACTCTGGAGTTTTGCCCAAGAAATTTTAACTGAATGCTACGATTGTTTGTTTTCATAAAATACTTACCCCCACTCAAAGTTCGTGGACTGTCAAAAGACTGCTTCCAGAGGATTGTGTTTTCCTAGTGGCTGATACTTGTACACAAGCATGCGTCCGTTTGTAAAATTTTTGAAAACCAATATTTCAAGCAACCCACCCCGGCTTGCCAACCTTCATCAAAAGTGCCTTCACTGAGACAAGCCAACAAAACAAGTGTGAACATTCAAAATGCCTCGCTATCAGATTTTTCCCGTGGTCTCCTCGGCGACGTGAGAGCGGTGTGTACCTACGAGGCAACTGACTTCATCTGGCAATGATGCTCACAGTTGAAAGGAGTGTAACTGAGGCTAACATAACTGCTTCCGGATACTTGCGAGGTACTGAAAGGACGAACTCAAATGAAGAGTTGACCCTTTCTGCAGCCTGAATAAGCAAAGGTTTACAGTCATCTGGAGCTGTAAAAGCCGGCTCTTCTTTTAAAACGAGTCCATTTTTCAAGCTGTTGTCGAGATTGCTATGGATCCTGGGGGCATGACTGAAAACAAGATCATAATTGAACAGTAGGAGGTCTGCTTATCTCTCTCTCTCTCTCTCTCTCTCTCTCTGGGCAAAGAGCTGGCAGAGGACAGGGGACCCAGACTGTGTCCACACAGGCCACCGTGCACCTGCTTGGAGGCCTAAATCATTTTAAAACTTGTCGGTGAAAAGGTGGGAAGAAATGGGTCTGAATGTTTTTCTGTTTGCTGACTTGGGATTTGATGTGGGGGTGGAGGCCGGGAGGTTCTACCGGGTAGGCAGAAAAGACATAATTAAAACTATTCATTTCTTTAAAAAAAAAAAAATCTGCTCTATCTTCCCAGCGGGCCTTGATCTCTTTGTTACACTGTATTTGGAAAGTTCTATTGAAATGTCATTCAGGAAGTGCCACTCGGGCGGCAGCCTAGTAGAAAAAAAAAAAAAGAAAGAAAGAAAAAAAAAAAAAGAAAGGCTAGTTAGGGAATGAGAGGCAGTTGAAAGATAAAAGAGTAATATTTTAAAAGAGTTTTAAAAGAGTAATATTTCATTAGGAGCCTCTTAGTAAGTGCTTGCTCAAACCTAAGCACTTGGACGTGGATTAGAGTCAAATGATTTCCTATAAACAAAGTGAGATTTTAAGGAATTGCTAATTTCGTATAACTACGTTTGATTTTTTTCCTTCTTCTTCACTAACATATTAAAAACAAGAATGTGCCGAACGGAGGGCTGATTTGTACCTAAAGGGGGAAAAAAGGACAATTATAAAATAATAATGTCCATAATTAAAATAAGTACAAACGTGCATTTGGTGAGTATGTCTGCATAATGAAGCAACCGTGGGTACCCTCTATGATTTTGTTCTCAGCTAATTGAGGCGAACCTTCAATTTGATTTTCTTATTCTTTTTTATGCCTCTAAATAACCTCTTTCTGCTGCCCCAGATCTCCCGTGGACATCAAAGGGTAGGTCTTGTATACAACAGGAGACACCAGCAGGACAACAGAGGAGAAGGAGGGTTGGGGTTTGGGAGGACCACATTTGTTGGAGCTAATTTTTAAAGAATGCACACACAGTATGAATATATGTTTCGTGTAAGTATGCAATGATCCAGGAGAAACACGACAACCTCGCTGTCCCCCATCCCTAAGAACTGGATCTATCAAAGCGAGGTATCTCAACAATGGGGGAAGTGATATCAGCAGAGGCATTTAAAATTGCCAATGGTTTTCATCCTCTGAAACCATGGGAATGCAAAGCAAAAACAATTCTGACAATTCAGAATAATGAGTCAGCTCTTTGGGTTATTAAACAGAACACGGCCCATCTGCTTGGCTTCGTGAAAACTGTGGCAGAGGGGAAGAGAGGTGGATAGCGGAGGTGGGGGGGAGGAGGGAATCAGCTTTTTATAGGGAATCTGAGCTCTGTTTTCCAAAGTCTTTCTGGGTTCTGCACTCTCGCTAAAATTCGGAAGCAGGCTCCAAGCTAGACAAATGGCAGCAACACTTGCTTGCAACGCTCTCCATCATGGTTATAATAAGACACTCGAGTAAATCAAGTGTCTTACCTGGAGATTCTCTGTGTTCCATAGAAAGAATGAAATTTCTTTTTTCCTAAAGAAACTAATTTTTTGTCATGCAATGAATGTATTTAATAACTGAGAAACCCGAAATCACTTCCTTTCCTGACATCAATAACGTGTGACCCATTCTACTGAGTGTGACATCACCTACGCTCGAACCAAAAAAGACAGAGAAATCACTTGTACCCTTGTAAGAAATAGACGGAGGAAGACTCGGAACACGACTTTTTGGAGCTTTTGTAAAACTTGGTGGTTATTAGCAACAACTGGGGGCTTCTGTTCAGTAATCGGAAATTGTGTAATCAATTCGCTTTTAAAGTGACAGAAGTTGTAAATCTGCCTGCAGAAATGATCCTACGGGCATGTCCGTGTATGAATGAGACACACATGTATAGTCCCTTGTTGGTTTTGCTTCTAAATAACAGGTCACACTATTTGACCACGTTCTGAGGTGGCCTGTCCTCGGAACCCGAAATTTTGAGAAACATCAAATCCCTGTGTTAAAAGAGAACAGCGTTTTACATGTTTCTCATGTGAGTACCGAATCTGACACCAGCGGCATTAAAAAAACAGAAGCAACTGCCTAAGGATGTTTTTCCCCGCAGTCCGTGAAGCTCTTGGTGAGGAAAAGCGTGAGAAGTAGTAAGAATGTACTGGTTTCTCGTATGACTCAAAGATGGCCTTCATTTATCACCTGATAGGTTTTATTATAACACAACCAAGTTGTGAAATCCCATTTTGAAATTACAAGAGCTATTCAGGATATATATTATAAATCCGTGACATCGGGGATTGTGATTTGGGGGGAAGGAGGAGTTATTCTTTAGAAATGGAATGCACTATACTTGTCTAAGAAGAATTTGCAGAAAGGCATCAAGACAGTGTTTCATTGTGGGTTGTGAATTCTTTCAAAGGGACGGTGCCCTGAATGTTAACATCATCTCATATATTCCCAAGATGTGTGCAATTACCTCAGAGAGAAGAGCCGGGTAGCGAGGTCTCGAGGGTTTAGATAATGACATAAAGTATGTCACAACGATTATCCGTGTACTTTTCCAGGAGATGCATTATTTAAAACCTACCCAGGACTTCAAGAATGAAAGACAGAGGAATGTCCACTTTATGAAATTGCCATTAAAGTGCGATCTGGAGTTGAAGACAAGGTTAATTATTGGTTTTTAACCGGAGGATCATTCCAGTTTAATATCAGTGCCTGGGTCTTAAATATTGAAGCAAGTCACATTTTTCAGGGACAATTGCCTTTGAATGAAGAATGACAGGGCTCTGGTCTTTGCTGACCCTTACAACTCCTGCAGCGTAATCCATGGCAACTCAGTTACTACAGCAACGAAGGAACACACAAGAACAGGAGAAGACCGTGAAATCTGATGTCATACTTTCACAGGATATAAATTGCAAATGATATTCTAAAGTAGATTTGGTAAGTGTGTGATCTACATTATAAATTAGTTGGAAGTGACTATGGAGATTTCACCGGGACCCAGAAGTGAGGATCTTGTGTTCCAACATTCAACAATGTTTATTGACCACCTACTACGGGGAGCGTGCAAGGATGAACAAGACTTAGTCCCCGAAGCCCTGTCCCTCCTTGCCCGTACCCACCGCAACCAGAAGCTCAAACCTAGTTCACTACCTCTCTTCGAGGCTTTGTTGCCAAACATTAAGGGAGTGATTTTGAAATGTTTCTGTTGCCTTGGTCAACGTCAACTTCATAACCAGATCTCATTAGAAATTTTCCAGGCACCTGCCCTAGTTTTAAGTCCCCTTCTGTAACAGAATCCGCCCTCCGTTTCCCTTTTCCACCTTGGAAAACTGACTTGAGCAGTCTCGGGTCCCATTCTAGAAAATACGGTTCCTAATTAATTCTGTCGGGGTTGGGGTTCTTAAAGGAGTTGCGGGGACCTTCATTCAAGCAGCCCTACACCTTTGTCATTAACACACATTTGGACAAAAAAGTGAGAAAGAGACCGAATGCTGGGCTCAGGTTACTGGATTTGTACAATGAGGCTCAAAAAAGCACATTTTCCATGGCATGCTTGGGACAAAACACGGAACCTAACACTGACTTTTGTGCTAGGACTCCGTTAAGGGCTTTTCAGATAAATCTGAGATTTGAGGAGCCACAGTCGCGATAATGTGTGGCCCTCACTCTACCATTGGCTCTGATCCAATCTGTCTGAGCTCAAGACTCATACCCAGCCTCAACTTTGTAAGCCTGGAGTCAGAGTTCATAGCCAGCCCTTCCATTTGTAATCTCGACCAAAGGAAACACCACGAGTTTTGGGAAATAGGAAGGAACAAGATTGCTCCACGTACATGACTACGCATGACTGTCTCTCCGTGCTTGTGTGCAGATTAAACGTAGGTCGTTTTAACCACGGCACTTTCCGTTGTTGGCGTGACGAGGCTGCTCCCATCTCCGAACCACCCTCAAGCACACCCACAGTTTGTGGAGAGAATCAAGTCCCGGACATGCCAACGGAGCGGCAGTCATCAGAACTATAATTAAGATAGCACGGCGTGCCAAGAGAGCGAGAGCAGGCCACCGACAGCACGTCAGAGGGGAAGAAGAGAGAAGGCTTCTTCTGAGAGCAGAGGTCCGAGATCCCGTCTGAGAGGTCGCAGGAGAGCAAACGCGGCAGAAGGCTGTGCAGGGTTCCAGGGGCACGGAAAGGGGACAGCGTGACTGGGACTCTGGATCCCAGGAGAGGGACGTGTGCTTTGCTGTGAAGGGCTGCACTGAGGAATTAGGTCTTCATCTCCTCAGAAAACCACGGAGCCTACTATAGTACTCTCCATCTGCCACCTCTGCGGCGTGCTGTGCGGGCCCCCACACCACCCTCCATAGCCCCAGCTCTGAGGTCGTGTTGGTCTGCCATTGCTATGTGACAGATCACCCCAGAGACTCCGCATCTCCTGAAACAACCACCGTGTCATTACGTCACAGCGTATGTGGCTCAGCTGATTACGGATGGCTCCAGGTTGCCGTGTGGTTGGGACGGTGACAGGAAGGGACTGAAGGATGTGCCCACAAGCTCACTCCATGAGCGGAGTTGCTTCCTCTGGGCAGGTAGCTCAAGGGAGAGCGGGCCACACACCCAAGTTGGAAGACACCCAAGCCAGAGCCCCCCGAGGGTGCAACCTGGCCGCACGGTGACATCCATTACTTTTGCCACCTTCTCTTTGTGAGACGTGAGTCACTAGGTCCAGCCCACGGTCTCGGGAAGAGTGTTCCAGGGGTGCAAATGCCCAGCAGGCAGGGGTCACGCTCAGGACACCACCACCATCTTTTGTGCATGTTCTAGAACCCAGGCACGGTATTCGACTCACTGTTCCCTAACTCTTACAATAACCGTGTGGGGTAGGAAGTATCGTCTCCATTTTACAGCTGAGAAAAGGGTGATTCATTTACCCAAGGAAAGACAGCCTGCAAACATTACGATCATGACTATAATTGAGGTCCAGACTGTCCGAAGTCTGTCTCCGTCTCTAACCCACTTGTTCAACCATTGTCCACGCAGCCCCAGTACCTGTCTGCTTTGGGCTTGATCTCTCCCCAGCACTGCAGAACGCAGTCTATCATTCATGACGCTCCACAGAAGAAATCATAATGTCACAGAGAGACAAGTCAAACAAGACCTGACGACAGTGGTTCCCTGTCCTCAAGATGAGGTCGGACCGCGCTGATGGTTTTATCATGGCTGAAGGGTACACAAGGTTGCCCACGCGCGAGCCAAACCTCAGACCCACAGTACTGAGCTCATCACATGTGACCCCTTCCGGAGGGACAGCACCATCCCGCCACCTTCCTCTGGTCCAGGCAGTGCCCTGAAGCCTGCAGAACACGCCCCTTGGAAAAACCAGTCGTGTCTGTATCACCGCCAACTTTCTGGAAAGAAGACTGACAATGAGCACACGGAAATTCCACTCAAGACACCACACACAAGTCCAAGTGAGAGCCGCACGGAACATGCATGGCAATACGCAGAGCCTCCCGAAAAAACATGACTGGGAATGAGCTATAAAAAGCGGTTTTTAAAAAATAAGGTTAAGTAGCTATGAAGGCACTTAGCAAAGAAGCAGAGAGACACCGCCTCCGTCTGATTGCATGGTTCAAAGAGGAAACATGTTTAAATATGTTCTATAATAACAGCTTTTATTTATATTTATTCCAAAGAACACAAAGTACCTTGTGAAATGATTCCATGCCCAAGAGGGAGTAGGAGCTGGGTGTTATTATCCTGGTGTTACATGAGGGAGCTAACCCTTCCCAGTGTCCCGGCCGGGCCCTCTGTCACCAGGCAGACGGGGCGGGGCACCCGGGATGTGCTGTCTTTGAGGCCCTGCCATCTGCTAGAGGAGACGAAGCTGTCCCATGGGAGGAAAGGTGTTGTCCCAAAGCACGGCAGGAACACAGACACGATAGTGGTCATTCTTCCCGGGCTGTTAAAAGGTGGACAAAAGGAGACCAAATCTACACTAGACCCTGAAGGGTGGGCAGGTGGAAAGGAAGTCAGGGAGAGGGAACGTATATGCTAAAGCACAGAGGAGGGGAGCCAGGGGCCCCTGGGGGGCACTCACGAGGGACAAGATCCAACACTGGCTTCTCTCCGCTCAGCTCACCACAGCCCACTTCTACTTGTCTCAGGGCAACATGCAAATTGCTGGATTTGCCTTTTGTTTGATTATTTATTGTTGTGTATTTTCGTTTAGTTTTTATGTTTAAAAAACTCTTGCTAGTAGACCTACACATTGATGTCCCCCAGAATGGCTATCTCATGCAGGCTCTAGGGAATAGAACTTTAATTGTCCTCAGAAAAGACACTTTCCGGGACGGGAATATGTTCCTGTAATGAAAGGCAATCTCTACCCTTCCCTCCACTACCTTCTTATAATCCTATCTCAATCCTTTCCACAAGGACACGAGAGGAGGGCTCATCAGAGACCATCCCAGGACAGCAAACTTGTTTTTTTTTTTTTTAAAGGAGATTATCTAAGGAAAAAGAACAGATCCACCAAATATAAAAATCTGAAAAAAAAAAAAAGATTTAAATAAAAAAATCATTTCTCAGCAAAACGTATCTTTTCCCTGAAAAATAAATACAGACTGGTTTATCACCAGACACCCCTCTATTTGGGGTCATTCTGCAATGTAGAACATTGTAAATGATTTCTTCTTTTAAGAAGGATTTAATGTAATGTAATATAATATTGATTAATGTAAAAAAAAAATCTGAAGGATAAAATTAGATTTAGTGGTGTCCCCAATTACTGATTTACTACATTACAAAAAAATCAAATAAAAGTCAAAGAACTTAGACAAGATTAAAGATGTTTCTAAAAGAACTTAACGTGACTTATGTACTAACCTGGATAGGTGTCTGAATGATTTCCTTAAGACGGTAAAAATAAATAAATAAATAAATGATTTTAAAAACCCAAAACCCAGTTGAAGGATTCCCTTTTGTTTAAAAAAAAAATGTTATAACTTGTATATGTTTAAATTTTTTTTAATTTATTATTATTTTTTTAATCTGAGGAAAATATATCTAATCATAGCAGTGGTCATCTCTGGGGAGGAGGTTCTGAGAAAAATCACACTTTTTTATAATGCAAATTTCTCTATTTTTTTGTTTGTTTTAATAATGAGCATGTATTTTTTAATCATCGGAAAAATCAGAAGAGAAGACACAATTTACACTGTCTGCCAAACTCCTATGCAGCGTGCGTCCCTTCTCGTCCTTTGGGAACAAGTGAGATCATTCAAGCATCATTTCAAGTTGTCTCTGTGCTGGAAAGGGGCCCTTTGAGGCACGTGCCCCAGAATGTTTCCCTCCTGCTCAGGCGAGCGATTACCCCGGGGCTGACTTTCAGGCTGTGAGGGGAGGTGGCTAAGTCCCACCCATCCCCGTGAGCTCTGAAAGGAACAATGGGAAGGGAAACCCAAGCCCGAGGGTCCTTCTAGAGGCTCCGCATCCTGAGATCAGCCTGGGAGCGTCTCTGCCTGAGCAGAACCTTTCACTCCGTCCGGGAAGGGATCTGGGGCCCCAGGGCCAGATCCCCAGGTTTGGCTGTTGAAATCCAAAACACTGATGGTCTTTCCCCACCGGGGGAAAAAAATGTGTTTTAAGTTTTTCTCTCACAACAGTTCTTAAACCTCTGGAACCTGCTATCACTTGCCCTTCCTCGAATTTTTTATAAAAATCTTATCTGCTTGAAGACTAAATTATACGTTTGTTTTAAGCTTCATGCATGAATATTTTATGTAGTTTTACAAAATGCAGCAGGATCTCCTGGTGCTTTGCCCCCAGACTGCACTTGGGAACGTCCAAGCCCAAGCCCCCAGCAAGGTGCCGGGTCCCTCCCTCCCTGGCCCTGTGCTCTGGGCACGAGGAATGCAGGAGTCCTGCGTCTGTGCCCCACATGGTTCCCTCCGCCTGGACTGCCCCTTCGCACTTCCTCCTTTCAGACCCAGATCAACCTTTGCCTTCTCTGGGACGGTTTCTCTGTTCTTCCCCAAAACACTAGGCCCCTTCCCCACTGAGGTCCCACAACGCCTGGCACATGCCTCTCTTTTGTGGACTTTCCACACCGCAAACATTTTTACTCAAGTTTTTTGTCTCTCTGACTAAAGGACGGGTCCCTCACCGACAGGCACAGTGTTAGTCATCTAGCACACCAGGCCACAAAGGGTTAAATACGCTGGTTAAAATGCCAATCCTTGAAGTCATTGCTTAAGAAACAGGGAAAACGTTTAACCCAACGGTATCTCTAACCCTTGCTAACCCAAACCCAGCTCAACCCTACTAGTACCTTGCTGGGAGCTCAGGAAAAGCGAGACAAGGATGGAAGGAAAATGGGAAAAAATTGTTTCCAAAGCATCTTTCTGTGCCCTTTTAAGCCTATCTATGTGAAATGACTGTAGAGTTCTGATAGTGTTCCCCTGGCCCCGTGTATTAGGGTCTCACTTTGCGAATATGTCTGCAACACCTGTAACGTGCCAGTCACGGTGCGGAGAGCAAAGACGAAGGCAGGGAGTGGGTCCTGAGAGGAAAGCAGGGGCGGGTGACTGGGGCCCCGCTGGGCCACTACAAGGGGGCGGGGAAGCCAGAGGGGTTTGGGCACAGGGATGTCACCATCAGATGGCTATTTTGACCATCTCCCACCACTGTGTGAAGAAGAAGAGAAGACAGGATGGGTGCAGGGAGACGGCTTCAGGTGTCCAGCAACAGTGGGTGACAGCTTGGGCCATGGCTGTGGTGACAGGGAGGAAAGAAGGAAACGGGTAAGTGACATTCCTTGGAGCCCAAACCAACAGGGCATGGGACTGAGCTGGGTTCGGGGAAGGAAGGGGCGAACAGGCTGAGACTTCAGGCTCCCTCCTGAGACAAAGGACCCGGGAGACCCTGAGGTGTCGTGGACATGTGGAATCTGAGGGGTCTTCTAGACACCCGCGTGAGGTTGACGTGTTCCCCACGCTGGCTGAAGGAACGCAG
The DNA here is from genome assembly GCF_922984935.1 of Meles meles. Classification (NCBI taxonomy): domain Eukaryota; kingdom Metazoa; phylum Chordata; class Mammalia; order Carnivora; family Mustelidae; genus Meles; species Meles meles. The sequence goes on from NC_060079.1 coordinate 80,777,800, forward strand.
AGGAGTCAAATCCCCCGTTCAGGTCTCAGCAAACAGAATCTCAACCCGGGAAGGATTTGGAGGAGATTCGAGGAGAACAAAGCCTTTCTTCACGCCTCCCACCTGAGCTTAAAGCCTGCCTTCGCCTCCTTTGTCTTTGGAAAACGTGTCTTTATGGGATGCAGGGCAAAGGGGACCAGCAGCGCCTGCCGAAGCAGGTCTCCGTGAAGGTCTGGGATGGTGCAAGCTGTGGAGGTGGGAAAGACCCTATGCCGGCTCACTCAGCCCGTCCATCACCTCGGTGTGTGCGCCGGCTCCGTCTGGTCTCTGTACTGTGTCTCATTATATTATGCGATTTTGCTTCTTATGGTTTTTATGCATGTCCTCTTTTCTTTACTTGAATATAAATTTTTAAGAGTTGATTCCTTCTTTTTAACACTTATCCCTTGCAAGACCTAGAAAAACACTCTACTTCATAATCTCTCCATAAAAATCTGTCAAGGGAGTTGGGATGGGGGCCTGCGTGGTTCAATCAGCCAAGCATCTGACTCTTGATTTTGGCTCAGGTCATGGCTGGGATCGAGCCCCGGGTCTGGCTCGCTGCTCATCGCCGAGTCTCCCTCTCCCTCTGCTCCCCGCCCCCGCCCCTGCTCACACTGTCTCTCAAATAAACAAATAAATAGAACGAGAGCTGGAATCATGATAGCTAAGTTAGCGAAACATCCAGAAAGAGGCTTTAACGCAGTTTCTTGTGAGTTGTTAGTATCCGCTCATCAGCAGGTTTGAACGTGGCCTTCACAGTTCTGCAGAGGGAAGTGTTCACACACGGAGTTACTCATTTATTCCACCGGCAAGCATCACACGTCGGCCGTGGGCAGCCCAGGGAAGGGGAAGGACAGATGCTTTCTCCCAGGAGTGGTCTGTGATACGGCCAGGAGCCAACTGCCCGGGCTGCTGGCTTGGCCCGGGGAGGCTCTCCAAACTAGACAAAAGCCACGACCTCTGCTCCGCTAGAAGGCAGGGGGAAGGCATTTTCCCCCCTTTCAAACTCTAAGTGGTGCTCTGCTTTCCAAAGCCGGAACGGAGGGCGGGACTCACCTGCACTGCTGAAAGTTGGTGCGACGGATACTCCAACTATGCAGGGAGATGGTTCTGGAAGAGAGTCAGCATGACGGCTGAAATGGACAGGAAGGTTCTTGTCCAAAACTGCCAGTGAAACCAAGGAGAGGCCGGCACCCCTCCCTGTTTCCTGAGGAATTCTGAGATCCTCTCTATGGCCATTTCGTCACCCTCTGTGACTAACCCTCCGTCTCGCAGCACCACGCCCTCACTGCCATCAGGTGTGGTGGGGAGATTCAGAAGACCCCGCCCCCTGTGGGGCAGGAGTGGGGTCGGGGGAGCGGGGGGCTCCCACAGCAGCTACAGAGGGAATGTCTCCCCTGGATAGCCTGGTGGCCTCCTCCGTGTCCACAAGACACCGATCTGCCGTGTACCCCCTCACCACGGACCTCAAGCCCGGGATTGAATTCCCTCCTGCTCCGTCTTCTCAGTGGTGCGACAAAAATGCAAGTTTCACCCAACGCCAGAGCGCTGCGAGGAGACAGGATACGAGGCTATAAAACCCTTCCGAGTGCAGGAGTGTTTTGTGGCATCTAATAATTTCCACGGTCATTAGCAGTATTTCAAAGTCGCGTAGGAAGTAGTGGTCTACCCAAATTTCTGAACTTGGGGTAATTAAAGAAGAATGAAAGAGTCTTGCCCTGGGCCCCGGGGCTCCCGTGTTGGACGCACACTGAGCAGGGTTCATCTGATGTGCTGGTTCACTTTGGAAAACGACCGACTTGTTTTTCAAGGTGTAATGCTTTGTTGCGACAGACTCCGGCCGTGAACTCTACGATGATGCCGCCCGCATCAGCCCAATGCTCTGTCTTTTGTGCTGGATGTTTGCTAAGAGGAGAGTCGATGCTGGCCCAGGAATGCCGAATTCTTCTCCTCTGTGTATTGTTATTTTTATACTTTTGATTATTTTCTTAATCTACTTTCCAGGCTTACTTATTTTATCAGCTGAAAAGCTGGAAAATATCCTTATGACTAAATACTTTGCTGTTTATTATTTTACTCATTTTTTTAGCCAAACCCTATGATAACATTTTAATTTGATAATGTTCCATTAAACACATTAATCAGAGAGGGAAAAACAGAACAATTAAGAAATGCTTTAGCGATTTTTGGTAAAATGCATCCTCTGGCATAAAAAAAATCATATTTAAATGCATTTAAAAATGTATTCTCTAACATAAAAACATAGCCATTTTGGGGCTTTCGTAAGTCTGTGATAAATGATTTATAGTAACAAGCTGTGAGAACAACTACGCACAGGTTTTGAAAAGTATAAGTATCATGTGGACAGTGTTCTGGGATGGTATTATGAAAATTGAAAACTTAAGTGCCTGCTCTAACACTCTTCGTTATACTCAGCAAATCATTGATCTTGCCTTCACTTCTTCATAAAATGCATAGTGGAAATAATGTTACCATGTTACAGTGAGGTCATCATGAGGAACTAAGGACGGCAAAGATACCCCAAAAAGCCTCCAAATAAGTGTTTGGTTAGATCTTGGGTTTTAAACACATTTCTATGTGCAAATCAAACTAATGGCACATGCCATTTCAGATATAATTTTTAAGGTATAGCTAATAATCAGACTGGCTCTTATTAAGTATAAGATATAATAGTTGTTCTTCCAAGAAAGGGAATAATAATGTTAGAATTTAGACTAGCATCTTTTTTGATGGCAAAGATTTCAATAAAGAAGGAAGAGAAATTCAAAATAATTCTTTGCGAGTGATCTTTCCCCAGGTAAGGAGATCTTACTATGAAGATAATCACACTAAGTCCTCTTTAACAAGAATGCTTCTGTTTGGACTTTACCAAAGTCAATGGGATTTCTTTTGTAAATGTGTATTTCCTTCTACACATTCTTCTAGTAGGTGAAACTACTGTGGTACTCAAGTTTTATGTTTAATTTTTACAAAGTAGCTACGGAAGCAATCAACATCTGTGCTGGTATCTGAAAATCAATATTGAGCAGAAACCCAGAAAACAATAAGATTAAGTAATATTTACATAATGGGCCTAAATTAACCACAAGTACAAATGTCTCGAATTGAAGTCGCAAAAACTTGAGACTAGATGTTTGGATGCATTAAGAAAGCTTTGCATTTCTTTATCCCAGACATTTTCTTTCTAAATGAGTTATTTAAAATAATTAGAAAAGGAAACGGATCTTTATTAGCAATACACATAAATACACACACACATTTTTAAAATTTAGCCACAATCTCTTTCTCATGTGGTATTGTGAAATCATTATCCTGCACTATGAAAATTTTTTTGTGAGCAGAGCTTAAATAAATATTGTTTCATATAATACCAACTGTTACATAAAAGTTTCTCTTTGCTTTGGGGATCGGCATTGCTTGCTACCTTGTTCAAACTATTAAAACATCTAATACTGGCAAAGGCAAAACAATGGAGGCAGTAAACAGATCAGGTGGTTGCCCGGGGTCAGGGGAAAAGGAGGAATGAATAAGCAGAACACAGGTTTTTAGGAAAATGAAACTATTCTGTCTGACTCCACAGCATTAGAAACCTGTCCCTGTACATCTGTCCAAACCCATGGGACGCACAACATCGGGGCGCCTGGATGGTTCAGTCCAGTGAGTGTCTGACTCTTGATTTCAGCTCAGATCCTGATCTCAGGGTCATGGAATCGAGCCCCACATTGGGCCCTGTGCTCAGTGGGGAGTCTGCTGGAAGATTCTTTTTCCCCTCCCTCTGCCCCTCCCCCTATGCTGTCTCTCTCTCTCTCTCTCTCTCTCTCTCTAATAAATAAACCATTAAAAAAAAAAAAAGACTGCCTGACACCAAGCGTGACCACTCATGTGAAGTGTGGACCCTGGGCGATGACGACAGCCCAAGTCGGTTCACGGACTGTAACAAATGCACGCTTGGAGGGGACGTTCATACGGAGGGGCCTAGGCTACGTGCGTGGGAATGCGGGACCAATCTGGGAAATCCCTACCTTTGCTCAATTTTGCTGTGAGCCTAAAACTACCAAATCAAGTCCGATAAAATGTTTGTCTAGGACAAGAGCATTGGGAAAATTAAAATCTTTACATTTCAAACTTCTATATGAAGGGCCTAAGTGCAAATAACCATCTGACTGAGAACAGCTGACAATTTGTTTTTCCTCCTCTTTTTCTCTACTGAGCATTTCATAAAGCTCTCCCTCTGAAGCCACGGACCTTGAAATACCGACTTTTCCGAGTCCTGGGTTCCCGCGGGCTGACTCCCCTCCTTGGTGAGCTTCCGATCACTGTGGAAGCCTTTGCTCCCTTCACACTTGATATACAAGCGTCTCGTGAAGCCACTGTCTTCCGTGGATTCCTCCTCCCCGTTCCCATCCAGCGCCAGCTGGCATTTCCGAGGGAGAGTCAAAGAAAGAGAAAGAAGAATGTATGCCACGCCTGCTATGTGCTTGGCTCTCATGGAGACTGGATGAATGGATGAACGAATGAACTAATTCCTTACCTGTTCACATCTGGTCCCAGACTTCCCCATGAGGCTTCCCTGCTCCGCTCATCTTGGGCAAGGCTGTGGAATAAGGCAAAGTGAGCATCACGTTCCGCTCACCTCCAGCCGTTCCAGCCCTCCTCTCTCCCCATGTTCAAAGCTACGGGCACGGCCGCTCTGCTGCGCTCTCGTCCCCACCAGGCTGGGTCAGTCTCCTGCAAAGCACCACACAGGGCTCAGCTTAAAACAGCAGGAATTATCATCTCACAGTTCTGGGGGCCAAAGCCAAACATCAAGGTGTCTGCAGGGCCACAGTCCTCTAGACGCTGGGTGGAATTCCAACCTTCTTCGCTTCTTCCAGAGTCTGAGGTTGCTGCCCGTCCTTGGTGCTCCCAGATGGGCAGCCGCCGTGCTCCCTTCTCGGCCTCTCCTGTCACGTGGCACTCTCCCCGTGTGACCTTGCTTCACATGACATTCTATCTTCTTGTCAGGACACCTGTCATCTTGGAGGAAGGCCCATCTGACAATCTCTTCTTGATGTGTTTGTGCCTACAAACATCCTATTTTCAAATAAGGCCACACGTGCACCAGGGCCGGGGTTAGGACTCTGGGAATATCTTACTGGAGGACATGATTCAAACCATCACATGGGCCTTCCCCTCCTGGAAGCACCCCGTGCTTCCAACGCTTCCTGAGCAGCTCTGACCATCATCACTAGGAGAGTGGCAGCCACGACCCCCAGCAGAATGAGACCAACAGCAACTCCTGAGGATGGCCTCGAGCACCTGACGTCACTTTATTCCAGAGGTGCTCACACTGAACAAGTTTGTTACCAAGAATGGAACAGGGAACAGATCTCTGCATCTTGATTTTATTAAGGTTATTAAAGTTAACAGATATGTCTTATATAATGCAGCTACTTGCTGCAGAGGAAATAATCCAATATTCACTCAGAAATTTCGGGGAATTGGTGTTTTCATCCAATGATGGGAAGCCTTGCGGTAAAATGCTAGGTTAGGCAGCAGGGGGCTGGATGGGTGTTTCCAGCATCGACCTGGTATTCTTTTTTTTTAATAAACATATAATGTATTTTTATTCCCAGGGGTACAGGTCTGTGAATCGCCAGGTTTACACACTTCACAGCAACCCACCTGGTATTCTGCACGTGATGCCAGGAGGGGGTCCACTGTCCAATCTGCCCGTGGCCGGGTTCTGCTTTTGCAGTTCTTCCCTCCCGGCAGCTAGAGTCGGAACAGAGCCCAACTCGGATTCCTCTCTCACAAGACTCACCAGTTCCAGGTTCCCCAGCAAGTTCAGGTGGGGAGGCTTTAACGTAGGCTCACTCTATGGGCCTGGGGTCCGTAGGCTCGCGTAAAGACAGAGATATTCATTGTTTAGGTGTTCAATGGCATTATTTTTAGAAGTTGGGAACCCAGAAGGAATAAGTGAGTGGATGTGTCTGACCCCACCTCCCTCTCGGCTTCGTCTGACAATCACGCAGACCTCGTCGATCCCAGTCATATACGACCTTGTCCTGCCTCTCCTGGAGGGTCCTGACGTGGGAAATTTCCACATTCGCTGGCTTTTCACCCCTAATTAACAGGAAAATTTAGGAAGAAAACATTTTCTGTTCCTTTACAAAAATTCTAAACAGAAGTTAGCACTTTTTTAAAAAGAGAGAAGAGTCTGAAAGATTGAGAACATTACAATGACCTGTAAAGAAGCAGCCTGGACCCCTTTCTAGGGGGAAAGCAGGGCCTAAGCCAGCCCAGTGAGGGTCAGGAGCAGGAATCACCCCGCGGTCACCACACCGTAACTACTGAGCCGAGTGGGGGATCGTGGCCAGGCTGGCGCTGAGGCTCTGGGGTGGTGAGCTCCTGGGGGGTGCTGAGGTGATGATGAAGCCCGAGCATCGTGCAATCTGACGCCAAAGACGCGTGCATACGGGATCCATCTATGGAACGGGGGTGCGGGGCAGAGATAGCATGTGACTGTTTCTAAGTTGAAACCGCTTACTGCTTTTGAAGGACCTGACCATAAACACCAGTAGGTTTTTAAATTTGGGGTTTATTTTGTTTGGTTTTTACCTGTTTTTTCTGCGCAGGGAGAATGCAGGCCAATTAATATATGAGAGAATAGAGTTTTGTCACAAATTCAATTCATTCATTCACGCAGTTGATGCCCATGTCAGGATGGACTGACAGATGACGGGCTGCCAAGGATCCAGTCAGGGAGAAAAGCCACAGGAACAGTGCGGGTGGTGTCTGCCTTCCAGGGGACCTCTCCAAGCCTTCCTCACGTCTCATGACCACAGCCGTGTCATGGGATCATCCCCAGATGCAGCGAGGGCCCGGAGAGAGAGCCGCAGCTTCTGCTCCAACAGCTGAGGCAGGAAGCAGGTGTTGGGCGTCAGCGAATGGGGCTTCTAAGGGGGAGGTGCCTCAGACAGCCCCGGAAGGCAAGAAGGAAGCACCCATGGAAGATGGAGATGAAGAGAGTTCTAGGCAGAGTTCAAGGCAAGGACACAGCCCTGGCCTGGGACTGAGCTTGACTGGATCGAGAAACACAGGGCGGCTGGACTTAGTGACCGTAGGGAGAGCGGCAGGAACCAAGGTCTGACAGGTGGTCAGATGACGATCAGGAAGGGCTTTCGGGGTGGGGATTCTGGATTTTGTTTTTCTGAGTATAATGGGAGACAGCTGGATGATTTTGAGGAGGGGGTAAGCTTAGCTGCTCTGAGTCTGTGGAGGTCATCTTGGCAAGCTGCTGAGTGGGTCGGATTGTCAGGGAGCAAGACAGAGGAAGGGAAAAGGATTAGGAGCTTCTCTTAGGAGCCTAGTGGGAGATGATAATTCCACAGACAAGAGTAGAGAGAAGGTGAGGAGAGGTAGATGGATTTGGGACTTAATTTAGGGGCAAATCATAGAACTTGCTGGTGGAGTAGAGCATGTAATTTATCATCCAAACAGCAACAATTTTGAGGGTGGAGGACGAGCACACCTAAGTGACTGTCCCAGGCATACCGGGACAGGACAGAGGTTGGGGGAGGGGATAAAGAACAGCTCCTGCAGGGGGAGGGGCAATTGCACTGAACATAGGGCAGGGGGTGAGCCAGGCTGTGAGCGTCTGAGCTAGGCTGACTCTGAGGTAGCCTTTTGTCAGTGAGGATTCTCCAGAGAACAGAAGGAGGTAGATGGCTACATGAATAAATGGAGAGATACATAGACAGGTACATTTCTTTCAAGGAATTCAATCCATAGGACAGGTTGGTGGGCTAAAAATTCAGGTAGAATTTCTATGGTACTAATTTGAGCAGAATTCTTGCTCTCCTGGAATCCTCAGTGTCTTTTCTTCTGGACCTCAACTGATCAGACAAGGCCCACCCACAATACTGGCTTTGCTTAAAGTCAACTGATTGTTAACACGACATCTACAAAATCCTTTACAGTGATGCCTATATAAGTATTTGATTAAATAACTAGATACTATAGTCCAGCCACATTGATGTGTAAGACTGTCCCTTGAGTAGAGAGGTCAGATAGAGGTCTGGATGCACCAGGAGCTAGCTCATAGGCAGAGCTTCAGTGAAGATATCTAACCTCTCTTAAAGCAAGAGAAGAGACCTTCTAGAGACAGGGAGTACAAATAGGGGAAAGGGTGTAAGATGAGCCCTCCCACATTCAACGTTGGAGGCAAGAATCGTGAACCAGGGATGGGATCAAACTAAAATGGAAACAGAAAGAAAAGCAAGAAAGTAGGATTTTGTGAAAATTGAGGAGGAAAGTGTTTTGAGAAGAAGGGGGTTGGGCCACCTTGTTAAATGGCGCTAAGAATGTCACCTAAAATGGGAAATGGCACTAACCATTGGATTAGTGCCTTGGAGGACTCAGAACGGGGATTTGTTTGGAGGGAAACAAGGAAGGAACAGATTATGGGAAGGAGAAGCCCAGAGGGATTTTCATGACGCGTTCATGATCACACACCTTAGCCCCTGGGCAGTGGGGACCTGGGGAAGAATGCTGGCTGTGGACAGGTTGGGGTTTTCACTGACTTGCTAGGGTGACCAGGGAAGTGGGGACCATGAGCGGTGGCCTGGAGGTGAAGCAGCCGAGCCTGTTTCCAAAGCAGGCAGAGACGCACTGCATTGGCCTGAAGGACACAGGGATGGAAACCCTCTTTCAGAGCTAAAACGATCGCGTGTGGTTAGACGAAGACGGGTTCACAGTTGGATATCGAACCCTGAGATTCTGGGGGAACATCTCAGCGAAAGTCACATGCCTGAGCAGGACACATGGTACCGCGGGGTCGATGACGCAATCCTCACTAGTAAGGACACAGCCCTGGCTACTTCGAGCGCCTCGGACACTCGTGGGGAGTTTCTGATTCGCCGACGCAGACGGGGCAGCGGGAGATCCGGCTGCTGGAGGCAGCTTTGCCGGTTGATGGGAAAGGAACCCGTAGAGGGAAGTGATTCCACATCAGCCAACAGCTCACATTTCTAACTCTTCGTCCCCCAGAGCTAACCAATATGCGAAGGAAGCATCTTAGGCTCCTTTTTATTTCTGG